>NC_049566.1:3733794-4356093 GCF_013368755.1 Talaromyces rugulosus | reverse complement strand
TGCCTCCCTATCGAATGGTCCTCGACGGCCAAGGAACTTGAAGCTGGGGGGTTCTTCGTGGGTATGGAGAGGATTTGGCAGTCATTCAAGTATGTCTTGTTCTTCATGGCTTGTCTCACTGCTGGTGTCATCTATTTGGCCTTGTTCGCTCCCACTGGGTGGAAAATCAGTGCGTGGACGAGTATTTTCCCGGTTGCGAACCAGATTGTTGGTCACGTACTGCTGCCTGTCATGACAATATTGCTTTAGATGTTGGACATTGATGGTTATGTTGGCTATAAGCTAGATGATCTTTTCTTATTTGTGGTCTCTATGATTTTCTTTGTCTTTGTTTTGTGGGAGGACAAGGTATTTGAAAAACCAGTTTACCTCTCTAATATTAGTCGCACTAAACACTTATTACTAGTGGTCATAAGTTAATTGACAAGAAACATATCTTAACGATGGCATATCAGTCGTTTGGGCACCTCCGTTACTCAATACTTTACATTTGACCTTCTGGGTCTGCATGGCTACGAAATTGACCACTTTGGGGATAGGGCTGAGACGACCCCCTCGTATATTTCAGACCACAGACGCAACTTAAAACATTATCACTTTCGAGTAACCCGAAGAGGTATAACCAGCACTTACACCTCGAGATGACCCTACCTTGCCTGAGAATTCCAGCCGGGTAAATTAGCCATACGCCTGCCAGGAATAGCTTCGCAATTCAAACTCACACCAAAAATACTGCCCTGTTCATCCTTTACCACTCATCTATTAACTGTTGGAAGCATGCTTCTTTCTTTGTTCTTTCTTTCATCGCTGGTAACGTTCTCATTTTTTGGCTTTTCGTGCCATAAATCATTAACTGATATATGAAAGAGTATGACTACAGGAGTCACTAAATCTAAACTGATTTATGAATATTTCACTAAGGCACCGATCTGGTTGTTACTTTTTTGACAATTCGAATCCTCTTTCTTTCAGCAATTAGATAAATGCACCAACAAAGGACACAAGGAATTGTTCGTTACAGCCTATACATTGTCTATCGTTGAGAATATTCTCATAAAGATGCTTTGTTTTCATGGTGACTTTTCGTGGCATACAAAGACCCTTCGCCACAGATATAAGAAATGGAGGATTTTTCTAAATCAATGATTATAACGTCCTAAGAAAATACACTTATCTACTTAAATCATACAGTACGGATCACGATCTGCAAAATGTCAACCTCGAGGGTTACTTTTCCCACCACCTCTACTCATAATAGCAGCCGCCCTGCTGCGTCAGACACCGAAAGCATACAACCTCGTACCGCATTCACACTACTGGCACCACTTCGGATACTGCAATTCGCATTTCTAAGGGGTCTTCGTATAATATTTACCATTGCAGCCCCAGTTCTCATCGTTATCATGTTCTTCAAAGTGTGTAGTTTTTCCGTATTCATAGTGCGGTATATCTGGAACAACATAGTAAAACTGGCGCTGTAATTAACGAATGTTTCTTCTTCAAAATTGATTTTGATCCATGAGATAATGATCACATAGATCATCATTTGGTATTTTGAACTGGAAAAAACCACCTCATTCATCTCATCATTGAAAACACATGCGTCTTGGTCACCGTTTTGGAGTACTATTATCTCAATATCGATTTATGTTCTTCTTTTTCTTCATAAGATACCAATGTATAGTCAGTAGAGTCTCAAATACATAACTATTACACCAATCCATGATGATCCAGAAGGGTTGCATCAGTCGGGTGAGCCCGCGTGTCTCAAGACATGGTTTACCGCCTTTGAAATTACCATGACAACTATCCATCACCCTCCCCCAAACACTACTTGAAAACTCATTTTTTGGATCACAGTTTCCGCCCCTTGTGATATTATGTATGTTTTCATGCTCCTGTCTAGTGAAATAGCTCTAACATGCCGCGCCCCAGGCATCATGTCACAGCCTTCCTCTCGTCAGACACAACAACAAAGTTTTGATCCCTCCAGAAGGGACAGCCCAAGAATCAGCCCATGGGCGTCTGCTCCAAGACCTCCTCCTCATCAGACCACACCGTCAACAGGGCATGAACCATCTCGCGCTACAGCGTCCACCACCCGGCCTGGCGCGTCAAACAGGACTCGGTACACCAGGCAAACTCGCCGAAGCTATCGTGATAGACACAGTAACGACGTCAACACCAACAACACCGCCACCACGATCAACGACGACGACGAGAGTGGAAGTGATGATACGTCTGTTGACAAAGAGGATGACTACGAATGGATTGAACCGTTAATTCCGATTGTCGTATTTGGGCCGTTTGTTATGTTGGTCTACGGTGCGCTGTTGTTTACGTTGCTGGGTATGAAGGCATGGATAGCTGGAATTCCCCTGGAATCAATTCTGTTGTTTCTCTAGGTCTCAGCAAGGGTAATAAATCTATCGATAATGATTGAAAGGATAATATTTGAGTTTTTGCTGATGATGTTGACCACGCTTCCCGCACAAAGATTGTTTTGTCAAGATAGTAATATTTGGTAGAAAGTCCTATTCAAAGGGAGATGGTGCAATAACAAACGAATTCATTTCAACAACCTCTGTTTTTTAATCCATCCGTATTTCACAAAATCCTATGCCGAGAAAACACAACCCTCTAACATAGGCCCGTCTTTTTGTTTGTTCTCACTCACTCTGCGTCTTTGTATCCTCCCTGTCATTACAGCGCAATGACAACCCCACGAGAGTCATTATCAGGGTTATGAAAGCCCATCGCTCGTGACCATAATGGCCTCCGCGAAGCCCTGTAAAACATGTGAATTAGAACCATGATGACGAGCACTGTTGCAGCTAGTTTTATTTTCACGTCTATTGCGAATTGTATGGTCAATAAAATCTCCTGTCTCCCTGTGTTCAAATTTTCACAAGATTGTAACGGAGATGACGGTTTCGAGATGAGATTTTGAGATGTCTTCTCAATACTTGTCATCATGACATAGTATTTCAGATGATATATGGTCATGGCACCGTGATATTTCAAATGAAATATTTCTGTATTTTAGCGTCAAATGGCTAACAAAGGTATATGGAAGCGGAAGAAGGAGTTTGTATTTAGCTTTGATATCTTTTCAAATATTTGGAGGAATCGAGGATCCAAAGACACTCGTGACGCCTTTTCCTGCCTTTGTGGTTGCCAATAGCAGATGCTATGAGCATACTTGTTCAACCCAACCCAGTCAAGTTTACAGATACTTAGATGGTAGTTTAGATTCGCGTATATTTATTGCTACTTAGTGCTTGGTTCACGATGTTAAAGTTATGGTATTTTGAATACTAGTTTAAACTATATCAACCATTTTCCACTTCTTATCTAGAATTCACGTAAACCGTTTACAGCAGAAAAAGCTAGACAAACGCTACCGAGAAATACAAAAAAAGACACGAAAGAAGGATCCAGAAGCATTATTCAGCCCAGAACCCGAAAACAAGTGGTGATTGGCAAGGATACAGGCCAAGACTGTAACCACCAGGATAAATTTTCAAAGGAAACTTTTCATTCCTACTCGATGGCCTTTGTCTCTTACTCGAAGGTCCGATACCACTGAAATTGGGCGTACCCGGGGCTAGATGGAGAAAATACAGCGGTAAACACCGCCAGTATCAGGCTATATTTGTTAGGCTCTTTCTGATACGGTCTAGGCAACAAGTATCGATGGTGGAATTGGCGACTCTAGGGTGTCGCGGTTCTTGTGTAACCTCCATTTTTCCTTCCTTTTGAAGGACTCGAACTCAGTGTAAGAAGGGTTATTTTACCGTAACCCCTTTATAGCTACACCAACGACCTGTGGTGCCTTTGGGCAGTCATTCTATGGTTTACCGCGGCCGGCAACATGTAAAATTCATTAGCAACGATATACGGGAAATGTAACCTCCCGAGAAAAACGCGTGTCTTTATTTAGACTTGCATATCACCATAGCTTGCTGGCCCTGTAACGTCAAACTTGGACTCATTTGGCCCTTTCAGGGACCCCCTCGGTCTCTGCCAGCGAAACCACAATCTTGTCAAAGCCACGACGAACGTACGCCCAGATCACCCAGCAGCCAATAATCCACGGAAGCGCCATGGCCCCAACCCAGAAAGCCACACCAAAGAAACCCAGCAACAGTGTTCCGCCGAGGATGCAGACGACAAGCCCTTTCTCTCGGCCGTGGATAGTCTTCAGCTGCTGTTCGATGTCGTCGAGAAAGGCGAGAAAATATGAGAACAGAACGATGAGGCTAGCCATGACAGCGTCGCTGCTTGTGTTTTGAGGCTGTTTGTGGTTGCATTTCTCGCAGGTGATCGACGGCCTTGTGGTGGCAGGGTTGTGGCCGTTGAGAGACTGGAACGGGTTCAAGCGAAACAAAGGCATCGAGGCGATATTCTTCGTTAGTTGTCTTTTGAGTCAGCATGCATAGTAAATGATTCCAGGCTGTCACGTACCTACATGGAACTTCTGTGTTTGGATAATGTCTCGTGGGCCAAGAATACAGGCAGCGGGGTGTTGTCAAGGTCAGGTGGTGGTGATGCTCTAGATGGCTCTTTCCATTCACGCGTCGGCTATAGCCACAACAAACAGCGCGTTTGCTTTGTGGCACGAAGCGCATTTGTCACGTAATATTTATAGCAACTGAAGACTGTATCAGATTGTTTCAAGTCATCCATTATCCGCTGATAGGGACAGTTGTATCATATGAGATGTGCATACAACGTTTGCAAATTACTGCAAAATATTCAAGTTTAATACCCAGTAATTGCCAATAGGGACCAATTGACGTCGACTGTAGTACAAAGAAGAGACAACAATTTGCATATGTCTTAATAAGTTAGCTAAACTATCAATTGATACTATATATGGCATCTATATTGATGAATCTCAATTTCAGTTAGTGTCGTATCACTAAAGATAACCATACAAGTACATGTTGCATTCTATATACTTTTATCATTGTGTCCATTGTACTGACCGTTCGGCGACGTAGCGGCAACATTGGGTGGCCTGATAACAGTCATACAAGCCAAAAGTGGTACGGTTACCGGTATATCAACGATACGTTGCCGATTTATTAACGTCTAGATGTTTTTATATGTAATATAAAACCACACCGTAACAAATTTCGATACGTTACCACTTTTTACATGGCAACCGAATTTCTGCACCATATCAAAATATTGATATGCATTGAACTTTGTCTCAGTATGTAAACAGCTAACCAAAAAGCCTTTGGTATCTCAAAGTTTGGCCAGTCCTTATTATCCATCACTTTGCAACGCATTAAGAAATATAAACATATTGAATTTCTGGAACTAGCAAGCGGTTTACATTTGCAACGGTTAAATGTAGATACCATTTTTTTTTCTCCGTCGCAAAACTATATAATGTTGTAGAATCGATATCGTATATTAATATTCCAAAAGGAACCCCTCAGTGGGGATTTATTAGTAGTAACCGTCAGCAGTTGATCCACCCACGTCAAGAAACCTCATGTTGGCCAGAATCAGCCAAGCGATCTGGTTGACTTGAGTAGTCATAATGAATCATTCGACATTAGCATCTTATGATTGGCTACTCCCTGGCGGTTGCCGGGGATAGGAGATAGCGACGGCCGAAGTGCTCCGGTGCCTCGGTTTAAAGCCAGTGTATCTTCAGTGAAGAAGTTAGTAATACTTGACCATATCAAGCGATATTATTATTGTTGTTGTTATTATTATTCAGGTACATTACTCCTTTCTTTTCTCTTTCGCTCCACCATCCACCACCATCCACATGGCCCAACCCCAAAACCAGGCCGCCTGGATCACGGCCCCCAATAAAAAGCCATTCGACATCCAAGATGCTCCCTATCCGTCTCCAGGACTAGGCGAGCTCGTTATAAAAAGCGCTGCTACTGCTATTGTAGGATATTATCACTGATTTCTCACGGATATTTGACTGATCGCTTTGCGTAGAACCCTGTTGATTGGCAGATCCAGTACGTCCTGGTCGGCTTTTTAACTACTATAACAATCTAACCTCCCCGTGTTCACTATAGAGCCAGGGACCAAGGCTTTTTGAAGTATCCGTTTATCCTGGGCGAAGATGTAGCCGGTGTCGTGGTCGAAGTCGGCCCAGAGGTCACACGTTTTTCCAAGGGACAAAGAGTCCTCGCGTATGCTCCCCAACTCATTTTATAGGCAAAATAATACCGTCTAAAACGCTTTAAAAAGATACCTCGACGGCCTGGGAACGGGTAATCCCGCTCACTCGTCTTTCCAGCTGTATGTCCTAGCCAAGGAGATTTTGACAGCCGAAATCCCGGATTCTGTAGCCTTTGAACAGGCTGCCGTACTCCCCATCGCACTAGCCACCTCTGCAGCCGGTCTTTTTCAAGAAGACGCGCTCAATTTCCCTTTGCCATCGGCCGAGGAGCCCAAACCGACTGGGAAAACCGTGTTGGTCTGGGGCGGCGCGTCTTCTGTTGGCGCGACGGCAATCCAGCTTGCTGTTGCTGCTGGCTTGACGGTGATTTCGACTGCGTCATCTAAGAACTTTGAATTGGTCAAGTCGCTTGGCGTGAGCGAGGTGTATGACTACAAGTCGCCTTCCGTCATCGAGGATGTCGTCAACGCCATTTCCGGCACGGATTTCGCTGGTGTTTTTGATGCCATCTCCGAAACGTCGACATTCGATGCAGTGCGTGCCATCTTGGCTAAATTAGAGTCGAACGTCAAGGTTGTCACAACTTCGCCGTACGATAGGCCGACAGAGCAGCCAGGTCCAAAATTTGGTAAGCCTTTTCTTACCCGATCTAGCCTCTCAACATCGCTAATATCTTTTTTTTCCCTTTTCTACTAGTAATCGCTGTTACTGTTGCCCAAGACCCACATAAGCATGTAGCCAAGGCAATTTGGAACGACTTTGTCCCAAAGGCGCTTGAGAATGGGCGTCTCAAGACAAAACCGAACCCGGAAGTTGTTGGCAAAGGCCTGCATGATATTCAGCATGCTGTCGACGTTCTCAAGGAGGGTGTGTCGGCTAAAAAGATTGTTGTCAACTTTTAGTTTCTTGTGGCATGCTGACGTTGGTGGATTTCTGCTTTTGCCAGCATCTTGAATCACCTCTAGACTTATTGAGAATTCGGTTATGGTTTTTTTTTTTTTTTAATAAGCCCTTTGAATAGAGTGTAAACTATCAACCGAGTTTAGGAAAGCACTGTCCTACAGTAGGGTTGAGAAAACCACGTGATATAAATCGTCGTTTTTGGCAGTCGTGTTAACATTTTCTTGGTGCTACATTAATTGATGTACCGTTGGTTCAAACAATGTTATTGAATATATCATGGGTTAATTCATCGAGTGATGCACTAATAATTTATTGTCTACGAATGACAATCATACATATTAATACATCAATTGATATATATCACTATCCATAATATTCAACAACTCCAGTTCCAACGCCTATCCTAACCAATACACACTGCAAGAAATAACAAATTACCCATCCCACTAAAATATGCTTCGTTTTCCATAATCGACATTTTAGACATTGAACAGAACTAGCCGAAGGGTTTGCCATCAAAACCAAAGCATATAATAAACGCCAGCTATGCAAATAGGGTATAAGGACTAATCGAGAAAAAAGCTACAACATCGTACAAGTTGACAAGTCCATTGTCGTGTCTGGACTCAGCTCTTAAAGCTGTACATGCGCACGTCGCAGTCTTCGCTTCCAGTGACGAAACAGCTGTCACCGAGACCAATGCAGGTAACAGGTCCGGAATGGCCGGTAAAAGTACGCTCGCATTTTCCGGTTCGTGGGTCCCAGATCTTGACCATACGGTCCTCCGCTCCAGATACGATGCGTAGTGTGTCGGCAGACAAGGCCCAAACACCTTCCAGGTGTCCGAAATATGTGCGCAAGCATCGACCTGTGGTTGTTTCCCACAAGCGAATAGTCAGGTCAAGGCCGCTGGTAACAATGTACTTTGGTGGCGCGGGACGATCTCCTTCGAAGAATGAAGCAGTCGAGGCAAGAGAGCCATGTCTGTCGGTGGGTTCCTCGCCGTTGTCCGAAGCGCCACTATCGTCGTCACTATCCGGGTGCTCCTCTTCCAATTCAAACTCTCGCGGAAGTGGGATGACTTGCTGCACCTGACCCACATGGCCATGGAATGTCTGAATGCAGTTCTTGGAGTCAAGGTCCCAGAGTTTGACGGTACAGTCATCCGAAGCCGAGAAGACCGTCCGAGATACTGTGTCAACCCGGACTGCATTGACCCAATCCGAGTGTCCACGCAACAGGAACGTGGACTTGTCCTCGAAATTCCAGATTTTAACCGTAGTGTCGACAGATCCAGATGCAAGGATACTACCATCAAAGTGAAGGCCGATAACACCGCCAAGATGGCCCGTGTATGTGGATATACACTCCCCAGTCCTCCAGTTCCAAACTTTCAAGCTGCGATCCAAGCTACCGCTGATGAGTTTGGTGTCGTCAAACTGCAGGCAGCGAATGCCAGACGTGTGACCAGTGAGAGTTCGTAATTCCTCGCCAGTCTCAATATCCCAGATTTTAATTGTCGTATCATAAGAGCCAGTTGCAAGGATGTTGTCTTCAAATTGTAAGCACATCACGCCATTGGTGTGTCCTTTGAACATCTTGACAGAACAACGACCATATTTCCAATTTGTACCGACTTTGAAGCGATCTTTATAGACGTCCTTCCACGGTCTGAACTTGGTCTTGTAGTATTCACTATCGTCGGCGCGGCATGATGAAACTTTGGCACACTGCGGTTTCACGACCTGGGTGGGTGAATTGTCTACCTCTTCGATTTCCGGTTTTGCTTCCATAGTATTATCTTCTGGCGTTGTAACGTTCTGGGCAGAGTCCCCAGGTGCAGATTCGGAAGAGGCATCCCAAGTGAGAGCACGTTCCTCGATCTGTGCCTTCGAGGCACGCAGTCGCTTACGTTCCAGCAGCGGCAATCCCCAGCCACATTTCTTGCACTTGCGATGAATATGCTGTTCGCACATACGATGCCATACGACATCATCGTCGGCTAGAGCCCTCCAACCGCGAGATACTTGAGCGGCGCGGCACAGAGAGGCGGTATCGAGATATGACAAAATGCTGAAGGAGATTTCCGGAGGTAGGGCCGTGATAAAGTCAATTCGGATCAGCTCTCGTACGCTGGCGGAGATGAAGGACAACTGCGGGAAGCAGCATTGAGCGAGGATGCCTTGTAACATGAGCATACGTTGTTTTGCCGGGGCTGCTGAGAATAATGACCAGACGTGTGCGATGCCTTGCTGATCACTTTGTGGGAGGGTTTGGAGTTCCTGTTATTTGTCAGTGTGCCTCTCCTTGAGTTTCATCTCATGCTATACATACTTGTTGCATCTGGTCCATTGACGGCTCGCCGGCCTGTCGGCGACATTTGAGGTCGGGTCGGTGCCGGTAACAATACCTTGAGTTCAGACTAGGTGGTGGCGGGCCCTTCAGAGACCTGGAATCTGTTCCCAAAGGGGCATACTGAGTAGGTATATGTCGGGCCAGAAAAGGCGCAACATTCTCGTCTGCTAGTTTCGCCTTTGTTGCAGGTCTTTCTGGTTCGGCATGTTCTTCCGTCGAGATAGGGTAATTGGAGGCATTATTGAAAATCGATCGTCCTGATGTGTACGTGGTTGAGCCATAATCGTCCGACCGCCGACGCTTGCGGGTGATTTCGTTGGTCATGATGCTGTTGTCATTTGGCGACTTCTGTTCCTCGGTGCGCATACCGAACGAGAAAAGCACTGGAAATGGTCGAGTGAAGTAGCCGCGATGAGAAATTATGAAGCTGTCGCTGCGCTGGTGAAATTCAATATCTAAGCGGCGGGGTGTGGCGAGGCGAGGTGATTCTCATTCAGGCCCGGGAGGTCCTCAGAAACGTTTTGCCACACTGCTCGACTGTCGAGATAAGCAGCAGGGCCGATTTCATATAAGGGGCAGCAGTGGCGGTGAGAGGCGGCTCAAGGGATTCCGCAAGTAGGCTGAGAAATTGGAAATCAAAGACGCAAAAACGAGCGGTGATTATTTGATCGCAATGTCGCCGCCGCGCTGGCGTGATTGCGATCGGAGCGGTGACGCCATCACGTGCTCTGGCGCTAATCTGCCGCCATCGGGCCCGCTTAGCGCGATGTCACGCGCGGATCACGCAATTTCTGCTCAGACTAGCCTGCTTTTGGGCTAGCGTTGCCGGTGCCGCGGTTCCCCCCGGATTGGCTAGCCCTCCCGCGAGCAGGATCCACCCGTTCTCACCGCCCGAGTCCAACAACAACCAGCCAGCTTCTTCTAGCCTTCACTACTCTCCCCCGGATCTGCTGTGCTGAACCCACCGTCCCATTTGCTGGAATGATCGGCGACAGCAACGCAATAAATTAGCTATTATGAAACCGAGATTGCGAGTTCCTGCCCCCAGCTCCGTCGCCCACTTCTAGACGCCTGATCTGACGCGAGACGACACCGCGTCCTTGCTGCTGTCCACATTCCATCGAAACGACCACCAACGTGTTAACACTCTGTCCCGCCATTCATACCGTTTAGCCTGTATCACCGGATCCAGGCGGAAGTCAAGCCTACGCCTTCAACAGGCGCATCACCCTGGCCGTCTCACGCTGACGAGCAGGGAAAGGAAGGACCCTATTACGCGAGCTCCGACCACCCCCGACCCGTCCCAGCGGGTGCGGCATTTATTGAAGATAAGGACTATCGATATCATACCTGGCTATACGTAGGCGACACGTACCGCGCGATGTCGCAATTACGGTCCCCGGGGAAATCATCACCGTCAAGATCGCCGTCACTGAGGGAATCAAATTCTGCAAAGGATATTGGACGAAGCGCCCATTCATTGGCTGAGGAGCCAAAATCACATTTGGATACATTGATTGCCTATCTGGTAGCTGCAAAGAAGTCGCTGTCATCAATATACCATGTCTCCCGAGCAAACGAAATTGTAAACAGTGCTCGGTCGGCACTCGAGGAAAGTGTAGTGGTATCTGCAAGAACCGGCTTTCTACGACGCGGCGAAAAAAATCAAATTCGTTTATTATATAATGTTCGCACTGAGATTGAGAATATATCGCAACGAGGACGCGACGAATTCTCCAACGTGTTGCAAGACCTTGATCATGCCGACGAACGATTAAGGCACACGCTGAATAAGCTACAGCAGACCGTGGTTCACCCCTCCTTCCGCCCTGGAGGCGAAGAGGAAAAGAGTCTCCATGACTTTCTCGATGAGCGTGGGGTTGAGGAGTTACAAAATGGTCTAAAATCGTCCATTGACAGAATCAATGAAGCCCAGGCACAGCTTGATTCGTCCAGTTCAGCTTTTGATCAAGAACTACAGTCGCTTCAACAAGCGCTAGGGAAATACCGAACTGCAATGGAGATGGTTTCCTCACGCTCCTCATTATCAGGATCCTCGTCAGGTTCATCTAATCCGGCACTCGCATCACCCACTGCTATACCGGCGATGCTCCGATCACTAGAATCTCACGCGCAAGAAATGGCCGATTTGCTCGAATCTCTAGTCCATCATTTTGATAGATGCGTAACTGCTGTTAAACACACCGAGGGTGGTGGGGCCGCTGCCCGTTCGATTACCGGCGACATGCCAGAGGGCTTAAATGTATCTCTCGGAAAGGAAACCCAAGGTGTAGACAATGCCGCCCACGACTCGGTGGACCCCATGACAGAGTCCGACTATCAGGAGATGCTAGGTGTTCTCATCAAGGATGCTGCCGAAGCCGAAGACGTAGTCTTGGAGATTCAAGAGCGTATTAATGACATGGAAGCTACGCTAGAAAGCGTCATCGGACATCGGGATGCTGTTATTGCTATCGGCCATGCCACATATGATGTATTCGTGCATTTGTCAAGCCTTGCTTCAACCCGCTTACCAGAGTTCATTGCCCAGGCGCACAGCTTCACTCAGACATGGAACGAAGAGCACGAGCGGATACGGTCGGGAATGGCAGATATTTCCGATCTTCGCACCCTCTACGCCGGCTTCTTAGATGCTTACGATGGCCTTATCCTCGAAGTATCTCGCCGCAAGCACATGCGTCAAGGTGTCGAACGAGTTTTGCGAGAAACACGAGCTAAACTTGACCAACTCCACGACGAAGACGTCAATGCTCGCGAGGCCTTTAGAGTAGAGCAGGGCGACTACCTGCCGTCAGATATCTGGCCTGGTCTTGGCCGAGGTCCTATGAAGGTAAAGTTTGTAAGGCTACCGGGCGACAAACTCGACCCGGCAGCAGTGACCACACCAGATGACACCGCAAATGCAGACGTCTCTGTTGACGATGAGTCACCGGCAGATGGTGGCGATTACATTCCAAACTTGCCAAAACATGTTGTCGATGACGCTATCGCACGGTTAAAAGCAAGAGCTAAAGGTGACCCCTTGGGATAGGAAACATTGCGCCGAACTGTAGGATTTCGTTTTGACATTTCTCCCAACTATAAGCATTGGGGGTTTTCATGCAATAGCCTGTAATTCTTTTTCTATGCAGTAGCCTTAGAAGCACTATCTGTTTGTTGTTCCCAAATGATGAACACAATATTCTATCTTCAGTGCAGATCTCCGGCCTGTTCCTATTTGTGAAGTATACTCTTTCCTCAAGAGGAAACGATGTAAGCGAACAATTGGGATCTGGTTTCTGATATGAAGACCAAAGAGAGCTCTGATGGGATGTAATTTTGAAAGCAACTGGTGTTGTGGACGGGTGTTTATTTGAAACGCACATTGCTACATATATAATACCGTGCAAGGTGGAGATTGCCTATCCCAATCTAGTTTGTGCGGCTTGCCGCTCTGAGGAACAGTAGAATACACATGAGCCACATGAGCCAAAAGAAGCATCTTGCGTTCAGCTGTTTATATGGCTCTTTTTAATTGCATATTACAGAATCGGGGTTAGCAAAACATATCTATTATTATTACAACTTATCTCATACATATATTATTCTACCTAGCAAAAAGTCTTTTATATTCAATGTTATCTACAAAGAGCTAAGTACCCTACATGATATAAAGTAAGCGGATGCTATTTAATACTTCTCTACTAAAGCCATCAATCTCACTTCTTTAATTATTTAGCATTACTTAATTTAACATAATTCAACTTGTTAGGCTTCAACAGTATATTTGAATTATATTATGTATTCTATTAATTATGAACATTAATATAGCGATACTAATAAGAAAATATTTGACAGCTATGATTATCGTATTGATTGTTTTCAAGTATATTCCAGTTATTAGAAGTGTCTATGCATTACTGCAAGACTAGTTTTTAAGGGAAATATTAGATAATTGCTTTTCGTAGAAAGAAATGAGGTGACAGAGAGAGTAAAACACTTGAAGCAAATAAATGGCGCCGTCATACTCAACTACGGCGAGAGAGACAATACCCCTCAACAGTACTAGATGAATGGTGATAAGCAGTTATTAGTCATTTACTGCATTAACTAAACAACTCAAGGGTATGATTGGCAAAAGATATGGAAAAGAGTCACGTGCAAGCCCCCAGACTCAATAGCAAGCCATCAGACAAGGCTGTGAGTTTCAGGCAGCAATTGCACCAAGACAGCTTTTAAATACCTCTTCTACCCGATTCAATCGAGAAAAGACACATCTGTACAATCTTTGAGATTTCTCGTGCACTAAGGAAGCAAAAATCAGAGATGACTTCTGAAGTGATACCGGAAACATCGTGCCTTGGTGTCGCCATCGATCATCGAATTAGACGACTTTTTCAGCCTGTTGCCTCAGTTCCTTCCAGCGCACCTCGCGGCGGGCATGTCTCTAGAATCGGAATTCAAGGACTTACCCTTAAAAAACAAAAAGATGAAATACAGGTGACAAGGCAGTTGGCCGGGCCCAATACTACAGGGGGAATCGCGATAGCGTTGCAGCAGCCGTCGGATTATCACCCCTTCGGAGATGGTGTCAACGCTGTAGTCGACAGTTCTCCTACCCTTTCAGCTCTAGGGGATCTTTTCGCTGTCGTGTCCTGCGGTACACTAGATATTATTTCTGATATATCTGTGATTGATCTTCTCCCCTATACAACCGAGGGTGATATGGAAGAAATGGATGCTAAGATGCTCAGAAATGGTTTCCAGACATCAACTGAAGTATTTTCTGATAAGAAGCCCGATGTGCTCCTTTGTGCCGGAAAAATTTGGCTAAAGAAGCTGGAAATGTTCCAGGATGATTTCGATGCACAGAAGCAGTGCAAAGGGGACGCATGGCAATTGGAGAGTATTGGGATCGGAAAAATATTTGACAAATACGCACATGCTAAAATTCACGATGAAAATAAGAGCAATGTCCGGATTCGACGGGTTAATGGGTTCCATCCCAGCCACGCAATCAGATACAATCCACATCAGAGTTGTCTGATTCAACTCCTCTTGCTTATTGTGTCGGAAACGTGTGGTATCCTCAGAGGTGACTGGAAGGAAGAGGAATGGATGCGCTATTTACGGGTTAAATGCTCGGAATTGCCCAAGGAGAGTGGACTATACTTTCTCTCTGACTATGCGGATCACTATGGTCTAATCATAGATAAAATCCGAGAAGAAATTTCAGACATAGCGGGTTCTAATTCGGAGACCTATAATGGGCTCCTAGAAAGCGCTCTTAGTGAACAATTGAATAACGCATCCCTTGTTCTACAAGTCATGGGTAGCCAGGATGGCATTCCCTCAAAGATACTGAAACAAGCGGCCAGATATACCATATCCTTGACTACGGCGTCCTGGAAGGGAAATGGATGGCTCAGGAGCAGAGACATAAAACAATTGATTTTGAACGGAATTGAAGTCATCAGCCTTTCCGTACAAGATGTACAGAATTTGACACTAGACCCAAGAGTTACCAGTAAGGCATTTTTTGATGCAGCTGAAGCCATTGAACTGTTTTTATGGGATCAACCACAGTTTAAGAAAGACACCGCGGCAAACTACAGTCATACGGAACCAGACGATATTGCTGACAGGATCGAAACGAGTCTGAAGCTGGATGATTAGCATATGGTTTTGAGGTTCCATTATGATGGACATTATAGTTACATAGGGGTAGTTGTTAGTTAGAATGAAATTTTGACACCTTTGCCTTATTTGTTCCGATATAACACTTCGAAATTAGACAGTGTGCTCGTTTTATCGTGGTATTTTTTAGCTTTTCGGTTGAAAGTTGAAAATTAGTGCTTTCTAGGTATGCTATGTTGCAAGAACCTGGGGATTTTGATGTACCAGGCTATGTCGGCAAATTGTTGAATGTATGTTGAAACTGAATATAATATCCTAATACAGGTTGCCCAGCTGTTTTATTGGAATGATTGGGGGAATGACCCGGTCCTTTTGCAACTGATATTCCCAAAAATGTAATGATACATCATGCATTCCCTGAAGGAGTCAGGTTGAATAAATGCAATGACAGCATGCTTCTAAAGGAAGCGGGATTGAATAACGAATATAAGCCCAAGACTTGATTACCTGCATACGTCTTCCTCAAGAACTCTTTGCTGTAACATTTAGACTGGGATATCATATGGGGTAAATTTCGTCTTTAAACAAATGAAACCCCCAGACATGTTTCAAGAAACATAATGAACCTCCCCAGAAAGCTGATTTTCTGATATGTCCTCTCTAGGCCTAATGACGCCAAAAACCAGTCGTCACCCACTTTCTTCCACGTCTCAAAATAATAGCCTCCACCTCTCATCTCTACCAGTCCTGCCGAACCCTTTAGTATAATCTGGTCTTCCATTCCCCATATCGCGGTCACCTCATCATCCGCCGTTTGTTCTAGATCTCCGGGACCAAAAATATGAAGTGACTGCGCATTGGCGAAGAACTTGCTGAAGAACATTGTAAATTCTTGAGAAGAGGAAAAGGTGAGATGTCTTTTCCCGGCCTTCAGGACCGATCCATCTCGGTTGTGAAAGCTAAGTTTGGCGTTAGGTAGTGCAACTTCACTGAATTTATCCCATTGTTTGGTGTCAATATATCGGCCATATTGTGATTTTTTCCGGTAGACTGCCTGCGCAGTTTCAAGGGGAAGCGGCATCGTAATGTAGTTTATGTAACTTTTGGGCAATGACCTTAAATGATCGCGATCCGAAACCCTGGAACTTGGGTGTTTGTCGGTATTTGAATGACGAGACAATCGTTAGCAAGGTTCTACCGAGGCAGCGCCATATCTCTCTATATTGCGGGGTACACAACTGGGGTACAAAATGAATAGTTAATATTTTCGAATTCGGACATGAACCGGTTTTCAATTGGATAAATACGGGAGTGGTACTCGAACCGGATTCATTCCGCTCTAACATTTCCACAGCATGGGCTTGGCGGTTGACGTCAACTACATATTGCATCGAGGCATGAGATGATCGAATGAATTTACACTCAAAGTGGAAGACAACGGAGTCATAGAAAAGGGGATCTATTAGTAATAACAGAAGTCACCTTGAACAATAGACATCACATAGCCATTGAGACCTGACGCGGGCTAGTGGCCCTAGACGAGAGACATCCGGAATCATCCCGTAAAAGGTTGCGGATAGCAGCCGGCGAGGGTGGAGACAGTTGATTGACTGTTATTTCTTTCCACTTCCCCTTGACTCACCAAAGGACTGGACTTTGAGTGTTTGTTTTTATCTACCGAGCTAAATATCTATGGCTTCGGGTTTCGGGTGTCGGGTGTCGTCAAAGGGCTCGTAGCCCTTCATTCTCCGTATAGTATAGGAATGACTACGAAGCTTATTTTCAAAAAGAGCCGGCTTAGAATACCCTATTCGGACTTGAATTTCTTATTCTTTGATACTTTCAACAATAGGAAGACCAAATCCTGAAGAACGATTCATTAGAGTTATTTCTCCCATCTATAACTCGCTGGAGACAACAAAGTTATTAAGTTACATTGAATGACAATCACTCCGTCCTAGTGGCATAATAGATAGGCATGATCTAGGATGTCGGCACGAAATTGCCTAGGTAGGACGATAGGTGTTGAGGGTAATGTATGTAACAATCAATACTCGTACAAATCATGAATATATGTCGGACCATCCCTCGAACAACTTTGATATCATAGGTTTACATGTATACTAACGAAAATTCAATCACTCTTATTAAATCATCTTAATCTCAGAATCCAATCCAAACCTTTGCAGCTACCGACCTGTTCAAAATGCATTTTCTTTTCAGTTCTATCATGACTATCTTTTCGGTCACAATTGTCAATGCTACGAGCACTAATGTCGTAAACGCGTTAACCAACGGTGACTCTTCTGCGGCCGCGACTGGCATTCTTTCCTCTGGACAGTGTAACGTTGCAGGTATGTGTGTTGTCACTTTGAAGTTCAAAAGTTAAAAGCTGAGCAAAGTATAGCATGCGTCGAATTTTTGGAACCTATTGTCTCTGCCTGTGGAGAAGCGGTCGACGGTGAAGGAGAGGATGCAGAAGCTGACTTGGAATGCATCCTACAAGTTGTAGAAACTGTGTCTAACTCGGTAAGGACTATCGGTTCTTACTGTTTATAGTACTTATGATACGTTCTATGCTAATAAATACATCTACCTAGAGTGACCCTTGCGTCACTTGTATCGTCGATGGAATTTCCTTTATTGATTCAACTATTGGCGGTAGCTAGGCACTGGAAGTATGATGGCTATGGTGGAAAGAATATAGATATAGATGGTTATTATATTCTACATAGACAAGTCTACTTTGGGGTGTTATACTTGCATTATTGAAGCTTCGGGACTTTGGTCTCTTTCATTTCATTTTCTATTTCAATTAGTTAATACCGAACTGAACTGTAGTTTGTTACCTTTGAAACAGCGGTTGTAATGTATTGACTTTTGTTGATGAAGAGATTGAGATATTGAAGCAGCAGCCGATTATTCTCTTAGTCGTTATCAAAGTTTTAACATTCAATCGTAGCCTATCTTCGTTGTTCCTCGAGGTCTAGGGTACTAGGTTCGAGCGAAGGTTACTGGAAATGAGAGGCACATGACTTTCATTGCACAAAAAGGGGTCGAAAAATTGCTGATGAGGAGACAAAAAGAGTAATTCCAATGTCGAGGAAGGACCAAGTAAGAAGCCCCAAATCCGGAAACATATCTTTTGCGTCCTCAAGGACGTGAACATACAAGAACCTCACTATGGTCGCAATGCTTGCACTGGAAATGAGAGGTGTCATCAGCTAGATGCGATAGGGTTGGCTCAGTTAAATTTAAGAAAGACAAGCGTCGACAGTGCCATTGGATTGCTCAAATCACATTTAATAAATGTAAACCCCGGTCACGAGATTCTCGGCGAGTGGGTCTGTGTTGAGATAAGAGAATGTGGCAAGCCTCCAACTTTGACATCTAGCTATCTGCAACATCTTTGTCACAAACAAATATAAAAGATACTCGGAAATGAAGCAGAAGAATATTGTGGTGATAGGGTAATCCCGAGGAACATTTCGTGCTGATAAGCTAATTCTGACTCATACCCAGCGCGGGCGTTGCCGGTTTGACAACGGCCTTTCTCTTGTCCAAGAGATCCGGCTACAAGATTGTGGTAGCGGCCAAGCATATGCCAGGTGACTATGATATTGAATATGCTTCTCCGTGGGCTGGAGCCAATTATATGCCGTAAGTGATTGCAGACGCTGCAAATGCGATGATTAACACTAGCTGATGACTGTAGTGTGGGAGTGCGCGGAACTCAGGCAGCGGAGTGGGAAAAGGCCACTTGGGGCCCATTAGAAAACCTCGCGAAGAATAACCCTGATGCCGGTCTTCATTTCCAAGGCAAGTTTTTGACCTGTTGTTTGTAACCTGATTAGCCCGCCCTGCTGACGGAGAAACGGAAGACTGCGAGATACGGAGTCGTTCTAAGGACCTCGGATCGGCGACAGCAGACTGGTTTTCCGAGTTACTGTCTCCTAACCCGTGGTTCAAGGACGTTGTCCCAAATGTGAGTGATCTGTAATTAGAGAAATAAGCAAGCTATTCCTAACATAGGTCAAGTTCCGTGTTATCCCTAGCGATCAGCTAGCACCAGGGATCGACTCTGCCACTTCTTTTACTTCTGTTTGTATTAACACCGCGATTTATTTGCCGTGGCTGGTATCCCAGTGTCTCAAAAATGGCGTCATTTTCAAACGCAAGGTTTTCAAGCACATTTTGGACACCACTAAGCCCGACGTACACCCATCTGGTCAAACTGATCTGGTCATCAATTGTACAGGCCTGATGGCATCGCAACTCGGTGGTGTTGAAGACAAGTCCGTCTTTCCTGCTCGTGGACAGATTGTAATCGTTCGCAACGAGACTGGAGGGAAAATGCTTGATGTCTCCGGTACAGATGACGCAGATGATGAGGCGTGTTATATTATGACGAGAGCAGCCGGCGGGGGAACAATTTTGGGTGGCTCTTATCAGAAGGGGAATTGTGAGTCACAATTCGACCCAAATTTGGCAAACAGGATCATGAGGAGAGCCATCGACATGTGCCCTGAACTTACCCGTGGAAGAAAAGGAATCGAGCAGTTGGATATTGTCAGGCATGCCGTCGGATTACGACCAGTGCGTGAAGGTGGAACACGAGTCGAGAGAGAGCGGCTTGAGAATATATGGGTGGTGCACAACTATGGACATGGAGGTGCTGGATATCAATCGTCCTACGGCTGCGCGGAAACTGCAATCGACTTGGTCGAGGAGGCTTTTCAAAAACTAGCACATTTATAATTTAGAGACCATTTTTCAGGTTAACATTTAAATTGTACCGCTATTCATGAAGCTCAAGCTGCTGCCGATTATTTATGTCGCTATTGAGAAGTTGGGCTAGAGCCAACATTTAAAATGGAGTGATGATCTTTTCTACACCTCCGTGAGGAATAGCATATTAACAGAGGTTAGTTGAGATGTGAGTGTGTTTAGTGGTCCTTCGTGACTGGACACATCTGGATAACATTGCTGATGGTCTATTTTAATTTTGCAACAACCATTCGAGTGTTTTGTATGACTTTATTAACCCTAGGTGATTATAAGTTAGTTTTCACATTTTTGTGGTGCGTGACTAGCATGCCACATACTCAAGTGACTTCATTATAGCTTTTCTTGAGCACAGGCTTTTGGTTGATGTGTACACAGAATGGTAATTTCCAATCCTTTGCATCATGGTTTGGGCATTGGTCGGGAGTTTCTGGAAAGACTATATGAGGGTACCAGTTACTACTATGCGCACATTTATCCTCAGATTGATTGTTAGTATTATATTCTACTGACTAATAGAAAGGTTCCTGGTTAGATCTCCTCGCTCCATCAATTGATATCCCGGATATATACACATATATCCAGACAAGAGTGACTTCTTAACCCAACGTACAACAACATTAAAAAGAATAGAGAAGAAAAGGAAGCAATAAGACGAACCTGGTAGGTGGCAGGACTCATCTCATGACACATAGAAATTGATTGACCAGAATGAAGACAAGAGGGCTAGAAGATGCACAATTACACCTAAATCCCAAACTATCCTACTCTCACAGGGTGATCTGAATAGTGGCCGCCTCACTGGGAACCCCCTTTCCATCCAAAACAAACAACATCCAATACCCCGGCAGGGCAATGCCCCCATCATCTGGAATAGACACAGTGTAGCTATTATTACCACCAGCCGATACGAGGTTAAGAGGAATGCGTCGCTGATCCGTGTTCACGGTATGTGTCGTGGTACCATACCGAATTAGCGAGGCAGTGGCAACAGAAGATCCGGTGGTAATGCTGATTTGGCCACCAAGTCCGATCTTGGCTGAGGAAACAGACTTGATCTCTGGACGAGTAGCGCGACTACCGTTGCCCGTGAAAAGGTAAGGGGGCGTGTAGACCTGAAGGTTGTAGTGGTTGGTGGAGCAATTGGCACAGAGACCGCCACCGCCATTCATCACGGTGGCATCTGGTAGTAAGAGAGAGATGCTGTGATAGACACGAACAATGCTATTTGGCTGCTGTGTGATGAACGAATCGTCTTTCGGGATGTATCGCTCGGGGGTGAATCGATTGTCGTACTGGGGATCCTCCACAAAAGGCATACCGTGACGCTGGCCCCCTGCAATGAAGACGCTACCGTCCGGCAGCACGACTGATGTGTGGAACACGCGACTATACCGCAGGTTCTGCCCTGCCTGAACGATCTCGATGCTGTTATTAGGATCCCTGAGTGTGATCAAAGCGGCGTTGTTGACACTATCACTATCCTCGTAGTTCGGAGAGCCCCCAAACGTGAGTATCCGCCCGGCTGAAGCATCGAACATGACCGCATTCCCAGACATCTCGTCTGAGTTGCCAAGACGGCTCCCTGCAGCCGAGACAGACCCTTGCCCTTCAACCGAGTACCAGTTCATAGCCTTGCTGGGTCCGGCCTGGAAGATGCTGGTGTTCTTCCAGGCAAATAGCCAGCCATGATTGTCCGCATGGTAAGGGCCCGTCGCATCGTTGGTTAGCATGGGCTTGACCAAAGCACCATCCAGAGGACTCCATTCATCAGCAATCGGGTCATATATCTCACCATTTTTGGAGTCCGACACTTCGCCGCTCCAGGAGCCACCGATAGCAAAGATACGACCATCAGACAAGGTGGTGGTAGCCTGGTATCCACGCTCGGTGGTCATATCTGCACCGATGATCCAGGTGTCGTTGAAGGGCACGTAGATACTGGTGCGTTCCGCGTCATTGCCCCCAGTAACAACAATGTAACCGCGTGGATCCATGGAAATCCCGGGGCAAAACATATCGTGATGCGTATTGGTCACCACACGGTGGGAGACGTCGGCTGTTTTAGGATCCCAAATGGATGTCTGTGTGACTCCACCGGGAGTACCCCCAAAGCGATCCTTACCCCAGGACGACCACACGAGAACCTTGCCATTGTTGGGTTCGACAGCAGCGGCTACTGGAACGATGGGGAGATCGATCGTGGCGCCCCATTCCCCGAGGTTGGAGTTCTTTACGTTATAACTGTTGGCGCCGTAGATGTTGAGGTCGGCAATGCTGGTGGTCTGACTATCGGTGGCACCTGAGAGAGACTCCAATCGGACATAGCGAACCGGCTGAGGCTCGATGACGGCTAGCTTCTCACTGTCGTCGGAATACCAGATGCCATAAGCTACAGGTTGTCCCCAATTGTTGCCATCGGTGCTGGTGAAGACCCGGTGTTTGACGATCCATCCGTTCTGCGACCCGTCCCGTCGGGGGATCATTGCAATGCCACTTACGTTCTGTTTTGACCCTATGTCCACTGTGATGAAGTGGGGATAAGTCGTATTGCCAGCTGTCTCCCAAAAGGTGGCGTTGTTGCCATCAATCGCCTTAGAACATTCGTATCCCGTGTTTTCGCTGTCACAGGATGCTTTCCAGACTCCGCGGTCGAGTCTCTTGCTGTCATAGGGCTCGGCTTGGTATAGCCCTGGTATGCCCTCTGCGTTGGCGGGGATATCATCAGTTGGAACTCCTTCCCCTGCGAATGCGCCAACGACAGAAGAGTCAGCCTGGGCTTGTGCAAACCCAGCGAGGATGAGAGAGGACCAGGTCCACTCGGAAAACTTCATCTTTTACTGGTATCATATACCTTCAATGGTGGTTGATCTCAATGCCAGTGCTGAATATCAGGTTTGTTCGGTTCAACATCTATAGGAAACATGTTTTTACATATATTGAAAGAGAAGGACTGGAACTGCAAGGGACGTTTATATTTTATCCAGTTGGAAGACATTTTCTCTAATTACCGGAATGAAGGAGGTTGTTCCAGCTGCACGGGGTAGCTTCAAACCTTTGTGTTACATAAAAAGGTCGGTTTTGCACGATGAACAGTGTTGAGGTATGTGAGTGAGAATTTACTGTCCGCATTCGTTGTGAACAATGATAGAGCCTGTCCCTATTCACCCAATTTTTACATTGTCACGCTCGACTTGAATACCATGACAGAGTCTTTGAGGTGTGCGTATTTAGATGCTTACAGTTGAATGGTGTGCAACACGCAAACAGATTCCCGAACCTGTGACTTTGACATCCTATGAGTGGAATGATGTGTAGCCTACTACCTAGAAATTGGATACTACATTAACATTAAACCGGCCATCTAGGATGCTGGCCGATTTATCAACTGCATTCGGTAATGAAACAGATGTCAGACCATAGTTTTCGTGAATTTTGGGCTGCAAACAGGTAGTCCCTTAATGCCATATCCTGCCAGATGCAGTTCTTCAATGACAAGTACAATGATAATTGTTTCCGCATTTATGCTATCAAGCAATCTGCAAAAAAAGAAGGCTTAAAAGGATGGTGGTGTTCGTCAATGAAAGCTCATTAGCACCTTTCGATATCCACCCCCTTTCTAGATCTGTAGGTAGCAGATCACTCCATCCAAAAATATGACAGTTGAACCCGTTCCGAAGGACAATATCCAGGGTGATGTCTGGTTAGTCGAGATGGTATATCACATGAGAGATAAAACAGAAACAGCTAATCAACTCCTCCAGGCCTGGTCTCCCCAAGAAGTATGAAACTTTCTACTTCTTCGATATCCGCAATGATAAAGGGCAGGAAAAAAAGTACGAAGTGTTCAAAGGCCGTCTGAAGGACTTTATCCCCAAAATTACCACCGCTCAACAAGCCCTGGTTGCGAGAAATAAGATCAAAGACCACAACGGGAAAGTCACTGAATTGGAGGGAGACCAGGGCCACCTCCCTGAAGCTCATTCCAACATCAGTTTTGCCCAAAGAGGCCTGATCAAGGTAAATTACACCAGGTCACAGGTTCTAATTTGCCGCTGACGAGTCAACAGTTGGGTAAACTGGGTATCAAAGAGATTTCCTTTGTCCAAGGGATGTACACAGATTTGACAGCGGAAAGCCGAGATGAGCCGAGCGACTATAAACAACCATACACGTCCACTGATGGGGTATTTTTGGTCGCCGGCAGTAGTAAGGAAATTGTTGAGGCCAAGGTGAAGGAGATCGTGGCCCTTTTCGGAGACAGTATTACCAAGCAGTTCATCGAATGTGGACAGGCCAGACCCGGTGAATATGAAGGGAAAGAACAGTAGGGAACTCTGTTAATCATATATTAAATGGAGAAGGCCTCATTGCTAACTGGGTATTCCGTGCTCTCTATCTCTACAGTTTCGGCTTTCGTGATTTGATCTCCCAACCCCTGATAGAAGGTCTCGATAATCCTCCAACAGGAGAGAAAGAGCCCAAATTAGTTCTTCCAGGGTAAGTACAAAATTCATTTCTTAAAATTTGTCACCGCTGGTCAATTAATTATCTCTACAGCAAGATCTTTGTCGACCGTGAGGGCAGGTCTGCTCCACAGGACGGTGCTCCGTGGGCCAAAGACAGCAGCTTTATGGTATTCCGCAAATTACGCCAGAATGTTCTGGAATTTGATAAGTATGCTGATTTTTAATTATTCGATGCTCGTTCGCTTACAATAGTCTTCAAGGTTCTGCGAGGGAAAGAAAGACGAGTACCATATGAGTGCAGATGCGTTGGCGGCACGCATGTTTGGAAGATGGAAGAGCGGTACGTGATTCAATTGAGGTCCCCAGGAATGAGAGTTAAAGACAAGAAGAACAAAGTTAAGAATCAGTTTAGGATGTCCTGTCGATCTCTCGCCAGACAAGGACGATAAATCCCTTGCCGACTCTAATAACTTCGACTATAGACCTATCAACAACCAAGAAAAATGCCCATTTACCGCACACATCCGCAAGACTAGACCTCGTGGAGACAAGAAAGACGACGGATCCCCCATCCTTCGTCGTGGTATCCCCTATGGAGAGGAAGTTAAGGATGACGAGCGGCTAAAGCAAGAAACCCTGCACAATCGTGGATTGCTATTTGTCTGTTACCAGGGGAGTATTGTTAATTCATTCCTGAACATCCAAAAGCGTACGCTCCATCAAACCTTCGTCGGAATTACAGGGCTGATCTCTTCATAGGGTGGTGCAACATGAGAACCTTTCCCCCTGGCAAATATAGCGCCACCAACAATGAAGAACCCGGCCTGGATCCCATCATTGGCCAGCGTGGGCCCAACATCGTCTTCGACATGAGCATTGTTGATGGAAACAAGCAGACTGTTCGACTTCCTCTCGAGACCTGGGTTCTTAATCAGGGTGGCGAATATTTCTTAACCCCTTCTATATCTGCTCTTCGTTCGATCTCGGAGGTGGCATAGGCTGTTTAAACAATTGAAATTTTTCCTGCTTTAAAAATATCTATACCGATGTTCTACGTAGGCGACTTGAAGTTTCGTTTCCTCGCTCATCCTATGCTGGAAGATTATTGACAGTAACAAAAGAATGCTCCCATGTGGGGCTTTTTGATCCTGCTTCAGATATGCATTGCCTGTGGTCCTTTTTGTAGGCTTATTCCGACCTGTAATTTGGTATAACAGTTGCTCCAACTCGGGAAATGTAGCCAAATGTCATCCTCCTCCTGTTACAAAAGCATCGTTACCTCACCAAACCTCTGAAATGTATGAGCCATGTGAATCCCTTACGAGAGATTTGACATGCAAGATTTATTCACGTCGTTTCAATACTCTCTCCTGGAAGGCAAGTTGCAATGTGACATTGCATTCTTCGCTACGGGCCGTGCGTTTAAGCCTATATAGTATAGTGGAGACACGTCAACTAATCCCTTGCAGCGCTAGGCTTCCGTGCTACATGACGGCGGGAAGAATGCCTGCCCGTTCATGTCACTGAGGGTAAGAACTGAACTCGGTAATATTCCGTTTGCATAGGTGTACGAAGTAGGCTCACGCCGCATCGAGAAATTCACAGAAGGACCTGGTTTGAAGAACGCTGCGTTCCTGCTTATTACTGCCTCGAGACTTACCCCTTCTTTTCTGGCCAGAACTAGCTCACACCAATTCCACAGCCATCATGCAAGAGGAACTGCAATACCTGAAGGGTGACCCTAAGGTTATCTTTTTCACAGATTTCGATGGAACTATCACGTTGCAAGATTGTAAGACAGCTTCACTCGGGCAGACAATATCTCCGTACTAATGTTGAGAGGGGGAAATAGCCAATGATTACCTGGTACAGAACCCCGCTATCTTAACAGCGTTCCGAAAGTATCAGCTAACGGTCTTTCGCAGGTGGATAATCTTGGCTTTGGAGTTGACAAGCGCGAGGTACTGGAAGAACAACTCTCGAGTGGAGACATAACCTTTAGGTATGTGAATGCAAGTCCTGGAACAAATTGTCTAGATATTGAATAAACATTCCACCTCGTCTTAGGGAATCATTTCAGACAATGTTGGACAGCGTGCGAGCTCCATTGGATGAATGTATTCAGGCCCTCTTAGAGAACATCGAGTTCGACCCACACTTCCTGGATTTCTACCAGTGGGCGAAAGAACACAACGTCCCTATCGTAGTGCTCTCCTCCGGGATAGCGCCAGCGATACACGCGTTGTTGGAGAGGCATTTGGGCAGCAAGCCAGAAAACATTTCAGTGATAGCTAATGACATCCAGCCTCGCAATGGCAAGGGTATCAACGAGCATGGCGGTTGGCAGATTTCCTTCCGTGATAAGAGGTAAGAGAAAACGATCATACCCACGTTCCCGGTTCAATTTTGGCTTACTTCTGAATCCAATATCATTTCAGCCACTTCGGTCATGACAAATCGCATTCGATCAAACCATACGCGGCCCTTACCGGTCCATCCCGTCCAGTTCTGATGTATGCTGGAGACGGGGTCTCTGATCTGTCTGCCGCGTCTGAAACAGACCTGCTCTTTGCGAAGTGCGGGATGGGTATGTCTATTGCGTAATCAAAAAGCAAAAAATAGTATCACTGACAGACAGTCTAGGCCTCGTCCGATACTGTGAGAAGCGTTCAATTCCGTTCGTCCCATTCGATGACTGGACCTCCATCCTCGCCACTGTGCAAGATATCCACACAAAGGCATGAGCGGAGGATGAAAAAACAGCAAATTCGTGTTCGGCATGGTGGAGAGAGAAGATTATGCCGTAGGCAAATCAGGACTGGAGACCGGATACGAGTTTGAATTGTCCCCAGTGTCTTTCCTATTCTGGGCTGGAATAATGTTGGTAGTTGTTAATAGCAAAATCATACGTTACGCGAAATAGGTGTACCATGGAGTATTCTTCCACAAGTAGTAGTAACCAAGTCAATCGCAGCCACATTCGTATACTTGAGTGATGTCATCTGGGTGCAAAGAGCCGGAAATATCGAGTCTGGTGGGCTCACATCATGGCCGTTGTTCGAAAAAGGAGGCTTCTCGCTCTTTTTTCACTCTCTTCACCCACAGACAATCACAATTCTGATTTACCTCATTACTGATCAATCCTACCCTGATACCGTACTCGTCATGGCGTCCATGAACAAGGTGTTTGCGGGATACTACGCCCGCCAGGAACAGTTAGAAAAGAGTGAAAACCCGTTCGCAAAAGGCATTGCTTACATTGAAGAGGAATTTGTCAAGCCCAAGGAGGCCCGCATACCGCTTCTCGATGAAGGGTTCATGCATAGCGACCTTACCTATGATGTGACCACGCTCTGGGACGGCCGCTTCTTCCGGCTCGATGATCACCTAAAGCGGATCACTGAGAGCTGCGACAAAATGCGACTCAAGTTCCCAATTCCACTGACCAAAGTAAAGTCGATTTTGACGCAAATGGCAGTCAAGAGTGGGATTCGCGACGGCTTTGTAGAGCTAATCGTCACGCGCGGTCTCGTGGGTGTTCGAGGCTCTAAACCAGAGGATCTGTGGAAAAACAATCTATACCTGCTTATCCTTCCTTATGTCTGGGTGATGAATCCAGACGAGCAGCCTACTGGAGGTAACGCGGTGGTTGCACGCACTGTGCGCCGAACCCCTCCTGGGGCTTTTGATCCGACAATCAAGAATTTGCAGTGGGGAGACTTGACGAGAGGATTGTTTGAAGCGATGGACAGAGGCGCCACTTATCCTTTCCTTACCGATGGAGACACTAACCTCACCGAAGGATCGGGCTTCAACGTTTTTCTCGTCAAGGATGGCGTCCTCTACACGCCAGACCGGGGCGTGCTACGTGGCATTACCCGCCAGAGTGTGATAGATGTTGCGCGAACCTCCAAGATTGAGGTCCGTCTTCAGGTTGTCCCGATAGAACAGGTTTATCATTGTGATGAACTCTTTATGAGTACCACAGCTGGTGGGATCATGCCAATCACGTCGCTAGACGGCCAGCCCGTCAATGATGGTAAGGTTGGTCCCATCACCAAGAAGATCTGGGACGGTTACTGGGCCATACACTACGACTCATCATATAGTATTCCGGTTGACTATGAGTAGAACCGACTGTTTCTTGTCTTTGCCCTGTTTCAATTTTTTTTTTCTGTATGTATGTATGTATAAGTTTGAATAAAAACATGTTATGAGCACATCCAGGGTCTTCACATCCCTTGCGTTACAAGTAGTAGATGAGAATCACTGCTGTTCAACACACGAGGTTACATGGAGAACTGTCATGAAAATTGCCCTGTCAATTGCCTTGCATTAATATTAATTCCTTGGACCCCTCAAGGTTCCTCTGCTGCCATCGTTAAACTGTAGGAATAATAAAACCTAGAACAAACAACCGTTTGCGGTATTGGATGTATAGCAATATTAATGTAACCAACCCTAAAGACATCACCTACCACTTACTATGGGCTCGATGTCTTCCCAAACGCTGTTCATGACTTTCACCACCCGCGTGACGATCTCGTCCACGTCCTGCTTCTGCACGATGTAAGGCGGTGCCAAGAGAAATTGGTCTCCATTCCAACCATCTGCGGCCCCAGTAGCACTGAAAATACATATGTCATATCCCTTTTCCAGTCCCCGAGACCGGATGCGTTTGGCCAGGTTTAGTCGTGGGTCCCAAGGAGCTTTGGTGATCTTATCCTGCGTGAGCTCCACAGCCCAAAAGAGTCCTCGTCCACGGACGTCGCCCACCAGAGGGTGGTCCATCAGATGCTGCTGGAGTTCTTTTCCGAGGTATTCTCCCATGCAGCGAGCATTCTCGACTAGGTTGTTCGCCTGGATGTACTGCTGGGTAGCTAGCGCGGCTGCACAGGTCAGGGGTTGTGCCTGGTAGGTTTGGGCATGAATAAAGCTTCCATTGCCCTCTTGTAAGCCCCGAATTACCCGGTCGTTAACCAACATGGCGGATATCGCAGCGTATCCGCCTCCCAGCACCTTACCAACGGTCTGGATATCAGGGACCACCCCGTCGTGCATCCAGGCATGCTGGGCCCCGGTGCGACCGAGTCCACACATTATTTCATCGAAGATGATCAGGGCACCGTGGCGATCACAGACTTCCTTCATGGCGCGTAGATAGCCCGGCAACGCCACAACACAGCCGAGGGCCTGGAGAGTAGCAGAAATTGGCTAATTAGCATACACTCTCCGGAGATTGTCAGTCTTGAGGTGGCTAGCTTACCGTGCCAACCATCGGTTCCACGATGAAGGCGCAAACCGTTTCTGGACCGAGCCTCTGGAATTCATCTTCTAGCTCCTGTTTCAGCCGAGCCACATACGCCTCCTCGGTTTCCCCTTTCCTCATGTCGCGCCACGGATGACAGGGGGACACCTTGCTGACATTCTTCAGCAGAAGAGGCTCAAAGAGCGTGGTTCGGGACTTGATATCGCCTACGGACAGAGCACCGATGGTACAACCATGCCATGAGCCCCGTCGCGAAATAAAGTTGATTCGGGGCGACTGCGGTGTCAATTCGGCGAAGTACTGGTAGGCCAGTTTCAACGCCGCTTCAACCGCTTCAGAGCCTGTTTATTACCTCACCGACATTAGTACACATATACGGCAGCCACGAAGCAGAAAGTACACCGGAACAGAGCGAGGTAAATGGGCGAAGGGGCCACAAACCGGATCCCAGGATACAGGCCCGGGACATTTGCCCGCCAGTCGATGCGACCAGCCAGTCTGCCAGTTCCCGGGCAGGAGCGTTCGAGAAATACCCAGGATGAGCGTAAGTCACCGTATCCAGCTGACGAATGATGGCTTCTCGCACGGTTTTGTTGCCATGACCGATGGCCGAAACCGCTGCACCCCCCGTTGCATCCATGACCTTTTGGCCATCTTCCAGAGTAAAATACAGGCCTTCAGCTGACTTCGCAGTGGCAGCCTGTGGACCTCCAGTCACACATTGATACAAGTAAGTGTCCAAGTTTTCTTCGTAGGAACCCATGGTATAGGATATTCTTGACAGTCAAAGCCCGGGTACTGTAAATTCAGATTCTGGTCTCTTGCCTTGGGAATTTTGGGGAGAACGTATGTTCCCAGAGCAATGAGCTAGGCATAGCTCTAGATATAAAACATCAGGAACAAAGTTTCATCTCCTCTATACAGTAACGGTTGCATTTCACGATCATGCAATGGCGAGAAAGGTTCGAGAGAACGCCACATGATTTGGGAGAGCTGATGATGTTCGCTTTCGTCAACGTTGTGATACCAGTTGACATTGAGGTAGTATTTCCCAATATTGCCGATATGCCATTCACTGGTTTCATACAAGTAAGAATAGTGTGAACGTTACTTCTCTCTCTGAACCTTTCGATGGCTCTCACATCATCTCCACACCTATATGACAGATCTGCTCCGGATGCAGTTACATTGTCCCAATCACACCCTCTAAATCAATGGCTCTGCATGATTTACGGTAGCAACAACGCCGGGTTAGGCTGGAGCTCCAGCCCCAGCCGTCTTGATGCTCAGAGAATAAGGTCTGTCTATGGTCGGCGCAATACAATCTAGACTCAGAATCAGCAAAACCTCTCAATTCAGGATACTTTGAGGGGATATACAGAGTTTTTCCTGCTACGAACCGAACGCAGTGGCTGGTTCCTGGTTGGCTCAACCAAATCAGGGGATTCTGGCGGCCGGAGAAATCTCGACCCCGAAATTTACAAACTCACTTTCACCATCTTCAGCAGAGAGATTTCGCCTCATTCATTCCCCCAGTTGGACTGCAGGAGTTACAGCTCTAGCACAATGTCGTCTTCTACCCTTTCAGTTGATGCTACAACCCCTCTTCTACAATCGGTGAGCGAGGCAGCAGGCAGATATGTAAATGGTGAGGCCCTGCCCAAATCAGAGCCTGAACACGCAGTGCAAAAATGGCACAATCCAATCATCAATGCTTGGCGCATTCTCGCGGCCTTCTTCAGTTTTATCGTGGTCGGTGCAAATGATGCAATATATGGTGTACGTCCATGTTTACCTCTCCCCGTCCCCAAAGGTTTTGCAAGGCCTGCGCTAACATGACCGTTCCTTTTAGGCCTTGGTCCCTTACGTATGTGAAATCAATCCCCTCTCATCCTATCATATGGAGAGCCGTCCTACCCCAGAGTTTCGCCAATGACGGGATTGACTAACTGTGATATGCAGCTGTGTGATCACTACGGGTTAGACTATGCTTCTGTGTCTATGGTATTTCTTTTCCCTTGTCTAGGATATGTCGCTGCTGCTCTTGTGAGCAACTGGATTCATGCGCGATTTGGACAACGGGGGGTGGCCTTTCTGGGATCTGGATTTCACGTCCTAGCTTATACCATTGCGATACAGCATCCTCCTTACCCTGTACTGGTTGTTCTTTTTGTCCTGGCTGGATTAGGCAGTGGACTTTTAGATGCAGCATGGAACGCGTGGATCGGCGTCATGGAAGACAGTAGCCAATTGATGGGTATCCTGCATGGTTTCTATGGTCTGGGGGCAGCATTGGCCCCGTTAACTGCTACCTCGCTGATCACGCACCGTGGATGGCACTGGTATCAGTTCTACTATATCATGGCGGGTGGCTCTATCATTGAAATTCTGGCTTTAACTACTGCGTTCTGGTCGGCGCGAGGAAGCCCCGTCACAAAGGAGCTTCACACCGACAGGGACGCCGTCTCCTGGTGGAAAGCTTTGCGCGCGAGCCCGACAATCCAGTCGCTGAGCTATGGCGCCACGTGGATTATTTGCCTATTCATATTTCTCTATGCCGGCGTCGAGATCACTTTCGGAGGCTGGGTGTTTACCTTCCTAGTCCGCGAACGAGTTGTCCCTCCATTCGCAGCCGGGATAGCCAACTTTGTGTACTGGGCTGGACTCACCGTAGGCCGTGTCCTCCTCGGTTTCGTGACGAGCTATCTCAATATCGGCAAGTACACGGTACTTGTTTACGTGACCGCGTGTATCATTTGCCACATCACCTTTTGGCTAGTAAAGGAGTTCACGGTATCTGTCGTTGCAGTGGCCTTGCTCGGATTTTTCCTCGGCCCCTTGTTCCCTGAAGCCGTCATCGCGTTTGCCGACCTTTTACCAAAGCATCTGCATATTTCAGGCATTGGGATTGCCGTCGCTCTCGGGAGTGCGGGTGGCTGCGTGTTTCCTTTCATAACAGGGGCACTGGCAAAGCTTGTTGGCCTCCAAATCCTGCAACCTATGGTTTTATTGCTGCTGCTCCTGTGTTTGTCCAGTTGGGTTCTCTTTTTAATGGTTTCACGACGCCAAATTTCTTCGTGCTGAATACCGCCGTCTTGGTTATCCACTGGTTCTATATCAAATCATTCTTAGCTAATTTCTCTCGAGTTTTATTGTGCCACTGTTGAGTGTTTGTTTACAGGGGTCTTTGCTTGTTGACAATTTGACACCATCCTATTATTCACGCTTAACCGGCACTGCTGCTTTTTCTTTCCATAACCTCAGTTGGAGAACCCAGTTGTATTGTATGATGCAAGGGAGATTTCAGGGTTCAGAGGACTTGCACCGAAATAAGTGGCTAAGCTAGTGTTTCGGATGGTGAAAGTGTCCAATAGCAGCAGTCAATCAATACGTGACTATTTGATTAATCTCATACAGAACTAAAGTCAGTATTCCAATCTTTTGTCATACCAACGACATTTAACGGAGCTGGCACATACTAGGAGAAAACCCCAGCATGCTACAGGCACATTGAAGAACGACTTGTTGGGTGATATTCAGAATGTCCCCATAAAAGGCAATACAGAAACGGCATATTTTCTGAAGAAAAATCGATGTTGAATATCTTCACTGCCTGTATATAAGCCTCATTCCTTACATTCTTTACAATCCTATGATTCTGGGATAATGTCGTAGCTTTGACGCCCATTCTAGACTGCTAGTCGTGCTACAAAAAAAATGAGCTGTACATTATAATCTTTATAAAATTGCTTATACCTAGAAAACAATATTATTGCATAGTCTATTAGTCATTTGTACATATTACACAAATACGATAATACACCTAAATCTACGTTTAAAATAATAGATACTAGTATATACGCAGTCAAGTTCTCTCTTTTCATCTTAATTATGCTCTTTCTAATAGATTAATTAGAGTAAACAATATATGATTGATCAAATAAAAGGTATAAAGCTATGGTAGTTACATCCTAGATCTAGGTGAAATACGGTTAAACCCTTTATTTACTCTATATATTAACCATATACTTCATTTTTTCTATATTGGATCATCTTTATTTGTTTTTGATTTTTTTAACATATTCCAGTTGGATTTTAATAAGAGGAGGATATAGTATTACTTTATTGTTATATAATTCTTTCTGTCTTTATTCTCCGATTGGCTACTAACATTTTAAGGCTGTCAGTATGGTATCCTTTATTATATAAAGTTACTGGTTGCTATGTCACAAATTTTGCGAAAGAGTCCCGAAAATCCCGGTCACAATCACAGATCCTGCCATCCGCCAAGCCGCTATTCCAAATGAGCCTTGAGGATCCTTCTTTAGAATCCCCCACAACAATCCGAATAACAAGCTGGGAGGGAAAAAGCCAATCGCAAGAATCCAGCAAACCTTGAACCGGTCCCAGTCTTCTTTATAATATATCTCCCATGCTTCTTTAAATTCGACATGATCAGATTTGAGTTCTCCACAGGTCCTTTTCGGAAGCTGCTGAATAACCAACGTATTATTAGGCTGTAAGTCATTAGGATGGGTAAATAAGTCCATTAACATTCGCGGCCCAACCGGGGGTGACAGTTTGGGTGGTATTGGGCGACATTCATATTCTGTTCCATTTGGGTGGACAAGATTAGCTGGCGGTATACATTTGCAAAGCTCTCCATTTTCACAAATTTCCTCATGACATCGCACATCGACATATCGGTGGCCCCCGTATGTGAACTTTTTAACTCGTTATTAGAACGGCTAACCTTTATACTATCTTGATCTCGTAGGATTTCTCAAAACTGACATACCTTCATGAAATGGATACTGTCAATTGTTCTCAAAGACCAATATGGTTTTGATTTCCCTCTTTGCTCGTAATAGATGCGTTTCAATGCATGGAAAAGCTCTCGATCATCCATAACGTGTGTAATAACCTCTTGATGGAGCTTAGCACCATATCTCCCATTTTCCATACAGAGAAGAAGATGCAGTGTACTTGTACTGCCTGGAAGCTCGCCAAGCTCTATATCTTGTATAGCACAGCCATTTACAGTATTGGTGGTGGTATTGTGTAGATGGCCGACAACATCACCAGTATTAGAGATGTTTCCTGCTGCTGAACTGCTGTTGAGATTATGGAACCGGGAAGGATGAGGGGATATATAATCATTACCACTCTCGGTCGCTGTTTTTATTTTATACGCTGACGTATTCAAATAATCTTGCATTGCTTGTAGGGAGCCTTGGTCGTGTTCAATATAGTCATCATAAAGATGTTCACCTCTTGCCTTGGTTGTTTAAGCATGTGACTGGGCTTGATAAATTCTAAGAAAGGGGTACATCGAAGACACGTACATTTATCCACCTAATGCGCTGATGGCCTCGCGGTATACCTTTCTCTTTGACCCCCAGACAAGAGAGGAGCGCTTCTACTATTCGAGATATCTTCATCACTAAGCTCAAATAGGGTTCCGGTACTAACTCAGCAAAGGTTTCAAGATCAGTCTCACTTGAGGCTAGCGCACTGAGCCTAATATCTTGCTTGTGAGATGGTTGAACAAACTTTCGAAGGTCTTCAAGCAACTCTTTAAACGCATTGCTGTCCACAAGGAAGTCTCGTCCATTGGTCAATAGCGTGACAAAATGATCTTCGTCTGACTCTTCATCAATGAGGGTGGTATATTCATTTCCCTGAACAGACAGTCCGCTATCCAAGGTTGGTCCACTGTCTCTTGTGCTGGCCCCTCTTCCATATTGCTGGGCATGATGGTGTTACGGCTGTCAAGCCCCGGTTTGAGAATATGTTGGACTTTAGAAGCCACGAAACCGGCTTTTAGCGAAACAAATTTCGCCAATTCGTAATGGGATGCCTCTTGACTTTCTTTTTTTCAAATTCCTCGAGAATGCTTGGAGCAATCTCTTAAAATTGCGGACAAATCGGTCAGGGCCAATCCGTTGATCATTCATAGCCAGTTTATATAAATTATTAAGTTCATCGTTTCCCAGGAAGATATCGACGAGTTTATCAGTAGCCTTTCGTATCTCGGCTTGTGTGAAGGAACTGTTGTTAGTAACTGCAGTGGACTGCACGCTTGGTAATGAAAAGATCTCTGATTCTGAATCAGATGCACCACCAGACTTCTGATCAAAAAACATATCCCCAGGGCTTTTACTAATAAGCTCTACCGCCTCCCTTGCACTTGATGAATTTGATGCTGCTATTTTGGCAGTCTCTTCAGAGATTGGAAAGTCCACTCCTCTTTTGTCAAGAAGACGATCTATTAGGGCCACTGCATCGCGATGTGCTAATGCCATCTTAACAATCTCTTCAGAAATTGGAAAATCCGCTCCATTTTGATCCAAGAGAAGCGTCATTGTATCCAATGAGTCTATCACAGACAGTAGCTGCTTCGCATAAACTGCGGCTGATCCTGCCGCATATGGCTTCCAAGCACTATTATTGTGCGAATCAGCGTAATCACATATGCCTCGAATGTGAAGACATGGGATTATATTCATCAGATCGGCTGCGTCAATCTCAATGCAAAGGACCCCGCCTAGATGCGAGCTGAGCTTGTCCCTCACAATAGCATCCCTTATAACACGATTACTGGATGCAATCGTGCCGTAGTGAACCTTGACTTTCTCAGACCTTGGTTTCCGCTCCACCAAGTTCATTCGATCGCACCTTCGACAATCCGGCCCCCCAACATGGGGATAACCTGCTTCAAATAAGAGATCAGGTCCCGTATTTTCGCGTCTAAACATGGGAAATTCGCGGAGCCTGTACCCGAATTTCATGAACCTGTCGCTTGGCCAAACTTGGGCGGTTCGCAGGACTGAGATAGCATTTTGTAGAACGCTTGGGGGTACATGCCCAGTCTGTTTCTGTTCATTCGGTTCTTTTCCAAGGGCATATTTCACTATTCCACCATTCAATGAATTTGGCTGGCTAACAACCACGTCACCTAGACGTATGTCTGCTTTTGCTGTTGGGACACCTGCTCCGATCCCAACTATCAAGGCGAACTGAATAGACGGGAAAGAAGATCTTATTTGAGCAGCAACGGTTGCGGCTGGACGTCCTAGTTTTTCGCCTGCTGATGGAGAGACTATTACAACATTATGCTCGTCAATGCGACCGAGCGTGTATATGTTCGTATCATCTCCATCAAGTCCAAATTTCTCGTGTTCTTCATCAAGCATCGCCCGCGCTGCGACATATTCGATATCTAGCGAACAAACCCAGCCAACCAAATAAGCATTGCGTTGGGGACACCCTTTTTTTGTTTGTTTCATCATTGTTGCAGTTTGTAAAATGTTATATATTGAGGTTCAAAGTACCTATACCTTATATCAGGTTTGCGGGAGTGTTGTAGATACCCTGTCTCGCGATGTTGCATTAGAACACACTTTGCTCAGCCTCGTCGACTTGATAAACCATTAGTAAAGCGTAAGGCATCAAGGGCCGCTATGCATGATACACTATCAATTCTACGGCGCGGGGCCAATAGGAAACCCTCCGACATGGGCAACGCCGCCAACTACTGGAAAGGTGCGTCTCTTTAGCTTCCCAATCCTGGGTTACTGTCAAGGAAAGCGTAGTGCCTATGAAGCTAAAGTGACGGCTGATCTCCAATTTCCCATTCTCAACATACAAGCCAGTATTACATGGTGATCATCCATTCTTCCTGTTCAATTAGTATTGACATCACCCACTTGCTTCCTATACATATGTCCTATTTCATTGCAATGCTCATCAAATAACACTTCCATAGCATCGGCCTCTAGAGGAAGGGTACAGATCATTGCGATTTCGAATTCATCACGGGGCTGTGGAGGCATCTCCGCATAGCTTTCCTCATTCCGGATTGGAAACACTCATAGAGAACGAGCCGTATCACTGAACTTCTTTTCGCGTAGTAAGTAGCGGTAGCTATGACGGCCCTAAAATCCACCAGGTCATCTTTTGGAAGGAAATTGAGATAGGTCAAGCGGGGCATTAGGCTGAGAACAGAGCGTCGGAATTTGATTGGTGTTGGAAACACGTCAACATAGGCACGTCACGTGAAACCTCCTGGAGGTTGGACTGAGCTGTTCCTCATATCTCCCTGATACACTTCTGTGGGGTTCTCAGAGTACGTAACTTAATCGACACTTGATCTGGCCTGATCTTGAGTATATTTCTAACGCGGTATAGCGCATCACGAGGGCGCCCACGCTGTTTCCTAGGTTTCTCCAACCGTATCGTGAGATCTTAGCTGCTTAAGTTGATCTGGGTGATAGAAAGATGCATTATCTATAACGAGCACCAGCTTTAGCTCTGGATACCTCTTACAGTGCTAGAGAAGCTGGTTAATAAAGTCTTCAAAGAACTCGGCATTAGTTGAACCTTAAGAGATACAAGGCAGAACAATACCATCTCGAGCATGTAATAGCAGTTTTTGATATCGTTAACTGCAGTAGAATTCAAATATTTGATTTGGCGTGACGCCCAGTAAAGACCAACCAGATCATGAATATCCTACCCATTTATCACACGCAGACTCATCAACATACACTTAACCTCTAACTTATATGAAGCAGTAATACCTATATATTTGGAAACTTAACATTGAAATTTGCTTTTGGGTATAAAAAGGGGATTGATGCGAGAACCCATCCGTCTAGTCATCCCACATGCGACCTTAAAAAATTATCAATTTACAATATCAATTCAGTTATTTTAAAGAATGCAAACCCTTTCTAGGCCCTTAATCCTAAGTATAAGTATTGGTATTATTGAGTATCAAACTACCAGGAAATTTAATTTCGTGTGGGGCTACATCAACATTGAATTGATATGTATGGTGGAATTGGCCTAGTGGGAGTCAATCCTCTATGTTCATGTTATATATTTCCAGATGTCAATGTTGATGTGCGATGATCACAAAGTGAAAAAAATATATCCGTATTTAAATATCATAAACAAAAGGCTGTAACGAGCTGTTTACATGTAGAAATACATATATCCCTAGCCGTAAAAAGTTCGTTACAGTGTGCTAACATTGAAGGTGATAGAGGTTGTTGGAAATGTTTTTCGGGTCAGGTATGATATCCCCCTTTACATGGTGGGTCGCGGCATACCTAGGCCTCGGACAAGCTTGCTCATGAATACATTATTTTCAAAATTCCATGCCAACTACAACCGTATCAGGCATTATCACATTTGCACTGTCGACAGATATCACTTGATGCTGGTTCGGCCAAGGCCATCCCGGTTATGGCAGTGAACGCCGAGCAGGCGTATATATCCGAGCTGGTATATACTAACAAGTGGGAGCCCACCGCAGCTAAAAGTTTTATCGCAAAAGTCGCACAAAAGCCATACCTACCTTGATGTACCAGTCGTCACGCCGTACGGTTTTACCTTGATTCGATCATGTTTCCTGAGACTGCAACAAAATTTCTCAACCCCAGTGGAGTTCCGCTTTGGCGAAAGGAGTTTCAACAGAAAGAAGATAGCAGTACTAGTGACGTGTTCAGAAGCCCTGTAAGAGGAGAAACTTTGATACTTTTCCTATGAGAAGCATACTGCTAACATGCTCTCTTTACGCGACAGGAAACTTCCGTCAAACCTCAAGCAAAAAGATGGGACAGCAAGTGACACCATACTTCCACGTACCTACTTCTTGGCTGACTGGAGAGCGAGGATAGACTATTTTTCCGAGGAAGCCACGAAAAGACAGGTAGACTACATGTTCGTCGGTCGCTATTCATGCTGATTGAAACAGCCGTCTAGCATCAAAGTTGCCGCTCGGGACTCTCAAGCACCAGGTTGTTTGAAGCCCTGTGATTGTTTGAGCAATATATGCCGACTCATTATGCTAACAGTATAAATTAATGTATATAGGCATGATTTCACTTGGCGCTGGTACCCCGTCAAGTGCTTATTTCCCATTTGAGGAGATTAAAGTCAAAGTATCCAACCCTCCTCGCTTTGCAGGCGAAGTACCCGAGTCAACTCTTCACCTGGCCAAGTATGACTTTGAACCACGCGTCAGTGATTACAGTAGGTCCAAGGTTCAGCATTGGAAGCTTCGACTATTGTTAATGCATGCTCGGTTTGCTGTACTTTGTAGGCCTAGATGTTGCGCTGAACTATGGCCAAGGTACTGGTTCTGCACAGATGCTACGATTTGTCACTGAACATACTGAAGTAAGAACCATTTCTATCAAAAAAGAATGGGTGGTAATTAACTGCCCACACAGCTTGTGCATAGTCCTCCATATGGCGACTGGGAATGTTGTTTGACAGTGGGTAGCACCTCCGCATGGGATTCTACTCTACGGATCTTTTGCGAAAAAGGTGACTATATTATCGCAGAAGAATACGCTTTCTCCAGTGCCTTGGAAGCAGCTTTACCGATGGGTATTAAAGTACTGTCTGTCAAGATGGATGAACAAGGTCTAGTCCCCGAGTCTCTAGATGACCTTCTCTCTAGCTGGGACGAGGGCGAGCGAGGAGCCCGAAAGCCATTTCTCCTTTATATGGTTCCCACTGGCCAGAACCCTACAGGCGCTACACAGCTTCTTGAGCGGCGCAAGGCAATTTATGCGGTTGCCCAGAAACATGATCTTTATATCGTGGAAGATGAACCTTATTATTACCTACAACTACCGCCGTATACCCCTGGTGAAAGTTCTTCTCACGAAGGGAACAAACCCTGCGCGTTGATTCCGTCGTATTTGAGTCTTGATGTCGATGGTCGAGTTCTTCGACTAGATTCACTATCCAAGGTCCTTGCACCTGGCTCTCGCACGGGTTGGGTCACAGCCTCTCAACAGGTCGTCGAGAAGTTTGTTCGGATGAACGAGGTTTCATCCCAACATCCCAGTGGTTTCTCACAGGCGATACTTTTCAAGCTCTTGAACCACCATTGGGGTCACGGAGGTTTCTTTCAGTGGCTGGAGAAAATACAGACGGAATACACATGGAGAAGGGATACATTCCTTGATGCTTGCAACAAATTTCTCCCCAAGGATATTGCGAGCTGGAATCCGTCACGGGCCGGGATGTTTGTGAGTGAAATAATAAAGTGGCTTTCTGTCCAAGAACATTGAATTTCGCTAATGATTTGTGTTTTTCCATAGCAATGGATTGAGATCGACTGGAGATCTCATCCGTTATACAAAACTGGGGCTAACCATCGAACAATTCAACAAGTAATATTTGAATGCGCCATGCAGCAGAAGGTCTTTTTAACGCAAGGGAGTTTTTTCTGGTCCGACAGTAGTACAACAGAAAGTCGAATGTTCTTCCGCGCCACCTACGCGACAGCCTCCCAAGACGATCTCACAGAGGCGGCTAGAAGATTTGGTGAAGCACTGAAGGATCAATTCAAGTGACTGGTTGCCATATCTTAAGTAAAGCTATGTAAGGTTAGCTAGATAGTTTGAATATATTCAGTTTCGGGAAAACCTTCCCTATCGTACCAGATCAGTCTACATATGCAAATTATGATAAAGAACAACGCGTTTCTTACGATGCTAGTTAATTAGAGCATTCTGTGGTACCTGGAATGGCTTTAATATGATTTAATTTCGTCTAAATACTACCCGGCTGATCAATTCATATTTATTTCCGCTTTGTAGAGCTTACCAGCTTTTTCTTAACATGCTTTGGAATTTTCTTCGTTCTTTGTTCCCTCTTCTCCTCTTTTACCTTTTGCTTGTGTTGACGCTTTTCCTCCTTGTCTTCGTGTTTCTTGCCACGCGGCGTCCCTTTTGCGAATCTAGCTTCGTCGTCTGTTCCCTCTGACCCAGACCCGTCGAGTAATGAAACGCCGCCACTCTGATCAGAATCGTCTTCATCATCAGCTTCCGCTCCAGTGACTGGGTGTTCAGCTCCTTTTTTGGATCGTAAGGGGTTCGGTCTATCAGCAAGCAAGTCCCGGTAGACAAGGTCGGCGCCTTCGCCGAATTTGACTTTTTCTGCGTCCCGTTCCACGTCATACACCTGCTCAAGTGTCTGGGGGATATACTGCTGACGGAAAACGGCAGTGTCGACTTCGTCGCCGTCTGGAGCACCTCCTGGTTGGTTTTTAATGTCATACAGTTTCTCGATGGCTGCTGTCATGGCTTCCTTGTTGCCATCAACAAAGTCAGGCCCTTGGGCGCTGATGATAAATTCGAAAATGATACGTTCAGATAAAGTGTTGACTCCCTTGCGACTGAAAAAGTCGCTGACGTTTTTGATGTCCATTCGGAGGAATTCCAAACTGCGAGGATGGTCGTGTTCCACACTTTGACTGACATCAATGATGTAGAGTTTGTCTTTGTGGTATAGTATATTGTATTCACTCAAATCGGCGTGCACTAGTCGGCAAGTCTGATACATGGTACGCATGTAGCCGATCAACTCCATGTATAATTCCTGCCAGCGAGACTCAGGGTCCGGAACGTCGAGAGTAACATCCTTTAGCCGCGGGGCTGGAATACCTCGTGAATTGCCAATAAATCCCATGGCAAGAACGTGAAGTTTGAGATAGAGAGGTTCCGGGCTGGGAATGCCTGAAGAGTGAATGCGTCGTAGGTTCCGCATCTCTTTCTCTGCCCACACCTTGACCATGGCGCGGTTGTTGCTCTTGTTGTAGCCCTTGCGGAAGCGGAATTCACCGGTGACGTACTTGTCTCGATCTTTGAAGACCAGGATACTAGTCTTGTAGACCTTGATAGCCCGATGGATGGTTTCAACGTCACCTTCATCAGTATCCCGCAGTGTGACGGCATGGTAGACATTTGCTTCTTTTCCAGTCGACAAACATCCGTTAATCTCAGACACCACATTCCTATTTATCATCTGCAAAAGAATCATCCTTGTTCGCGGGTCGAGCACCTGTTCCGAGGTGGCACGGTCGCTCTTGTCCACTACCCTAGCATCCTTTCCTCGGAGCCCCGATTGGGAGTCATCCAGCCTGATCTTAGTGGCATGTTTTGACAGAGATTCAATTTGATCATCGACTGCGGCGCTAACGTTTGCCTTTGGTCGCTGAGGGTTCGTCTTTGGGTAAGACGACTTGGGCGCATTAGAGTCGGCGATGGCTTCGTTGAGCCGACGCTGGCGGTTGTACGATTTGGTGAAATCATTGGGGTTTGCGGCACCCAGACTGTCCTCGAGCAGTTCTTCTTCATTGTCGTCGCTGAAAATGTCATCATAGTATTCCTCCTCGTCGTTTTCCTCGCCGTTTTCTTCTGATACGGGATCAGTTGCGGGGTCGTTTGAGGTGTTGATATAGCCTGTGTTTGCGACGAATTGATGGGGAGGGACATGGCCATCTGCCACTCCATGGGCAGACGCCTCTGCACTCCCTGGTTCCATGATGGTTCGTTGTATGAGGGGTAATTTTCGTGGTTGGCACAGACTGCTGGGAAAAAACTTGATAGCGATAAAAATAATTTATACGATAAGGGTCGACCCCGCGATGTGTGATTGGCAGCCCTGTGTTAAGGCGGCGACAAATGTTGTATTTTCGGTAAGGTGAAGTGGGGGAGAAGTCTGGGTGGGCCAAGGAACTGCCGCTGCTTTAAGCAGGGCTGCCAGGGCTCGAGAAATCTACGGCTACCTTGAATTCTATAGGAAATCACAGTGAAGTATGTCTTTAACGAGATATGATATTTGATTTCCTTGCATCAAATAATCAACTTCATCGGTGCCTTGGCGTCTCTCAAGTCGTGGGCTGGTCACGTGCCACCACTCTAGCCAAATCGGGCCGCTACACGTCGAGCGGCAGGAACGCGTCGCAGGCAACTCGACGTGCGAGAAACCACTGTCACAACGTCGACCAGCTTAGTCCGTCAAGCACAGCTCGATATTCTTTCCGGCCTGGCAGCCTGCAGCTATCTGCTCTGTATCGTCAACCGGGTCATGATAGAGTCTTCTTGAAGGGATCCCTTTTCGCGCCTCGCGTGTCGCTGTCAAGATGTATATCAAACAGATCATCATCCAGGGCTTTAAGAGGTATCGCATTTTTTTCTCTTCTTGTTTCTGCATAAAAACGCTAACAAGTCAATTCTACAGTTACAAAGACCAGACGGTCATCGAACCCTTTTCCCCGAAACACAATGTTATTGTCGGCCGCAATGGTTCCGGCAAGAGTAACTTTTTCGCCGCTATTCGCTTCGTTTTGAGCGATGCCTACACGCAGATGGGACGGGAAGAGCGCCAAGCTCTGCTTCACGTATGGACCCATTGCATTCGCTTTGTTTGATCCTTAAACACAATTAACAAGACGATAGGAAGGCTCCGGTTCCGCAGTCATGTCGGCCTATGTCGAGGTGATTTTCGACAACTCGGACGAGCGATTTCCTACCGGCAAGCCAGAACTAATTCTCCGGAGAACGATTGGTTTGAAAAAGGACGAATATACCCTGGACCACAGGAACGCGACCAAGGCAGATGTCATGAACCTGCTGGAATCTGCCGGTTTCTCGCGATCTAACCCATACTATATCGTCCCTCAAGGTCGTGTCACAACATTAACAAATATGAAAGATTCGGAACGTTTGGTGCTGCTAAAGGAAGTCGCTGGTACTCAGGTCTACGAAGCCCGTCGAGCCGAGTCACTCAAAATCATGAACGAGACCAATAACAAACGAACGAAAATTGACGAATTACTTGACTATATTAACGAACGTCTCGATGAACTGGAGGAAGAAAAAGACGAGCTACGGAACTATCAGGAACAGGATCGTGAGCGTCGGTGCTTGGAATACACAATCTATTCTCGCGAACAGCAGGAGATTGCAAATGCGCTTGATAGCCTCGAGGGCCAACGTCAAACCGGTGTCGAGGACACCGATGCAAACCGGGAAAACTTTATTCAGGGTGAAAAAACCTTGACCCAAATTGATGCAGAAATCGCCGAGTGCAAGCAGCAGATTGAATTTTTGAAAGTGGACAAGGCGCAGCTGGAGGATGAACGCCGCGAGACTTCTCGCGCCCTTGCTCAGGTCGAACTACAGGAGAAGGCTCTCAAAGATGGCCAATCTGCTGCCCAGCAGTTCAAAGCTCGACATGATAACGACCTTGAATCTGTCCAGACCGCCATTAAGCAACGTGAAACAGAGCTACAGACGCTATTGCCTCAATTTAACGCTGCTAAAGAGCAAGAGGACGGCGTCAAGTCGCAATTAGATCAAGCGGAAACTGTTCGACAACGCCTCTATGCTAAACAAGGCCGAAATTCTCGCTTCAAAAACAAGTCCGAACGTGACAAGTGGATCCACAACGAGATTCAGGAGACCAAGAACTCTATTAAGGCTGTTAAGAAAGTTGAATCTCAAACCAAACAAGATATTAAGGACCTCGAGAATACTATTGAGACCTTGGAACCGGAGATTGAGAATTTACGCAAGCAGATTGATAGTAGAGGAGATACTATTCAGTCCATCGAACAAGAGGTGCAAAACGGCAAGGATGAAAGGGATCAGCTCATGGACCAACGAAAGTAGGTTTGCACGGCAATGTATTTCGATTATGAATGCTGACAATGATTTTAGGGAACTATGGCGAGAAGAGGCCCGCTTGGATTCCGTGCTGTCGAATGCTTCCCACGAAGTTGATCGTGCCGAGCGTAATCTCTCGCACATGATGGACAACAGTACCAGTCGCGGCATCGCAGCTGTCCGAAGAATCAAGCGCCAGCACAATCTAGAAGGCGTTTATGGCACACTAGCCGAGCTCCTAGATGTCAACGAGCGATATCGCACCGCAGTCGAAGTTACTGCTGGCACAAGCCTGTTTCATTATGTCGTCGATACGGACGAGACTGCCACCAAAGTCCTTGAAATTTTGCAAAAAGAGAAGGCTGGTCGAGTTACATTCATGCCACTGAATCGCTTGAAGTCTCGTCCAATGAACCTGCCCAAGGCAAGCGACACGATTCCCATGATTGAAAAACTAGAGTACGATCCCAAATTTGAGGGCGCATTTCAACAAGTGTTTGGCAAAGCAATTATTTGTCCAAATCTTCAAGTGGCTGCCCAGTACGCTCGAAGTCACGGCGTGAACGCCATCACCCCTGATGGAGATCGGTCGGATAAGCGTGGTGCATTGACTGGAGGTTTCCATGATTCCCGGCAATCTCGCCTTGAGGCTGTGAAAACCTTGACGAAGTGGCGGGACGAACATGAAACGAAGAAGAACCGTGCCACCGAGATTCGCAAAGATCTAGAAAAGCTAGATCAAGAGGTCACTCAAGCGGTTGGCGAGTTGCAAAAACTGGAGCAGCGCAAGCAACAATTCCACAGCAGCAGCGGACCGATGCGACAAGAGCTCCGAAGCAAACGTGAGTTGCTGCAGAACAAGAATGATAATCTTGATAGCAAGCAACGAGCTCTTCAGAACATTGCAAGCAACCTGACTGCCCTGGATGGCCAGGTCGGTGCATTGGAAGCGGAAGTGTCTTCGGCATTCCAAAAGGCACTCACACCAGAGGAAGAGGCACAGCTTGAATCGCTTGGATCTACCGCCCAGAAACTTCGCCGCCAATATGCAGAACTCTCTGGCCAACGCAGTGAATTTGAGGCTCGGAAGTCGGTGTTGGAAGTGGAACTTCGCGAAAACCTTTACCCACGTCTCGACCAGCTCAGCGGTAATGGGATTGATATAGGCGATGAGGGCGCACAGGGTAATCTCAAAACCGCTGAGCGGGAGATGAAGAAATTCCAGACTGCACTTGGAAAGATATCGCAACGTCTTGCCGATGTTGACAAGTCGATTACAGAAGGCAATAGTCAAGTTGGAAAGCTAGAAAGTCGCAAGGCCGAGATACGAAACGAACTTGAGGCGCTTGCCAAGTCGATTGAAAAGCACCAGAGACGAATGGAAAAGAGCATGCAGAAGAAGGCAGCGCTGACCAAGCAAGCTGCCGAGTGTAGCTCAAACATTCGTGATCTGGGTGTCTTGCCGGATGAAGCATTCACCAAGTACAACAAGACGGACTCGAATAGTGTTGTCAAAAAGCTGCACAAAGTCAACGAGTCACTGAAAAAGTATTCTCACGTCAACAAGAAGGCGTTTGAGCAGTACAACAACTTTACCAAACAACGGGAAACCTTGACAAAGCGGAGAGAAGAGCTCGACGCGTCCCAAAAGTCAATCGACGAGCTTATAACGGTGCTTGACCAGCGCAAGGATGAAGCTATTGAGCGTACATTCAAGCAGGTATCGCGCGAGTTCCACAACGTGTTTGAGAAGCTTGTACCTGCAGGCCGCGGCCGCCTAATTATTCAGCGCAAGACAGACCGAGCTCTTCGCCCGGAAGACGAGATTGAGTCCGAGGACGAAGACCGCCGAGAGAGTGTTGAGAATTACGTTGGTGTTGGAATCAGTGTTAGTTTCAACAGCAAACACGACGACCAACAACGTATTCAACAGCTCAGTGGTGGCCAAAAGAGTAAGATTCCTTCATCGCAGATATTTTTGGACTATTTAACTAATTTCTCCGAATCTAGGTTTGTGTGCACTTGCACTTGTCTTTGCCATTCAAGCCTGCGATCCTGCACCGTTTTATCTCTTTGACGAGATCGATGCCAATCTAGACGCCCAGTACCGTACCGCAGTGGCTCAAATGCTGCAGTCAATCTCGGAGGCCACCAACGGACAGTTTATCTGCACGACTTTCCGGCCGGAAATGCTGCACGTGGCGGAGAAGTGCTACGGGGTCAGCTTCCGCAACAAGGCTAGTACAATCGACGTGGTGTCGAAAGAGGAAGCACTCAAGTTTGTGGAGGAGCAAAAGAGTTGATCACATAATCGGGGGGACAATCCTCTGCGTGGTTTAGCTACGTGGAATTATGGCCAAGGCGTTATTTGCTACCGTTTGCTATTTTAATATCCCACTGTTCTCAAATAATTTTCTTCGTCAAGTCATGATCTATTTCTCGTTAGCTGTATGTATGTATATAGGCATATTCAACAAGTCTTTGCTAGTCGTCAGAAGCCTCTACTAGTATGCCTATGCCTGTATGAACAAAAATTGTGTAAAGAATCAAAGAATGACCTGCACGACACTCTCTTCTTTCGTCCACTCGGTGATGATTTCGTCTGGAATCCCCCTGACCAGCAAATGGAAATGCTCCAGACTCCTCACACTCTGCAGGGCCGCCCAATTCTTAAACCACAGGATATTCTGCTCCCGGATGGCATCCTTGGCCAACCCCGCAAAGGCCGGATCGCTCTGCAACCTGGACACAAATGTGCGGTCCACAAAGGCCTCGATCAGGGCCCTCGACTCGTCTGTCACATCGCCATTCTCGGGCTTTGTGGCAATCGGTGTTTTGGACCAGACTACGATGTGTTTAATGTCCGGGGTCAGGCCGTAGGGCCAGTCGTTTCGGAGGACTCTGTAGTCAGCCGCGTCGGCGAACGGGGTGGGATTGATGTATTTTATTTGGGCGATGTCGGGGGACGAGGCGGATGTCCAGTTTAGGCGCTTTTGGCAAATGTAGTTGGTGATGGAGCCGTAGGTGGTCTTGATTTCGGATGTCCAGGCCATGTACCGACGGAGATCGGAGGGTTTGCGGCGGAGGACAGCGAGGTCATTGCGGGCTAGTTGGATGGGGGAATATGTTAGTTATATTTATAGCAAGGTATTGTTAAATATAATAGTAGACGGGGGGTTTGCGTATTTCTGTCCCCAATAATAAATAATAACAGCAGGGCTGACACTTACCAATAATGCCACTCAGCTCCTCCCAGTCATGGTACACAAACTCGTCGTCGGTCTGGGCAAGGATCTGACGGTCAACCTCGGTGAGGTGGAATGGCGGCGGTTTCTGCATGTGGTCCTCATTTTGAATGGAGCCCATGGTCGCTAAGTTCGACGTTCCAACGACTGTGCAGATGGTGAATGGCCAGCCAGGAACACAGAGCGCGGCTGGTGGTTGAGTTGTTGTGTCGGTGATTGTGGGGTTGCCTAGCAGGTAGCAAATAGTAGAGTAGCGCGCTATCAAATGTTGAGGGCCATGTTAGTAGACCTCGGGTGTCATTCTCAACAAGAGTGAATTCCGACACGGCAATTGTACAGCGACTAGTCAGTTCAACGTAGCGTAGATCCTTGCGTGTGATTGATTGCAATAATCATAATAACAATACTAATACACAGCGAATACCTCGGAGTGAGTGTACACCTACCGAGCCCGGGATTGCCCAGCAGAAAGCGTGCTTTTCCGGCCCCTCACGGCCAGCGCGGAGGGCATTCCGCGGGGGATGCCGGTATAGCTGGTCGAAATGGGCAATAATTCCCGGCTGTGAGCTGTGTACTATGTATAACTGTATACTGTCGGTTGTTGTCGACTCCGGCTATTCGTAATAATAATAGCAGACGTCAGGCGTAAGGGTCGCCTAAGGGTTAACCAGGCTAAGGCCCGCTAATTGCCAGCACTGACCGCCAAGACACCTGCCCATGTCGCCGGAATCGCTTTCACCTAAACATCTATTTATTTCTTTTGCGCGCCCCCGGACTTGCTCTGTTCCCAACCCCGGAGACTCATTGGACCCTTTGACTGCGATCGCAGAGCCGTCACGATGAGGTGTGTTTCCGGTGCACATTCCTGTCCTGATATTTAATGCTAATTACCTTCCTCAGCATCCTATCGACCGAAACCCTGAGCGGCGTTGTGATCCCGTCGGCGTTGCTGCTTGTCGGAACGTTTGTCGCCAAGCAGGAACTGTTTCCTTACGCTGTTGCGCTGGCTGCTGTCTTCTCTGCTGTCAGACTGTCGACCAGCGGTGGTACGAATCAGGGTCAATGTTGTTGCTGTTGGTGTGTAGCTAACCGGGTTTGCAGGCTCATCACGCAAAGTCCTCAACCCCACCGATTTCCAGGACTTTGTCCTCGCGCAAAAGACCAATGTCTCGCACAATGTCGCCGTCTACCGCTTCGCCCTGCCTCGTCCCACCGACATCCTCGGTCTCCCCATCGGCCAGCACATTTCCCTGCAGGCTGAGATCCCTGGCAACCCCAAGCCCGTGGTCCGCTCCTATACCCCTATCTCCTCCGACAATGAGACTGGACACTTTGATTTGCTGGTAAAGACCTACCCTCAGGGCAACATCTCCAAGCATCTGGACAACCTCAAGGTCGGCGAGACTATGAAAGTGCGCGGCCCCAAGGGAGCCATGGTCTACACCCCCAACATGTCGCGTCGCATCGGTATGATTGCTGGCGGAACCGGCATTACCCCCATGCTGCAAGTCATCAAGGCTATTATCCGCAACCGTCCCCGCAATGGAGGCAACGACACCACCGAGATCAACCTGATCTTTGCCAACGTCAACCCTGACGACATTTTGCTGCAGAAGGAATTGGACCAGCTGGCTGCCGAGGACGACAAATTCAGCGTTTACTACGTCCTGAACAACCCGCCAGAGGGATGGACCGGCGGTGTTGGTTTCGTCACCGGGGATATGATCAAGGTATGCAAAAGCTTCCGTGGACTACTTGGTTTCGTGGACTAACTTTTTTTCAGGAACGTCTTCCGGCACCCGCTAGCGATATCCGCCTTTTCCTCTGTGGCCCTCCCCCCATGATCACGGCCATGAAGAAGACCACCGAGGCCCTGGGTTACAACAAGGCCGGCCCCGTCAGCAAGCTCCACGACCAGGTCTTTGCTTTCTAAGCTCGTGGAAGCAGAGTTGTGACTACCAACACCCTCTTGACTTTCAACGATACCTAAATTTATTCAAGACTACTATATATACTTTGGTGTCCAAAATGAGACCGGGTCGTTCCGATTTGGACACGTTCGTTTCGTCCCAAGGTTGTTGGCACGTTATAGGAATAATTCTTTATTATTTTTGTTCTTATTTCTGAAGGAGTTGTTTACGTGGGTTCGGTTGGGTGGCTCTATAAAACAAGGCAGAAGACTTTTGTAATAAGAAATTTACGTAATAATCCAATTCGCTGTGAAATTTGATATGAACTTGCTGACCCCATTATTCACCCCCATTTCCACCCATATATTCGCTTATTACATGTATTATTTTGCCAGCCTGCACTCTGGCTGATCATCTGTCAGTTCCACCAGTCCGTCGGCCATTTGCAGAAACTTCTCGCGGTACTCCTCGGCAGTGGTGGTGATAGACATGGGCCCCTTGCGTCCGACAACATTGAACGTTTGCACAACCCCCGTCATGGCCTGTGCCGGCAACTTGTGTTTAGCCCAGAAGAAATCAAGCAGCACAACGCGATACTTCCATTTCCCATCTGTCGACGTCACTCCGCGACTCCACTCACTCGACGACTCCAACGATTCTGTAGACAAGATATGTGCGGGATACCGGATAAGAAAGAGTGAGTAGTCGACCGTGTTTCCAGACTTGAGAAACATGGTATCCTGCTCGAGGAGTCTGCGCAGGTTTTGGAATTGGGTCTTGGTTACTCGCACTTTGTCCTTGAAGTGGTCGTATAGCCGGGACTTGACGGCGCGGCTAGTCAGGGGCTCGGGCACCAGGTCTCGTTCCGGGTAGAAGTAGTCAATGGGTTTCAGGTCGTATGTCTCCCATAAATTTGGTTCGGTGGATTGCTCTCTATCGTACATGATATTTTCCATGATGACGTGGTGCGACGGTGCATACCCGACCATGGTGCCGAGGACCGGGGACGGAACGCCCAAAAGGTCGGTGATGTGGACAAGCAGCGAGTCTGTGTGAGCCTTCATGTATTCATAGTATGGAACGAGCAGCTCTTCTTTGAAGAAGCGGTGCTCAGCGCTGCGCGGCAAGCTCTTGGCCAAGTACCTTGAATTGGCAGTCCGGAAGAACGCCTTGAAAACGGTCAGCAGTCTATTTCTGTAGCTAGTTTTGTTTTTCCTTCATCTTCCTTCGCAGCGTTTCTCTTTCTTTTACCACTTTGGACAGGGGATATGAAAACAAGAGAGAAATACAGATCCGGAATATCCCAAATCCCCCACAGCCACCAATCCGGTATTGGGACCCTGATGGCGAAAGGCGTTTGTGTAGTCGGTATCGTCAATCTTCCAAACCTCATTTCGAAGATGCTTAAACAGCTCGGCGGACACTCGCGAGAGCCTTACATACGATAGGGAGAAGAAGTTATATATGCACATTACCCAACTGTGGGACTGTATGCCCTGGCTGTAGGGCTCTCGCGTTAGGGCACGGTGGATGGACCGGCTGATGGCCTTTTCACGCCCGTGAGATTCCCACATTGTTTTGTTTTTTTGTTGATTTGCGAGATGTCATGAAGCAAATTAAGATGCATGTTTGACGAAGAAAAGAAAAGAAAAGAAACAGTCTGTTCCTGACGTCAGTCGCCGGTCATTGTATGCATGTCCCGAATAGGAAATGACAGCGGACACCACGTGACTCACCGCCCGGCAGTATGGAACGGGGAAGGCCCGACCAACCAGAGGCAAAGAAAAAAAAAAAACGACCCCTCGTTGCTGGTGTGAGTCAAAGGAACCTCTCGCGTCGCCCAATGCGCCGCCATCTGCTGAGCGGGGCCTGGCGACTTTCGGATTTTGTGATACAGCCTTCGCCAATAATCCCAAAGGCCAGCCATTCTTGTGTTTTTGCACTGCGAAGATACCCTTTTGCTGCTGCTGCTGCTCCCTCCTGGCTTTCTCGTCCTCTCGTCGTTGCTACCCCGCCTCGCTCTGCCCGCCGCTCTTGTCGGAACGCGCTGTATAGCACCATGGCGACCACTCTTCCTGAGGGCCAGTCACTCCCTGCTGTCGAGGGATTGAGTCTTCATTCCACCGCCGAGCAGTCCAAGTTCCCCGGCTGCTATCCCTCGCTGAACCCGGTCGATATTTACCGCCAGCACATTGCGGAAACTTTTGCCAGCATTGCGGATGTCGATCCAAAGGTGGTGTATACAAAGCTAGCATGGACCAATTCTCTGGACAAGGGTGATTTGAACCTTGCGGTATGTGCTGCATGACGGTTGGGAACTGTGTTGGAACAAACATGCTGACGGAAAGATGTATGTCGTCTAATAGGTGCCTGCTCTCCAAATCAAGGGACGAAAGCCCAACGAATTGTGCACCGAGTTCGTGGAGAAATTCCCCGCCACAGACCTGATTGAAAAGCCCGTCGCTTTCGGCGTTCACATCCAGTTCTTCTTCAAGGCAGGTCCCCTGACGAAGACGGTCCTCCACCAGATTCTGGAAAGCAAAGCTGCATATGGAACAAACGGCAACCTGGGTCTGCATGACCCTGCCGACGCTTCCAAGGGACGGAAGAAGATGATTATTGAGTTTTCGTCGCCAAACATCGCCAAACCCTTCCATGCTGGCCACTTGCGCAGTACAATTATCGGTGGTTTCCTCTCCAACCTTTACACGGTCGCTGGATGGGAGGTGATTAAAATGAACTACTTGGGTGACTGGGGAAAACAATATGGCCTTCTCGCCAACGGATTGAAACTCTACGGAAACGAAGAAGCCCTTCTTAAGGATCCCATCAACCACTTGTTCGACGTTTACGTCAAGATCAACCAGGACATGGCCGTCCAGGAAGGTCCTATTAAAGAGCTAAAAGAAACCATCAAGGCCAAAAAAGAAAAGAATGAAGATGTCTCTGCGGAGGAAACAAAGCTCCAGCAACTAGTTGACGAAAGCGAGGATGAAAAGGCTCGTCGTTACTTTAAGAGTATGGAAGATGGAGACCCAGAAGCCCTTGCTCTCTGGCGACGATGCCGTGACCTCAGTATTGTCAAATACAAGCAAACGTACGCTCGCCTTAACATCGACTTTGACGTTTATTCTGGCGAGTCCCAAGTTCTGCCAGAGAGTCTCCAGAGGGCATACGACTCGATGCAGAAGAGTGGTGCGTCGGAGGACTCGGATGGAGCCGTCATTGTTGACTTTACCAAACACGGAGCTAAGAAGCTCGGCAAGGCCATTGTCGTCCGAAAGGACGGTACTCCCTTGTACCTTACCCGAGACATTGGTGCCATTGTGGAGCGTTACGAAAAGTACCACTTTGACAAGATGATATACGTCGTTGCCTCCCAGCAAGACTTGCACTTGGCACAGCTATTCAAGGTCACCGAGATTTCGGGCCACAAGGAAATTGCAGACAAATGCCAGCACATCAACTTTGGTATGGTTCGCGGTATGAGCACTCGCAAGGGAACCGTCAAGTTCTTGGATGATATCCTGCGCGATGTGGGAGACAAGATGCACGAGGTCATGAAGAAGAACGAAGCCAAATATGAGCAAGTCGAGGACCCTCACAAGACTGCCGACACGCTTGGTATTACGGCTGTCATGGTCCAGGACATGTCAGGAAAACGGTACGTTGATATGTTTTCCTCTCTTTATTTTTTTAGGTAATCTAACAAACCGCAGTGTAAACGGATACGACTTTAACCTGGAAGCCATGACTTCTTTTGAAGGCGACACCGGTCCTTACCTCCAATACGCGCATGCCCGTCTCTGCTCCATTATTCGCAAATCGGGCATTGATTTGGAGAAACTGCCAGAGGCTGATCTGTCCATTCTCACCGAAACGCACGCCATCGACCTCGCCCGGTATCTCGCCCAGTGGCCTGACGTCGTTATCAACACGTACAAGACCCTTGAGCCAACTACTGTGCTCACCTATCTGTTCCGCATGACGCATATGCTTAGCTCGAGTTATGAAGTTTTGCGTGTTGTCGGCCGTGATGAAAAGACGGCTAATGCCCGCATGGCCCTGTATGCCGCCGCCCGACAGGTGTTGTACAACGGCATGAAGTTGCTGGGCTTGAGCCCTGTTGACCGGTATGTTCTTGTCTTTTTTTTTGCTTGCACAGACTTGCTAACATCAGATGCAGGATGTAAATTTATTTAGATTCCCACGTGTTAGGTGGCCATGGTTAAAAGGGTTAATCAACAAGGCGGATTCTTTGTTACTTTTTTCGGGAATGTTAAAAAGCATTAAAAAATCAATTTCGCACGTCTAGCCGGTATTATTCAAAAGTAAAATTGAATAATGCATTACCTAGGAGCCATTGATGTCAAGTCGTGGTGGCCAAAAATTACCCAATGAGGAGTTCCCATCACTACAAGCAATAATGCTTCTCTTCCCCCCTAGTTACATATACAACCAATTCTCCACCAACATTTAAACATTTTTACAACATTTGAAGTAAGGAACGCACACCTAATAATGATTCGGTACGGAGTATCTAACATCTCAAAACTACGTATCCGCTGAAATAACTCAATTTTGGTCTTTTACCAGATTGTCGATCCGCTTGCATTAGTGTGATCAAATCGGGGGGGCTAAAGAGACCTATGCATGTATACGCGATCGACCAGGCCATCGAGTGGTAGAGAAGTCCGAGTTGCGTTCGATTAGCACACCGGTTGATTGGCTACAAAGTAAGCAAGTTACGCCTTATTTTTGCCGGGCTGTACAGGGGGGGGGATTCACTAGTTGCCAATGGTTTCTGCAAATCACATATAAAAAAAGGTTTGCTGGACCGCGTGGTGGGGTTGAGCTAGTGGTGGATAACTAAATAGCACGATAACATGCAACTACTGCTAGTATTCTGGTAAACCGATCAATCCGGTCCGGTTGGTTGTGTTCAATTTGTCAACTCAATGTTGCATTCACATGTGGGTGGAGGGGATATTTGGCGTATGAATAGATAATAATGCCGGGCCTTTCGGTCGCCCAGTGTCTTCGGTCTGTTTTTTTTTGGATGTTGCTGTTAAATTCATACATCAATTGATTATAAAACGAGCATATCCAATATCCTTATACTCATTCATCAATATTCATATTCCCCACGGAATCAACCGATCATATCCAACATTTAAAAAAAAAAAAAAACTTCAAAATGGCAATAGAAACAAAAGAGGAATATATGCCTCCATTCGGCCTGCAATACGGCCGGAATCCCGTTCCTAATATATTTGACGCCAAAGCTAACGACCCAGCCTCACGGCCATATGCCTACATTGCCAAATCAGCGACCAACCCGGCTGACGGATTCGACGAAATCGGGTATCCGAAAATCGCCAATGCAATCAACCGAGTCTCGTGGTGGCTTGTTAACGAAGCCGGGCTTGCGGAGGGAGATACATTTGCGTATATGGGGCCGAGTGATTTGAGATATATTGCTTTTACGATTGCGGCGCTGAAGACAGGGAGGAAGGTAAGTTTTTCTTTTTTGTTTCTCTTTTGTCGCCGATTGGAGTGTTGATTGCTAAGGGTTGGGAAAGATATTACTGCCATCTTTAAGGAATACAAACGAGGCCCAGCAGATTCTGTTTGAGCGCACCGGCTGCCAGCTTGTTATATACGCTATTGAGGTGGAAAAGAGTCTACTGTCGTTATTTTCGTTTGTTCCCGGAATAAAAACAATACTCGTTCCCGGATATGACACCATTATGGATGAAACCACGAAAGCCACGCATTATCCTGCTAGAGAAATACCAGATGAAAAATACACCGATCCAATTCTTCTGCTACATACCTCCGGATCGTCAGGTTAGTTGACATAAACACAAATAGTATCCGAGCTAGCTTTAAATAGGGAAACATCTGACGAAGGAAAAATCACTAGGAAACCCTAAGCCCGTCGGACATAGCCCGGAAGTAATGCTCCGTTTCTTCGCAGCCGATGCGGTACCGACAGAGGAGGGGATTCACACCAGTGTTTTCGCATATACAAGGGAGAATTACCTGCATACTCTCCCGCCGTTTCATGTAAGCTCGTTTTTGTTTATTATAAATCCAGCACAGTCAGATACGGAAAGGTTCTAACTTGAGTAGTCTGCTGGGTGTTATCTGAGCTTGGTAACTCCACAGTTCGACGCAACGGTGGTTCTACCCCATCACAATGCAGCCATGACAAAGGACTACATGACGGGTCTGCTACAGCAAAACGTGATAACGGTGCTCTGCACGGCGCCGTCGATACTGAACGACATGTCCAAGACAGAGACAGGCATCGAAGTGCTATCCAAGCTCAACCACGTCTCTTATGGTGGCGGACCACTCCCCGAACAGGCAGGCAAGATTCTGTCTTCTCGGCTCAAGCACCTTTGGAGCATGATTGGATCCACTGAGAATGGGTTTTATAGCACCATTCCCGGTGATAGCAGCAAATGGGACTGTATAAAATTCAACACCAAGGTCGGGTATCGATTCGATGAGATCTCGCCGGGGATCTTTGAGCTGGTTATTCCATTTAATTCAACAACTCGCAAATATCATGGCTCAGTTTTGCTTTTTCCTGAAATGAAAGAATACTCAACCAAGGACTTGTGGATGAAACCCGACGGAGAAGACAGTCAAGGCTGGTGGCGATATGTCGGCAGGCGCGATGACCTGATTGTTCTCTCGAACGGTGAAAAGATCAATCCACGTCCACTAGAAGACACAATCGGCAACCATCCGGCTGTCAAAGGTGTTCTGGTTGTCGGCGAGTACCGTTTTCTGCCGAGTCTTTTGGTCGAGTTACAGGATGGATACTCTGTCACCACTAAAGAAGAACGTGAGACGATGGTGGATCTACTTTGGGATACCATCAGCCAAGCCAATCTCCAGGCCCCACGGTTTTCTCGCGTGCCAAAATCTCTCGTCTACATTATTTCGTCCACAGAAGCATTTAATCGTGCTGGGAAAGGGACAATCCAACGACAGTCCACCGTACAAAAGTTCGCTGCCCAGGTTGATGAACTATACTCGTCAGCAGAAGAGGGACTACTAGCCGATGGCTTGGAACTGAGTGATCCGTCGGATTTAACGTGTATCCTGAACATGGTTAAAGGTCTATACTCGCAAGTTCTTGAGGCCGATAAATTGGGAGACGATGATGACATCTTCGAACTTGGCATGGATTCACTACAGGTCACAATTGTGGTACAGCGATTAAAGGCCGTCTTGAGGACATGTAAATTGAATCTTGATTACGACAAGATCAACCCTCAGGTGATCTACAGCTCGGTATCAATCCGCGGGCTTGCTCACGCCATGGATACTATTATAAATGCTCATAAAGGAGAGAATGGTGTGCATACATGCGCTACTACTGTCATAAAGGAACGCAATGCCCGTCTACAAACGACAATTGACAAGTATTCGACAGGACTTGACGCGACACTACCGGCAAAGAAGGTACAACAAGACAACTTGACGGTCATTTTGACTGGGTCAACGGGCTCCCTAGGAAGCTACCTTTTGCATTTCCTTTTACTTAACCCACGAGTGGCCAAGGTTGTCTGCCTCAATCGATCCGTTGATGCCGAAGCAAGACAAACAGCGGGCAACAAATCAAGAGACCTCCCTATCCTATGGATAGCACCGGATATGCCTAAACAAGTCGAGTTTTTTACCGCGGATATGTCAAAGGCGGATCTCGGTTTGGGAGAGTCCGTGTACACCCGGCTTTTATCAGAAACTAATGCAATAATACACTCCGCGTGGAAGGTCGACTTCAACCACAGGATCGAATCATTCGAGAAAGGCCATATTGCAGGCACACGGCACCTTGTTGACTTTAGCAATAAGTGTGTCCATAAAGCGCCAATATTGTTTGTTTCTAGTATCTCCACTATCCTAAACTGGATAAATGAGAATCCAGGACAGCTGGTACCAGAGGCTATGATCCATGATCTCGCAGCCCCGGAGCTCATGGGGTATGGAGAGTCTAAATATGTTGGCGAGCGGTTGATAGAGTCCTTTAACAGGTTCTCTGGTACTCCGTGCGCCGTTTTACGAGTTGGTCAGATCGCCGGCCCGGTGCTTTCAACAGCTGGTAGTTGGAATGCACACGAGTGGTTCCCTAGTTTACTGGCTAGTTCGAAGTATTTGGGACTGTTGCCAGACTCTCTTGGGGCAATGAATACCGTTAGTTGGGTGCCGGTCGACATTCTGGCAAAGGTCATCGTGCAGCTTATGGACGTTACCTATGAGCTTATCAGCGAGACAGGGAAGTCATCAATTAAAGAGCCAGCAGTTTATAACCTTGTCAATCCACAAATTTCGGTCTGGTCTGATCTCATAAAAACTGTACAAGAGGGCATAGGAGGACCGTCGAATATCCAAGTGGTTTCGTTTGGCGAGTGGGTAGAAGCGTTGGCGAGAAGTACCAACGATAACCATGGATTCGTGGTCGAGACAAACCCGGCAACGAAATTGCTCGACTTTTTCCGGCTGATCTCGAGAAATAGTCACCAGTTGACACCTGAGAAAGGAAATGAAAAGCTAGAGTACGAAGTCGAGAGATTGAAGAAAGATAGCTCGGAAGCTGCCCAACTCGGCCCTGTCTCGCCCGAATGGGTGAAAATATGGCTCAAGCAGTGGGCTTTTTAATTGAATAGGGGATATATGATCTAACGTTGGTGTTTTGGAACGATCGGATTTCCAACGTTAAATGTTGATCAATTGTGTGGAGATTACTTATGACAGCGATTGTATAGAATACGCATAGAAATATCAAAATGCCTAATATGATGATAATAAAGAGCTAAGCATAAAGTTTGGTGCTTCGGAAGTTAATATTTATTGATGATGCTGCTTAACACTACATATCGATGTATTACTTTGTATATAATGAATTATTTGGTTACTGATGTCGTCAGCTTCAATGTTTTCCAGGTGCTCTTGGTCACTGTCTAGGAATGCCTGGATGAATATTCGAAACGACTACATACATCAACATTGACATAATATTCAATGTTAATTCATACTTGCTAGCTTACACCAGTTGACGGACCTAAAAACTACATATAACATTGGATTGATAATACATATATTAAACAATCATACATCTTCAATGTTTAATCGATGTCAATGACATCTGGATGGATGCTATCAAGCGCAATATATATTAATTGATATTTACGGTAGCGCACAGATATTGTCAAATTTGACAATGGCTTTCACGAATACAGCAAGAAAATAACTTTTTATATAGTTGACAAATAGAACTTCAACAAGCTCGGTATTTTGTTGAATGGCTTCGAATCAACCTCTATTACCAAAACATTCAGTCATCTGACTCGGGCTCAGGACTCGCATGCTCGGACAATAGCCACGGACAAACGGGCCAAGGAAATTTAATATCCTGAACAATCACGTTAGCATCCAGAAACTAGCGTCTATCCCTTGCTTCTATCGAGTTGTGGTGGACAGTGCGCACGAGGGTGTTGCAGACCGCTTCTTCACCTGTGATGACGTAGCCAATCACGGTTGAACTTGAAACTGCATGACATTATGCCGTCCATGCTGATATGGCTAGTCAAGGCCTGGATCATTGATTTGTGTTGCATTCTAATGCGAACACTAGACATTGCAGGACCTTTATTTTGGAATACCAATGCAGTTGTGCTGGTGCCTTTGATTAAACCTCGGCTATCTGCAGTCAATGGCTCAATGGCCACCAGATGGTATTAATTGATGATCTGAGACATATGCCATATTCGTCATGTTTGAAAGGAACAAAATACCGCATTTTCACGCATTGCAAGGTTCAGGGCAGAGCAGGCTCATCTCGCTATTATGGTGAACGATGTAGCAATATTGTAAAGATGTACCTAGCATTGACGGTTCCAGTTCCTAGAATTTCAAGCACCTGGACAATTGAACTTGATTAATAAAAACATTAGTAGTTCGCATGGACACGCTGGGTCTTGCAGGCCACGATTGCAGTGCCAAAAACTACGCCCCTTGCTTTAATTGCACGCGTTGCTGCGGTGAAGCAGACACGATGCCACTGCAATTATACAAGAAATCCGGTTTCTTGTGCGGAGAAAAATTGAATTTGAAACTCCGATTACATATCTGCATCTGCCAATTTCCCTTCATGTCCAAAAAGAGTATTGCACATCGTAGTGAACCAAGAGGCCGCATGAGCGAGGCGATCCTGATTTGTCAGACAGCAGTAGCGTCAACATAGCTCTTGTGGACCGATTTGCTGCAATCATAGAACCGTAGTAGCACAAGCAATGACAAGAAGCTATTGGCTCGCTGGACCCTCCACACGTGTGGTCTGCTCGAGGCGGGTGGGTGAATATCTCCGCAGCAGTGGCGAGCTGCATGTGATGTGTTTGTTGTGCGTTAGCAAGCGCGACGCTCCTGACTCAGGACACTGTAGCCTGGCAGGCAATAGTGAGAATCCCCTTATACAGTGCCAATATCAAGGGGCTTTTCTGAAACAAGAGACGGGTCGTGCATCGTGGAGTAGGGTCTGCGTGCTAGGCAAGAGTCGATCGTTGGAGAGGCCGAGGAGAGGTGAAACCCTGCTAGAGCTGTATGTTTATTCATATGTGGAGTGAAGAGAGAAACTGTAGAAACGCAGTGAAGCCGAGAAGGCGCCCAGGAGGTCCCGTGACTGTGGCCAATACTCAAGCTCCTTCCGTTGTGGCATCACAGCATCAGCCGACATCAACTGATGCGTCAACGTGCAACTCTCCTAAGTGCGACGCGTACTATCATGCAATAAGCGACGTCTCTAGTGGTTCTTGCCTGCCTGGCCACCTAGGTTGAGGCTCAGCATGCACCGCGATTCCTCATCGGTAGCACACCATGATGAGCATCTTCGTCCATTGGTTACACGATCGCCCGACTAGCCTCAATCCTAATCCGCTCAAGCCCGCACGTCTAAACAGATTCCCGAGATAGTGACACGCCTGCCGGCAATCTGCGGGCTCATTTGGGGTTGTGACGGGGCAGCTTTGACTGATGCTTGTGGTGGCTCAGCTACATCTAGCTATGTTTGTTTGTCCGTCTCCCAAGCCAATGAGGGGAAACCAAAACAACTTGCCCAGACTGCGTGATTTCTTGTGCGATGAACACTGGCTCCCTCGGCAGAATTCTGATGCGAATCCAGCTATTTGGCAGACGGTTTTCCGCATCAACAATACCCGCCAGTACAAGAACAGACAACCCGGTTGCCGATTTTACCCGATCGGGAAATCTTGTGAGATTTGCCCTACATCACTGCGGAGAAAAAAAAAAAGCCAGAGGTAGCCAGTTACGATCGTCAAGATAAACTGCTCAATAATATCTTCCAGAAGTACGTCACTCTTCTCGACTAGCCCTATTTTCAAAGAAATCAAAAAATTTCTCTTTTGGCTACGTCACAACAGGAAACTGACAGCAAGAAAAAGAAGTGTATTCAATATTGTTTGCGTGTGTCAGAGGGATTTGGCCCACCAAGGTGGATCAATATGCAGTACGGCTCTAACCTGCATCAGTGCATCCACATTGAGGCCCGATAGTGTGAGTCATTGCAGTGAGATCTTTTCACTCGACGAGACGTAAACCGTCGAGCAAATATTGCGATGATCACTTAATCACTTTGATCCATGACCCTGTTTGCTGACTGGTTGCCACAGGTCTCAATAAAAATTAAATGCCCGTGGCCTTCGGGGTCATCGAGGGCAGTTCAGCTCAAGGCGGGAAACGAAAATAGCCGCCGCAGCATCGCTGCCCAAGTCCGTTACGGTCTCATCTGAAGGAGCACAGTGGGGAATTTTTCCCGTACCGTGACATACATGCGCCTTGTACTATAGTTCGCCAATGTCCAAAGTTGCATTTATCCGTAAGATATTATTCAATTGATATTGTGATATGCGATACTGGAAGGCAGCTAGATCTTATCGTGCTGACTCGCACGATCACACTGATCTAGGACGATGACTACAACGTAGACGCGGACTTTGAGACTTGACTGCAATTAGTCAAGACAGACACACGTCCCCGTCCGAGCTCTGTGCAACTAGAGCATAAGACCTATTAGTTAAGGATTGATTCTCGACAATTATGGGAACCCTCCCTACGATCACCGATAAGCAATATCGCGTCATCACAAGATCCGGCCGTGATCTAATAATTCCCCAGTCTCAACGGGCTTTTCCGTTTCAGGAAATTTTGCACTCTCGGATCGTGTTTTCGGCCTGCTACGTACTACTTTATGCTGTATGGATAAAAGTCACTGTTGCTGTAACCAAACTTTGGCTATACGATGCTGACCTTTCTGGCTGACGACAAGACACCTGTTTGCGCCCAGCTTACGGAGTCTGATCGGAATCGCTGAAGAGCCGGCGATAACGCGGCCCCTCATTCGACGAGCAGTGCGATGCAGCATTATTTGCAGGGATGACCGCTGTTGACTAGATGCACGACAGCAAGCAGCCCAATTGCTGTCCAACACGTTCCTCCCGCTTCGGGCAGCCAACCACGATCAGCTTCCTTTGATTACATCTATGCTTGCGCCGGTTTTTTTTTTTTTTTTTCAATAACACCACCTTTTTAATGGGCGATCCAACAGGGCAATGGCCGCTCAATCAATACTATCACCCGGAAAGCACCGAGGTTGGAGCGGCCTGTGTACTCTATACGGTCCCCGACCGTTAGGGTTTCCGTGAGTAGATGGGACACACTAACGTTTCCCCGGATCCAATTCTGCTCTGTATGGAACGAATGGGTTTCAGTCTTGTCTGCCTAAGCGGCTCAACAACAGTATGTTACGCGTAAAAATAGACCGTCGGAACCCGACACACCGGCATCACTCTTTGAGAATTATTATGGGACCGAAAAAAAAAAGTTTCTCAGGCAGGCTGCATCCTGAGAGGATTGTTGCAGCCTTACGATCAACAAAATGCTAAGCGCTACGGCTTGTGGCTGGACAGAGAATAAGAACCTAAAGACGGCCCATCCGCTTTTCCAGCAATTGCGAATGATCTGGCGAGAAGAAGGAAGCGGAAAAAGGAAAAAAGAGAACAAAAGAGAAATAAAAAGAACCACATGCCCCCGAACCCGGGCATTTCATCACTGTTTCATCCAGCTCTTTTCTTACTCACCCCGTATTTCACGCTTGATTTCCACCTGAAGCGGCCCCATTTCGCCCACGACGTATTATTATTGTGGCCAGTGTGTTTCCGAAAATACCCTCGCCACAATCGTTACTACTACTATTACGACGATGCAGCCCAACGTAGTCTCAGTCTCTGCGCTTTGCTCGAGTTCGACCCGATCAATACCCCCGAGGCCGGAATTCCCCTGAAGCCGAGCTTGACAGTTGACGTAAAACGAGACTCTCCCAGAACTATCACTACATAGTCACTTGGTTCTCCTCTTTCTTTCTCGTTTTCTTTTCCCAGTGTCATCCATCTTGCAGCTTCCATCGTTTACCGCTAGGCGGGACGTAACAGCAAAGGCGATCCTGTCAGCCTGCATTGCAGAAAAAGGTACGTCTCTAGCTCTTACTATTTTGATTACTATTTTTTTTTCTTTCTTTTCCTTTTTTTCTCCCCCCCTTCTGGGCTTGCAGCCTGGAGAGCCAGCAAGCACTGCAGTCAGACTACTGCACGAGGCGGCCTATCACGACCAGGCCGGACGGGAAGCGGCAACTCCCTCGCGTCCCCTCCCCACCAGCACATCCACCCACCCGCTTTTTTCTCTTCTCTCTCGCACCCTCAAAACCATCGCCACGACGAGCACTCGCTGTCCAACCCCCAGTCAGCGTCTGTTCACGGTCAAGTCAGTCGGGCTGTCTGCATCCACCCGCAGCAACGTCGCTAGCCGTCTGTTTGCTGCCCAGCTACTAACCGCTCACCACGACACTGTTCCTCCTGCCCCTGCTGCTTGCCTGTTTTGTCTGACTCTGCCTTCACTCCATTCTTACCATTTGTCCAGCCTCAGTCGCCGAAAACTGTCAGCCTCTCCTCTCGCCCAGGCGTCTCAATTCGTCTTGGCTTCGCCCACACTCATCCGCAATTCCGGAATTTTTTTTCCCTGCCGTTGTTTACTCGACCCTTCCGATCTGCCCGCCACCACCACCACCACCAACCCTCGACTGACTGACGGACATTCACCACCTCTCTACACTTATTTCGACCAGAGCCCCTCGCTGTTTGGGCCTTGCTGCACCGTACCACTGTCGCTGTCTTCTATTTGAGACGACAAGACACACCTCCACTCTCCCAACCCCACCGCTGCTCTGTCAGTCTGCCAGATCATCCAACCGTCGACCGCTTTCTGCACGGGGATCTTTTCATACCCAGCGAACTGCCACACTTGCCCATTCACAGCTTGCCAGACTGTCAGTCTCACGCTTGACTCATCGCCCGCTGCTGTTCGCCTCGCCCAACTTGGCCTTCTAGATTCCGCCGCCGCCGTCATCATCTTCTGCCCGCCAGGTTTTCGATGGAGCACTGTTCGACTATTGTGGATATTCATCACCGATTAAGTGTATCTGCCGGTCGTTAACACAACTTTGAACCACGCCGTTGCCTGCCTCTCTACCTGCCTCTACCTGCTGATCAGCAGGTCTAGACACAGTAGGGCCCCCGCCTACGGGTCTGCTCGCAGACAGCATTGGGTAGAAAGGACAGAACCCACTTGGGGACGAATTGGGTGGCAGCCTGCTGGTGATTTCTCGTCTGTCGGGCCCTAGCCCGCACACCGTTCTCCTCCCTGCCAAATAAAACCCTGGGGGCACCGCGCCATCACCATGGCCAGGAAATCTCCCCAAAAACCTGCTGCCGCTTACGTTGAAGAATACGATGACGACGCAGGAAGTGTTATCCCTCACACTCGCCAAAGCGCTAATATTGCTGCGAAGCGATCCAAGTCCGACTTTGGGCCATTGGAACTTGTGCCAATCGACTTTGCCAGCGACTCGGGCTATTCAAGCCGTACTGCGGCGACCGGGAATAGTAGCCAGTCTCGCGCAAGTGGAAAGCCTAGCCCTCTGGCTTTGAGTCTAGATACCAATCCCAGGAGCAAGACCGCCGACGCTGTCCGAACAAAAGAAAGCCGAAGGGACAGGGACAAGGGAAAACAACGGGACGAAAAGCGTGCGTCTGCTGATATGATGTACATGAACCCTCGGACCGTTGCTCCTCATCAAAGATCTCCTTCAAAGTCCAGACGTAGGGAAAGCGTCACAATGCAACACCAGCCCCCGGAAGGTTATTGGCCCTATGGTAACAACGGATATCCCCCGGCCGCCATGCCTGCGTATCCTGTGCCTACTGTGGACCCTCGCCCCATGGATTACCACCATTATTACTCTCAGCCGCCTCCTCAGGCGAATGAAATACCTCCCCCTTCTCCCCAGGCTTCTCGATACCCTTATCCTTCTTATGGACCAGAGATGCATGTGGCCCAGTCACCTATCCGTCAGCGACGTCCAAGCCGCGTGTCAGCCTATCACTTGGATGAACGGCCTTTGAGTTACCATGCAGGAATGCCAGAAAACATGTATAACCCAGGTGCATTGCCAGCTTCTTCTCCCTTTGAACATTATGGTCCTCCTCCTGCCACGTCTGCTTATTATACCCAACCCTCAACGCCACAACACCAATACTTTGGCGAACCAGCCTCACCGTATGACACGGTTTACGAAAAGTCTCGCACATCTTCGGCGTCTCGACCGAGAGAGCAGCGTAGGCGGTCTTCGGTATATACGCGGCCCGTGATTGAGCAACCTACTCCCAAGGCTTCCTATGAAGACGGAGGCTACCTAGAACGCCATGTTTCAAGAGAGCACCGGTCTTCTCGTCGACAATCTGAGAGTCGAAGGCCTGAGAGTCGGCGGCCAGTCGAAATCGACGGCTTGGACGAAGATTACTACCGTATGCCACCGCCTCCACCGCCGGTGCCCAAGCCCAAGGCCAAGATTATTCAGAAGCGACCGGAGCACCCTCCCAAGTCGATGACCACAGGAAGTGTCCCTCCGACCGGTCGCCGCATGTCTCACTCCAGAGACTCCTGGGATCTGTCCGAGTTGAAAGAAGCGCTACCACACCAGCAGCTTCGCAAGATCGTTGGCGGGCCGGAGCGCAGCCAAAGTATGAAAGCTCCTCGAAGGATGTCTTACAATACTCCTGACGGCGCACGTCGGATTGCTATCGAAGACTCTCGTCGTCGACGTACTCTATACTACGATGACGAACCCGAACCCCGACCCGACTCGACGGTCGACATGGAGCAACAGCATCGAAATGCTGAAGAATACCAGGCTGCGAAATCTGGCCGTACCGGCGTTCCTCTGACGGCAGATGCCTTGAAACTGAAAACCCGAATTGCTCAACAACGCCAGGAAAGCGACAGCGGCAGTCAGAAGAGTCGATCTAACAGTAGCCGGGGAAGCGATGCACGCACACGGGACGGTAGCGGAGTTGGTTCACAGTTTGAAAGTGACAACACCATTTCTATGAACCTGGGTGGAATGAGTATCAGTTTCAATCCAGACACTGTTAGCGGCAAAACTATCCACATGCGGGCAGATGACGATGGTGCCTTTGGTCTCAATATTGAAGACCGTCGGCCCAAGAAGTACATCATGCCAGCGGGTTCGGAGTTTACTGCCCCTATCAGCCGGAGAGAAATCGAGGATGGTCGACGGGCTCGAGAAGACAAACGGTCTGATCGAGCTAGTCGACTGTCAAGTCGTTCCACCTTCAGTAGTCGTTAGACATTGTCGCCTTTAACAATTCTGATCCGTCTTGCGAAAAGTCGTTTACCCTTGTTAGAAGTCTCTCTGTTGTCTAGTGTTCTTGACAAAAGCAGTGACAAAAAGTTGGTCGTTTCCGTTGTTGGGTCTGCCTGGAGAAATACAAACAGCACCTCGGCTCTATCCCGACAATATTTGCATCATATCGAAAATTCAAAAAGATAAAAACACGAAGGAAGAAAAAACCGTTCGCATCGCTGTTAAAAAGTATTTTTGGGTGGGAACTTTTGTTTTCTTTTTGTTTGCAAAAGGTTAAAAAGCCTCTATTTTGTTGTCATGGCGGCATGACTGTACGATGTAATGACCATTGGAATGATGTTTTTCTGAGCGTTGCCTTTTTTTTTTTTTGAATACCTTGCATAAGTCATGTCTGTTTTTGTTAATGCCTGTATGACCTTAATGATGATGATGTTTTTTTTGGTTGATTTCCCCGTATCATGCATTGCATACACTTTGATTCCCAAATTTTACCTTTTTGTCTCCATAATAATTTCTTTCCATTTCCTTCGTGCCTGAGAAAGCGGGCTTTCGTCAACTTCAACATGATATACCCCATTGAGCCTTATATTGCTATCGCGAGTCTTACGTTTGTTGGCCTTTCATCACTGTGCCGACTTTCTCCCGCGATCAATTGATAGTTTTTTTTTTGGACTTGTGGACTGTTCGATTTGCGACTTTATGCCCCGCCCCTTTTGTCTCTTTTTCTTTTTCTATTGACGTTTTACACGTGTATACCATATATACATCTTTCCACAATATGTATTTTTTTGAGACGCGACGAAGTGAGTGGCCGTTCTGGAATTGGTCATTGTTTTGCCGTCTACGATGGATGTACTTCAAGCTTTTTTATATATACGTCATTTTATGCGAGCGATCGCTGACTACAAATTCAACTTTTTACCTGAATCTTTCGATGTTCTTTCTAGAGTCTTGAGAGAATTAAATGCTATCATAGACTCAAGTGCTGATTTAACATAGACTATCACTGAAATGTAGTAGTAGAAGGCCGATTTTCTCCAATACATGATTGATCAATCTGCGATGGTTTAGGAATATACATCCCAATATTGGTGGATAATTGACGGTACGGTAAACGTACACAGGTTGGAATGTTTAGTTCTATAAAGGTGAAAATTTACATTTGCCTTACCAAGGAACTTAGATCCCCCCTCTTGGTGTCTACAGCTTATACTAGATGGGCTGTGTTGGCGGCCAGATGAAACCAACCATTGGATCTGATTGGCTACTGGAGATCTATATCTCTTTTTGGCTTGGATGTCTCGCCCTGTCTTGGCTGGATCAATTGCTAAGTGGATCTACTGTTCCATCCGCTTATTTAGAGCGAGGAATTAGCTTTGACTGCCGAATGACTCATAGCTAGGAAACCAATCAACCGTTTCTATTGATAACCAATTTGTAGATTTACAACAAAGAATAAAGTAGGTATTACGCATTGACCCGACATATAAAATGAGATGGGTGCCAAAAACGTGGCTTTCTCTTCCCCATCCCTTTTCCCCCCTCCCTTCCTCATATTGCTAACTATTGACGATACGGGAAGAAAATGTCAGCGACGTCAGTAGTCGAGCTTCCGCAAAGAGCGGCTTTTCAGTCAGACAGAGACCACATATCTGACGTTGTCTCGTCGCCTGCTGCTTCGTTGGAGGACGCTCCCCCTCAGGGTGTGACCGTCGCAACTGTCAAGCAACGATGGAATGACCCACCAATCAACAAATACAAAGTGGCAGTGACTTTCCTCAGCTTCTTTATTGTGGGAGCTAATGATGCTGCATATGGCGTATGGTAACCTTGTAATCGTATAGTCAAGGCAGATGATAACTGACATTTTTTTTTAAGGCTTTGATTCCATCGGTATAGATTTCCAAAAACTGGCTGTCAAGGGGCTTTCTTTGCTAACAAAGAAGAAATACAGCTGCGAACACACTATAACCTTTCAACCAGCCTTGTTTCTGTAATTTTTATCACTCCTTTTGCCGGTTACACGTTGGCAACAGTTTCAGTAACGAAAATCCATATGACTCTGGGACAACGTGGAATTGCCATTATCGGGCCGTTGTGCCATTTGATTCCCTTTGCTATTTTGTCAACTAAACCGCCATTCCCTGTCGTTGTATCTGTATATGCAATCATAGGTATGGGAAACGGGCTTGTGGACGCAGCCTGGAGTGCGTGGGTTGGGGACATGGTAAACGCTAATGCAATCATGGGTTGCTTGCATGCGTGCTACGGAGCAGGGTAGGCCCTTGCCTATTTATGATTTTTTTTTCGCACGGAAGAAATACTAAATAGAGACTACAGTGGAACTGCTTCGCCTACAATTGCAACCTCCATGGTAGGTGCTGGCCTGGGCTGGTGGTCATTCTACTATCTCATGGTGGGAGCTTGCGTTCTAGAGCTTGTGGCAAGTACAATAGTGTTCTGGCGCGAAGATGGCGAAACATTCCGAAAGGCCAACGCGCGGACTGGAAGTAGCCAAGGTAGTGGTGGTAGCAGGACGACAGAGGCCATGAAAAACCGCGTTGTGTGGACTCTGGCCATCCTCTTGTTCACGTACATGGGAGTTGAAGTCGCCATCGGTGGCTGGCTCGTCGAATTTATGCGTCAGGAGCGGCATGGCGAGAACTTGGAATCCGGCTTGGTCTCGACAGGGTTCTGGTTGGGTATTACGCTCGGGAGACTGGTGCTCGGGTTTGTCAACGACCGGCTCGGTGAACGTGTCGCATTGATGTTCTACCTCGGCCTCGCTATTGTGTTTGAGCTCTTGTTCTGGTTAATTTCGCAATTCGTCGTCTCGGCTGTCATGGTTGCCTTTTTGGGGTTCTTTATCGGTCCTCTGTTCCCCGTTGCCATGGTCGTGGCTGCCAAGTTGTTGCCTAAGCATTTGCACACAGCTGGTATTGGATTCGCAGCAGCACTCGGCGGTGGAGGTGGTGCAGTGCTCCCTTTTATAGCTGGGCTGATTGCCCAGGCTAAAGGGGTGCAGAGTCTTCAGCCTTTCGCGCTGAGTTTGTTGGTTGTGCTGGCGGGGTTGTGGTTGGTGCTTCCGAGGAAGGCTCCTGAGCACGAGACGTGATTATTTGCGGAGGAGGGCGTGATATCGGTCATATTTGTATAGGACGCAACGTAAAAAGGAGTTATGTCAAATGAGCAGAATGTATATAGGGCACGTCCTGTAAAATGGAATGGGGACATTATAAGCTTAATTCGTTGAACGCATGGTTGAGTCTTATCGGGGTCTTTATCTAAGCTTTAACGCTAAGCTGTGCACGTGATCCCGAGACACATGACATATGCGGGGTTGCCGTGACAACACCCGTCCACAACAAAGCCGCCTCCCCAGCCTCTCCAATTTGCCCATTCGATCAACCACCGCAATTCCATAACGACCCTGGTGTGGCTGTAAGATGCAGCCTTTGTCATCGTGCAGCTGAGTTGACTCCCCCTGTTTACCTCTTCTCAACAAAATCGACGTTCTTTTCATCACCAGAGTCTAGGAAACCCAGTGAGCGGGTATACAAATACTCTTCTCGCATTCCTGGTCCCCGACCGCCCAAGCATCTCGACCTCATCTCCAGCTCTCCACATTCTTCGCATTTAAGCTTGCGCTCCATCTTTAATTTTTACCACGAGTCGCTGCAAAAAAGTCGTTAGATTCCGACGGTTTCGATTTACCGAGTACGAACGCCGCTTGTCGACGATATACGCCTCGACTGATCATTGCGTGTTCAGCGCCTGTCTTGAGCCCCGGCTCTTGGCTCATACACGATGGCTCCAGTGATTGTAACCCCCGATCTCGCAGGGGGTTATAGCGATCCTGTTGACATTCTACTTGACAGCGATGCCACCGGCACCCCTACTGCTATTGAAGATGTCACAAAAACTCTTGCAGCACGGTCCACCTCGTCAACAACAACAACTGGAGTATCATCATCCAAAGGAGAGGGTACTATTAGCCCTACCAGTATCAATATGCAAGGAATGTTAGCCCTGTTTGCGATTCTCGGCGCAGCCTTTGTTGTCGCTAGCATTTGGTTCTTCTTTTGGGCGAAGAATGGCGGCTTTATTTGGCGAAAAGGCGACTGGGATGACTACAAGTCTACAGTTTTACGTCGGAAGGGCCCCGATGGTCGAACTTTGAGTAATGCTACAAAGAGTACCAGGCTTGGTGGTGGAACCGTACGCGGTTATAGCGACGATGGTGGCACTGTGACGGATATGACCGAGACAGCAACTACTATCACAAACGAAAAAGCACCCCCTCGGAAAAAGAAATTCAGGGAGACTGCGAAAGAGAAACTGCTACGGAAACGCAAGGACGAGAAGTGGGAAGGCGAGGCGGATGATGATATGCGAGCTTACCGCAGAGAGAAGGCAGCGCGAGTTGGTGGTATCAATGCGGATTCCGACGGCACCTACTACGGTACTGAATACACGCCGAGTTCGCCCCCAACAGCGTCAGCATACACTGAAAGCGAAGCGTATGATCCTCACGACCGCCATCCTCGACGCTCGCAGGATCACACCCGCCGAGACACACGCAATGTTTCTGGGTTCTCATTCACAGCTGGAAATGAAGATGTCATTAGTCAATCAACGGCAGAAGAGTCTCTCATGGGAGATGCTAGGAAAAGTCGTCGTGAATCCCGACGCCCCCAGCAGCAAAGCAAAGACCGTCAATCTCGACACAACAGCCCACGCAAACGGGAGGCGCCTCGTTCTTCCATGCCTGGCGGCTACACTGAGCCATTGGATCTTTCATCTCATGCAACTAATTCAGCATACCAATATTCTACTGTCGAAAGTGAGGATGATCTTGGCACAAGGTCCTATCACCACCCTATTCCGGGTTTGACCAAGGGCTATCGTCGGGATCGTGATGGTGGCGGACGACGACGGAGGGATAGTTTAAGCGACAGCGAGTAAATTTCTTTTCTTAATTTGGGTTCTGGCGGAAACTGTATTGCAAATGATATTACGATGGGTTATGCAATGGACTGGGATTCTTCTGTGTTTGTGGTTTTGCATTTAATTTATTTGTCGTGCAACAGATTAGTATGATCATTGAGAATATTATCTAAATCTTTGACATTGTATACACAATATGAGCTCGATACTCTTCGCTATTCTATTCGCCTTGTATGAGACACCGATGGTGTCATCACGTTGTGTCCCCAACCTCAATTTCAGGTATTTTTTCTTTGAGCGCTTCCATCCACTGTCCAGATGAGATTAATATACCAGATGGTAGCTGTTTACGATTTTTTACGTATTGGTAGTATTATTAGTCTCATTGTAACCTTGTATTTTCTATTTACCTGGCCTAAGTTTACCGGTTAGGCTCTTTCCGGGTATAACCTCAATCTGAATATGTAGAAAATTGCTACGTTTAATGGCTTTTACTTTCTAGTTTCTCTTTAATACGATACTCAGGTTAGTCGTATTTGGAAAAGAAGACATGAATAAACATCCCAAGATATTCTAACGTTATAACTAGAAGTCCCATACAATTTGTTAAATAATTCCAATAAGCACTTACTCGATTGGCCTCGCCCCAGAGACATCCGGTACACCTTCGCCCTCAACTACCTTTGCACCGACGATTTCATAAACAGGCACTTCAGCTAACCGAGAGATTACATGATGAAGTGTCGGTAACTGTTCCCAATTCAGAGGGTCAATCTCGAAACTAGCCTTGGTTGTCTTGAAAATCTTCTGAGGTCTCGGCTTTGGGTCTGCTTCTGAAAAGGGGTCGAAGGTCACATGTTCCTCAGCAGCTATGCCCTTATTTACCCGACCAGCCTTCGGTATGTATTTGTAGGCAAGAATTCCGTCGTCGGAGTCTCCGGTAATACCACCCAATTCCGTAGAAGGATCCGTTTCCACAAGGTCTTCAAGAAGAAAGTTACCCCAAAAGGCACCTTGCCAACCTGTCCGGATACGGTATGATTTTTCTCGCCGATAGACATCAATAGATGCATACAACTTAGGCATGCCGAGCTCCTCGCGACCAGAGACTATCGGATCTGTGAGAGACTCGAAGAGAATGGGTAAATAAGCCCCTTTGGCAACAGATCCGTCTTTCTTCACATATTCAACACCGTGAACATACAAACCAATATGGTTGTAACCCGAGCCTCCAAGCCATTCCATTTTATTCAAAGTGGTCTGCGAAAAGGAGGCATAAGCTACCGTATCCGGAGCAGTGAATCGCCAGCCAGAGCGGGATGGCGGAAATAAGTTTTGCAATACTGTACGAGATGTCTTGAACTTGATCGACGCCGTTATGAATGTGGATTTAGTCCCATTTCGTGGAAGGCCAAAGTGCGTTTGGCGAGGACCAGGCATTGGTCCAAACGCGATGGGCATTCGCCAGTAGGTATTTGGTATGCGGCTCCAACTCCATTCACGAAGCTTCTGCGTGGAGTTATCCCATTCATCGTGGCCAAAATTGTAATTTGTGAATGCCATCACTGTAAAAGCTGTTATTAGAAAGAGGATTAATAAAAAAAAGGGAATCATTAGCTTACTGTCCAGACTTTTTCTGTCCTCTGTTTTGTCTTGACCGATTACTCGCGAGAAGTCCTGGATCTGGTGCGCCCTCTCGTATCTAATCTTGTTGTACAACTCTAGTCTCCCTGGAATTTCAGACACAGGAGTTCCCGACGGAAGAACCACAGATAGAGAAGCAGCATCCTCTATGGCGACACCGGCACCTTGTCCCTGGTGAGGCAAAAATGGGTGAGCTGCATCTCCTAGTAAGGCGAGCCGGCCTTCATTCCACTTCGGCATTCGATCCATGTCCAAGAGGTTCCAAACGTTGACACTTTTAGGATCTGCCTTGTCGAGTAGTTTGAGTAATGCTGGGTCAAAAGAAGAGAATATATGCAACATTCTTTGTGAGTTACTAGTTTTACCCCAGGTATCTCCGTCGGTCTCGTCGGCAGATTCGGATTCAGGGTGTATGGCGACAAAGTTCAGAAGGGTGTTATTCGACGTCGGGTACATGACAACCCGACGGTCTATCCCGTACCAAATACAAAGTTCACAATCATGTTTTACAAGATCTGCGGTGATAGGGTCGTCTAGGGCCGCCTGCTTCGGGACCAGAAATCGGAATGCACTTTTACCGCTGGAGAATGCTTCGAGATGGCCACCTGGGACTGCCTTTCGCGTTACGGAGTGTACACCATCAGCCCCGATAACGACGTCACCAGAGAATATAGTGCCATCCTGAAGTACAACTGATGCATTTGTGGGGTCAACACTGATGACTCTGGTCGCTGTCTTGAACTCAATAGGCGGATTTCCGTCCTGTGCAGTCGTCGCTAGTGTTTTTAATTGGTTATGAAGTTCGACACGGTGAACGAGATGCCATGGCTTAATATTGTGTCAAGATACATTTAAAATCATCGAAAAGAGTGAGTCGACATACATGTTGCCATCGCTTGTTTGGTTCTGTTGAATCCATAGACCTAAGTTTTTCACCACCAGCAGAGTACTCGGTCAACTTCAAGCCATCAGCAATTAATCCATGTCTACTGCTTTAAAAGTTTCGGGGGAAATAACGTACTCTTCTCATCAAGTTCGCCCCAAAGTTTTCTGCAAATAGCCCTAGGCGTCGCAGAATGCCATTAGCGTTGGGTGCCAGATGCATGGCTGCACCCATCTCTGTTGCAAGTCGAGATTGTTCAAAGACCTGTTCATAAATATATCAGTGTTGAAATTGACATCCATTAACTTTTTAACTTACATGTACATCGTGTCCCTGTTTTCGAAGACCAATCGCTGCCGTCAAGCCCCCGATACCGCCTCCGACAATGATGATTTTGAGAGGCCTTTTGTCGTCGGACAAGCCATTGCTAGTTGCATCTCCCATTTCGCCTAGCCTCTTTGAAGATACTGATTGCTTCGAGCAAAAATTTCGCACAACTTAACGAGCCAACAAGTAGTCTTACGCAGCGGCTAGTAAAAGCATATATGAGGCGATGCTATCTGTTTCTTATTCCGCCTCAAAATTTCTAGATAAATTCCATGCATAATAAATGCTATGGGAACTGTGTTATTACTAACTACTATGCGCCCCGCATTGTTATTGTCCGTGTGGAGGAAATCATTTCGGGACCACCTTCGGATCCGGGTATTGTTCTCCACGGAAACCACTATACGAGGGAATAATGATGATGAATACTGCGATTTTTAAGACGGAGTAGCACGAAATCCACATACTGTCACGCTTTAAGCAGTATGTACTCTCAACGACTGACCTGGGATGACAATGTGTCACATGTTTGACCATGATCACTGCTACATGAAAGATTCCACATTGGAGTAGAGGAACAATGAGAACCTGAAGTTATGTATTGTAATCAGTAGTCTTATCTAGCATATTTGCTATGCTAAATACCGAATGGTCTTAATTGAAACAACGCTGATTCTCGTTTTGGTGCTGGTGACTTGAACTCTATAGTATATTGGAGCCTTCCCATTTTGCTAGCCGAATAAAGGCAAGGAAAAAATATATTTTGGATATGGTCTGTAGCAATGGTCAAATTTCAGGAAATATTTCTCTATCTACCAATGTAAACAGGATATTATACTCTACTCTGTTTCATGGTGAGTCCAGCCAAGAATATTTTGTGCCTTGGCAATAGACCAAAACGCCTGGTTTTTGGACATATCTCCCCTCAGTTCAGCTCGGGGAAAGTATTTTTTTGCTAGACTTTCAGATGATTCCTCCTGGGTCGTTTTTGGAGCCACAATGTTGAAAATCTCGCATCCTTTCATGTTGTCTGCTTTCTCGACCGTAAGCAGACAAGCCCTCGCTACCGCTTTGGGATGAACCCAACCCCATAGCTGTTTGACAGCGGAGTTTTCCCAATCTTCCTTGTGCTTCTTTTGCACGTCTTTCAACAAAGCAACTTCATGAATCCGCAGACAACCGATTTTCATTCCAGGGAACCAGTTGACGAACGACTGGGCTTGATACTCGGCTTCTTCTTTTGCAAGTGCATATGGATCTGTCGGCCGCTGAGGTGCCTCTTCGTCAATCGGAAAGTAGTCAAACTGTAACGGCTGGTTGGAAAAAGCAAGACCAATCGCGTTTACAGATGAAGCGTAGCAAATCTTGTTGATGCCTAGCGTAGCTGCGGCATGGAAGCCGTTAAAGGCGGTATTCACATTGTTATTGTGTACTTTCCAGTGGTCCTTTTCAACAGGGTCTGGAATCGCCGCAAGATGAACTACGGCGTCGCAGCCAGTAAATGCTTTAAGAGTAGCGTTATAGTCACTTGCGACGTCAGCTGTTCTCATCTCTGACCTGGGAGTCCCGTCGTGTTTTTGTTCAGTTCGATTGATCTGGACTGTCTCGTGGCCTTCCGCGCTGCACAGCTTCACCAGCTCTCTGCCCACACCTCCCCGGGCACCGGTTACAGCAATTTTCATGTTTATAAGACGTTAAAATTCTTTTGAGCGATTCTTCTATACTTGATGTTTAAAAGAAATTGTGAATAGATGAGTAGTCTGATCGTCAACGAAAGATTCGATTCTCGTTTGAGATAAGTGGTGCTTAATCGTATCCTGAACAATAGATCGCTTTGTATTAATTTTAGCATAGAAGAGGACAATTGTGGTACTCTACAAAAAGCAAAAACAAACATTGCCACTCACGTACTGGCGGAGAACTAACCCAGAGTGCGAAACACAAAGGTCATGATGACCTAATGTTAAAGTGAAAATATATAGCATGACCCACGCTTAATTCTCTCTAAATGCGATCATTTTGACCTCTCCATAATGTAAGGGAATACAGTATGCAGTCCCTAGGTGTCGTATTTAAAGTCGCAACAGAGGGGTGTAAAACTACTACTAGATAAAACAAAATTTGATACACCAACTCACCATGTCTATCTCCACTAAATATCGCGATTCAAGGGAATGTACTTCCGGGTTAAATTGATTGAATCATTCGTTACGTCATTCATAATGAAGAGGCATCTGGGAGTTCCTAATTATACGTAACGGCACAAAACATAAGTCATGTTTGCCCGCGTGTCCCTCGTGAAATCGACAAATATATCCCATTTTCTGTTTGTTCAAATATTTCTATTAAATATAAATTTAAGAAAAACCAGAGCTCTTGCACGTTCATCTTATCAAAGGTTGATTGTTCAATGTATGTCAATGTTCTGGATGTTTACATTCCTTGGTGATTACATTGAATTTACAGACATATATATTGATCAATTGATATATTCCTCGTAACTGATGAAGGTAAAAAGGCATCTGTATCTGCCAGTAATCAATGTGGGATATAAATTGGTAAAAAAATCTCTTAATTTTGAATATTTTACTTCTAGGTGCAGTGAAATTGAAAATTAAATCTCATTAGACAAGTGCAACTGCTGGCGGTTCTCCATTAGACACAGAACACAAACCTTAACAAGGTTAGTTAGCCAATGTATGTCCTTTTAAAGCATCTTGGTCTATGTTTCGTCTTATAAATTATTATCTTTTATAGAGATTGAGTGTGTTGAGAGGGTTTATAGTCAACTAGTACATACGAGTGACGTCACGTTGATATTATAATAGTTGTATATATATTAAGATTTCCAGGGCATATTCTACTCTAAACAGTCCCAGTCTACGCTTTCGTGATTAAAAAATGGCGTATCATTCAAGACAATCTCCAACCCCATTCATTCTCTCAACAGTCTTCCTCGGCCTGGGAGGTCTACATTTTCTGGCCCCAATAACCACGTATAACATGTTCGGTCTTCCCGTCCCCCGGTACCTACCAGAAGCTGCGGCCAGTCTGAAACCCATGATGGAGCCGAAATATAGCCCATCGCCATTTGTTTACGCAAATGGGGGACGGGAAATAAGCCTAGGAATTACCTTTTTCCTTTTGGGCAGGCAAGGCAATAACGACGCAATCAAGGCATTTATGATGGCTCTAGCGGTGTGTTCGCAAACGTCCTAATTATGTGCTTGTTGAGAATATCTGACAGCGGTAGGTCGCTGCGCAAGTGGATGCGTATATTGTCTGGAAGTACGGAGGCGATCAGTACGGAGGCTGGAAAGGAAGGTGGATTATGCATATGCTAGGAGGAATAGCTACAGGCATTATTGCCTGGAGCGAATGGGGATTATACAATAGCGGGAAAGGGGGTTTCTTGAACACCAAAAGTCTGACGGTAGAAACGTTTTAAAATAGAGAGACGTTTAATACCTGTATCTACATATAAAAAATATGGTATAGAACCTCCCCCTGAAATGTATCCTAGTAGTGTTTTGACGGTATCCGGGAACCCCAAATTTCCTCTATTGTAGGTTGAGGTCAATATAACTGACCAACATTGAGGTGAGTCGCTGTATTTAAAAGTGATAGACCCAATTCTCTACAGTATTCAGAGACGAGGAATATATGAGAACCGGTTCCATCATTAACCCTATGGTGCCTATTATATAAATCTAAAGGAAATACCAGGATAATACAATACATCGGGCTGGACAACACCACTTAGCACGTAAATTACGTATGGATCTGTCTTTACGCTCACATGCCGATATTATTTCCCGCAATGAAGAACCCCCACATCGTGCGATTCGTAATTGAACGAGATAGAATAGTTGTTAGTTATCAATGCTTCTTCTTCTGATGAATTCCAACCATCACTCATTATGTTTTACCAGCCGGGGGTTACAAACCATGGCCTTCCGCACGATCCATTCAAAGTAAGAATCCTTTGCCACGAGCCAAAAAAGCTTATTAAAAGCCAAGATAGGCATGTGTTGTTCCCCGCCCCATCGGATGGATCTCAACTCAGAGCACAAAAGGCCAGGCCAACTTAGCCCCATACTCTCAGTTCAACAACTTGACCTTTGATCCGCCCTATGTCATGTTTTCCTCCAACCAGACTGCCAGTGGTCAGCGCAAAGATACTGTCATCAACGCTGAAGAAACTGGCCACTTCGTCTGGAACTTGGCAATTTGGGATTTGCGTCAAGCCGTGAATATCACGGCCGAGCAATTTCCTTATGGAGTTGATGAATTTGAGCGAGCCAAATTAACGAAAGAAAAGGCTACATTGATGGATGTGCCAATGGTGAAGGAGTCGCCTGTTAAGTTTGAGTGCGAATATCATTCAACCCTTCGCCTGCCTGGAAATCCACCCATGGGCTCAGTGGACATAGTGATTGGAAAGGTAGTTGCCGTGCATATTGATGACAATGTCCTTACCGACGGAATTCTGGATGTTAAGAAGACCAAGCCGATTGCTCGATGTGGGTACTACCAGTATGCTGTCATCGAGGATACGTTTGATATGATCATACCAAGCACATCCACATCTACAGATGTAAATTATGGCTTAGTTGGTAATGTGGAAAGCAACCGAGCTAAAAACAAGTTAAATGGTACAAATTAGAAATGTAGAATGTCATTGCTACATTTTGAGATTATATCAAAACTAGCTAAGATCTATATATGGATATTATATTGTCTGGTTAAAGGGGACTATCGGCATATTGGTCCTCAAACTAAGCACGAGCTTCAATCAAGCCAACGTTCTGGTCAACGACATCCTTGATTGTGGTCTCCAATGACACATAATCAATCCCTAGCTCCCTCTCTGCCTTGGACCCATCGATTGGTAAAGGGCTTCCTGGTGCGTTGTCTGTCAACTTGAATCGTCCGATATCCGCATAGTTCTTCTTTAATAGCCGAGCCACTTCCTTCCATGTTGTCTTCTTAGCGGCAAGGGCATAGCTAGATCCATCTGTAATGCGAGAGTCTAGGGCGTTAATATGGGCAGTGGCCACATCCCGGACATTGACGTAGCTCGACCAAAGTGACGGTTCCCCAGAAGTCAGTGCATTCCATAAAAGTGCATTTGTCCCACCAATTTCTTCAGGTGTAGTCTGTAAGAGGTCGCGGCCGTAAACGAAGGTCGGATGAATGGTCACGAGATCAAAATGAGGTTTTTTCTGTTTTTGGAAATCCCAAGTGGCGTTGTTGGCGAGGATCTTAGAGGCTCGGTACAGTGAAAACGCGGTTGCCTGGTTGGTTGGACCGGAAAAGTCCGAATTAACGTCAACGCTGAGGTCCCATCCTGATTCCTCTAATATGTAGTTCAGCAATAAGCTCTAGTCAGACAATTAAAGGGAGTGGCACATACCAGTGACAATTCCACCTTCGGGAACCCCGGCCAGAGGGATGAGAGAAAGAACTGACGAGGTGATAACCACCTTTTTAACACTTGGCACTTTTGAAGCTTCTTCAAGAATGTTCACAGTTCCTTTGATTGCAGGGTCAAAGTAATCGGTTTTGTCCAGAGTTCGAGGCATGGGTGACGCAATGTGCAGAACAAAGTCCACACCACCGAGTTTTCCCGTATACGCGTCTTCAGCGACAATTTCAGGAACGATAGTAAATTCAAGGCTGTCTGCATATTCCGAAAAAACACTTTTGATCTTTTCGATCTGTGACTCTCGGCGGATAGCGATTCGCAGACGATACCCTGCCTTTAGGGCTGCCAGGGCTGTAGCACTGCCAATAAAGCCCGTTGCGCCTGTGATGAAGACCAATCCTGATGCCATGGTTTTGTACTTTCTTTGTCGTTTTAATTTGGAATTTTAAATGAGCCTCTGAGATGATGATTTAGTTTATGGATTGGGTGTACCACTTGCTTTTATAGTATTACGTTCGTGTGTCTAAAATCATGGTTAGCCATGGAAACATATGGGTTGCAATTAATAATATCATGTAGATTAAAATCCATTAAGAGTTATATTAGTAAGTATCTGTTTTCGTGGAACTGAAATTTATGATTATCGTATAACCTACCAAATCCGATTACTGAACGCGGGTGTCTATTCAAGATCAGTAATCATTTTTGTGAGCCGGCCGTAATCAATAATCTACTTTTAGGAAACAAATCACTATTTGTAATTTGATTATTATTATGATTATTATTATTTAGAATAGCCAAAAGGGAGTCGTCTCATTGTAAATAGACCAAAAAAAGTGGTTCTACATTGGATCTATTAACAAGCCTAAATATCCTGATCTAGCTAGCTACCCGCAAATATCTTCCAACCCTCTATGGACTACATGTAGGATATACCGTACAAAAAGTTATTTCGTTATGAATAGAAAACAGAAAATAAAGGAATACAAAAATGGAGCCTGAACTGCACTAACTGAAATCCCACAATGTTGCTTTCCCAAGTGGAATAAATACTAAGGGCAAGTATAGGAAAGCTCGTGTGTATGTGTGTAAATGAATTTCACATTTTCATGTGGCTGCTTATAGCACCACCCGTTGAGTAATAGTCTCTCCCACGAATTCTCTTATCTCATCTCTACTAAGACGTGCTGCGTGAACTATTCCGCAGTGATACTGACATGATCAATGTCCAACTTCTCAGAAATGGTCGACCTGTTCTTAAATTGTTTGGTTTGGGTTCCCGGTACAATCCATGGCTCATGCGTAAAAAGATGATTCATTTCTTCCAGTGGTCGTCGAGCCGTTTCGGGCAGTACCAACCAGAAGAAAATGGCGTTTGTAAAGTTGCACACGCAAAAGAGCACATAGAATTTCCATCCTCCGATGCGTTCAATCGCCACGCTAGTGACTTGACCGATCATTGTATTGAAGGCAAATGACATCATGGTGGCAATCTACCCAGTAATGTTAGGCACCGCTTTAGAGACTGTTCACTAACTCTAGGGACTCACAGATACGCCTTTGGATCGTGTCTTCATGTCGAAGATCTCAGAGCAGATGATCCAGGTCAAGGGGCCAATGGTACAGCTAAAAGAAAAGTTGTAGCACCATGTCATGACAATGAATGCCCAACTAGCTGAGTGATTGTTTGATGCCCCAGGGGGAAATTTTGCGATGAGAATTGTCGGTATAATCTGATTTTACGTTAACTATTTGAAGGCCGAATGGTTCGCATCGGGATTACTCACGAAGAAAACACAGTTGACCAAATTGCCAATGATCTGAGGCCATCTTCTACCAGTTTTGTCAATGAACAAAAGACAGCACAGTTGGGCGACAATGGCAATTATTGAATTGATTCCCTGGTACTTCAGTGTATCGTTCGCTGCAATGCCGATCTGCTGGAATATAGTTGTACTGAAATACTGGATAGCGCTGACTCCGGTCATTTGACAAGCTGCTTGTATGGAACAAGCTAAGAATAATCTACGAAGACAAGACCGATCTGTGAAAAGTTCCATGTAAGACTTGGCCTCTGCTTCATGCTCATGTTCTATGGAAGAGCGGATCTGTTCAAATTCGATTTGGACCCAGCTGTCATTGATGTCACCGCGCGAATGTAGTTGAGCAAGAGTCTGGAGGCCTTCATCTACTTTCCCATGGTCGATTAACCAACGTGGTGATTCGGGGAAGAACAGAATTAATCCAGCCAGAAATACTGCTGGCACCATCTGAATCCCGAGTGAGATGCGCCATTGTCGGGAGTCATCGTCAGCAAAGTTGATAAAAGTTCCCCATGAAATCCAGGCGGCAACGAGAGACCCAACTCCTAACATTAATTGTTGCAGTGATGTAATCCGGCCGCGAATGTCAGGATGTGCTATTTCAGCTTGGTAGATAGGAACAATCATGACCAAAATACCAACTCTGTATATCGCGTACTTAGCGTACGAAAGCAAACGGTTCAAGGAAGACGACTTACCCAAGGCCAGCGATGGCTCTACCCGCATACAGATACGAAAGGCTCTGAGCAGCGGTTTGCAGACAGCTATAACTATTATTAGCACATCTACTGAAAAATTAAGAACTTCTCATACTCACCCTCCTAGCAAAAAAACGACTGCGCCGACAAGGATTGTTATCTTTCGACCGTAATTATCACCCATTGGACCAGCAAAAAAGGCACCAAAAAAGGCACCACCTGTGAAGACCGATGTTACGGCTCCTCGCTGAGTGGCATCGGCGTTGAATGCATTGATCAATGATGGGCTCGCAATGGCTTCAGCAATGACACCTAAATCATAGCCGTAAAGTACAGATCCCAACGACGCGAACACACACACGAGAAACTAAAAATGGTTAAGTAGAATATTTATCAAAAAGCCGTTTTCTCTCCTACCTGATACCATTTTGGGGGCAAAGCCATGGTGTTTTTAGTGCACTTTCAAGCCTCGGATCAGAGTCTTGTTCTATTCCCTAAAATAATGAGATAGAGCCCAATAAATTATCAAGGATATTTGAACATATTCATATATTTCTTGAGCCCGAAAGCCGGTAACTTTTGATTGGAGGAAATTATTTGATGCAAAAAACCGCCCACGTTGGCTAGAATTGGCTAGTGAATCACCCCCCGCAGGGTCTTTTCTATATACAGACTAGAAAACTATACGAGAAAGAGAACTATCATGCGGGGCGTTCCCCTCAAATAAAAAAGCACGTTGCTTGTTCTCTCATCTCACCAATGAAAAATACAACCCCAGCAAGGCGTTTGTCTCCGATTGGATTGGAATGCTATGCGGTCATGCCGAATGCCTAGACATCGCTTCGCTTACATGGCGTGCTATTCAATACGGACCATCTACAACCGAATAGACTAAAAGCCTAGCTTCTATTTGACCTCTGGTAGACTTTGAACTGTAGGCTCATTTTAGGAGAAAGTAAGCCCTTTTATAGTGCGTCGTGTGCCTTACCCCGAGTGGTCTAAACTAGTCTTGATTTTGCTAGAATTGGCTGCTATCCAGCCTACCCCGTTGCTCCGCCCGTGTAAAACGAGCTCATGGTAAAACATCCCAGAGTGACCCAGGATTGGCCATGATAACGGGTGCGGATACCAACGAGGAAGCATCGAGGACATAACTAGGATGCTCTAGAATAATATTTGGATTCCTTCATTACCATTGGCTGTCACTTGTGACTTATTAATCATGCAGTTCTCGAGAGGACACCGATATAGCTAGCTAGTGGAAGGGCGGATTGAGGTAGTGTGAATCGTGGTAGCATCGTTAGCAACCTTGGTGAGCCGTATTAGGTAAAGCCCGATTAAGAGCAGGGTATTTTCCCAGAGACGCGATGGTTATTTCAGCTTCTTGTTCCTTTTCATTCTTCCTTGTAGTCGTATTCATGTTAGTGAATTTGAGCTTGATTTGATATGACGAGATAAACTCCGCGTTGCCCCCGTACAAGAATGTTGACTGAATGAATACCCTTCCTTGAAACTAGTTTATCTACACAACCATGCAATTCTATCAAAACGGGTAAGTAATATCTTCCTACTTAATGTATAATGTTTAAAATTTTAATCTTCGTCTCTATGTCGTCCTAGTATTATCTTGATAAGGGTCCTGATGCTAAGCGATTATTTACAGCTTCTTCCTACCATCTTTGACAACATCGACCAGCGCCGCTACTTCATCCAAACACCTATTAGATAAATACACAATGATCTTCCTTGTCGCTGAGTCCTTCGTCTACACCGTGATATTCGTAGTATGAATTACAATAAGTCACTAGTTACTGGGATGGATTCAAGCAATACCAACTCTATGCCTATCTTCTCCAGTGTTGAAGACCAAGAAACTCGATGATTAACGTACCACGATACGGACGGGGAGATGGAGAAGAAGAAAGAAGAACCAGCCGCTGAAGCCAAGAAATTAGAAGAGGCAAGTATACCCATACGCTCCAAAAGGCACAAGTTAACCATTTAGTCTGATTCCGAGTCTGGAAACGGGTGTTATCTTGATACGATCAAATAAGACCGATGAAACGGTTCACTAATACAACTGAGATGGGCACCGAGGAGGAAAAGCCTCGTAAAATAGGCAAATACACAAAGAGCGCCACCAATGGCCAAAGAAAAGCCCAACGGGCGAGAAAAGAGGAACTGGCGGAACTTTAAAGATAGAAATGCATCTTATTATGGGAGAAAAAAATTAATTGAGAAAGGTGGAGGCGGCGATCGCTCTGCTTTTAACCGTACAAAAGTGGTAGAAGCATATCAATTATCTCCAGCGAAAAATAAAGAATATCGAGTAGTGATAGAAAGGTTTTCGTTTTCCTTTTTGAAGTACCAACCAGAAGCCGGATGGTATTGTTTTTTTTGGACTGTGTTCGAGAAAAAGTAACAAGCTAGCGCTTGAGGGTGATGGGTTACGCTGCCATCTTGGGGTATCGCATCGTGGCATATACAGCATATACAGCATATACATGTAATATTACTACGTCATTAGAACCTCGTCATACTACTGACCTTGAACATGGAGCACTAAACAACGTCCTTTGCTGACCTTTCCGTTAATCATGGAGCAGCTCGGATGATGTGGCGATTCTTATTATCGAACTATCGGCTCCACTCTACCGATTCTCCTGACGAGCAAACATATATCAATACTGGGTACCAGATGTACCTTTCTTAAAACTAATTCCAAAGATTCTGGCATATTCTTCCATCCCTATATTCGCCCGACCCTTCCTCTCAGATACCAAAATGTCGGACACTTTGGACAACGGGCTTCCGAGTATTAAAAGATTTCTCACTGACCATGACTCGCATGGCAAGACGACGTTCCACGAAAACATTACCGAAGTCATGAATTGGCAACAACTTGACAACGGGGCTCGGTTCTCCCTCGGATACGCTACGAATGAAATACCAGTCACCCTGTCAGCGGACAAAGATTTAGCCACTTATCAATCGTACCTCCAAAATCCTCCTGGAATTACCATCCCAGGGGGCACAGTCCTGCGAGTTGTGGATATGAACCCCGGTGCAATTTCACCAATGCATCGAACTATCAGTCTTGATTATGGAGTCGTGCTAGAAGGCGAAGTTGAGCTTATCCTAGATTCCGGAGAGACGAGATTGATGAAGCGAGGCGACATTTCGATCCAGAGGGGAACAAACCATGCGTGGAGGAACACAAGTACCACCAATTGGGCTCGCATGCTGTACGTGTTGCAGGAATCACAGCCGTTGGAATTCGATGGTAAACAACTCGGTGAAGACTACGGAGGAGGAATGGATGATATTAAGGCGTCGTCGAAATAAACCCAATTATATCCGTAATTGGTCTTTAGGTCATCTAAATCCAGAAAAGACATTATATAGATGCCTACTCATATTTTTTGTGCTCATATCTTTTATCTATTTACTGTTGATGTACACTATAAGCCGTTCACTGAAAAATATCCAGCACATGTGCAATGTTTAATGACTGTTTTCTTACGTAAACACATATCGCAATGAAGCCATTTCAGGCAGAATATGTCCGATAGAACACAATACAAGAATACAGTGGTTGGTAATTAATTCCATTCTCGAATTCCTCCCACGTTGATCATTAAACTGATGTGGTCCCGATAGGCTTTCTGGTTGTTGTAAGAGCCAAGTTCGCCCACTATGTCCCGATGTGGGGGATTGGAAATATACGTAAACATACGGATAGGAAAAGAATGTGAAATCCCACTGTAAAAGAAAGAGATACATATTCGTATATTGGACTATTTTTATTATTCAACCGTAACATTCATCTTTTACATTTCATTAGCAGGCTACAGACTGCTATTATCATCTAGCACCATGCCGAACGAAATCAAAGATATCCATACAGTGGACGTCACATCTTTTCCATACTTCTTCGAGCAGAATGTGACGGTCCCATTGAAATCAGGAGCAGGACTTGTTCGATGCAATGTTTACAGACCGAAAGGTGAAGATACAGACAGCACTCGTGTGCCAGTCCTCGTGACATACGGACCGTACGGAAAGGACATCCACTACAAGGAGTATATATACGAATCACTACATTTATGATGCATTCGTGAGCTAACATATCGTGACTATGTGAAAAGCTTCCACCCTGTGTCCTACTCCGAAGTCAACACAGAACATCACTCCGATCATTCTGCCTGGGAAACACCCGACCCTGGATTCTGGACAAAACATGGCTATGCCGTCGTACGTGCAGATGAAAAAGGCCTGGGGCAATCCCCTGGTGTGCTAGATACTATGTCCCGAGGTACTAGCGAGGCGTTTTTCGACGTTGTTGAATGGGCAGCCGAACAGCCATGGTCTTCTGGTAGAGTTGGACTATTAGGCATCAGGTAAACTCTTACTCCAACGCTGAAAAGGAAATAAAAATTAACCGGTTGGTAATATATAGTTACTATGCCGGAAGCCAATGGCGTGTTGCTGCCCGTCAACCCAAGGGACTCGCTGCCATTGTTCCTTGGGAGGGCATGTCCGACTATTACCGTGACCGATGCCGTCAAGGCGGTATCTTGTCCAATGGTTTCATCAAATTTTGGTGGGATCGCCAAGTCATCACCAATCAATACGGACGCCCAGGTAGAAAGGCTCGCAATTGGGGACCAGACACTATCGAGGGCGACTTACCCGAAGATGAACTTACTGCCAATCGCCGCGACCAGAATGTCGACAATTTGAATAATAAATTCAGAGATGACCCATACTACGCGTCTAAGGAGTACCACATGGGAGATATTAAGGTTCCCTTACTTAGTGTCGCTAACTGGGGCGGGATTTGTCTGCACCTTCGAGGAAATGTGGAAGGTTGGACATGGGCTGGATCAGAAATGAAATATCTTCGTTTCGTTACTGGACGCCATGACCTACCATTTTACTACCATGATGAAGTGGAGATTCAAAGAAGTTTTCTAGATGCGTTTCTTAAAGGAGAAGACAGGGAAGGATGGACCGTGAAAGGAAAGGTTCCGAAAGTCAGCGTTGTCTTACGCAAAGGCGATGTGGGCTTCAACAATGCCCAGGCTGAAAGGGCATATGTTCGCCGAAGTGAGAGCGAATGGCCTATTGCTCGAACTCAATATACCAAATTTTACCTCACGCCGCAGGGAATTCTTGATCCTTTTACAACAAGCGAGGAGTGGCAGTCAAAAGTTTCTTACAAGGCTTTGGGCACGCTTGACACACCCCAGGTACTAAAATTTGAAACAAAGCCATTTGAAGTCGAAACTGAAATTACGGGGCATGTTGTTGCTCGATTGAATGTGTCGGCAACGCCACTTTCAACCAGCGAGACTATTCCTACAGATATTGACTTATTTGTCACTCTGCGCCATATTTCAGCCGAGGGCAAAGAGGTCTTTTACACTGGGACGGCAGGTGACCCCGTTCCTTTGACTAAAGGGTGGCAGCGAGTTAGTCTACGCAAGACAGACTCTAGTCATAACAAACATCGGCCATGGTTCCCTCATCGTAACTATACCAGTGTTGATGTGCAGCCAGTTATCAACGGGGAAGTGTATCCCGTGGATATTGAAATCTGGCCTACAAATGTTGTAGTTGAAAAGGGCGGAAAGATTGTTTTTGAAGTATCGTCTGGAGACACTCAAGGATGTGGTATATTTGTGCATGATGATCCATTGGACAGGTTAGTTAAAGTATTATTCCTTTCTAGGCCACTTCGCTGACATCGTCAATATCTTAGGTCGAAAGAAAAATTTGACGGTTATAATCATATTTACTTTGGACCGGAATTTGACAATCACGTTACTCTGCCAGTCATTCCACCAAAGCTGTTTGAATAATACGCAGGCACACAGCGGAACATAGCAGACACCTCCACGATATCTTTGTTAAGTTGACCATAGAGAGCATTTATCATACATAAACCGAGTATTTCAGTGTTCTATTTTAAAATTGACTCATACGGTTATTTCAATAAATTGATATTTTGAAGTTTATAAATTTATCAACTGTCTCAGTATTCTCCGCCGACCTTGTATTTAAAGAACTCCTTTGTTATTCTTCCACCAGTAGCAACCCACAGACGATTCACCATCTCAGCTGGTCGTCAGCTTTGGAATTCTCCAAAAACAGAGAATCGAGAAAGAACCTACCACATTTGTTTCCAACCCAGTAAACATCATTGTCAAAAAAATTCGCTCACCAGTACTTGTAGCTGTACGTCTCTCAGTCTGGTCCTGATTTCGATCTATCGGTCGGTAGGTGGGAATCCGACGATAGTTTTCTGGCCAATCTGGCGGATTAATGTTTGTATCGTTACGGGTTCCACGATAATCGTTTGTCTCTGACTGCGACGGCGAACTTCCAACCGAGGGCACATCTGAATGGTGGACATCGTAGTCTGAAGGATATCCTCTAGATCTCGTTCGTACGGTCGTTGTAGTTGAAGACATTTTCAAGATTTTGTGGTATGTCTAGTCGAGGTTGCAATATGACGGCGGACAAGCCTCCCAACAAGAAAAAGAATGAGTATGTCCTAGTTGAATGGAGTTCACAGAACGCAAGCTCTGTAGTTTAGTTACTACTCTCATATCCGCCTCATCCGATCCAATGCCCAGCAAACTGGAAAATCGGGATGTGGGGGATTAGGTTTCATCGCACTCTCCCGGTACCTAGAAGTGGAGGATGATCTAAGAACCAATTCACAGGAAGCGTGCTTAATGAGTGCAAGCAAATTTTTTATTTTAAGACAAGTTTTACAAAGGCAGTTGTTTATCAATTTCACTTCTCGGATCATTTTGATTCATGCGAAGCACTCAGGAAAGTCACTATGGCCCGGAATCTCCAAGCGGTCCGCGAGGCTGCCATTGACGGGCGTATGCACAATGTCATTTGCCGACAGCTACAGCTCGAGAGTCTCCAAAGGACTCTTTTTGAACATGCTGGTGCTATTGAGAAAGCAATTTTCGAAGATAGTGGTCACAGTGCTAACGAAGTCTCCATTGAATACTTGTTGGCTATGAATAATTTGAACGCCCACTACCAATCACTGGATTTTAAAGCTACCCTGAAGGACGAATATGCCGTTCTTAGGAGCGAAGACAGAGAAGAAAGGCACGAGCCCTTTGGTATTGTGTACATTGTACCAACCAGCTATACGCTATTTTACTCTGTCATTGTGGCAGTGAGTGCTGCAATTGCAGCTGGGAACTGCATCGTCATCGAGGTATAGCAGCTATCTTCATTTCTTGATGAAAGTACAAGTACAATTACTAACCAGAACACTTTCAAGTTGCATAATACTCTGCAAGCAGTTCCTCCTTTACTGAGAAAGCTACTCAAGTCTAGTCTTGACCACAGTGTCGTCGAGTTCGTATCCAGTCGAGCATCAGACGAAGACCTAGGGCCCCATCATATTCGCCTTTATCAAGAAGAACCAAATCAACCTTTGCCTACGAGTGGTATTATTAACGTACCGCTATCATCACCCTCGTCGGCCCGCACAGTTGCAGTAGTCGACCGAACAGCCGACTTGCTCAAAGCTGCAGAAGCACTGGTCACTGCCCGCTTTAGTTTTTCAGGGAACTCTCCGTACGCCCCGGACGTTGTTTTTGTCAATGAGTTTGTGAAAGAGCCGTTCTTGGTTGCTGCTATGAATGCCGCAGTTAACCTAACGACGAATTCATCCTCCAATGATTTCGATACGCACAAGCGGAGTCATAGAATCACCCAGCAACTAGATTCCTTGGTACAAACTGAAGCTGAGAACAATGGAGTCAATGTTATTTCGTCCCTTGGAAGAGGGAAGATATTGGAGGTAACAAAAAGGTATATTCTAGGAACTCCTAACCCTCCCTAATAACGTTCTAATATTATTATCTTTAGAAAATCCCCACTGCTTGACGCCAAGATTTCGGGCTGCAATCTCGTCATCCACAGCGTTCGATCGCTTGACGAGGCAATCGACTTGTCTAACAGGTGAGGTTACCCCCAACTGCGGTAATCAAGCTTCAACTCAACTAACAATGTCGATCCAGTAACCAAACACTACTAGGATCATATCTCTTTTCAGATGCTGAATCCGCGAAATATCTTAGCCAATTCATCGACTCTCGTGTTTCTTTCATAAATCAAATTCCTGTTGAGATTTTACGTAAGTTGATTCACGTTCCTTCAAAACTCTTCTTCATCTGCTAACAATAAAAAAAGTCGGCCCCTGTTCTCCTGAGAACACCAAGTTTAACCGATCACTACGATACCCCGAGGATATTTTCTCAGTTTCACGACCAGAGTACACCACTAAGTCATCGCTGTCTGAGTCTCTCCATGAAGCAATAATCACAAGCAAACGGCGTGCTTCAATTGTTCGTCTGCAGTCACAGGTATCAAGCGCAGTAGACCTGGCTTCAAAAAGAGCGGCAAGGCGATCTGCGGAAGGACGTATTCAAGTTGGCTTTTTTGAACAGGGTATTCTGACTGGACTAACATTGTTTTCTGTCCCAATTCTGGTTGGGCTTGGAACACTGGGCTATTTTGGCGTGGGTACGTTATTGAAATACAGATGGCATGTATAGTACACATGTAGCATGGCCTGTTACATGTGTACTTGCAACAATAAGATTCACTGTACTTCATACAACATAATATCAGTGCAATGCAGACAAAGCTTTTCTCAGCTAAAGAATACCAACGATCGATATTCAACAAATAACAGCCAGGTTATTAAACCCGTACGTGTTTCTATAATTAATCGAATTTCAATACCTAGTCCCCTCACGTACTTTTTCAATTAGGTGGATCAAATTCACCACTAAGGGAGGCTTTTTGACGGATGGTTGGACGGGATAGTTGCTTTCCATGACGCTCAGCACCACATCAAGAACCGCCTTTGGATCATCTAGCAACACAAGCAGTGTTTCAGGTAGTGTACCTCGTAAAGCTGGTACTCCACGTTCAAGTGAAATGTACCGACGCACCTCTTCGGTTTCCTCCCCATCAAGCCAAGCATTTTCCTGTTCATAAATACCTGCAGCAGATGCCAGACTATCTAAACGACTCCTGTCTAGACGCGATTCATAAAGGGGGTTCGTAGCATTTCTAACCCGGAGGGATAGTCCATAAGCCCAGAGGACTAATCCAGCATGATAAAGTAGGACTGCAGTGAAATCTCGCAAAGTCTGCGGAGGGAGCAATTTCACATGTCGTATCACTTGACCAGCGTGCCATATGGCTTGCCGAGCTTCTCTCTCTTTTGACCACCGCATAATTGAGGAACATTGCTGGGTTTTAAGAGCCTTAATAGGATCATCCAAGGTAGCCAATACTTGAATCTCCTCCAAGGAAACATGCATATGCATTGATATCACCTCTAATAATATGCCACTCTGATCTTGGCATCCAATGCGGAAATAGCCAAGAAGTTTGGCAAGTTCCTGGTAGCGAGATGTCATCAAAAGACCATTGTCCCAATACCGGGAGTTGTTGCCGAGTAGGGACTTGAATCGTCGATACTCCCACACTATCGCCCACATAGTATGCAATATCGCATCACATAATATGGTAGTATCTGAAACAGACCTGTTCGATTCTAAAACGTCAAAGTTGGCGACACAGTCACTCAGCGTTGGAACTGGACCCGACGCAAAAACGGCATTATCTTGTAAATAAATCTCTTTCCATTCTTGAGCAGACGCCGCAGTCCAAAGCCGGGGAGAAGCTGGCAAGGGAACGGAAAATTCTGCATAGGAAATCAATGGGTTGATAAGAAGTGCCATAGAAGATTGCGCGTCGTGTTTCAGAACACGATATGCCAGCCGTTTCGCCGATTCCTGCTTAGCCCATGACATCCACTTCTGTTCTAAAACATCTCCATCATCACTATCGTGAACAGTAATTGCTGGGTACGAAGAATGGTGGAGCATTCCTCCGCGGCGTATCATAGTTAGTAAAGGCTGAAGAAAGCTTTCAGCAATTTCCATTTTCCGGCTATTCCCACTCCATATCGCAATTTCTAGATTCAACAAGAATGCTTCATGTAGCTCCACTTCTCGAATTAATGTATTGTCACCTTCAAAGATTATTTGAAGTTGATGGCGGACAACTTCCTGCATGGCAAACCCCAATTTCCGAAGAGTGGAATCTGGAGTCAAAACAGCCCCAGCCGCCGCCATTGCAAGCAGAAGTTCGGGCCGGACCCTTTTGGGATTAAAGCTAGCTCGATGAAACCATAAATTTCCGCTTGAAAATGGTGCAGTGAGGTAATATTGGATGAGACTGTCCAGCAATTCGAGTGAGGGAAAGGAAGACACTGCTAGAGAGATCGGTTGTTTCAATTGACTGACGGCGATACTAAGAATTTTGTCACGGGATAATAAATCAAGCCTTCCAGGTGTCGACCGGCTATCAAAATCGACTAAACTTTCAGGAGTTGGGTTAGAAACGGCTTTTGGTGGTAATAAAAGATTATCATGTTCGCAAAAGCCATGGTCCTCAGAGGTTGGAACGAAACGCCATATTCGCCGGTGTGGAGAATATGAATCCTTTGTTTCATTAATACCGTTGTCGTTCATAGTTTTATCTATGGACTCGAATAAAGGCGTATAAATCGCTAGTGTGTCGAACTCGAAGGGGTTGTGAGTATTGTAAGAGTCGAGAAGGCTGAGGTCGACCGTACTGAAGTCAAGATCTGTTTCTAGACCAAAAGTAATCATAGTTCTTGGAGTTCTATTGCCACTTATAGTTCCAAAGTTCAATGAGCCAGGAAAGAAATCCATTGGTTCTGGGGCCAGCAGTCCCCCATAATCATGGGATGAGATGGGCTCCAGATTGGGATTAGATTCCTGTTCATTACCGACAGTCATATCAGACTCATCATGTAGCCACAACTGTGGGTCGATCGATTTGTATGACGGATTTGAAAATTGACCGCCTAGCTGGTGATCAATTTCGGTCTGTAGTTGCTGGGAAGCTTCGTTTTCGCTTCCTAGAACTGTTTCATTTTCCACCGAGCTATATTGCTCCATTGATGTAGGTGTTACTATGTTAACATCCGTAAGGGATTTTTGCGGAACTTGACATGGAATTTTCCGCTTTATGCATCGCTTGCAGGGCTTTCGGTCTTCGCATCGCAGGTGGTTCTCGGCGCAGGCACCACACGCTTGTGTAACTCTAGCAACTACGCCAGCATTGCTATGACGGCGACGTTTTTTGGAAGATTTATCGCCATCCGTATTGTGAAGAGTCGCGTGTCGATTTAGAAGATCACTAGATGATGCGTTAGAATTCGTGGGGTGGAATTGTGATGACGTTGCCACCGAGTGAATTCTCCAAACAATCTTACATTCTACCGAATCGTTTACTGCATACCAAACACTCATAGGGCTTTTCTTGCGTGTCTTCCCACCCGAAAGTATTAGCGTTGCAATTAAAAAAAAAACTCAACGTCGAAGATTGTAGAGTACATACGAGACCGAATATGGCGTGTCAGATGATCCACACGCGTGTACGACTGGAAACATGTCCCGCATTGATAGAGGTGGCGGCTTGGAGGCTGGGTGTCGGGCACGGTAGGTAAGGGAGCTCGTGGAGAAGACATTGGTTTCAATTCTGTCACAGCGACGAGCTATGAGCATCCGATAGTGGAGTTTGAGGTGGAAAGAGAAACTGAGATTGCGATGTAATAAGGATTGCTTCCAGGTGCCGCTAACACAACCGAACCCCGCGTCATCACCCCGGATTAACACCCGGGGTTTGCAAATTAGGGGTACGTAGTGGATTCCGTAATTTGTATTTAGAATAAATTCCACTGGTAGAAGACTGCTTACTGCGCGATTTCTATTGGCCGCATTCGAATGGAATCAATCTATGCTTTCCCAGAATGTCTCCGGGCTGTCGAACAGCCAGTCGTACCTGTTACTCGTTTTGTCATCCCACGAAACAACCAACAAGAAGGATAAGCTGCGATAGAAGTCTGCTTTGCGAAACTGAAAATCATTACAACTACTATAGCCACCAATTGCGTTAGCTACCCCCAAGACAATAATTTGGGGTATGGGTCGTTTCGGGTGGGCTCCCTCCACCTCGGGAATTAGTGCTGCCCTAGCTATTTAGTCCAAAAGAGGACTAAACCGGGGAAAGGTTGAAATGGGAGATGTTTTGGCATATGTTCCAGAACAAATACAGTCTCTTCTTCTCTTCATCTAGCCGGTTAGATTGAAAGTGTATTGTTAGCTACCAAGATCAATATGAGTACGTGTCAAAGAATCAACCCCGGAGTGAACGATAATGACCATTTACAGCAGCGTTGACCCCGGTTCTTTTTTTATCTCATGGATCGACTATGATGCTCGGAGAAGAGTCTGAATCCGCAGACTATTGGAAAAAATGCGGCGATGATGCAAATGCCTATGGTATTAAAGGCGTGATAATGATGGTATGGGTTCCCGTCAATACATACTCGCTTGAAGCTAAATCGCTGATGGCGTATACAAAAAGGGTGCTCATTGGGACTGCGTTGGCACAAACAAAATCGAAGTCTCTATGAAACCTCACCCCGGAAAGTCACCAGTAGCGTACGTCAAATCGTCCAAGTATATGGACTATGAACTTGTTTCCGACTTGAAGACTGGCGAAAAGTGCATCGAGGCGTTGTCGGCCGAAGGTTTGGAGGTAACCGGCAATGATGAATTTGACTGGATCCACGACACATATCTAATTCTAATTCGAATGTTTCCCAACAAATGCCCACCAACAACTATTATCTCCATGAATGCTCGGTACGATCCGCACTTCCATGTGCGAGTGGGTGCGGCTCTCCGCCCTTTTCGAGAACAGGGCTATCTTCTTATCGGTACCGGAGGGGCAGTTCATAACCTGTACCGCAATGTTTGGAGTCCCATGACGAAATATCTTGACAATTTCGCCCAGGAGACGCCCCCAGGAGACTGGGCCATGGACTTCCGGCAGGCCGTCGAAGACGTGATTTCGAATAATAGTGGGCCTAGTCTACGCCGTGCAATGACGCGCTTGATGAAACATCCGAAATTCAGGGATGCTCATGGCAGTGATGATCATTTTATGGCTGCTCTGTTTGTGGCAGGGGCTGCCGGCAGTGAGGACGACAAGGACTCATATGGAAAGCTAAAAGCAGAGACGTGGGAGCTTACGAACATGTGCAATTCGCAGTACATTATTGGAAAATGGCCTCAGCAAGTGCAATCCACGGCTTGATCTCAACCTCCGAGGGAACCTGGATTATATGTAATTGTGCTGTGGGTGCAAGGGATGGCGTCTCATAAAGACGACCGCATATGGCTTGACAGGTAAAAGATATATCAATTGATACATGTAGCCAACACTTGATTTATCTGGCTCTTAGATTAGTTAATTTCAGCCGCTCCTGCTTCCGTTCTTTATTCGGCCCAACCTCGCCTTATCTTTTCAGCAACCGTGTTTTCCGAATTTTTTCGGTGTTGGCACGGTTCCAGTATCTTTTTTCTACACAATTTTCGGCATTCATAGCTAGGCAGCAATACTTAACGGAGTTCGGAGTACTTTGTTAATCGCACGCCATCTTCCTAGGGTGGACGATTAGAGGCTCAACCTTACTAGATAAGGTATAGGCTAGCCAGCAGCTTTATCGCTTATTGACAAGGTCAACAATATACTTAAACCCATGCATTCCTTCAAATGTAGTCAGAATGTTGCGGAAAGTAAATAATTCGGTCCAGTCGAAGCGTAATGGCGCACATCTTTCGAGACGTGTACAGCCCACTGTCGGTGACAGACGCAGCGCCCACCTCCGAGTGTCCCATAGGGAGTGACAATAATTTTGGGCCGCGAATTTCTGTGGGCTGTCGCTCGTTTGACTTTGCCCTGTTGTTTGAAGATTCCTTCTTTGTCCTTCTACCAGCCGCCGTCTTCTTGCTTCTCTTACCATCCCGTTGGCGTCAATTGCAGCATCAAGCGGTCAAAGTAGTGGGATATAAGCTCGCGATTCAGAAATTGGTCAGAAATTTACCAACGGTACATTTGGTTCAAAATTTGCTAACAGTCATAGATACTTCTGGCCACTTTATTCATTCTCCACGTTGTCTACACGGCTTTCCAAGCCAAATCCCCGGCCCTTCGAACAGGAGCATCTATCCCCGCTGCTGTGATCAACATTGCCGCCACTCTCGCAGCCATATGGACATCATTTCTAGAAGACCAACGCTCCATTGCGCCGTCTTATATCCTTGTGCTCTACTTTTCCTCCGCGAGTCTTCTAGCATTGCCGCGACTGCGGTCACTCTGGTTGATCGCAGGTGAGGATGGGGTCACCGTTTGCCGCGGTCTTTGGACCACAATCTTCATCGTCACGGTCCTGGTTTTATTTGCGGAGTCTGCAAGCAGGTTCACATCATTGCAGCCTCTGTATCAGCTGCGTAACAGAGAAGAGCGCAGCGGTTTCTGGGGTCGAAGCTTTTACGTTTATTTGCTTCCCTTGCTCAAAGCGGGTAATTCCAAGGTGCTCGAGGTTGATGACTTGCCAGAAGTCGATGCTGAACTTCAGGGCGAAGATTCAGGAGATAGACTACGGCGGCAATTTGCGACAAGGCGTGCATCAGGCAAGAATATACTAATTAGGGCTGCATTTGCTGCTTACAGGCCTATTTTCCTTTGGGCAATTCCGTCTCGTCTTGCTCTCAGTGCTTTTAGCTTCTCACAGCCTTTCTTAATTACTACCACTATCAATTTCATGGGGGCCTCCCCAACCCCAGAGAATAAAAATTATGGGCCATCGCTAGTTGGAGCATATATTCTCGTGTACTCTGGCATTACTGTGGGTACAATAACAAAAGGCTATAGTGCCAAGGCTCACAAAATATAGATCTCAACCGCCGTCTACTGGAGACAAACCAATCGCCTAATCTCTGTTTTGCGAGCTGGCCTAGTATCTATGATCTACGATAAAACACTTGGCCTTCAGCCTGAGGATCTAGAAAACTCGGCGGCTGTGACACTTATGGGCACTGATATCGAGCGAATTGCTTATAACCTAAGAACGGTTCATGAACTATGGGCGTCTATTGTCGAAATTGCCATAGCCCTATGGCTTCTAGGACGTCAGGTCGGCGTGGCTTGTGTTATTCCATTGGTGATTGCACTAGGTATGGACAAACCACGGCCCTCGATCGCTATGTACACGGTACTAACACTGGTTGAATTAGTCTGCGTAGGAACAATGATTCCTATCTCCTCTCGATCTGGTGTTGCTCAGAAGGAGTGGATCGAGCGTGTACAGAAGAGAGTGGCCATTACATCGACCATGGTAGGAGATATTAAAGCCATGCAAATGCTAGGCCTCTCAAAAGCCTTATCGACAATTGTGTCGAAGCTTCGACAGATTGAAGTGCAGACTTCTTTACGATTCAGAAAACTCCTTATCTGGCAAGTTGTCATTTGTATGTTTCTGGTTTGACTTTTTCCTCGATAAAATTTACTGATGCCATATTTTCAGCAAATGTACCGCTTGATTTCACTCCATTTGTGACTTTGGTAATCTACGCTGGCATTTCAGTCTCCAAGAATGACGAATCTTTACTTTCCGCTCAAGCTTTCACTTCTCTCGCTCTTATATCTCTCCTCACGTCACCTCTTCTTCAATTTTGCCAAGCCATTCCGTCGTTTAAACAAGCCATTTCCTGCTTCGATCGGATTGAAGAGTATTGCAACAAGGATTCGGACTACGACCCACAGGATCTCGCTTCTCCTAGCTCTGATTCGAGTGACCTTGAATTACATAATATCTTGACTCCTCCGCCGATCGCCTCATCATTGATCTCGTTTCAGGATGCAGCAATTTCAAGGTCTCCCACTTCGCCACCAATTCTAAACAACCTTAATTTTGAGATTCGTCGTGGCATAACTGCTATAATTGGACCAATTGCTAGTGGGAAAACAACCCTGCTTGAGGCTATGCTAGGCCGTCATGTCCTTCAAGGAAGTCCCGCGCCTATCCCCATATCTCGTGCCGCCTATACCCCACAAACTCCGTGGATTATGAATACGACAATCAGAGAAAATATTATTGGAACAAATGAGTTTGAGCAAAAGTGGTATGACTTTGTGGTATCCTCCTGCGGCCTTGAAGATGATTTGAAGAATCTCTCTGGTGGCGACCAACGATTGGCGGGAAGCAAAGGGGCATCTCTAAGTGGTGGTCAGAAACAGCGTGTGGTGAGTTTTTTTTGCTACAGAATAAGTGATAGTTTCTAAACATTGCTGACACTTGCGCTTTATTTTAATAGGCCTTGGCCCGAGCTGTCTATTCCAAACTTGACTTGCTTGTTTTTGACAGCCCGTTTAGTGGACTCGACTCTAGTGTTCTAGAAACAATTACACAGCAACTATTCAGTGAAGATGGACATTTCAAGCAAGCGGGGCGGTCAGTGGTTCTAGTGACCAACAATTGTGAGAATATTCAGTCCGTGCTGCATGCCATTACTATTCTAATCCGTGTAGACCAAATCCTCTCTCATGCAGACGACATCATTGTCTTAGATAAAGGAACGATATTCGCCCAAGGTCCATATGCTGATATAGTAACTGATATGCCTCATATCTTCAGCAAACTCCAACTGAATACACCCGAGGAGCAAGTCGAGCTCCAGCCTGCTCCTCAGCAACTAACCATTGAACGCTCGCGCGAGGAGTTGGATGAATATGAGGAAAATTTGAAGACAAAAAACTCTACATTGGCACAAAACGGCTCTTGGTCGGTTTATTCATACTATATCGGAGCCGCTGGTTGGACCTTATTTATATTCTCACAGGCAGCAATTATGGTATCGTGTTTTTCTTCTAGCTTCTCCTGTTAGTCTCTCTTCCATTCGACATGAATTGTCAACATCCTTTTTTTTCATAAACACTGACGATTTTTGAAGCTATCTGGGTCCAGTGGTGGGTCGACGCAAATACCGAGAAACCAAATCAACGCCTTGGTCTCTATATCGGGGTTTACGGAGTATTGACCTTTTCATCAATATTTGGGATCGCAGCGTGTTGCAGGTACGTTTATTTTGTTCTCCTTGAACCTTATTTCGTTCCCTATTTTTGTTACCGCAGTGGTTAATATTGGCAATGGCTAATCTCCGCATAGGCTATATATAATAGACATGCTCTCCCGAACTTCTCTGAAATTACACGCCGATTTGCTGAATGCTGTGCTAGGGTAACATTGAACTGGTCGCAAAAGTATTTGATCTCTTTCCTTGCTAACTTTCTCCAAGGGCCCCATTCGCATTCTTCCAAACTATTGATACTGGGTCAATCATAAACAGGTAACTAACCTCACTGCCCTCGGAGGGGAAAAAAAACGCCTGCTCAACCTTTTCTAGATTCAGCCAGGATTTGGAACTAATGGATTTGATGTTTCCTACATATTACCTAAACTTCATTGATGGTATGTTTTGTTAAAAGCCCCGCGCCCAGAAGCCGTTGAAATATGCTAACGATGTACAGCCCTGGGCAGTTTGACCGTTAAATTGATCATAATCTGCGTGGTTGGCAAATATCTCGCCACTTCAGTGCCTTTCGTTGCTGTTGTGGTTTATTTCATCCAGTCCTTTTATCTCCGCACCTCACGCCAGATCCGCATCATGGACATCGAGGTGAAAGCACCGCTATACACACAATTCCTTGAAACCATTGACGGAGTCGCCTGCATTCGTGCTTTTGGCTGGAGGTCTACATTCCGTGCGCGCAGTCAACACAGACTCAATGAGAGCCAGAAGGCGTTTTACATGTTTTGGAGCATTCAGCAATGGCTTCAACTTGTTATTAATTTATTGGTCGGCGCGATTGCAGTTATTTTAGTCGCAACGGTCACCTCGTTGAAATCGCAATTTAATGCGGCCAGTGTCGGAGTCGCGTTAAACTTGCTTCTATCGTTTAATGAAAATTTGACGCGGGCGATCAAGATGTGGACTATGGTTGAGATGAGTATTGGTGCCGTCACTCGCATCCAGACTTTCTCGAAGGATACGCCAAGAGAGGAAGAGCAGACAACAGGTCTTCTCGACGAATCAACAAGGGATTGGCTTCAAAAGGGCGATGTTCAGTTTCACAACATCAGTGCGGGATATAGGTATGACTACCACGCCTACAGATTATCTTCCCATTCTAATTTTCTCCCTTTAAACAGTACCTCGCCGAGCACTATTCTCAGGAACATTTCTCTTAAAATCCGGCCCGGCGAAAAAGTTGCAGTCTGCGGCCCTTCGGGTTCGGGGTGCGTTTATTTTCTCATCTAAACTTTACTTTGTCCTCACTTTTCTAACCTCTATCCACTCAACAGGAAAACATCTTTTATAATGGCCATTTTGCGCATGCTAGATATACGCGCAGGAGAAATAAAGGTGTCTGGCACTGATATTACAACAGTCCCGCGCTCACTACTCCGTAGTACCATCAATGTTATTCCGCAAGAGCCACTACTTCTTCCCGGCACCATCCGCTTCAATCTCGATCCACAAGGCCTCGCTTCCGACGACAAAATTGAATACGCATTAACAAAAGTTGACATGTGGAAACTCGTGCTGTTGAAGGGTGGCCTGGATGCGGAGTTGGAAGTCCAACATTGGTCAGTTGGACAAAAGCAGCTATTTGAATTGGCTAGGGCGATTGTCGTGCAGAGTCCTATTCTAATCCTAGACGAGGCTACGAGCAGGTATGTTAAACCACTTGCGCTTGCAGAAAGAATTTCAGCTCTTTGCACTAGTTCTCTTTATCTGACCTAACTGTGCGTCTTAGCATGGACTGGGAAACCGAATCAACAATGCAGTCTGTCATCGAAACCGAGTTTGCCGAGCAGACTGTCATTGCTGTGATCCATCGCTTTCGATACATCGATCGATTCGACCGAGTTTTACTATTGAAGCATGGCTGCCTGGTGGAAAACGGCGATCCAACCTCTCTGCTGGCTGCAGACTCGGAGTTTCGGAAATTGCATCAGGCGTGGAAGAAGGAGTAGAGCATGCATGCCTTGAAGATAGATTTTGATACCCGTCTTATACAAATATTACGACTGTCTGCATTCCACCAAGGTAGTAAATACCCAATCATAGGCGCAAACAAGAGTTGGTATTACTAGTTCCATTCGCTGGAACCGTACAGCTGGGTAGATGCAAGAAATTCGGGTTCAGCTGATCTGTAAAGTACAGCAATCGAAAAGCAAGGTGCATGGCAGCACTACCAAGCAGCTCACCTCATTCGCCAATTGAGTCATTAGTTTTATCGCTTGTTCCCGTGAGGATGTTCATGGAGGGTGACAACAAATCCTCGGCATGATAGGGCTCCTCCACGTATCCGGAACTAGCCCACCCCTCCCTCATCCGTGCATTGTCTAATCACAGCTCGGGATCTAGGACACGCTAATGCACATGCCAGTTGTAGCTCCCGTAATGTTGTACATCGATGAGGTCCAAGATTTACCTACATGACGTGCGCCATGCTGGACTCGCGATCTCAAGGCAAGGCAACTGAGCGGGGCTACCCAGCAGCTGAACTGAATGGATATTGGGGGTGGGGAAATGGAAATTAAATGTAGACTGACTAAAAGAGAAATATATACGGTTAGTGCAATGCCCAGCTATTCCCATGGCTCCGGAGCGAGGATGAGGGAATGGCGTGCCATCTGCGATTGATGAGTTGGGCGTTTAAAGAGCCGCATCAGTCGGTCAAAGGGTATTTAAGCAGAGGAGGAGAGGAGGAGAACAATGGAATTTTTCTTCTTTTCTACTTCTAATCCAAAGCGACTTTGATCACTGCTCATTTATGTGAATGGTATATATCCCATCAATCCATTCAATTAGAGCTTTCACAAACCTCAGTCATATTTCATCAACCGTACATCCCAACCCCACTCCCTCTTTCTTGATTTCCTGACACGACAATGGGTTACATCGAGGGTGCGTAGTATCTCTTCCGATTGTTAAATTCCTTAACTGACACCGATAGGCTTCACTACTCAAACAGCAAAGGCACCATATGATAATGTAGACGGAAAAGGAAACTTTTGGGTTCCGCAGTAAGTAATTTGCTCACTGATTCGGTAAAATAATTACGCGAAGCGCTTATAATTATCAGGCAGTCCCGATCTCCTGACAGCCCTCGCCCAGACCCCGAAAGTCCAGATATCGTCGAACCGTGGGGATATCCAAGGCGGCATCAAATGTTTGGACCGATTTTGTGACTGTCATAAGTATATTCAGGTCCAGGCGTCTATGCTTGTGGTAGGCGTACTCTACTATTTGTAACAATTAGAAAGCTATTCTAACACTCTCTTGCCAGACTATGCATCCCCCTACTTATAGGGTTTCACGATATTGGATTCCGTGCTGCATAACATTGAAATTGAAATTGCATTTGTTCAAATATTTATTTAATCTCGGCAGCATTCCCGGGTCTTGTTATTTGTTTCGTCTTTCATTTTGCTTTCTTCCTAGTCTGACATGACATCCTCATGAATCAGTCTGTGCATTTGGATGTCTTTATTATCTCGTTTTGGTAGTCATTCTATTTTGTTGTCAAGTAAAATTGGGGCTGAGCTCTGGTACATATGTAGCGTAAGCTGCATCTGCACATGCGGCCTCGTTCAAGACGTCAGAAACGTCCACATGTGTAGTTCGCACTAAACAGTCTTGATGACGTCGGATATATCTCGGCACTCGTTGACACCACATCAGTTCATATATGTAGTGAATCGGTTCGGCATGTACCATATGTGTCCACTGTATATTGTGCTTTTAATGAAATTACAACGCGCTTCATGAAGATGGATTTTTCTTCATAACGAAAGCTGGAAGATTATTTTCCTGTACTTACTATCAGATCTTATCGATAAGAGCGGAGCACAAAGTTTAAATGCGGGGGTGGTGGGTCTGGTAATTGCCGAAAGCGTATCGTATTGGTTGAATATCGCGGTTGGCCCCATATATTATTAAACGCTATTACAAACATGGCTAGCGTCTTATTCTCATCGCTTTTTGTTCTATAATAATTTCCGGAGGATCCAGATTGCTGGATTGGTCCAGATCCATCGGATCAGATGGAACTCTGATATTTCTATGGCGAACAGTGAATCACCCGAGCAGTTGCAGGGTAGCAACGGTGCATGTCTGTATTTGAAATAACAAAGGTTGCATTTAGGCTCAACGCCCAAAACCTACCATGACCTGGCTAGGAGAAGAAAGCTTTAATGTTCACATGTTCGTGCATGGTTGGGCACTAATCCGTAATATCCTAGTCTTATGTATGGAAGAAATTCGATTACCATGATAAGTATGAACTAATGTCAATGGCTCCGATAAAATCAAACGAACAGAAAATGATCCCACAATTCCGCTTCAACGCTCTATTCGACCACATGAGGAACAATTGTAAGTGTAAGAATTATTTTATAGCTTGGCACTTCTTTTAGCGAGTGCGTTGGTGAGGCTAAGAAGGTTGTCCTTCTCTTGTGGTGTGAACTCTCTTCTCTTGGGCCCTCCACGACTACCGTCGCCACCTTTTCGACTCTTGGTGCCTGTAAAGACGTCATCTTTCTCTTGTTTGTTGTATTCTGTATGGAATTTCCATTTCTGCAGTAGCTCAGGGGAGAGCTTTTGTTGGAATGCCCCAGCAATATACTTGCCGATTACTGGCAAGAATTTGTATGCGCTGTTTGGTATCATGTTAGCATTCAGTTATAGTAGATTCGTTCAAGACACGTACTGTCCAGTGCCACCAGTGGCAATAAATAAATTCTTGTGGTCTGGGTGATAATCAAAGACAAAGTCTCCAGTTGGCGTTTCGTTGTACCAACATATCGCCGTCTTTTCAAATCCTCTCGAAACAAGCTGCGGCAAAATCTCCCCTAGTCCAGCAAGAAGTCTTTGTCGCCCTTCTTCAGGGATAAAATTGGCGCGTGCAGAAATTGCACTACTCGGTGGGGAAGAAACATCCTCCCCTTCGACTAAGGAAGAAAGAGTGTACCCAAAACTATGGCAAGCAACCTTTAGATACCCCGAGTCTTCATGCGGCGGAAAAATGAAGAAACCGGTAGACAGGTTGAAAACGATTGGAAGGTCCTTCAGGGCCTTGACTTCCTCAGGGGTAAGTCTCAAAAATCCGACAATCTGGCCGGTGGCAACCATGGAATTCCAACTTGGAATCAAACTGGCAGTCCACGCACCAGTGGCGAAAATAAACTTGTCGCCTCGGATCAAGTTTCCTTCAGCTGTTTTCACTGCTGTAATCGTACCATCTGCTCCCTTCTGGAGGCCCGTCACTTGGCCATGCGTGCCCGTCACGAAGTTGATTCCGGCAACGATGCAGCGATCACGGAGACCAGCTATCGCAAGGCCAGCATCAGCCCATCCTGCCTCAGTATTATAGAAGCCTTCAAAGCCATCCCCAATTGGGTTCCCGCTGATTGTCGGGAATCTGGCCTTTAATGCCTCCATATTTTCAAGGCCATGCCATTCCGCCCCCATGTTAGTCAGGATCTCCTTGGTCTTTCTAATGAAGTCGGAACCACCAGACGAGACTAAATTTGCAGGCCCTGACTGTTGGGCGGTCCATACGCATGGTGTCTGATGGAATGAGTTTGCATACTCTGGTTGTGTGTTCCATAAGTCATATGCCTCCTTTCCCATTTCCGCATAAACTTTGTCGCCATAGTCGAAGCGAATTACACGTGAGATGTCATTGCTAGAGCCATCAGGTACTGGAGGCATAGACCGATCAAGCACGGTGATGGATCGGAAGCCGTCCTGGGCCAGGTTCAGGGCGGTTGACAGGCCGAACACACCCCCTCCGACAATGATGATGGTCTCACGCTTGTCCATGACCCGCGATTTCTACAGAGGAAATTGACGGCTGTGAAGAAAATTGAATCAGACTGGACAATGTCAAGACGATGGTTATAATTGACTGCATTGATACCACCACCGTATTTCGGAACAAGGGCGGGGGTTTCGCCAGCCGACCCGAACCGTGTTTCCCGCGGAGGGCGTCGCTACTGATAAACATTGACCCACGACAAACACCGAACACGTGTATGTATGAGTGACTGATAAAACATACGCGGCTAATGACCTGCAAGATCGAGCCGTTCTGGCAAGTCTTATCACCGTTCCAGCCTCCCCAGGATCTAAGCACCGCATTTGGTTTAGCCCTGGGCGAAGAGACCGCGGGAAACATGGCTACACTCCAGCTGTCCCATTACAGTATGGATCGACCTGCGTTATCGGAACCGTTGTTGTGGAACATTATTACAGACAATGGCTGGATACGAGAATATACACGGAGGCCCTAAATAACAAGGAAATCGGGCTTTTTTTTTTTTTTTTTTTTTTTTTTGGATACAGTGCTGTTGTCTTTCACCGACGTTTCATACCACAAACAACAAACCCAAAAGCTGTCAGGCAACCGATCCAGCTTGAAAACGGCTTTTTTCACATCGAAAGCCTAATAAAGCGATTATTTCCCCCCAGAACCCCATAGGAGGATCGGTAGTTGTGCTGTTCTGCTCGTAGGCGTTGATCGAAGGGGCCTCCCATACAAGGTCTACTTCCTCGGGCTTGAGCCATCTGCTGCCTTTTAACAGCTTCCATGTGACAAATAGTACAGGCGCTACTATGACCATGGTGTAATGAGTGAAAAATCCCGTTAAATCCCACGGGTGAAAGCTAGTATAACCATAGCAAGTGACAATTATAGCCATCCAAGCAAGCCCGATGTATCCACACCATGGCTGGAATCGTCCTTTGTATGGAAGAGCGCTGCGGTCGAGTCCTTGGATTTGGCATGCGCGGTAAAAACAGATATATGTCACACATATCACAATGAAGTCAATGATCCCGGCGGCTGTGCTCAGATTGATCAGCCAAGTTAATACTGTTGACGAGTTGTTGGAAAGCTGCAGGAATGAAAGGAAAGGAAACACCATCACGATGGCAAAACAGTATATCGGCACCCCGTTGTTAGTACATTTGGTGAGAAATCTGGGGGCCCGACCATCCAGTGCCATCCCGTACAATGTTCTGGTGGCGCAGTATGTGTACGTGTTACCGGCCGAAAAAATACTAGAGACCAGCAGGGCATTCACAATATGGGGCAGCACTTGAATGTTGAGGTTGGCCATGGCGATGACATACGGTGAAGCAGCTGCGGTACCTGAGCCTCCAGCTTTCCCAGAAAGGATTTTGACCAAGGTTGGGTCATTGTATGCTATGACGATACCACAGCACAGTGCACTGCCTATAAAAAAGACGCCGAATCTCCAGTACACTATGTTGAATGCACTTTTGATGTTGGTACGAGGATGCTTGGCTTCTGCAGCTACTATCGAAATATACTCAGGCCCGACACAGGCAAACGAAGCAGCCCAGAGGGCCGCTAAGAATCCTTCGAAACGCCCAGTATTACCGATACTCCGATACTCAGCAAACGCACCTGGATTTTGCCAGTAGCGGAAGCCGTAGACATCGCCCTGAGGGTTACCACCCACCATGGTGATGAATGTGAAGGAAAAAAGGATGCATATCAGGAAAACCTTGCCGCTAGAGAGCCAAAATTCGGCCTCTCCGTACGCTTTGACGGCTAGGATGTTTAGGACACTATATGGAGAGATATTTCAGCATGTATTTTTTTTATGGGTTACAGAGGTCATTGGCTTAGGGAATATAACGAAATGTGAGGTTGGAGATTAGGGTTAAAAATCGCATTGGGCAGTCTTACGCGTATAATGCGATACAAGCGCCACATACAGCAGCAACGGGAACATCATCTCTCCAAAAAGAGATCACCATGTTCACTGCTGTGATCTCAAATGGAATAAGGAAAGCTTCGTAGAAAAAAAAGTTCCATCCAGCCATGAAACCAAAGGCCTCGTCAACCCATTTTCCTGCCAGGCGTATGAATCCCCCACTAACCGGCATATACGTTGACATTTCAGCCACACAGTTGTTCACCAACGACAGCATAAAACTGCATATGAGATAAGCCAGCAGGAGGCTACCAGGGCCGCCTTGGTTGAGTCCTTCTCCAATACTCACGAACAAGGCGGTCCCGATTGAGCCCCCAATTGCGAATAGCTGAACGTGACGGTTTCCGAGTTTACGCTGCAAGCTGTCCCCATTTTCAAACACGGAGCCGGGTTTGACATCCAATTCATGATGCAACCCTCCACAATCTCGATTGTTTTCGGGCCCTTTTTCCTTGAGGTTTTCTCTGCCCAAAGGCGTGATAAAATCTTGTGTGGGCGACATAGCTAGATCCTGCATGACACTGCATTAGAGATTGCTAGTCTCTACTGATACAGAGAATGGAGGGGTTCCTATAAGGGTTACAGAAGCCATGTTTCCCCAGACGACACGAGTTCGCCTCGGGGAAGTCCTGCAGTGAACTGTTTAGACTCCTGCTTAGAACCCGATATGGTTGCATCGTGATGGATCACTTCCCCTGTTTAGGTAGACCCCTCCTGTTATCTTTCAGGACATATGGATGTATATTTTTCTAGTTGAGATCAGAGCGCACTTGGTGTTCTAGCCACTCGGCTCACGGGAGGTTAGGGTTTGAGTGAGCCGTGTCCCGCGCCACCACCGGATTTCCTTACGTTTCATTCCAGGCCGCATGGATCGGGTGACGCACCGTGGATCGTAGCAGTCACTAGTGGATACGAATAAAAATAGTCTTATCATTAAACTATCGAGCTATCAGGCCGACAACAATGAACCGCCCCGTAGAGCAAATCTCCGTTCCGGTCTTGTGATCGGCAGCGTTCCGTCTGCTCGGCAGCCACCATACGGCTTACGGGGGGCTTCTCCATGTCTCGTTGTTGTTTGACATAGTGGTGAGATAAGGAAGTCATGGGATGAATATGTATATATGAAGGTTCCCATCTTCCAGGGCAGAGAGTTTGAAGATATCAAAGAGTTTTCAAATTTCATCTCCTAGTCCCTAAGATTCTTTTTTAATTACACTACATCACAATGGCCTCGACCCTTTGGAACCTACTCGGTGTCCGAGATACCTCAAAGGCCGCTTCCACCAATGAGAACAGTCCAGTTAGGGCTCTACCTGCCTCCTGGTATACTTCTCAGGAGATGTTTGAGCTTGAAAGAAGAGGCATTTTCTGCAAGAGATGGCTCTTCACCACACACAAAGCACGTGTCCCTAATCCAGGTGACTGGGTTCGCTATGATGTGGCCGGCTTTCAATTCATTGTCGTCAAGGACCGCGAAGGAAATATCAACGCCTTTCACAACGTCTGCCGACACCGAGGTTTCCCCGTCGTCACGGGAGACGAAGGGTCATCTAAGATCTTTGCCTGCAAATACCACGGCTGGTCTTATGGCCTAAACGGCAAGCTGGCCAAAGCCCCAAGTTACCAGGGCCTGGAAGGATTTGACAAGAACAAAAACGGTCTCTTCCCTATCCATGTCCATGTTGATACCAACGGCTTTGTCTGGGTCAACCTGGATGCAGGTGAAAAGCCCGAGATCGCGTGGGAAGACGATTTCAGGGGAATCGATTTGCAGCCCCGATTCCAGAACTACAACTTCGAGGACTATGTATTTGACCACAGCTGGGAGCAGGAGGGTGATTACAACTGGAAGATCCTTGCCGACAACTATAACGAATGCTACCACTGCCCAACAACACATCCTGATATTCCGGCCGTGGCTGACCTGTCCACTTACTCGGTTTCCACAAAGGATGGAAGTATTATTCATGACGCTCACTCCACCGAGGAGCAGATTTCCAGTGGACTGCGAGTTGCCAGCACTTACTACTTCCCTAATGCATCCATGAATGTCTCGTGAGTATACCCTTTTTGAATTTGATCAATTCCCTAGCTAATGACCTCTTCTTCAAACAGGCCGAACTTTTTCTTCATGCAACGATTCGTCCCCGTGTCTCCCACTAGTGCCGTCATGAGATATGAAGTATACCGCAACAAAAACGCCACCGATGAGGACTTTGACTACGTCAACAGCATGTACAAGCGCATCATGTCGGAGGACAAGTATCTCTGTGACTTGACACAGAAGAACCTCAACAGAGGCGTTTTTGTGAACGGACTGCTACACCCCGAAAAGGAAAAGGGCCCTCTTTACTTCCAGAAGATGGTGCGCGATGTGGTGACGGAACACTACAACCGGGAGCAGAAGGCGAAGCGAGAGATATGGCCCGCTCGACAGACGTTGCCCGAACTGTCTATAGCGAGCGAGAAAGATATCGAATTCTGCTCTGGTCTATCATGCAACACGGGCAACGACTGTCCAGCCACACTTGATGAGGGCATAGCGTGGTAATTAGTTCATTCTTGTTTGTTTGTTTTTTCCCTTTCCTAATTCTTCATGACGACCCCCTAACGAGATTTTGGATTTTGTTTGATTCTTGCAAGCGCAGTTCAGAACGTTACCCTAATAAATTAGCGAAGTTTATTTTGTTTTCAGGTACTCTTTGTAGTGGTATTTAAACTGTTAAGTAACAATAAGGTTTCATAAAATATTATGCACTCGAAGTATAGAAGATAGCCGTCTGTGATTGGTGGGGAGGACAGGGATCACCCTTGTAGACAGTAACAATAATACCAGCCGTTACAAGTTACCAAAATACCAAGTTACGTACCGTGTTATCAGTTCGCACGGCCCCACAACAGCCCCTCCCTGCGATGCCCCTCAGTGGCCAGGCGGCCTATCTATAAGCCAATCTCCCAATCACGGCGTGCGGAGAGCCCAGATTGTCAGCGTAAAATGGACCAGTTGTCCAGACAAGGTTAACGAATCCCGGCACCTCCTCGCCAGTCACCTGATCAGGCCACCTGACCACCAAGACCCATACGCAGTAAGTAGGCCATTGTCTTGTCACCACACAGCAGGCCGGACTGTAAGTAGGCGATCTCGCGACTCCTTGATCTCCGTCTTTTGCTCCAGCCTCGCTAAGTGGTGCTCGCAGCGTCCCTGTCGACGATGCCGCCAGAGAGCTCTCGCCAGAGGTTGCGCTCCAATCATGCTTGTCTCAACTGCAGGTTTGCTTGTTCACTGCCTATCCCTATCGAGCTTCTAGGCGAGACCTGACATCATATTATTGCAGGAGAAAGAAGATCCGCTGCCCTGGCGAAAAGCCGGCCTGCTCGTGCTGCGTGCGCCTCAATCAGCATTGTTCTTATGCCACGGCGCCCCCACGAGCGGTGCTAGGTGAGCAGTCTGTATGTATCGCTGCCTTGCCCACCTTTCAAGTGCATCTCTTCGATGTTTTCTGACTCTCTTCACAGCGAGACAAGCTTGCCGACCTCGAAGAAAAGGTAAATCTCATCTTGAGCGGAAATATGTAGATACTCTCCCCGAAGATCTGCTATTTTGAACTTGTTCTAATCAACCTATCCAGACCCATTCAAACGACACGTCAAGAGCAAATCCTCGAGGAAATCAAGACATCGTTATCAAAGTCTATCCATCCGCCAGCATCGGGCGACAGAAGATACAGTGTCAATGATAGCACTCACCCAACCAGATTTGGACTAGAAGACTCCAATCGTGGGACATCCTCGTTGTCACTGTCTGTCCCCAAAGCCATAGATATTTACTTCAAGTATTGGCACCGTCAGCCGCTATGGTGTTTTAATCTTGACGAGCTTGAAGATCAGGACGATCTTCCAGATGAGCTGGTTTGGAGCATCCAAGCGCTGGCTGCACCCTTAACCCAAGATTCCGATCACTGGCAATACTACGCCAACAACGCCAGAGGATTGATCATGTCTCGCGTTGCTAATGGCACTGTGGAGCTATCAACCATGGAAAGCTTGTGTCTTCTTTCATACGGCTTTTTCATAAGTAAGAAGATCCTACAGTTGATGTTGTTTTATGACTAACATAAAGACAGATGGAGAAGATAACCTTGGCCGATTTCATCTCTCTCTTGCGATTCAACTCTGTCGATCTGCCATGTTGGATGTCGAGTCTACATATACCAACAATGACCCACTCACAGAGCGAAAGAAACGACTTTTCTGGAGTCTTCAATCTCTGGAGCAGACTTATGGTCGACAAACTGGGCTTCTGAGCATTTCAACCGAGACATGGCGTCCTTGGTTTTCAACATATCCAAAATCGAATAAACCCCGGCCGCCTCCTCTACCGAGAGACAATATCGGATGCACGACACCGGACGATATTGGGATCTGGAGTATGACGGTTTACTTCGGATGGATCTGGAGTAGGGTGAGAACTTATGTGTATGAATGTTCCTGCCATCGGATGAAAGAACCTTGGTTCCACGACTCTATGTACGCCATGATCCTTTCGGATTTGATGGAGATTGAGAACCGAACCCCTCTGTGTCACCGATATGAATCAGTAAAGTTCTACGAACGAAAGGCCGAGGAACTGCGATTGCATAGAGCTTACTGGGTTCCTTGGCTAAAGGCACAATTTCTGTACCATGCTATTCACACCATACTGAACCACCCATTTCTATACATCGTGTCATCACAGCATAATCAGAATCTAGCGATTCCCAACAGCTTCTGGCGGAGATCATCAGAGCTAGTTTTGTTACATGCTACGTGGATCGTTCGCCTGATTGATATGGTTCAGGATAAGCAAGTACGAATGGTGGACCCCTCCATCTGTCACATGGTTGCTATCGCAGCTACCGTTCAGCTTTATTATTGCTGTTCTGCGGATCCCAGGTTGAAGTATAAATCCAACGTGGATCTCGCAAAATGCAGACGATTTTTGAAAAATTTTGCGCCCTTGTCCCGCGCTTGTGAATATTTGGTACGCAATCGAAGAAAAATCGTCGGCTTCAGGAGGATCGTGTCCCCCTATACTAACAGCTTACAGGACCGAACCCTCGATAAACTAATGAGCATTGCATCCGGCTCCGAGAGTATGGACTATGAGGATTGGATGCCGTCAAAAATCCATCTCAACATCCCCCTGATGTGGGAAATTCTCCAATTCAGTTGTAATGATAACCAGTCGTCACAGGAGATGCTCACCAGCAATTTACTTCACTCCTCACTCACTCCCTCGACAGCAGCAGCAACCATTGACCGGGATGATGAGATGGACGAAGATAGTTTGACCCTAGAAATCATAGCAACGACTTCACCCGAAGTCAACGTCAACACTGCCGATGGGGGTCAGGCTGTGCCCATGCCATTCTACCGTCCGCAGCCAGTTCCCGCAGTGCCACCCGGAAGTAGTGCTACGTCTAGCACAGGAACGAAAAATGCCATGCAAGAAAAAATGATTGCTCCCGAAAACCTCATGTTTACCAGCAACACGCCCTGGCTATGGGCGGAGCCCACGCAGTTTGAGGATATGGAAAATATGAGCCATCTCGATTTTCAGGCCCTTACTGGCACTGCTGGTGGATCTGCCTGGTGGGACCTTGGAAACCTTTAATCGGACACTCCCTCCCTTTAGCCTTTCAAAGACTAATTGATTTTACCAATACCATCATTGTGATAAGCGTTGTCTACGTTTGTTCCCCTGCGTCTAGCGATGCTCGAACCATTTTTGCTCCTACTTGTTGAACCAAAATCATTTGAATGTATTTCAATACTGACATTATACATATCTTTCTTCGATTCTCCATGCATATTGGATCTATGGATTTTAATACCTAGGATACACATTCCAAGACCGCCTTTGCGACTGCCCAAGCGACAATTTTACGGATCCCTGTCCCTACTCAGGTTTCAGAAATATCTATGGTCCACGTCCCTATTGTCGAATCTCATAAGCCTTTCCTGGGTGTCAACGGTGCAATATTCAAATTCCCGGATTCTTCGCATATGCGCCCTTGAAGCAAAACCCCGGAGCCCATCCCTGACTATGGTAAGATAGCATCGGTAAGGTTAATTCTTTATCACTTCCAACTCGATCCACACGACACCAGTGGTCATAGCAATACTTCGATAGGCCAAAGAAATCCTCCCTTGCGACCATGCCCTGTGCGCTCCATTTTACTTTCAGCTTTTCATTACCTGCATTCTGTTTAGAAGCGGAATGAAACTACGGACTAATTATCTATCATACTTTTACCTCTAATGCACAACCACTTACAAGTGGCTATGATTCTCTAACCGACTTCTGTCAATACTGACTTGAAAGCCAAACCACGAAAATCCTAGCATTGCCTTAGGAAAGTCCCCACTTCATATAACTTTGAACTGCGCGTTAAAAGCTAACATGAAAACAGTACGCTAAATATTAAATACTATCAGAATCGTCAACAGGTCACAACGATGTGCAATCACCAAATCCAGCCAAATCGAGTATATCTACAGACCCGGGTTCCATATGATATCACAATTTCACCTTATAGACGAGCTTTAAAGCTTTGTCGAGGCTCTGATACAGTAGCTTGACTATCGTCAAGTAGGCGTCTCATTTGTGAGTCGTACAGTGGCTCCGCCGTAACTCGAGCCCTAATCGATTTACCAAAGTAAACAATGTCGACGCGCTCTCCCACGGCAATAGTGCTGGGTAGCCATGAATATGCCATAGGCTTGCCAAACGTGTAACCGAACCCAGCGCTCGTAACATATCCTACCGGCTTGCCTTCGTAGTACACAGGCTCCTTGCCCATTACTACCGAGCGGCTGTCATCAATGGTTAGGCAGCATAACTTTCGGGAAGGTGTGATTCCATCTTGATATCGACGTTGGAGAGCAATCTTGCCAACATAGTCTTCTTTTTTGTCCTTCTGAATGCCAAATTCAACACCGGCCTCATATGGATCGTGTTCGCTTGTCATATCTGTGCCCCAGATTCGGTAACCCTTCTCCAAGCGCAACGAGTTGAAAGCACTACGTCCCACTGCAATGACTCCATGTGGTTTTCCGGCTTGCCATAGAGCGTCCCACAGGTGCTGGCCGTATTCAGCGGTTGTGTAAATCTCCCATCCGAACTCGCCAACGTATGACTTGCGCATCATGACGACTGGGATTCCGGCAACAGTTGCCTTCTTAACACACATGTATGGGAGTCCGCTATTTGAAAAGTCATCGGCACTGACAACTTCGATCACGTCTCGAGCACGAGGACCCCAGAGGCCGATACAACATGTGTTTCCGGTGATGTCGCGCACTTGAACCCACTTTCGAGGGACTTGTGTGCTTTGACGACGAGCTTCCCTGGTAAGATAAGCCAGATCGACAGCAGAGTTGGCACCAATTTGAAAACCATCATTCGATAATCTCGCCACAAAGATATCACTGCGGGTACCGCCATTTTCATTGAGTAGAAGGGTATATGTTATGCTGCCTGGCTTAGTAGTAAAATCACCTGTGCTGAGCCGTTGGAGCAAGTGAACAGCCCCCGGGCCAGTCATCTCAAATTTGTGGAATGAGGCCATATCATACATCCCCACCGCATTGCGTACCTTCCAGGCTTCTGCGGCTGCAATAGGTGAGTGAAACCGCGCTGACCATGGGTCTCGCTCGGTGGGTTGCCAGTCGGCAGGGAGGCATTTGACCAGCTCCGCATTGGCCTCGTACCAATATGGAATCTCCCATCCTCCAACCTCAAGGAAGAAGGCACCCAGTTCTTGCTGTCGGTTGTAGAAGGGACTAATTCGTAAATTGCGAGGGGAGTCTTTCGGCTGAAGAGGATGTATGATGTCGTAGACTTCGACAAAGCTCTGTTGAGAAGTCTCGTTTACGTAGGGTCGGCTGAGCTGGACTTCTTCAAAGCGAGATAGATCACAGTCAGTAAGGTCAATGTCAGAGGCGCCCGTCGTAAGCACCTGTGCGACGGCGCGCGCGACACCAGCAGAGTGAGTGACCCATACTGCTTCAGCCACGTAGAAGCCATCAAGGTGAGGCGCTTGGCCCACGATAGACCCTCCATCTGGAGTAAACGAGAAGATTCCATTGAACCCATCATCGATTTCAGTTTGCTGTAGAACAGGTAACAGCTTTTGGGATTCTCTCCACGCTGGGTCGAAGTCCTCATTTGTGAATTCGAGCCGAGACGGCATATTCTTTTCATCGACATCCTTGGATGTCAAGCCCAGTGATGCTGCCACGACTGGCATGGGCCGGTGACCGTAGTACCCGATTCCATATTGATCTCCATGCTCGCGGTAGTATAGATCTTGGTCTTGGTGTCGCAAGATGGGCATAATTGCGTTTTTTCCGTTAGGTAAGGCGTTCACACTGCGGCCAGCCAGAGCTGGAACGGTAGTTGTCTTTGCGTATTGATGTGCCAGTGGAACCAAGGGAATTCGAAGGCCAACCATCTCTCCCACTTCAACGCCCCAGAAACCTGCGCATGAAACAACAATGTCCGCCGCTATCGTGCCGCTGGGAGTTATCACTCCAGTTACACGATGATCTCCCTGCGCAATACCAGTCACCGGTGTTGAGGCCAAGTAGCGAACACCGGCCTTGCTGGTACGTTCAATAAGTAATTGTGTCGCACGTGCAGCAAGTGCAAGGCCATCACTAGGAATATGTAGACCGCCAAGCACGAGGTCCTTGTTCAATAAAGGGTACATTTCGAGGCATTCTTCAGCCGTCACCAGACGTGCCTCAATTCCCCATGAATAGGCATAGCCGAGCTTTCGCTTGAGCTCTTCCAGTCGTTCTGGTGTCGTTGCTACCTCCAGGCCTCCTACTTGATTGAAGCAATTCTGGCCGTCTTTTTCTATTGATAACAACTTTTCGACTGTGTACTGCGCGAATTTGGCCATGGTTTTGGACGGATTCACCTGGAAAACGAGACCGGGCGCGTGCGATGTCGAGCCACCGGGCATGTGCAATGGTCCCTGCTCGACGACTGTAATATTTGTCCATCCTCGCGAGACCAGCTCGTCGGCAAGATTGGTGCCCACGATTCCAGCTCCTATAATGACAACGCGCTGAGCTTGTGCCATTATTATGAATTGAATTGGCCGAAGAAATAAAGATTATGGGCTGGTATTCAGCAACAAAAAGTAGTAGAACATCGGCCTGAGTCCCCGCCTCACACTCTGCGGATATATGAAATATTATAGAAGTATTAAGCAGAGCAGCTGTTGAAACCCCGCACGAGCTCATGTGGTGAGTTGGAGTAATTAGGGCTTGTAAGTTTACAATACAGGATGGGTTTACGATACACGGCAGACCCATCCATAAACTCGCCTTCTCTAAAGACAGGCAGTTATCAAGCCCATGCGGAGCCGCTATCTGACATATTGATGACCTCGTCTTGACCCACACGGTATCTCCATGTAAATTTGTAGAGATAAGTAACAAAGAGTATACGCACGGCTCGGAACCGGGGCACAAATCACGAGGCGCGGTCTCGACCCAGCACGGCTCGGCATCGGTTCCGCTTCCGTGTTGCTATCTCTTTGATACACCCATTGTCGGGCATCATCATGCTGACGAGGAGGCCTGGTCGACAAGATAAGGTCGAGACCATAATCGGCGATTTCGTCCAACTTGGGCAAATGAGCCACGATCGACAGATATCGTCAGGCATGGCGATAGTGACGGCCCGGCCTTCATCAATATTGGGGGCTAAGCTTATACTATCGATAACGGCGGGCCAAAGCTTACGAACAGTGGGGACTGGCTCTTTGGATCGGGCTATTCCAAATATAGAAAGCAATGTGTCCTGGTTGAAACTTATACCTGCAGGGTTTCATGACTCATCTTTAAAGCGGTGAAGTTATATGGTTATTAGAAGTACGAAAAGGAGATATTGGAGATTTTAGTATCATAACATAATCATATACTAAGACAATATCCGTATTCCTTCAAGTACTATAGGTACAATTTTTTATTCATTGATACTCTACTAAGAAGTAATGGCTGTGACTTTTAGCTGCTAGTGGTGGTGGTGGTGTTGTTTAGGCTTGCGACCTTCTTTATAGCATCATTTCGCTTCAAATGTCACCAAAAGTCACTCTTCTATAGAGAAAATTCCCATCACTTAGAATTACCAGAAACAAAGTTGTCGGTGGTCCTGGACATTGTTATTCGTTTCCTCCACTTGTCAAACCGCAATTGTTCTACGAGGCGACAATTTCCGGAATATGATAGGTTTCAGGCAGGTTGAAACAATCCTCCGGCCTGTAGGGGTAACTCCGCTAACTCAAGATCTGGAATCTGGTCTCCTATTCATTTACCTTTTATATAGTTATTCTTATGCATATCCTCGACAATCCCGACGCGTTGACATCATTCTATGTAAGTATTCATTAACTTTAATGGAGCAGAATGTCTCATCTGTATCATGAAGCTCTCGGGGAAATATTTTGCTTTTTATTCAAAATATTTTGAGGTGCAAGTGTCTAGCAAAGTACGATTTTTTCTTAATTTCTCCCATCTAGTCACCAACAAAACATTTACTCTGTTTTTAATAAATTGGTTCTCTTTCTCATCATTCTAACTCTGGGACCATGGATATAGCCGTCAACTTTGGGATCTCATGATTACCCTGATACAAACTAAATCTCGAAGTCTACACGTCACATCTAATGAAACGTCACAGAGTACAAGAAGTGATATAGAAATACCGTCGTTTAACAGTCCCCGTTACAAAATGGCGTCGCAAGACAAAACCGGTAAGTAGGTTTTCTAAAAATTCCACATATCGAATACAGCGTACTTACAGGTATTCTGAGAACAGAAAAAGAACTTTCCTCTTTGACTGGTGATACATTCATCAGTATCGCGGATAAGTTCACACCTTTGCCTCTTAATAAGCCGATGGCCCCTTCAAAAGCCTCATTCACGGTTACCATGATCGATACAGAAAATGCAGTATCGAGCTTGGTAGATAACATGAGCAACCTCCCGAACAATCCTCCTTCGATTTATTTAGACCTAGAGGGTGAAAACCTATCAAGGCACGGCACTCTTTCCATTATTCAAATTTACATTTCGACCACCAACGAAGCGTACCTAGTGGATGTTCATACATTGGGCAACAAGGCGTTTGTTACTCCAGGAAGTAAGGGTCAGAGCACTTTGAAGCAAATACTCGAGTCTTTTGAAATACAAAAAGCAATTTTCGATGTCAGCAAATGATTCGGATGCTCTCTACAGCCATTTTGATGTTTCCGTGGCGGGAATTCAAGACATACAGTTGATGGAGGTTGCCCGGCGACCATCGTTCAAGAAATACTTAAGCGGCTTATCCAAATGCATTGAAAAGGATGGGAAACTCTCCACGGAGGAACAACAAACCTGGCTAGCTGTGAAAGACAAGGGCCGCGGGTTGTTTGCTCCTGAACTCGGGGGCAGCTATAAAGTATTCAACCAACGACCCCTGAGTAAGGACATACAGTCCTACTGCGTCCAGGACGTGCAATACTTGGCCCGTCTCTGGAAAATATATGACGCTCAGTTAACATCCTACTAGAGAAAGCAAGTCGAAGATGCCACTATAAATAGGATCTTACTTTCACAGAGTAAACATTTCAATGGTAAGGGAAGACACATGGCAATTAGCCCCTTTTAATCAACATTGAACGTTTGCGAACGGACGGAGCCTAGAACGGTATTTTTGTTCTCAGGATATATCGATTCCATGGTCACTTGCTAATCCAAATAAGTTTGCTGCAATGGAAACCAGTCTTCCTGTGCGCTTTGGGCATCAAAATTTTCATGGGTCATTGATTTAAATGAGAATATCAACCACAATATTCTAACAGCTATCATGTGTGTTCAATGTTCTCTTAAAGTGTATTGTTATAAATTAGTTCAAAGTATACTATATCAATTGATAATGTCATAGCTACAGCCGAATATGCGTCAATTCTATGTAATCCAACTATTCAAATTTCAATTAATTGGTGCTTACCTTGAAATACTTACATATGTCAACTGCACGTGGTTCACATGTAATTGATGTTGACAACATTTGAATCGGTCAACTGGTATATTCCCAGCTGCCACAGGAAAATGCAAAAGTATTCACGAATTTTATATATCCAAGGATAGTCTATGTTTGCTACGTCAAATAGTATATGCAGGTAATTGAAGTCGGAGGTTTGATATCACAGTACATTTTGTCAAATCCCTTAAGAGCCATAATACTCCGTAGGGTGTTCCAGAGCAATCAATTTGAAACACGCATCACAATAATCGATGCGAATTACATGTCATGAATACATGTGCATGTATGCGGCAAAAAAGATGCCGATATGAGGGCGGTGAGCCGGAAAATCTAGCGGGCCGGATATGCTGATAGGGCCGAGCACCAAAACTTTTTTTTCGCGGGAGGCTTTTATCAACAACATCAGCTACCAACAAATCAAAATCTGACGCATTCAAAATGAAACGAAAGCTCGACGAAAATGATGTGCCGTCTACTGAGGTGGTGGAAGCCACAGATGAGCAAGAAATCACATTTGAGAGCCTCAATCTCGATTCGCGATTACGCCAAGCGCTTGTGAAAGAGAATTTCTCGAAGCCGACGCTCGTCCAATCCCAAGCCATTCCATTAGCCCTTGAGGGGAAAGATATATTAGGTATGACATTGTGTGAATTCATTCGTTTTCATACTGAGCGACTGACATGTTCAATATAGCCCGTGCCAAAACTGGATCTGGCAAGACAGCAGCATATGTGCTGCCCATACTGCAGTCTATCCTCCAAAGAAAAGCTGTATGAGATTTGACTTGCCTCTACTTGTGGATTGGACTAATAATAGTTGCTATTAGAATGAAACCTCGTTAAAGGCAATTTCTGCTCTCATCTTGGTTCCGACAAGAGAACTTGCCGAGCAAGTCCAACGAGTCGTCGTTTCGTTTTCGTCGTTCTGCGGAAAAGATATTCGCTCTGTTAACCTCACACAAAAGGTCTCGGATGCTGTGCAACGTGCCATGCTCGCTGATTTCCCGGATATTGTCATTTCAACACCTGCTCGTGTGCTCGCGAATGTCAACAACTCTGCACTGTCTCTCGACCAGCTCACGCACGTAGTCATCGACGAGGCGGATCTGGTGCTTTCATATGGCTATGATGATGATATCAATGCGCTATCCAAAGCTGTGCCCCGGGGCATCCAAACGTTTTTGATGAGCGCAACTCTCACGGACGAAGTCGACACTTTGAAGAGTTTATTTTGCAGGAGCCCGGTAACACTCAAATTGACCGAGGCGGAGGATGAGGGTGATGGCATCTCGCAATTTGCCGTTAAATGTGCCGAAGACGAAAAATTTCTTCTTACCTACGTCATCTTCAAGCTGCAACTCGTCAAGGGAAAGTGCATCATTTTTGTTGGTGACATCGACCGCTGTTATCGTCTGAAGCTGTTTTTGGAACAGTTTGGCATTAAGAGCTGTGTTCTCAACTCTGAATTGCCGGCCAATTCTCGTATCCATGTTGTTCAAGAGTTCAACAAGGGCGTTTACGATATCATTATTGCCGCGGATGACCAAGAAGTGCTAGGCACGAAGAAGATTAAAAAGCCCTCAACCGCAATAGAAGGGGACCCTGAAGATGCCGAAACCGAGATTGAAGATTCTAGTGACGACGAGGTCGATCAAGGGCAATTGACCAAGACCAAGAATAACAAGAAGCAAAAATTGACCGGCAAACAAAAGGATTACGGCATTTCTCGCGGTATCGATTTCCAAAATGTTGCCTGTGTCTTGAACTTCGACCTCCCCACGAACTCTAAATCTTATACCCACCGCATCGGTCGTACCGGCCGAGCTGGCCAAACCGGCATGGCCCTGTCATTTGTCGTCCCCAAAGAAGAATTCGGCAAGCACAAGCCGACCAGCCATCCGACCGCCAAACACGACGAAGCTGTCCTCGCCAAGATCGTCAAGCGTCAAGCCAAACTTGACCGCGAAGTAAAACCCTACCACTTTGAAATGAAACAGGTCGACTCCTTCCGCTACCGGATGACAGATGCTCTGCGCGCAGTCACTCGGTTGGCCGTCCAGGAAGCTCGGGCTCGTGAAATCCGCCAGGAACTGATCAAATCAGAAAAATTGCGTAGGCACTTTGAGGAAAACCCGGAGGAATTGCGACAGCTCAGACATGACGGCGAGATTCGCGCCGTCAGGATTCAACCGCATTTGAAGCATGTCCCTGAATACTTGATGCCTTCCAAGGGTAGAAAGGGCCTTGTCGCAGACGGATCGGCAGGGTATGTCGGTATTGGCAAGACGAATGAGAATAGGATTCGCAAGGCGAGAGAAAAGAATAGAAACAAAGGTAGAAAGGGCAGTGCTGGAGGACGAAAATCAGATCCATTGAAGACGTTCAATGCACGAGGACGGAAGAAGTAAATATGTTGATAGTTAATATCGTGTCGGCCGATTGGCCTGTAAATCAAAAGTCTCCAATATTACTGGAATTAAATGCATATGGATGTGACGATTGTACTGCTACTTGTGTTGGAACGTTGAAGTAGATTGGTTGATATGTAATGACATAGTCCGGTACATCAATTGGTATATGCTCGTTTGCTTCTTAGCTAGCGAAGCTTTTTAGACTGTCCAAAGATACCATTACGCACCACATATGTAGCCTACCGCCTGTCTATATTTCTCAAAGCCTTCTCCAACAGTTTCCTCTCCTCGTCACCGTCGCCGCCAAATGAAAAATGAATCCATTTCCCGCCACGTTCGCGTCTGATGGCATGGACGTGATTTTCTACTTTGCGAGCCTTGCGGAGTTCATCCTCATAGGCTTTCCATTCGTTGACTCGCTTCTGTCTTTCAATTGCTAGATTGGCTTGTCGTAAGTCGTCATCGGTCAAAATAGATGTTAGGTCGTCTGGGCCGGCACGTGGAGGTAGTGACTCTTCGACTATGAGGCGGACGCCCGGTGGGAAATTGGCGTGCATGGATGCTCCAAGTGGGAGAGCCGACGAGGCACTGTCATCATCAACGCCTTTGCATGAAGGGAGCCATCCCGGTCCCAGGCCAATCCACTCGATATCTCGCCACGATCCGTTCCATTCAGGCCATGGGGAGGCGTATGGCTGTCCACCGTCCGTAGCGCGACCATCCCAACTTAGAGCGCCGAGCCATTCACCGCAGCCTTCGAGGTCAAGCCACTTGAGGCAATAAGTGGCACGACAAAGCTTGCGAAGAATGCCCGCTGCTTCGACCCAGTTGTTCTCATCGGCTGTATACGTGTCTGTTCCACCAGCGGCAAATGTGAGAGACGGAATGGTAGGATGGCGGACGCGGGTGTGGATTGCGTTTGGAGTAAATGTTGGTATGGGCCAGTGGGCAAGAGAGAGATGGGTCAGCGTAGAAATGTGGGGAAGCATGCTGAGAAGCGACCCCCATTTAGCATTTACAGGGTTTGGATGCGCCAGCGACAAATATCTCAAGTTGGAAAACCGAAGGATATGGGATGTCGGCTTGGACAATGGTGACGATGGAAAAAGCACCGGGTCAAAGTCTTGTTCAACATCAGCAGCATCGTCCCATGACACAGGAATAACCTTCTCTTCTTGGATAGTTGCTGAATTTCTTGCCGGGGCGGGGACAAGAAGCTGGCTACTTAAGGCTTTGACGCTGATCCAAGAGCCCACTGCAGTGCTCATATCAAGACGGGTGATGTCCTTTACCATACTGATGTTGTCTTCGTTTGAGATCGCAAATAGATTGTATAGTCCATACGCCCGGAAATTCTGATGAACGTCCCGCGAGTACATGCCGATGTAGCTCAACAGTAAAATTTTGATGCGATCAGGAAGCTCCAGCAAGAATTCGCCATCATAATCCACATGCCACATCCAATTAGTCGCCATAGACTTCAAAAGCATGTGCTGTAGGCTATCTTTCGGCGGGAACGTCACCCCAGGCAGCCTTTCAAGACGGTGAAGCACTTGACTATCGCCTACAGACACACCCTCTCTTTTCCTTGTTCTTGTATCATCCGGTGTAGTATTCTCGAGCCAGCTAGACGGAGGAGGGGGACCTGGGGTCCTACGAAACCGCGCTCTCGCATTGTTTCGGGGTCGTGGTGGCGGCGTCTCTGGAACGGCAAAGATATTCCTAAGAGTCGGATGCAATGTTCGTGGAAGAGCAGTGCTCGTGTTCGTATTCGCAGAGCCCTCCCCGGGGGTATTTACCTGGGTGCGACGTAGGTGGTGGATGAGGTCGTTTACCGAGCGGTCCCCAGAGGCTGACGAGGAGCCATGTTGCCGACCAGTGGACGACCCTTGTAGCGACGGGTGGACGGTGTTAGCGGGTTTGATAGAGGCGTATTTGTTATATTTTTTGGGCATGGAGAACTAGGTATCACCGTGCAGCCAAGGCATACAGACGGTGTTGAAAGAACAGATGACGGGATGTGCGCGGAGAAGTGACTCCGTAGTGTACATAGACCCGCCACCACGCCACTTTCCGGAAAGGGAATAATTGTTACTGCCAAAAAAAAAAAAAAAAAAAAAGACAGTAGATCTCCATACGCATGTAGTTTCGAATATTGTTCGATGTTTCTGGGCTCACTTATTCTATTTGCACTGATATCATTGCCACCTATCGCGTAGGTGCAATAGACACACGTATATGCTACAAAAAATACTTCCCTGTCACCCCATGTCCTCTTCTAGAACTACCGTAAATAATACATTTTTGTACATCAAACACTCCTCGAATTTTGGTCGCTTAGGCGTCCCGCACCCAAGAGTCATCCTTCATCTTCCCCTCCTTCTTCGGCCCTTCTTGGATCCAGGTGTCGACCAAGCTTGCCTTTGGATCCTCGTCGGGGAGGCCTCTAGACCGGCGCACTTCTAATACAAGCTCGCGAACTTTTCTTGTGCATTCTTCTCGGAGCTGGACGGCCTCTTTGTCGAACATCAGCTCCTCACTTAGGACACCCAGAGGAAGCTGGGCCACAGCAGGATTGGCCTTTTCTGCCTTTTCTCGTAACTGTTTCCACCTACGCCGGAGGTCGCCAAAGATGGCTTCTCGATCTGCTTTGTTGCCAAATGTGACGCTGATCGACTTGAAGGGCCGCGGTAAAAAGCGAGGGAATTTGCGGTCTTCGTGCATGACTTCATCGGTGCCTTCTATCCAGATTGGAACGACGTCTGGGCATTCCGAAGACTCCAGAATGAGCCGAGACACTCCCCATTTAAAGTATCTCATAATCTTCTGCGGGGTTTGGTGAATTTTCCCCTCGGGGAATATATGGATCCACGAGTGCGAGTTGCAGGAGTATGCCGACGGGGCGATGGTCGCATCCTCTCCGGTGGTGGTGTATGCGGTAGGAAGCTCGGAGAATGGATCAACACAGACACTGCGAGAGCTCCAACGCTGCATATCAACTTTGGCGAAATGAGGGTCAGCCGGGAAGGGTCCCTTTGAGAGCAAGCGGATGCCTTGTGTTATGGTTGACTGGAATAGGCCGCCGTGAGGTGAATAAGCAAGACGGTGGGTAGGCAGGACTTGACCCAGTGTGAAAAATATGGCGCCAGGTCTGAATTTGGGGTGTTCGTTAGCCATCTTGTTCCTAACCCGCCCACAAAAAGCAATCGCGAGGGTCATTACCGAGTAGCAAAACAGATGTCATGACTGCCAAAGCCCCAGCGTCGATTGTACGAGGGTAGATTAAAGTGATATTTCAAGGGCAACGCCCCCCACATAAGAGGATCATCCATCCTAGAGTCATCGATCAGTCTTTTGCCGGCGTAATTTCTCGTGGGCATCGCATTCGGAATGCTCTTGTACGTACGTACACGCTTATATGGTTCGAAACTGCGAGCGAAAAAAAAAAATCAATTAGACCGTGCTCTCGTCTGGAATGGACAAACCAGGAGCCGAAAAAAACTTACCAGTAATCAATCCGCGTGTCCTCGTGGTAGGATCTCGCCTGGAATCGAGCAGCTCAGTAAACGACTCTAAGCCATTGACCTCCAACTTGCTCAGTCCCAGCAAGAAGCCGCGACATAGAGCCCCGATCTCGGCCATGGTCATTGAAGAACCGGCCCTCCACCAGGCAGAGGGCCGGTCAGCGGTTGCGCCGACAGACATTGCGATCAAGGTAGAAAAATATTTTGCGATGGGCCGCGGGCCAGAGTCACGACAAACCCATATAAAGACGCCGGCCAGGCATTGACCAATGCAGCCTAGGAATCGAGGAGGTGTGTATCAACACAGTAATGAAGATAAAGGTTGTAAAGAAAGAGGGAAAAGAAACAAGAACACGATGTCAATAATAATAATACTAGACGACGGGCCACTCACGGGCAAAAGCGCGGGCTCGTGCTGAGTGGCCAGCCGGCTCTGACCGCCCGCACGCGGCCTGGCATTTTTCTCCCGAGCCGCAACACCGAGGATGCTTGCTCTAAACATCACAAGGTACTGAAACTAGGACCACGCCATCTTCACACCATGTTCAAGCCGACGTTACCGCGGTTGGGCGGTCTGCTCTGGTACGTGATCTGACATCCATTACATTACGCTCGCTATGCACGCAAGACTGGAATGATTCCTGCGCCGCTACCATTCTATCAGCCCACACGAAAACAAGCAAACATCCTCTGGCTAACCTAACTCTCTACGCAGGAAAATCCCATGGCGTCTCTCTCCCCGACAGAAATTCCGTCAACGAAGACGACTTCGCGCAGTCGATACTGTCGTTGATACCGTGGCAGCAGCCCTCGAGCGCAATGGCATGCCAATGGCCAAAGCAATCGACCGATGGTACGACGAGATGCCACGGGAGCAGGAGATGTTGCCAAAGGACAAATACACAATCTACGATCGCAAGGAAAAGAAATACCGCAAGGGAATTCATAGTGAGTTGGTCCAAAGTCCCGCTTGAGAGATGTAGGAAGTGCTAATCAGATGTGTCAAAAGAATTGCCCAAGTGGACACGAGTCAGCCAACGTGTGAATCCTCCTGGTTTTTAAGCGCAATGCTTTTGTGCAGGAGAATCTATTGTATTTTATTTCATACGGGGTTACACTCATTCGTCCATGAACCCGTCGCGCGTCTTTTCCCCTGCGCATGACTCCTTACCAGAATCTCGCGACAATCCCGGCCGGTTCCATGCAGAGGGATTTTACCAGCAGTTGGAAGTGAAGTCAGGAGTTCCGGCATTTTTCTAATCAAAACACTTGGCGTCATTGTAATATACACAGGCACATATTAGCATGAATTATTTGAAAGTACGTGTTTGTTTCTATTGATATAACTTCTATCATAACGAATATATAAACTTCAACAAGCGCTTGAACCAGCAACTAAACGAATCTAATAATATGCGTCACTCCGTGAATGCCGAAGGAAAACCAGTTGGGATGACCAAGCTAGATTGCCCCAGACAGGGACCCTTTTTTGCCCTTGCCAGGGCAGTAACTTCAACATGTAAGATAAAATCGATATCACATCATTTGCCGTCCATCTGCCAACCCTCGAATTTTTCCCACCTACCGGCTTCGCAACAGTAATAAGCATTTTTCTGTTTCGTTGACATTGGAAACCCCTGAGGAGGACGTCGAAGAATCCAACTTGATGGGTCAATAACGCTGTCCGGGGGCTCCTCGGCCGAGCTTCCACACTGTACAATGCTTTTTATCTCCTCAATTTCACGATATCTGCGCCATTTATTCACTTGTGCCCTCCAAGAGTTGATACGAGGGCTGGTACGAGTGGTGTTTGGTCTTTCCTGGGGAACTATTGTCGATATCCTGTCGCGTGATTGATTTCTCGTCCATCCTGCTGAGTTCCTAGAATCACCGTGGAGGCGCATGAGTTCAACAGAGGCGCAACAAGGATATGTATAAACAATCGGTGGACGTTTGCTCATGCAGGTCCTAGGCAGAATCGGGAATCTGAAACCCCTGCGACCAGGTTGGCATTCACCAAGTAGCCATTCCAGTCTTCGGTCCAGTCCGTCAAGAAACCATAATTCACCATCGAGCAAACTGTCAACAGACATATTCTTTGGACTTGTTTTCTGCCTGTTATTTTTGGTCTCTTGCGTTGCTGCCGATGCGATGGTGATATTGCATTTTTGCCAAAGAGAATGTATCCCACCGTTGACTACCAAGGTCCAATCCGACCTAGCATCAAAATCAAAGGGAATATTTTCTTGATATTGCGGGACATTTCTTCTGGTCGTGCCAAAACCTGCTTTGTCCCGGTCAGGTTGTTGCAGCGAGCTCAGCTGATTCGAGCATCTACTCAAAAACTCCGACACGGGACTTCCTGGACAACCATTGAGGGAACCTTGATATGGTAACATAGAGCGAGGACGTTGAATTTGCATGTTTACAGCCCACATTCTAAGACGTTTCGCTCGTCGGTTGTTGCAAAGCGAGAATAGTTCGTTTCCTTTGCCGTTAGCATGTCGCCGCGCCCGCCATGCAATTATTCTGTATGGATCTGAACTTGTGAGACAAGCCCACTGGGCATCTGGCCTAGCTCTTTGTGGAATATTGTCAGACTCGCTGAGGCGAATGCAATCCGGTCTCGATCTTGGCGGCTTGAGGTGGAGAGGATATGTAAGATATATCGAATAATGCAACGATACTCGAACATCAGGGGTATATTTCCTAGTGACAACAGACGGGCTAGCACCTTCACTATCAAGAAGAGGAACGTGAGAGGTCTTGGTGGTTTTGACTGGGCGTGTTCTAAAAGTTTGCTTGGATGGCGTTAACCGATCATCGGAAGGAGGGAAACTCGACCTGGACTTTGGACCAGGATGCTTGTCTCTGCGTTTGAGCTTTTGGAACTGGCGACGAGATTCCCTTCGCGTCACCTTTTCCGACTTGGAGTAAGACGAATCCCACCAGACCCAGCTATAGTCGTCGTTGGAATCCGTCCAGGAAAACCACCTCCACGGCTTGCCCAGGACTCGTTTCCACGCCCTGCGTTGCGAATTGTACCGATCCTGCGGGACCCAACCGTACCATGTTTTTATATACCGAGTCTTGAAAGACTTTTGGCTTTGAAGAATGCGTCCTCGAGTGAATTGGCGTACAAAAGAACCGAGCTTCCAACACAGCACTACGACACCAAAGACAGCAGCGGTGCCTAGCAGGACGTAGAGCACCACTTTGAGACTGAGAAACTTCTGGACCGAACCCGCTAGGCGCGTCGCGGCCTTGGAGGGTGATCTGCGTGGACGAAGTCGTGGCGGTGGGGGGATTCGTTGTGGAGGGATTGGTGCCATGCCCAGGACGCAAGTAGTCCTATTAGATACTTGCCATAATGATAAGGAGCATGCTGTAGGGCAACAAAAGATGGAGATGGAAAGGAGGACACCAGAGGTAGCGAACGGTAAAGCCCCATTCAAGCCAGTTCACGTGCTTTCTTCATGTCGTACGAAACAGGAAGGTATGACACCCATCGAATCTTGATCCGACATTCCCGGTCAAAGACAATTCTCTGCAAGCCCAATGACTACAAATCGATCATATAGGTACTAGCTGAATACAACAGAAGGCTTTGGTGGGGCTCCGTATTGATATGTGAGCGGTCGTACCCCTCCTCGTATTCGCCTCTTTACTTCGTCTTCATTAGCTTTTCGCTTTTCTGCTATCAACTTGTTTGTATTCAACTCGAAACTGAAAGATATATAGCGACTTTGAAGATATCTAGGAGAAAAACCGACTGGCTCGATCAAGAATGGCATTTCTTCCAAAAGAAGCAACGACGCTAAAAGGGGGATGTTTTTGCAAAGCAATTAGGTATACCATCGACATCCCATCCATCGAGGATCGCCAGCTTGTTCCTGATGCGCTTCCTACCACTATTTCACATGATCCCACAAGTGCCGTATCAACTCGATTTCCTCTGGTTAGTTTGGATCACTGCGAATCTTGTCGGCGCACTAGCGGTGGAATTGTTCAATGCTGGGCTATATGCCCAGCAGATTGGATTCATTGGAGGTTCCTCCTCCGTGACCAGGACGATGAAATTATTTCTGGCCAGGAAACCGTGTCGAATTTTAAACACGACGAGAACGTCGAGGAAAATCCTCACATCACTCTATCTACCCTGGATGCTGTGACACCACGAACGCCTAAAAAGGGGGCTATAAAAAGGGATACCTCTAACCCCTCCTTGTCACTGACAGCACACACGTATATAACACACGTGAATTCGTCCCCGGATGCTTACCGCTCGTTTTGCGCACGTTGTGGGACGAACTTGACGTTCTTTTACGACCGGCCAGAATCAAGCCTGATGCCGCCTATCGTTGACATCACCGTTGGAAGTCTTGATCCGGAAAGTCTTGAGAAAATTCGCCCAGACCGTCATGGATGGTGGGATGATGGGACCGAATGGGTTAAAAAGTTGCTGCGAGAGGGAGACGGCGGTGTACTAATCAGACATCCTACCGGAAGAATCAACAATGCTGTTGATAGTTGACGGATGAATTGTGTTTTGTTCAACTATTTGGACATATTTTAATGAATCCAGTGTATTTTGATCACAATTGAAACCTGCCCCTAAATTATATATTATCAATATTTCGAGGTGACTCTTTGTGTCTATTTTTGGAATTAAAACGACATAACATTGGTCCACAAGCTGCACTCTAATGCTAAATGGAAAATCGGTAATACTAGTTGGCATTTCATAGCAACTAACGAATGCCTATGGACTGCTACTTTCCCGTTTCAAATGTTTATCATGAGTCATCACCATTGAAGCCATGACTATTTACAGGGGCTGTCGATAATGAGTGAATTTGGCTGGAAAAACCTCACAATTTTACCATTAGCATTAAAATTTACTTTCTCTTTTGTCTAAAACTAATTATAGAATTCTTATGTGGTTTGTTTGGTAAAACTATCTTTCAAATGTTGGTTGCTTTTATATGACTCATGGTTGATCTGAGACAAATTGTGACAATGAAAACCACCGAATATTCGTTTATGACTCCCGCAGAAAAAGGAAATGACAGGCTGATTAACAGCTAGAAAAGAATGTCCATCTTCCTCTGAGTTATTCTTTTGCCATTTCTCGCACCCTCGCACCACCAACCGACAGACTCTATCGAAACAGCTTTCTTGAAGTTAGTTTTTAATCATAAATAAGTAGGCATATTGCCTTGAAGTCTAGTGAGGTAATATCTACAAATACAGAACTACCGAGGCCAAATATGGCTGTCGTCCTCAAGAAAGACGCAAAGCCCGACTTCGAAATCACGGTTGACGTTCTCTTAAGCCCGGGGCCAAAAATTCGCCCAGGGGAACTGCCATATCCCTTCCTCCTGAGGGTCTCAGTGCCTGAAAGTAGCGGCATGCAAGATACCACCGCGCATATTCGTTGTATAATGATAGATTCCCAGGGCAGATGTGCAGAAGCGCTTGCGAATAGTTATACACGTGGTTCTGAAGTCTGTTGGTACGCTGATATTGACCTAAACATGACCTCTCTGAGAGGTACATGTGAGATGGAATTTAAGATCGAGTTCTGGGATGATTCATGCCCCGTGTATGAATTGTGTGACGCTGAATCGTTTTTCGTATCAGTCAAAGCGGGTAATCTGATCGTTGATGAGAATGCTCCTCCACCCAGTTTAAGTAAGTATAACATTCCACCTAGTTGCTACATATATATACGATTTAGTACTAACATTTTTTGAATCTACAAAAGCCGACGAACAGAAAGAAGCTTATCATAATTTCCCGCACAATTATCTGCAGCGTTGGGAGAGGGATAAATTCAACAAGTTCTTGTGATGGTGCAACTATTTTGTATGGGTTTCTCGCAGAGAAATATTCCATAGTATTTCTTATGTTATATGAGTTTCTCCTGTGTTCGAACACACCTCTTCTTTAGTATGCTGTGCTTTATAATGTACTAGATGCGGCAGGTCGGCTCATCTGACTCAATAAATGACCATCTAGTGGTATTTCTTCCTTGAATTTCCTTTTTTTTCTCCCATATATATTTGAGTAGAAATAAAGAACCCTTCTAGACAGGGAATACGAAACTAATAAAATCAAGGTCGCTGTTACACGCGCACAATTAACCCTAACATGGCAAAGCCCTAACCAATCGGAATGTTACCGTTGCAGCCTATCGCGAGATTTTCGGGCATGTGATGCGTTGGCCTGCTGACACCAACCTGCTCTCCACGAGTGCAAATCATCGAATCTAGCGCTTCCGATTGAACCGCTGTCAAAACAAGGTTCTGAGAGAGGACGTGCTGCATGCAGTGCGCCACCGCCATGATTGTTGGAACTCGGAGTGTACATGGGGGACATCCATGCTCATCTCATCTTGAAAAGCGAATCAATCCAGATGTCACGACTCTGTAGTTTGACATTTTCTTTATATCCATTACACGACTCATTATCCAACATACATACCACCGTGTTTCTCTTCTCAGTTTAAAGTTTCTGAGCGGGCTGCTTACATTCCTCGTGATGCCGAACGTGACCTCAACAAACATTCACCAAATCAAGAGAGCAGTGGTCACCCGGGCAGTCCCTTACTCAGCCTACCATCTCATGTGTGATTTGTTGCACGTGGTGGCTGTATTCGCCTCCTCGAGTGATGGCTTTTAATCTCGATCGTGGCACATTCTTTGTGTTTTATTTCTGTTGTTGTTTTACACGGGCTCTGGATGTCAATACTGTCGTATTGACATTGACAAAATTCGATTCTATAAACTTTCGTTCGCAGCTTTTTTTCTTTTTTTCTTTTTTTCGTATTTTTATTTTCTTGTTGTCTGCCTCAGTCGTTACCGAGAAGATGTTGCGAGTTCTAATCTCATAATCGATCTCACTTACCGGGAAGCCCTAATCGGCCGGACCAGTTCGCACCAACACCCGCGTTTAGGTGATTGACATACATGGACAAACAAACCCATGCATGTCTATTCATCATAAATGAAACACAGCATGTCCAGCCGTCGCCACTACTCCTGGCCGTTTAGCGGCTCTTCCAAAGCCCAGGAACTGCCTTTACCCTACCACCACCACCACCACCACCATCATCATCCTCAACAACGCCCATTCACCTCATCGCCATCATCGTCCTCATTGCAACAACACCGTCTGCAGAGAAAACGTCCTATCGGCTCGTTAAAAGATACGTTCAACCGGCCCCTCTCGCCGGATACTTTGACTTTTCCGTATAGTTCGTCGGACGAAGAAGACGTTTTTGCGTCTGCCGGGATTATCTCGTCAAAGGAGAAACCTAGACGAAGACGGAGTAAACGAAGACGTCGGTCTCGTGTTGATAGGTCTGTGGCCAAGAAGAGTCACAAAAACGAGGAAAAATTGGAAAAGTTAGAGAATAATAAAACAAAAGAAGCAAGAGGGGAACCGGAAGAAGAAGAAGAAGTCATCGTCTCCTCCATAACAGAAGCCAACCACCTCCCAAGCGCCGTGCTGCGACGCATTATTCGACCGCGCCTTGAGAAAGCGAAACAGTTTCTGATTCCTTTACATTTACATTTTTTATCATGGTCAGCGGCAACAACAACAACACCATTACCGATTAGAGGACGAGAAGAAAAGGTTGTTTTGTCTTGCGCAAGTACGCCAGTGTTATTAACCAAGTTTGATGATATGCTTATGGATGTACCGACTCCAATTATGCCCGAAGACTGGGGATTTCGCCCCGGTCGACGGCATCGTCGGTGTCATTCTGAACAGCCGCGGGCATGGAGGGAGCCGAGCCCGGGACTGTGGACGTTGGCTGAAGAGTGATTATTTACTTGCTTTTGTTATTATTTTATGCTATTTTTGGGGTTTTTGGATTCATGTCTGTTGCTAGATTGTTCCGGGGTAAAGGATTACATCTCACATGCTTCAGAGATCTGTTTCACTTCAAGTTACTTCACATTCTATTGATTTAGTAAATCAAAAATACACGCAGTCGCCGTGTTTCGCATTAAATTCTTACAAGTAAATATCGAAAAGATCAATTCTATTAACTAAAAATAGATCAATGATGAGGGTTATAAATGTCTTTGTGTTTTATCTACATGTTACGGAGCCGTATCAATATCAATTGATGTTAAATGTCTCAAGTTGAACGCTGATGCAGATGAAATGTGTTATTTTATGTTAGGTAATGGACACCCTTGTTTAAGGGGAACCTCGGTTATGATTTGCGTGGTTTTTATAGAACAAGCCGATATATTAATAGTAAGACGTAAAAAACGGGCTGCAACGTCATTTAATGACTCAATAATGATCTGCCAAGAGTATAGAATTGTCACATTCACTCGAGCCGAGATACGACACGTCCAATAGCATCAACGAATGGTTATATTGATGATGAATACAGGATATTATTCATTACTGATTGCCGTGTCGTCACCAACAGAATTGGCAGGCAAATGAATTACATTAATGGCCAATGTGTTTCAGACGGTACCCCGCAAGGCGTTTTCTATTTTGAAGTTGTCCGGAGGACGTGCCGAGAGGTTTACATAACACACACAACGTTGCCGAGTTTTCCGTGCTAGGCAGAAACTTAAGGAACAAAGGACGCAAAGTGACACACTGGGTTCAGTAGTCGGAACGCAAGGCGCACGATGAGTGGCCGTGTTTAGGACGGCTTGTACGGGGCGTAATTCTCGGACTGTTTCCGAGCACCTCTAAAAAAGAGAAAAGGCCTCGTCTTCTAGAATGACGCTAGAATGTCACGTTACCTTGGGCCGGGGGAAGGAATCGGGAAAGGTCGTGTCGGAAACAGCCAATAACAAAGCCCAGAAAACGATGGAGATGGGGCCGCTTTTGTTTTGTTGCCCCAGGCAGGGACGGTCAGCTGAGACCGGCCGAATCCACATGCGACGGCTGGGCGTTCCTCGTTTCGGCTTGTTGTGTTTCTTTCAAATGGACAGATATAGAATCCATGTCGATCTATGTCGATATATATATATATTTATAACGCATAATACACAATTGCACAATTACACAATTACAGCAGAGAGAGGAGGCTCTTCGGCCGTCGGCAAACACATCCTTCAGCGCTTCCGGCCCGGACGCCTTAATCCAGATACAGGCTAGCGCCAAGTATGAGCTGGCATCTTGGCTGGCCAACCACAGCTGGCGCGGCAGCAGGGCTGACCCACAGTTCCCCACTTCGCGACGGGCCCGGCCAGCCCGAGCGGTGAGACGGGAGCAATTGGCAGCAATTGACGCCCCGTGATTGGCCAGTAGCGCCCCGGGGGGCCCCGCACACGCCCGACGGGATGGGTGAGTCACCGACTCTCGCTCCGCCAATCAGCGGCTGCCAGTGGGGTCAGACTGTCGTCCTGATTGGCCGGAAGTGTGCCCAGCGCGATAAGGAAACGCTGACGTCGCTCACGGTCGGGACAGAATAAATACATATCTTGTTCCCCGGTCTTTCTTGTTTTCTTCTCAAACTTGTTCCTAGAAATTTGGCAGTATAGCAGACTACCCTCGTTTGACATCTCTCTGCCATTGAACAATACCAGTTCACCACTATAAACACCTGCAATTGGATGGATATGCCCGACACCCATCCCATCGAGCCGGAGCCTCAAACACAACAAGCACAAGAAGCCACAAGACAGTCCAACCCAGCGCCCTTTCAACCGGCCGCCCTCTCTCCCTCGTCCACCTTGTCTGTGTCCTCATCCAACACTTCTTCGGCCCCTTCATCTAGACAGCCGCACCACAAGCGCTTCTTCTCGCTCAGTAGTTTGGAGAGTTCGTCGACTACCATCCTCAACACCATCCGCTCGCGCTCTCCTCTACCCCGCGCGTCCACCCCGGTAGACTCCACTGAGCGTCACCAAAACCGCCGTAAATCATCTTCACCACCACCCACGGGCCCGGCAACGGAATCGCCTATTCCGCGTAGCAGCTCGCCGACAGAAATGTCGCCGACCTCGTCAGTCATCTCGCCGCGTCCGAGCTTCTCTCACAGTCGCATGCCCTCGGACGGGATCATTGGCATCTCGTCAACACGGACCAGAACCGACAGCCACAAGCGATATAGTGGTACGCTGAACCACCACGGACGGCACACTAATGATTGGCTGTTTGGCGGGTTCAGTGTCCGGGACACTTTCCGCGATGGAATCGACAGGCTGAAGGGTCATAACGACCGGGATTGATTCTTGGTCATATACATCCCTTCGCATTTTTGCCTAGATCGTTCTCACTCTCGTTTTCTCATCCATTATTTTTGATTTGGCTGGCTGGGTTCTAGCTTTTTCTGCCCTACTATTCGACTGTGTCGGATTCAATGATGCCATTCTTTTACAGAAACACGTTGTGACACACGTGAAACAAGAAAAGGAACTGGATTTCTGCGATGATTGATTCACCGCCACATGTATGCAAGCTGCACTGGTGGATTCGAGATCCACCTAGTGTTAGTTGGTTGATGATTACGAGCCCTACGAATGGTACTTAATGTCTTTTTTCCCCGGCGAGCCCGCTCGATTGTATACCTATTTGGATTTAGTTATGATTCAATGATTACAGTCGAATGCCTACTTTACTATCTTCCTTAACGTAAACACTCCGTATACCATGTATACACTGTATACTATTTACTAAAAACGATTAAAAAGCCCTAATAAGCCGGATATCATACATCAACTACTCATCCAAAAAACCCTTGAGCGGTTTTGACACACCCATTGCCGTACTGCCGCATATTGCCCAACACCGCCCTCTTCCACAGCCTGTCGATCATTTCTGGTGTCAACTCGTGACATGCCTGCTTCAGCCAGGGCATAAACACGGAAACTCGGTCCACCAATGCCGCAACTGTCGAGTCCACAAAACACTTGCTGAACTGACTACTACTCGACGTGTCCGAACCAGAGTGCTGATACTGAAGCAGCGACTGCTTAGCCGGACACAGGCTGTGAATGTGGTATGTCGCAGCACACGTTTCTGCAATATCCGTGACGAGGCGAGCCACGTGCAACAAGTCGGGCAGTGGGGTCGGATATTTCATGTCGATTCTGGCCATGAATGAATATGCTTCTTCAATAGCTGGTCGGATAATGTGCCCAAACAGGTCGTCGACGGTGCTGTATTGCGAAGATAAGACCGGATCGACAATGCCGACGCGACAGCCGCGATGGCATACTGATGACTCGAACTCAGAAGGTAGTGAGTGCAGCTTGGTCAGGAGCGCGTCCCAAATGGTTGGTGAGCATTGTGAAGATATTCCACGGACCGCGACTGCGTCTGCCCGATATGACAGATAGTAGGTGATGATTGTCAGAGGAAGTAGCCACCTCATCTTCACAATGATACACTGACAGCGTCAGCGATTGCAGCTTCTTTGTTACTTGGTGGGAAATTATTTCTTCTACGTACATGCATAAAAAGGGGTGCAGTGCAGCCTGCTACTAATATATCCCCACCTAGAATCCAGGCCAGGGCGCGCGCGCGCGCCGAAGGTTCAAATTGGAATTCCCTGGTCAGCTGAAAACAGGAAATCTCTTCCGGCCAGGGCCGAGACCAGGATCATAAGTTTCTGCATTATTGTGTGCCAAACCACGTTGTACGTACTGTCGTGTTGGGTTGGATATCGGACATGCGATAACAAGTCGGCAAGCAAGGGGTACAGGTCTATTGACAGCATTGGCAGGGAATGCAGACTTGAAATGGGCAGCGTGATACGAATAGGCATGGCTATGCCATTGTGTCAACTGAGTTTCATTGTTCCAGTGATACTTGAATGACTGTTCGTCGAGTAGATTGCATGTGGTGAAATCGAGAATGGAGACTCGAGGACATGTCCTAAAAGGGAAATTGCGGGGAGGATCCAACCCGAACGCGCTTGTCCCAAAGAGGCAATGGACCCCTGGAGCGCGTCGACGCAAGGGATCGACAGAGCGACACTTCACAACAACACTTTCCTCTTTCTCCTCCTCCTCTGCAAGACAATAATCCATTATCTACGTCTCTACGTGTGGTTTATACTCGTCACAATCGCATATTGCGATTCATCATTCCCCGAATTCGCGATCTCATCTACCACTAAGTTGCACTTACGCGGCAACTATCGCGAAATAAAAAATGTCAGAACTCAATGCCTTCGTGGCCGACACGCCCACCCTTCTCTCTATCGGCTTCGCCCTCTCCTTCATGCCAATCGCCTTCAGCCTCGGCACCTGGCTCATCCCTTCGCACCAGCTCCGCAATCGCGTGCTCTTCTTCTGGCATGCCTACGACGCGTTGACCCACCTGTTCATCGAGGGCTCGTTCCTATACGAATGCTTCTTCAGCTACGTCAACGTGCCCGTGGGTCTGCTGCGCGAACCGTTTTTCCTCGGCCACGCCGATCGTCTGTATGGCGCCAAATACGGCACTTTGCCCAGCGCTCGCTTGTGGCAAGAGTATGCCAAGGCTGACCACCGCTGGGCTACTGCTGACACTACCGTGATTTCGCTGGAGTTGCTCACGGTGTTTCTGGCGGGGCCTGCTGCTGTGTATATCTGCTATCTGCTGTACCAAATCGGTAACCCCAAATTGAGTGCCCAGGAGCATGGCGCCGCAAAGGGGAAGCTCTGGCTTGTTGCGCCCGCTGTCGCAACGGCTGAGCTGTATGGCGGATTCATGACGTTTGCGCCCGAGTGGCTGAGCGCGAACTCACAGCTAGATGGGAGTAACCCGGCGTTTCTGTGGTTGTACCTTGTTTTCTTCAATATGCTTTGGGTATTCATCCCGTTTTGGATCTTGACTGAGGCGTACAAGGAGATCAAGGCTGTTTTTGTCAAAGCCGAGGCTTCCTCTACCGGGAAGAAGAAGGCTTGAAGCTGGTATTTGTGATTTGCGTACTTGACGAAGTCTATGACAGTGATATTTAGCTTGATATTTAGTACTTAATGGCTTGTTGTCTACTGTTGAATATTGAACATATGGATAGTTTATCCAACGGATACTCAAATGACTTTGAACTAATTTTAATGTAATGTTTCTGCCGCTAGAGGCATCGTCGTGGATGTAGGTTATATTGACTACATGTATAGGTTGCAAGCTACTTTGTGGAACTTGAATTTCCTTTCCCCCTTGACGATTCCTATTGCTTCTTCTGCCAACATTGTCTGCCTATTTTGCATATAATGAATTGTTGAACTACCGACCTGAGATTGCTGCTGTGATATAGCTTTCTCTTCTAGACGCGTGTCGTATCCCTTGCCACGTGGTGAAGATCGGAAATTCACCTTCTAGCGCCATGAATCCCAGGAAATCGATGTCATCCTGTTTCAATCTCGTTGAGCATGTTCTCAAGGGCGTTAAAAGATATTGTCATTGTCCTTTGACATTGCCTCCCCTAAAACTACCGATCAAAGTTGAATCTAGGTCAAACGGACTTGCTGCGAATTGATATGGAACAGGCAACGTCACGGAACCCATCGACATCCTTATGGGACTTTCACATTTTTGACACACGAGACGGCTAACCTCATCACATTGGGCTGCTCCAGGATTTGCTAGGAGCGCAAGCAAGTGCCCTAAGTGGCTTTTGCAGCGTTGTTAAGTTTCAATATTTTTGCTGTATATCGAAATCAGGTGCTGCTGTTCTTTTCGTCTTTCGTCATTTGTGAGTTCCGCCCAATTCTTCAAAGAGTGGTTCGATAAGGTAGATCCTGATTTTGCGAATAGCCTGGACTATCACAATCATTTGTCAAAAGTTCAATTTTTTGTTTTTCAAAGCAAGGCCTTTATATTTCCCTCGCTCGTCAATAGGGGGACGGGACACATGGTACTGGATTTTCGTTAGGTCAATCGACGCTAGGATCTAGGAACTTCGATAGTTCGTGCTTCATAAACGACCCCGGTATTGTATTTGTTGGACATTCCGAAAGGGTGAATATCAAGAGAAGCTTTTGGGAGATGATTCCTTGATTTCTGCCAACCTGCCCCCGTGTTTGGTTCTATTTGCGTGTTTTTGTCTGTCGAGTCGTTATAATGGCAGGGGTGAGAGCGTTTGGCCTGTAGACTATTTCATTGGATAGCAACAGAAGGAATTGGATTTGCATCACGCCCACTGCATGGAATGTTAACTCTTTTTTTTGCGTGGAATGTTGAGAGAAATACTCACGGTCGCCATCCGGATATACACGAATCAATGTGTAGCCTTTTTTCATGTTTCCTAAAACAGGATGATTTATGAGTTTCCAAGGTTCTTCAACATTTGAAGACTCAGGAACACCGACGGTTGCTCCATCTCAAGACTGCATATGTGCGAATCCACTCGACGGAACAAATACTTGTTAACTTTGTCTCGTCGGTACTGATATTGCTATCCCAATATTGAAGTATTCTCCATTCGTTTCCTGTCGTAGGTTATCATTGAACCCAAGAATCCCAATATCCTTTACACAGTTTTCGGTGACAGTTGCAAACCGGATGCATGCCCTCTTTCGCTGGTTCGTTTCTTTCTCTCCTCAAACTGCCAAAATGAAGCATAAATGTTAATATAAGGATCGTTGTGTCCCATACAACGTGCAGTCCCCCATACATCTCATGAAGAGTACCATTTCACGAAGCACCTTCGAGATATAGTGTTGGATCAAACGGTTGCGTGTTCCTGGTCGGCTTTATCTCAGATAATTGGATTGTGATTTCGAGGTGATTATACCTTATTTCATGTTGCTTTCTTGGAACGTGTTTGTATAAATGCCTTCCAGGGTACTTCGATTTTGGCTTTCATTGACCATGACTATATCCCATTCATCTCACTGTGATTCTGTGTTTCTCGAAGTTGTGGCTGGCCTTTCGTAGAGTAAAGGCCATCTCATACTGCTACCTAGGGATTCAACTAACGTTCTGGGTGTCCAAGATTTAGAAGGCCGGTATGGGTAACCGCATATTTCTGTCCTGTGTCTCTCTTCCAATGGCATGTCAGAATTGACCGGCCATTACTTCACGCCAGCACCGCCGGATTCCAATAACGCCCAGTCCACAATCGAAAAATCTTTTATCTTCAAATGAAACGTCTGGAATATTATTTGTCTTGATGGTTCGTTCAATGCTGTCTGTGCGGATGGAGACCTTTACCAATACGGGTCCAAGTACCACGTCCCCTGGTACAATTTGAACCCCGTGTCTGTAATAATTAAAGACAGTGGGTAGGTAGAGGTTAGTATACCCCTTGTCGCATGCAGCTCGTATCTCGTATTTCTCTGTTCCATGTTCTGGTTTCACACAAGGGAGTATCTAATTGGTAGAAATGGTTCGACCACTTAATTCTCGTTCAAGGCGTGCTGCCCTTCGTCCGTCATGAAGTACATAAACACTAGATGTCGGTTCGTCGACGTTATTAATATCTGGTCACCCAAGTATGTAAAAAAAAACTCCGCCGCTGCGCCGATCTTAAAAAACATTCATCTCGGGAGGTGCCACCCAGGCATTGGATGGAAATATGAGGCATCCCTCTCCTTTCTGCCACGAGAAGGAGGTGTGTTCTTTCTCGGTCGGAAAGGAATCAGCTGTCGGCTTTGTGCTCGTGGAGTTTGTTTCCAGGAACAGAACATGCTTGTTCCTGTATCCCTAGGACAGAATGCAAGGGGCCAGGGTTTGTTGGTCATTGATAACAACGAGAAAATGTCATCGAGGTCAAGAATGACCCGGTGAGAGAGACATGGTCCAGAAATGCGGCTTTTGTTTCTGAGCAAATTGTTCCACCATTGTTTTGTTCATTTGTTGGTATTAGACGCCGGTTGGTGGTATTTATTCCCTGGTACCTCCAAGTATTGGAGCGAAAGTCACATAAACCCAAAAGTATGCCCTGGCAAATCGAAGAACACTCCCAAATCGATATATATGGCATACTAACAGGAGCCCGTGGCACCTGAGCTCATAAATCTCGCTAGAGATTGCGATGGCCATTTCCAGTTTTCAATACTCAAAGAACGATCCTCAATTTGGATCGGTGCAAGTGACGAGTAAAACGACGAGACGATAGAGAGAGCCCTGAAGCCAAGTTGCAAATTGGGTATGCGCCATGAACTCTTTTGACGGAAACCAAAAAAAAATTGCAATCCAGAAAACGCATTGCTTTACTGAAATATTTGCTGGCTGTCCTCCATTTTTGAGATGTTGATGTGCAGGGTACTGAGATCGAAGATCCCCCAACAGGGGTCTCTACCATTGCCTCAAAGTTTCTCACCAGGTTCCAGGGCCATTCATGGGCATTAAAATTGGGCTTCATTTTGGACGGGTCTCAGACGGTCAATACTCATGTATCACATTTGTAGCAGATGTCGCAGGCTCGGGGATAATCTCCGATATAACCCGGAGTTTCTAGATGTGGTGTCACTGCACGGCGTACTTCCTAAGGGCTCATGAACTTTTGGACCCTATATGGGGTGTAGAGACTGATATATTGTTGCATTAAGCGACGGAATTCTGAGTATTGAGATCATCCGCCGGCTTAGATGTCGACTAGCTAGGTGACCGCTAGTATTTTGTTGAGGAAAAGTCTCCATATGTAGATAAGGGCCGCATATGTCGTACATGCCAGCGTTGTTTATCTTTGGAGAGAAGTTCTTGGCATACTATGGAGAAAAGAATATGAAAACGACCCATCCATTGTTTTGGCCGTCGATGGTCTGAAGTTCGTTGGATATCCATAAAGTGGCCCGAGGAAGGTAGTGACAGCAGAAGTAATTTCATTCGCCAGAAATTATCAGAGACCCTGTTACGCAATCTCTTCGACCGGTGTGTGTGTGTGTGTGGATGTAGTCTTGGACCGTATTGATCTCCAAGGGTTTGACGTTTCCTGAGATGGTGATTCAAAGGGTATCTGTAGCCAGGGTTAGATAATACGTAAAAAACAGACTCAAGTCTTCGACAAGAGACTTTGGGGTGATGGAACTAACATGGCCTTGTAGAGGATTGGAAAAGACAAGTGGCGGGTTCGTCGAGGTCGAGTTAGCCGAAGGGAGGAGATCATCTTTTATGCGTACTGTAATGACAGCTCTTGAGAGGACGATAATGAGAACGAAAATGGAGCTGTAATGTAACGTTAGCATTTCTCTCACTACATCGTATTATAAGTGACGGTTTCACTTACAGTTAGCGGGAGCAGATACCGTCTAGGCATTTAATATTATTCTTCGTAGGTTTGGTCCTGTGATTGTGGTTCCACTTCTCTGATTAGGTTCTCGAAAGCCAGGGACTCGACATTGTATCTGAGTTCCAGTATACTCAGCACGATGGCGATAAATGTCAAATGGAGATCGGCAAAACCGGCGCGAGCATCCGACGATCGGCTGTAACTAAAAGTTTCATCAGTTACGTTTTTGAGAAGAAAACACTTGTCAACGCACCTGATTTTTATGTAAGGCATATCCAGGCATTAAGAACATGTTTACTCTGGAAACATTCACGTGCTCGGCACCCTTTTGCATGTTTTCGAGGTGTAGCGTAGAGAAACACATTGTTCGACCCTACTGCCAACTCAGTAACATGGAGGTATATCCAGATTTCGAAACTGACCTAATCACCAGTTGAAAATATAAATTGAGTATAACATCACTTGTATCCCGTGATCCCGATAAATTTTCCGGGGGGTTCACCGTGGTGACTTTGTCGTACGTGGGCCAAGAGCTGAAATGGTATGTTTCCTCGATTTTCACCATCGATACAAAACAAAAGGCCTGTGAAACTAGATGCTCGACAGGATTTGATGTTCCAGGCCCGACTAGCAAGATACTATGTTGGTCGAGTGAATCGTACCGGAGATGGCGTCCGCCGAACTAGAGCGTCAGATCCCGAGTCGCCGTCTCGCATCAGATAGGATTTGAGGGCTAATAAAGCAGATCGGCGTATTCGAGGTGAAACTTGCTTTAAAAACCCATTAGTGTCTGGTCGCTGAGAAATCTTGCTATGTTATACGTACTTCGTGTGAGAGTTCTGGTTCAGTGACGGATGCAGTAGCAGAAAGCCGAGAATGCTAATTAGAACACGTCGGTGTTGGTGACAAATAATAGATTGACTGCCCAAGAGACCTTTTGTCTTTCGGTACAGTTGTCAACAGAGGACATTACTCTGGGCACACATGGAGAGACGAGGTGTCTTGCGCACGGTACAAATCGGATGGGAAATATTATGAAAAGATTGACGGCATGTCAAAAGTTAGATGGTTGGGGCCTGGGTGGAGTAAATACATGTTCGAAGCATGCTAAAGTAATGCCATCCCGTCCTCAGGGAATACAGTTGAGGGGGTAGAGCAAACGGAACATGCAGCCACAGCCGCCTCCGACGTAAGACGCGTCGCCTTTTTGGAAGGTCGGGCAAAGAAATGTGGATCAAGAATAGTCGTATTTAAAACTCGCAAGATTATCTGTAACGTCGCTATACGATCTGCATAGGACTGATCTCCGGGGCTATTCAGAGCTCCCGGTCCAGGCTCTTTAGAGCTCTCACACCGCTTCTTCCGCGAGAATGGCGTTTGCTCAGGGGTCCATTTTAAGAGAGCTAGATCTCCATGAAGACCATATTTATTCCCCGGTGTGTTACACGTGTTTTTATCATATGACTTGGCACTGCAGTGTTTGTGAATCTACCAGTGCGCGTGTGGAAACAAATTACCGCATCCGGCAACCGTTTCCCTATTTGGCACCGTGCTTCCCCTGGCACCACACTAGAGGAACAAGGCTATCTGAAAAGACACGAAATAGGTTTCATTTTAAATCCAAACTATTGGAGCATCGGATATTTCACCAAGGCACAACGGGATTAGTAAGATATGCCCGTTCTGACCGAGAAAACTGCCCTGGGCCGCTCTAGTTTTCCAGACCAGATCCAAATTATTTTGGCTCGAGGAGGGACATGTATACCTTCCGAGAGCCCCTGCATGAAGATCGGAGTCACTGAGTTTATACCGAAGAAAAAAAAGTACACGCCGTGCAAAGACAACTGGTTTCGTTGTGTGGCCGCTTCATGGCCGTAGAGGGGAGCATCTTGAAAAGAGGGAAGTTTTCTACCCAGCCAGCATATCTAAATATTTTTTTTTGGGCCTCGATATTAACTATATCCAAGACATGCTAGTGCACACACCTTGACAGAGAGAAAGGACATGCCAACTAGTAGGTGATACAGCAGCAAACAGTACCAATAAAGCTCCACTAACTATCGAAAACTAAAAATATCATTGCAGATACTTGAATCGCAACCGTCTAAAATTAGCAAGGCATATGATATGACGCAAGCCCAGATGGGATGTTGGTGCCTGCGTGGTCAGGCAGACAGCGGCTGCGCCACGGTCGGTGGCTCATAGCGCGGCCCAGCCTTGTGGATCGCCTATGACGCAGCAGCTTCGCGAACCGTTCTAGGCAGGCGGGGTTCGCGTATATAGTTTGTGACTGTTTCCGCCGACGTCGCTCGTATTCTCCATTTCCTCTTCTCCAGTTCCTCTTCTACGTCGACAACCACGTCCGTTTCTACTATTTGATCCACAAACATACATACATAAACACACACAAAAGACAAAAAATGTCATACAATAGACCACCGCGTGAGTGTGCTCCTCTAGCTGTCTTTCATCCCAGTCTAACCAACAGCAGCACCGCCTGGAGGCTATCCTCAACAAGGACCTCCTCCACAAGGACACTCGCCTTATCCTCAACATCAGCCTTACGGCCCTCCTCCAGGCGCCCCTCCACCACAAGGGGGATATTATCCTCCTCAACAAGGCGGCTATCCACCCCCAGGTCCTCCTGGTGGTCCTTCCCCCGGAGCGTACGGCGGTCCTCCACAAGGCCCCCCTCAAGGTTACCCACCACAAGGCTATCCCCCCCCTCAACAAGCCTTTGGTCATCCGCCTCCTGGACCATATGGTCAACCTCCGCCAGGCGCATACGGTGCCCCCCCTGGTGCCCCCCCTTCTCGCCAGGGATATGGACCTCCCGGCTTCGGAGCTGCCCCGCAGGGACCTCCCGCGGGTCCATCGCTCGGATATGTCCCGAACCAGACCGCCCCAGGCGACTTTACCGAACAAGCAAATACTTTGCGCAAAGCGATGAAAGGATTTGGCACGGACGAGGCAACTCTGATCAATGTTCTCGCTCCCTTGGACCCGCTGCAGATGGCTTCCGTACGTGACGCATACACTCGGCATATCAACCGCGATTTATACAAGGACGTGAAGAGTGAAACGGGAGGCTATCTCAAACAAGGTCTTCTTGCTGTTATCGAGGGCCCGCTATCAAATGACGCAGAACTCGTGCGCGAAGCTGTCAAGGGCCTTGGCACCAAAGAGTGGCTGTTGAACGATATCCTACTTGGTCGATCCAATGCCGATCTCCACGAAATCAAAAACGCCTACCAGCGCAATCATAACCGCAATCTGCAACGTGATGTCGAAGACGATTTGTCGGGTGAAACCAAGAATCTCTTCACGCATGTCATCTCTGCGACCCGGCACGAAGAATCCTATCCCGTGGACCCCCAACTTGTCGATAACGAAGTCCGTAGTATACACGGTTCAACGGCAGGGCGAGTGATCAACAATGTGGCAGAGATCTGTGCAATTTTCGCCAAGAGCTCGAACAACGAGTTGCGCGCCATCAGTCACGCTTTCCACCAGCGGTATCATAGCGACCTCGACAAGCACATTGAAAAGAACATATCTGGACACATGAAAGATGCTCTGCTCCACATTCTCCGCACGGCCACTGACCCTGCTCTCCGTGACGCAATCGCATTGGAAGAAGCTATGGCTGGGGCAGGAACTAAGGACTTTAAACTGGTCACTCGGATCGTACGGTTACACTGGAACAGAGCCCACCTTGACCAAGTCAAGAAAGCTTATCAGCACCACTACCGAAAAGATCTGCGCCAGCGTGTCCAGGGCGAAGTTAGCGGCGACTACCAGAAACTGATGCTTGCGTTACTGGGTTGATTGATTCGTTGGGGTTACTGGTGGTGTGAAGTTTGTTTGATGCAACCAACATGGGAGGTTTTTATTGCTTGTATTCGTATTAATGTATATATTTTAAGTAATTCGATTGACGGATCTTTCCAAGATTCCATATTTCTCTTAACACTCCCATCACTTAGTCCTATTTGCTCCCAGCGTAGAATTGTGCTAGAGATATATTTGAGCACATGTGAATTTGATAAAAATCTGTTTATTAAAAAAAATCTCCTCATCAATGCTATGCCATGCACTATACTATAGAAATCATAATCATCATCGTCGTCGTCATCGTCATCATCATAATCAACACTTCATATCCATCCACACAACACAAATACTAACAAGAAGAATAATAATATCCCATAGACATTCATTCAATCAAGTAATTTCCTTGACCAAGACGCAATGGTTCCCTGGGAATAATCCCGTGTGTCCAGCGTAATAGCCCCAGTACCACTCATCATTGATATTTTCTGCCTCTGTGATTTCTGCGCCGCGCGGGAATGACAGCTCGTCCGTGCAATTGTCATCTGCGAAATATGACCAACTAGCATTCAAGACCAGGCCTAAGCCACCGTCAGGTGGGAAGACAGTGCCTACTACGCGACGGCCAGATGGTGGTTGAGACACATTTGGCGACGAAGCATCTGGTGTAGGTGAAGAAGCGTCGGTGTGCGTAGTGCGAACGCGACTGGCCTTTTTGCGTTTTGTATTTCCTTCTTTCCAGGACCAGTCTCCAGTACCAAGGTCGGGTGAGGCGAGTGAAGCTTGAGAGTCGGAGCGACTAGAGGGCTGCGGGATCTCGTCTTTCAGAGTATAACCGCCAACAAGATCTCGAACGATAGCCCGTCGCTGGCCTTTTTCATGGTCCTCGTATCCAACCACGATCATGCGGTGACCGTTCAAACACCGACGCCAGCCACTGTGTCCGTTTTCCTTGCTGATCTTCCCAGACGCAACCAGTTTCAGGTAGCAATTTGTACAAACATCATAATCCCCCTCGTTGCATTGAAGACAGTGAAATCGGGTCGATGATGGTGCGATGGGATATTTGCAAATGTCGCATTCAGTTGAAAATGATAACACTTGGTAAGCCGTCGAACCAGGAGATGTCAATGACGCGGGAACAATAGCTAGTCCGGTTGGTGTCGCTTCTGTAGGAGATGTAGCAGTCTCGGTTGGCAATACTCTGCGAATAGGCAGCAATGAATGGTTACAACAGCGTCCCTGGTTTACACAGCGACGACAATAGCCCCATTCTCCATCATTACAATCGCCACATTGCCAAAAGCAGTTGCTAGCCGCAGATTGGCAAATATCGCAGAACATGCCGTCTTCCAATCGAATGGCTGGATCTTCGTTGGTTATCTGCTTTCTATCGGACGTGCCACGCAGCGAACTTTCTTTCGGTTTTCGATATCGTTGTGAAGTCAAAACATGAGGTTGCTCCACTGCCAATCTAGTTGCTGGGTGATGTTGCTTCTTGAAAACAGCCTCGCCGATACTACCAACTCCATAATAGTGGGGGCATCCCTGGCCGAGGCGATAACAGTGAAAACAGACGTGATAATCGCCATCTTTGCATTTTGTACATCGCTTATGAAGACTGTATTGAATATCCGTCTTTCCACAACGTTCACATGATATAGAAGGCTCCCTGTAATGAGTAGAGGGCACACGGATTGGATGTTGTCTTGCTGTCGGACGCGATACTGCAGTTCGTCGTGCCGCAATTGGTAAATTGGGAGCACTGGAAGAAGGAGAGGGTGTATCGACTGCAGACACACCTGCTAACCCACTATTGGAACTTGAACGTGTCCGTTCCGTTTGTGTCATTACACTTGGACTGCTTGTATCCGTTGAAGCGAGCACCTGTCTTCCAGTCTGTGGCTGCTGTGAACTGTCTCTGGTTCCAGCTAGCCACATGTCCGAGGCACGACCTTCGGGCTCGGTCGATCGCCGCGAAATAGAAGCTGCCGATGACTCTCTAGTTCTAGGCTGAGATGGAGAGCCACTAGGGCGATTGTTTGTCATGTCGCTAGAGGACCGCATTGCTGGTCTAAGGGCAGTTTCAGACGTCGATGCTGGAGACACGGGAGTTGGAGATGTTCTTCGTCGTCGAGTCTCGTCCGATGCTCTTCGTTGATGCCGCAATGGAGTGGGAGTTGCTTCTAGGAGATGGGGCCGGGACACGGGAGGGCGCCTCCCAGCTTCTACCGTCGATGACACAGGGTTTCCACTCTGGGCAGTATGTGATCTAGATCGACGATGTTGCTGTGATGAAGGTGATGGACGCTCTGTGTTTTCGCTGCTCCTTCTTGACCGCTCGGGGTGTCGGCTAAGGAAAATCTGCACGAGTCGATCGCTCAGCTCTTCTTCTTGAGCCTGGTCTAATCCACTCAGGTCTATCCCATCCAACATCCCTTCTTCCATGATCAAACGGACAATTTCGTCTTGCGTTGTATCTGCGACGTCCGACGCACTTAGTAGGGAACGTAGACTCGATTGATGCTCTATCCGCCGAGCAGGATCATTATCCGGGCCGACGGTCACACCTGCTCTAGCAGCATTCATGGCAGCATTCTGCTGGGCTCGTCGTCTAGTAATACGCTCATTATTGTGGCGACTTCTGCGTTCGTCGTCCGACCTTTCTCGGTTGTCCGCGCTTCTTGTTTGTCGCCTGCTGAACGTTTCCCCTGCATGACCACTGGATGCTCTTCGTCTGTGAGCCCTAGAAACTTCGGCCAGGCTTTGCTGTCTCACGTTGTCGATCAGTTGTCGGTCTTCTTCATCAGCATCGGAACCCTCTGGCGAGACAAGCACAGAATCCCCGGGCTTGTATTTCTTCGCGATTTCCTGTTTGTCTTGCTCCGATCTCGCGTGCTCCGGATTTGCCTTCAGCACCATATCTAGCAGTGTCGTTACTGTGGCATTTGGTCTCGTTGCACGAACGCAGGCTCGACAGGACGGACAAGTGAATCGAGGAGCTGAGCTCGAAGTGCGCGGCCGCACAGCTTGCCACGAAAACCATTCTTTCAAACAAGAGCCGCAAAAAGTATGCAAACAGTCGAGCAAGGTGAGAGGCTGATACAATAGCTCTGTGCAAATCTAATTGTTTTGCGTCTCGTGTCAGCGATGGTGACGATACGGAATACCCACTTTTCCCCGCCATTTCCAGAACGAAAATATCCATGGGTTGAAAACAACGCTATTCGGGGAATATTCGACGTACCGAGCACACTAATTCTTTTTCCAAATCGCCGAGTCCAGGCTTGGGAGCGCTGGGCTGTCCCTCGGTTGTGGCCATTCCTGAGTCTGTGAGACCGGCGATTGTCATTGGAAGGAAGCGGTCGTTGCCCAAAGCTATCGGAGTCGATCGATCGGAGGATTCGGAGCCAGCGGCATCACATGACGGCGCTAAGCCGCTCCTATCAATTTGTTCTTCTCGCACTGCTCGAGTTGCCAAGTTCATTATTTAGTATCGTGTTTCGTTATTCATGGACTGATAGGCAGTCATCGACCCCTGACTTACGGCTATCTATCCCGATACAACATGAATTGGCCAACAGATGAAACGAGCCGCTAACATGAGCAGACAAACTACAAATCGACGCCGCCCTCAAAAGCATATCCTCCAGCAGCCTCGTCAATCTTGACGCTATCGTCCAGCCCACACACCCGGAATAGCTGCTGCGGTGTGAACTCTGTCTTTGGAAGGCCGGTTTCCTTTAGCTGCTCCATTGAATCGCTGATTGCTTTGTATGCTGGGGCGAGGCCTGCAAAAGGCACAATCATGATTTTGAAGCCTATTTCTTGGGCCTCTTTGGCCGAGATCGTCGGCGTAGCTCCGTGCTCGACCATGTTCAGCAAAACTGGCCATGGCTTCAGATCTTCAATCACTTGGCGGGCTTCCGTTCTAGACCTGACCCCCTCTAGAAACCCAACGTCCGCACCTGCATCTCTCGCACCACGCAGTCGGGCAAGAGCGTCGTTGTAGCCAAACTTCTGAAGTGCATCAGTTCTGGCAATGACCACAATGTCGCTTTCAAGTCGCTGCCGTGTCTGCACTGCGGCTCTGATACGGCTGACAAAGGTAGGCGTGTCGACTAGGATTTTCCCTGCTAAATGGCCACAGCGTTTCGTTTGGATCTGATCTTCGATGTGGAAACCAGCAACGCCGGAACGTGCGTACTGTTCTGTTGTGCGGGCCACCATGATGGGACCGCCGTATCCGGTGTCTGCGTCTGCAATCAACGGCACAGAAGAATCGAGATTGGCGATCATTTCCGCATTTTGACGCATGTCGTTCAATGTGGATATTGCTAGGTCTGCCTGACCATGCATTGAGGCTGTTGTGCCTGCTCCTGTCTAGAAGAGATCTTAGCACGTTTTGATCTGCCAGGAATGTTGCCATGTGTACGGTACCATGTAGAGAGCATCAAATCCAACCTGGAGAGCGATGCGGGCAGAAAAACCATCATAAACACCAGGAGCCAGAATGAACTCTCCATTTTCCAATTTCTGACGGAGAATAGTTGCTGCCGACTTGACTGACATGTTTCGATACACTAAACAAGATGGTGTGCTTTTTAGTGATGTATGGAAGAGTTGACGGTATCCAGAGAATTCAACGGCCAGCTGAAGAAGGACGTAGTGGTGCCGAGTGAATATCTGTGTAGAAAATAGAAATGAAGGCGAACAAACAAAAACCAGTTTCTCCATGCCAGTTGACGTAGAGGACTATAGGCATCGGCGACCATCGGCGCCGACTTGCCTCGGCCTGACTAAGCCGTGGCCGACACCGGAGATGTCTGTTTGATATGCAACGAGCATCATACACTTAGTACTATATGTACGGAGACTGCAACAGATCAAGTCTGCTAAACGTTTCGCTAACAAACTGACTTGCCACCTCTTGTTTCTCTTAATCGCGACCATGGAACTGCAGCGGACGACGCGAAGCTACCAAGGACGCTGTTTCTTCCACACAACTGGGCGACCACCACTACGTTCTCTCCATGATGTCAATATTCTTTCATTGACTCGTGCCTAGAACCATGAACCTGAGGAATACCATTGGTACTGGTCTGGATTAGCATGAAAGTGCTAAAAGTTACCTTTGTACCTGCTACGAAAGTACTTAACCATTCTCCTGGTTGTTGAATGAAACTCGCCAAGCGAAGACAGACTGGCATGACCGCTCCATTGTGTCGATTGTAGACCGGTAATGCTAGCCCGATGATTGAAAAAAATCACTCATGCTAGAGCAGATTGCTGTTGACTGTAAGCTACTCGGAGCTCAAGCGCGCTACGTCTGCCAGAGCCGCTTCTTCCTTCCTTTTCTTTCGCTCGTCACGACTTCATCCGCTGTTCTTCTACTCAACACTCATGTTACTTCACGGATTGATATATCACAATTGATCTTCTCGTTGTTATCTCGCTTAGACAGTCTGTCGCCAACTCATTGGACTATCGATTAACCTACGATATCATGAACAGCAGCAAGTCGGCCCAGGGAAACGAATATCTGGTGCGTCTCAAGGAAGGATGGTACACAGAATTTGCACTAATGATTGATCACTTATCAGAGTGAACCAAAACCTGACGCCTTTTGCCCCAACCTTTCGGAATTCCCTGAACTCCGGCGTCTCTGTTCGAGATTGACATTTCGACCCGATAGCTCGTTCTTGCTTATTCGTGCATCTTTCTCAATACTTAACCATCATTTTCCCCCGTCCAGAGGATTTGCCATCATCTCCGGAAAGCCGGGTGAGCACGACGGAGCACCCGAATTCGCGCTCGTTGTTAGAAATGCCCCCGAACAACCTGCCTACCATGGACTTATCATCGATCATGTGATGATCATGTTCTTGCCGGCCCAGTCGCCGAGAGATTTTGCTGCTTTACAAGACGACAGACATATTCGAACCGAATTGGAGATGAAGATAGAAAACCGCGTGTTCCCAGCTGAAGAATGTCATATTCCACATGGGTGGCCATTTTCCATGGTAATCCACGGCGTTGGTTGGTTTGGGTTCTACCAATACGACGGAAATAAGCCCCCAGGGTCTCGAGTGTTCAAATACGGAGATCTTGCCCTGCAGCTCCCTGAAGACTGGTATCATTTGGTCGACGATTGGAATCTAGTGAACAGGGTCCTCCGGCACATGGCTATAGCGAGATTTCCTTTGCACCAAGAGCCTCCTTATCCGTCAATCTTCCGCGTGCCTCAACTATTTACGATGGCCACGATGCTCATGTTGTCCGATCATCCTGCCATGCGCGCAGAAGTGGAGTCCGAATTCTTTCCTCAAGACCCTTCGGCTACTTCAATTGCGAAAACGCCCACTCCACAGCAACCGGTTGTTAGCCAGGAGTTGACGCGCCCAGAGAGTCCCGGTACGAGTTTCATCGACCCAAAGACTCTGCATCCACCGAACTGGAGAGACCCTACCCGAAAATGAGTAATTGTTCGCCGAACTTTGTATACTTTATTTTTACTCGTATAACTCTCACCGGCGATGTTATTCATGTTTTAGAAGTTGTGAAAGTTTAAATTTGTGTCAGGCAGGACTTGTTATCATTATTATTGCATACAGTACGTTTGAATGTCAATCACCTTCATATTAATGATTGGAAACGAATCACACTATTTCATCAATTCACATTTCCAGAGACTTGGACAGGCTTTTGGGGAAGCACCATATTAATCACTACATATAGACATAGGATTGGCCTTTACAGAGACGAAAGCTATTTCGACACCTGGTTGTTTTATTACCATGAGGCAAGTCCACCCCACCACTTGTTCATGTCTGCTTTTAATTACAGGGGCCAGTATTATCTCGTTTCTTCTAGCTGAAGTAGACTACATTATCCAATTTGATATTACAGTGTGTATGGAAAAGGATTTGAATCCTGGTCCAGCACCTAGAAGTTTTTCGTCAGTAATATTCATACCGCGAATGGCCTGGACTGCTCCAGAGGCTTGGTGGTTTATGATTCTTCCACAATATCTCAGACTCCCTGATTATCTGTCATGAGAGTCGACCCACCCAGCACCGAATATCAACAAACTCGCGTCTCGGTGCCCACTTTCTTTACCACTCTTACTCACCACCTCACTCATCACTCTCATTCACCACTCTTACTTACTACTCTCACTCACCACCCAGTTCCTACTTATAGTGTTTGAGTCAATATTTCCTTGGTCCAAAAAATACATCAAAGGTTTGAAACAATAATGAGATGTCCTTAGTCGCCCCTGCTAACATTTGGCTCTGTATTCATCGGTCCAGATCGACCAGTGTATCCAAATCTTGCAACAAAAATGGCTTCAGAAAAGAAACGTCCTTCCTTAACAGATTCGGCTGAGAGTGTACCTGAAACCAAGAAGCTGCTTACTGCGATATCCACGCCCAGCATGAACGGAAATGGGACTGATCGGAGCAACTCACAACCCGCAACGCTTCTATTCAGGTCACAAGCATTTTCCATCCCACAACCCACAACGGTTTTAGCCAGCTCACAAGTGCTTTCAATCCAACGTCCATCCCCTTCTGCGGGACATTATTACATGATCCGCGACTCGGTAACTAGGCGGGTTATTGCTATTCGAGAGGGCATTTTGATTGTACTCCCAGAGTCAGAGATTCGTCGTGACTTTCGCAAAGTTACCAGCCACTGGCTCTGTTACGAGCGGAGCCGCGTTTTGTGTTTTAAGAGTACAATCACTGGCTGTTATATTGATATAAAGAAGAGCAATGCCTCTTTGTTCCCCTTGAAAGCCGCCAAAGAAGTGCCACTCCAGATGACTGGGACGGGATATTATAGCTACTTCACCATTCGAGTGCAGGATGCTAGAGAGGGAACATATTCGTTGCTAATGTGGATTTCCAATGGTCTTTGGCCGGTGAAAATTAGTTCTTCCAACCATGAGCAGCTTGTTGTGTGCTCTCAAGATTACTCTGGAACAATGTGGGAGTTCATACCAGTGTAACGCTCTGTTCAAGCGTGCCATACTTGACTGTCAAGTATGTTTCGGAGCTGACGCACCCCCACGAATGTATTTTTAGAAAATTGGCCCAACAAAGATGGGAAAGTTAGCTTTTGTCGAAGAAATTAAAAGGACAGAAGTGATTTTCTCTCATGGATTTTTCATAAGTGTGCGCAAATTTCGAGTCTTCAGGGTTATGGTTTGAAGACAATATTTTCTCTATGTGTTCAGTGGGTTGTCTATTGAAAATAAGAAAAATTCATTGAATGCTACTTTCAATGTGAAACTTTTTTTCTTCGTCTACCTGAAATCGTGGAGATCGTAGAAAAACGACCTTCCTGGTCCACCAGTTGACTCTTGATAAACTAAAGAAACATGCACTCGGGCAAGAAATGCTAGTCTAATATACCAGCTAAGCGGCTGCTCATGCTAAAAATTTTCACAGATGGAAATTCCCCCGAAAGGAAAAGTGATCTGGGACGCTCAAGCTCGGTCATTAAGACACTCTGTATGTCCAGGTACAAGAATAGCAAAAGCTAGATGCACAATGGTACAAGTTGTTTAATCATGGCTACAAGTTTGAAGAGGAAATATTATTACCTTGTGTGTTTGAACGTTGCTCTCTATATACTAGACTTTGCGAGTCCGTTTTGCGCCGTGGTCACAGATTGATAATCTTACATGCCATAAAATTGAATTCACATACAACGCACTAGTGATGCCTCAAATGTTCAATGTTGCTAAAACACAACTGATTTAAATATTCGCCACACGGATTCGTAAATAATTTATATGTAGTATTTGCTCAGGGTAAACTCGAATTTATTGCACGATATGCGTCGCAATATTCCCACCTGACACTTCTACCGCTGGTGAACCAGATAGTTTGGAGTCAAACGACACCGACAATGTAATGGACTCTTCCGGAAACAATGTGACATAATTATCCGACCAATATGGGGGGTTTATATTTTCATTCGTCTTTGAGTCAATCAGCACAAGTCTGATGAAAAAGGCAGGTGTCTTGGATTTGTTGTTGAGCTGCACTTGCAATGTTGTCGTTGAATTAGAGCTTTCGGTTGTGGGTGTGACGGTCGTTTTGACATTAGCAGTTGATAGATTCTGCAAAGCAGTATAGTTCGAGTATGTTGTTATCGGTGTATAGTACCAAGTCGAGTTGTCCCACTGTAATACATCGTTCTGAGGTGTGAGCCAATAGACATTGCGGCTAAGGACGTTTTCTTCTTTATCGGAAAGAACAAGACGTAGAAAGGCGACATCATTGATTTTTTCATATGCGGTGAGGTTGGCAATCTCTTTTGAATGGTTCGGTTTTGTAGTAGTATTGAGCTGCTTGGTCGAAAGAGAAGTACCCGTTGTATCAATCAGTTCTACATAGACTGAGCGAGAGCCATCATCCCCGTCGTTCAAACCATTCAGACGGTTGATTAAGTAGATGGTATTGTTCTCATAGTTGTAGGAAACATGCTCTGGACGAGCACCGACTTTGACCCCGTAGAAGCACCCTGCGGTGTTAAGATAGTAATCAAATAGCTGCCAGTGCAGATTAGGCCAGGCGCTATTCATCATCCAGTAGATTCTATGCACATTAGATATTTGTCTGGTGGAAAAGCAAGTGGTCAAACTTACACTCCCGTGGCCGGATGATGAGCATCCTGAAGGGACGCAAATCCTTCATATTCGGCACGAGTAGCCTCATAATCCATAATCTGTGCCTTGAGAAGATAGTCCTCTAGACTAGTGGGCGCGCCATATCGGTTGTACAAGGCGTCATTATAGATCGAGCGGTCGTAGAACGAGGAGACATTGCTTGACATGTGGAAGAGACCCTTTTTCGGCTTCGTCCACAAATCGTTCAAATCGTCATCCGACAAAAACTTCTTCAAACTTCGAATCTCCGGCGTCCCCACACCAGGGCCCTCTTCAGACCCGAATCCCATAGCAGCACCGACCTGGCCGCCATACCAATAGTTGGGGGGGACATAGTCGTAGGGACCGAGCATCTTTGCTCCCGAAGAGCCAAGAATTTTGGGAGATCCTAGTTCACCGGCGGATGCAACAATTGGATTGGGCCAGTCCCAGGTTTTCAGACCGTCTACATAGATAGATGCAGCTCGATTATCGGGCCAATAATCCGATCCCACTAAAAATGCAAGAATACTGGGATGCGTCTGCATCATGGATGCCTCGTGTAGCATGGAATAGTTGGCAATCCAGTAGTCATGGTGGTCAAATCGGACATAGTCGGGAACATCAGTGTTGTACTAGAATCAATAAAATTAGAGGCGCGACAATTGCCAAATGAAGGCTTGCTTACTGTCCATCCCTCCCACCAGTCACAACACTCCCATCCTGGCATGATCATAAGACCAATTTCATCAGCCATTTCGAACAGTTCCGGGTGTTCCTGTTTCCCTTCTAGTCTGACGGTGTTCATGCCCAAATCAAGCATCAATTCAAATTTTTGCCGTACATATTCCGCATCCCATCGCATGAACATATCCGGGCCGTAGCCGCCACCCAACGGAAGGAAGCGCTCTCCGTTGACCTTAAAGGTACGGTCTCCGAAGTCGTTCAATCCTGATTCCACATAGCGAATGCCAATTTTCCGAGGCTCTGCAATGTCTGAAACTTTGTCGTTAACTGTTACCTTAACACCGACATCGTAAAGGGGTTGATCGCCCCAGAGTCGCGGCCACCAGATCTGTGGGTTCTTGACAGTCCCAGTTGCAGTCAAGACCTTTTCCTCGTTTGCATCCAAGGAAAACGGTTGAGAAAGAACAAGAACGTGGTCCGATTCAAGACTAAGTTGGGCAGAAAATGTGCCGTGGATGAGGTGGTCCTCAAAGTTGGTTGCATTAACTTTGATGGTGATATCGACTGACTCCTTGCCAGGCGTCCAGTCGTGCACAACACGAATCGGAGCCAAAGCAACGGGGCCGGTTTGGGAGATTTCAACATCTCGCCAGACGCCGGTGCCGTTGTCTGGTGGATACGGGTTCCAGTCAACAAAGCCCATGGCGGAGTCCAACAGGTAGCTGGTTTCGTGGGCTTGGACCAGGATTGCATTGGGGCCCTCCTGCAGGAGCTTGGTGACTTCATATTTGTGGCCGCCGTATGCACCCACTTGGTAACTCTTATCGGCAATCTTCTTGCCATTGACCCATATATCCGCTTTGGAGGTGATTCCATGAGTGACGACGAAATAATGCTGACCCTTCTTTGGGCGCAACGTGAACTCATCCCGGTACAGCCATGGGGAGCCGAAGACTGAGCGATCGACAACATGATTGAGGTTGTCGGAGAACCACAGCTCGGTATCATTGTACACACCGGCTTCAATAAGGCCGGCCATTACCGTCTTCCGGGAGCTCACTCGATACCATTCTGACACATCGGCGCCTGGCTGGGCCAGCGCGGTGAAGTTGTCAGGGGCATGCAAGACGGATTGTATGCTCCACCCTGGGATTGTGCCTGTTTGTCCCGACGACGAAACTATATCAGCGCCGTTGGCACCGAGAGGCGCTAAAGCACCCAGCACCAGAGTAGCGAGTGACAGAATACCCATTGCTGCTGTTATGCTCACCTGCAGGTACGATCAGGTGGGACGGGTTGTGAGGGAGCTCTCACGCAGCAGTGAGCGAGCCGGCATTAAATAACGTGGTGAGCTATTTATATCTCTTGATAAGCATGTCGTGAGGTCGCATCGTCTGCCCTGAAACTCAATTGCAGTAAAGCATCACAAGGGAATGTCCGGTCATTCAGCCGAAAAAGACCGGGTTCGCCGGTAGAGAAACAAATCGCGCGCCTCCATTGGCTACAAGTGGATCAGTCTGGGGTAGGATAGTCCAGGCTAGCCTGTTTGGGTTAGCGGATGACAACGCTGACGATTTTCTACTTTGGGAAGGTGGTAGTCACGTGCCCCCGCCATCGCTGCCTGACGGATATGGCAGCGACTCGACCGTGCTTAATCAGGGTTAGGGCTACTATCTAGGGCTTGACTCTCAAATCTTCCCCATATGCTAGCAATACACACAAACAATGCTGATATAAAAGGGAGAGCCAGAAAAGGCCCCCCTTAACATATGCCGCCATATTCATTCCCTTCGTGCTCCGATAGCCCCGGGAAGCCGTTGGATGATTGATCCGACCGAAGATAACGACATGCGCTCAGGAAAAGGTTAGAACAAACATCGCTATGAGGCAGCGAAATCGTGAGCGGCCCATGGAAGCAGTTTCATCTGCGTCGTGAATATTGAACCTCGGCCACGAATATCCTCTCTAGGATATTACTATTTAATCATATTTAACGTCTTTACCGAGCCCTAGGCTATGACAGACAGCCTAGAGAGGATAAAGTCTTGGGTTGAAAAAATAATTGCAGTCACACAAGATGGCCGACAAAGACCATATACCTCAGTACAGAGGCGACAGAATCTCACGGTATGGGTGTTTCGCTAATGAACATTTTATTCCAAGGGTTCTATGAGAGTATCGCAAGGTGGCACGGGTAATTCGACTAGCTACCTAAAGGCCTTGTAAGTCTCTGCAAGCATTCACCCAATCACAGAAACTGATTTGCAAATGCAGCCATCTCAAAGGTGTATTGACATTTCATTTCCATACCAACAAAACTTTCTTCAAATTCTGAGAGGAAATGCTATCTTTGCAGAGCATTAAATTATTTCTTCTGAGAAAGCTAATTTTGGTTTCAACCAATGTCTTTTACAAGGCATACGACCTCGAAAAAAACATTGTATTAATAAATAAGACTATACAAATTTTTAATAGAGCCATTGTGCCTACTAACTTAATTACAATCTTGAATTTGCTCTGTCCATAGCCCCGAAGGACAGCAGTCCAAATATTTCCACATTAGGAAATAAATTACGGCCGATGATCGTATCTCCGCCCAGCACGTGCAGAAAAGCCCCGCATAGGCAGCCCGAAGAGCAAACCAGCTGCGTCCAACACACTGCGTGATCATCACTTCCCACTTACAACAAGGGCCTTGAAAACCATACGATCAAGAAGCAGAATATTCACCCTGCCGTCAATAATGCCTGTCACCCATGTCGTCATGTTCAAGTTCAAGAACGACGTGCCTCCCAAAGAAATCCAGTCTGTACGTGGCAGCCTGATGCGGGGTTCTTGTGTTGCACCAGTTCTGTAAAAGTACTAATAAGAGGTTTGTATAGATAGTCAGTCGCATGCTCGATCTAAAAAACCAGTGTCTTCATCCGGGAACATCCAGGCCGTATATCATATCCTTAAAAGGAGGCCGTGAGAACTCTATCGAAGGGTTACAGGTATCAGACGATTTCATCAGCTCCTATACCGAAGTAGATGTATCTAATACTAACCGATGATTATTGCCTGTGTAGAACAGCGCGACCCATATCTTTACGATGGATTTTCAGACCTCTGAGGATCGAGATTACTACGTCAGAGCGGACCCTGCCCATTTATTATTTGTCCAGAGCATCGGATCGGTTGTGGACAAAGTTCAAGTTGTTGATTTTGCGGCGGGGGTTTGGTGATATTTCACGTGTATTCTAATTTCTAATCAGGTAATAACAGCATAAGATAATAATTTCTAGAAAGGTTCCACAACCACTCAGAAATCCTCTATCTCCCTCTCATACCCCTTTTCTTTTCACCCCCCAATCTTTTCAAAAAGCAACATTATTGTTCCTTCCTGTGAGAAGAAGAAAGGATACTTTCTCCGCAGCAAACATGCAGTGTACGACGTAATACAATACTGTATATCAAGTGAGTCGCAAATCCCTGCTTGAACGAGTTGCAAAAGTGGTCTAAGAAATCATGTATAGTGCTGGAGAGTACTTTTGTGCGATAAACTGTTTTTCTAGGAGTACCCAACTATTAAAGTCGTCGCCAACCATCTGTTACATGTTTTCATCCCAAACATGCGGATTTTCCAATCACGAATATGGCCATGGACAACAGCGAAGATCCACAATGGATGAACGCTCTCAGAATCGACTCACTTCACGATAATTACCAAACTCAAATCAATACACTTCATGGTACTTACCACGCTCAAATCGATGAGCTTCAAGAAAGGCTTGCGGCCGTAGAAAACAACAGCAAAGTGTATCGAAACCAAGCCGCCACGCTTCGAGAGGAGCTCAAACCTCTGAAAGAGAAGGTAGACTTGATCTACATTGCGGAACTTTCAACTTTCCTTCCTCGCGAGAAAGTGCCCGATCGCTTCAGCAGGAATGAAGCAATACATGGAGCTCGAGTCAGATTCGACCTCGCGTTTTTACAACGCCCTTCAGAGGCAGGTCTAAAGTTCTTAGACCGCAATGGCCTCACAAAGTCAGACATGGTGAAAGCTTTCAGGGCTCGGTACAAGTACTCCCCAAGGAGTCTTGGAGATCCTTCTAGCATTCCCGAGCACATTGCCAGCGCTATCAATATGAAAACAGACCTTGAAAATCTCAAGTCCTGGAAAGAACGTTTCGGACCCGATGACACATTTTACAGCGACATGATATCAGACTGCAAGCCTCTCATCAAACACTGGGCTCATCCTACAGAAAACCATCCGTACTCACTTGAGGAGACCGAAAAGGGTTTTGAGGACCTTAAATGTCGGTATTGGTCATAGGTACCAAGGGAATTTCAGATCTGTGCGACAGAGGGTGCTTCTATTTTCATTTCGTTGGTTTTTAGAAACACAAATTTTGTTTTGCGTTTTTGGCACGAACAAAAGAAATCAATCAGCAGGATCGCATTGCAAGACACAGCCCACAAAGAACCCCTGGATTAAAGATGAATTTCACCTCCTCGCTCTGTAATAATACACAAAAGCCACAGTAATAATAAATAGCCTACGGGTATATAAACAGATTGGTATCTCGCAATACGTGCAAGGCATCCGTATCAAGCTTTGTCTCACCACCAGATCTTCCATTCACAACACCGATTTTCAAAACGTACTTCCTCCAAAAAAGTGAGGAGTGTGGGAAACAACATTAGCCTTAAAATGATATACGACGAGAGTTACTTCAAGGCGAGAGATGCTGCATACGAAAGGAATAAGAGTTACTTCGAAACAGAAGCGACGAAACTTCAAAGACGGATGAATGAGATGAAAGAGCGGATTCTCAATATCCGCCGGGAACGAAGGAATTTCTACGCACATCGCAATGACCATGACCCATTTCAAATTCAAACCTCTGAACTTTTATGTTACCTATCTTTGTCCAAACAGCCAAGGCGTCGGACCATCAATAATGCAAATGTGAAATTTGACCTTGAGCTGTACGAGACTCTGATACTCAATGGCGAAACCAAATATGTCAAAGATAGACTTATCAAAATCTCAGACGTTGACGTAGCAATAAATGCTCGGTACGGCTTTCATCCACAAGATTTTAAATTGGAATCCTCCGAAATTCCCGATGATGTTGTGGGGCTGATAAATACAAAACAATGGCCGACCTTACTCATCTCTATTTCTGGAAAGAAGCCACAGGTGAGAAGTCCAAACTGCGCGATATTCTCAGAGACAAGTGCAGCGATCTCCTGAATCGTTGGATGGACCCAACCAATGACCGTCCATATTCGAAGAAAGAGACGGAATTATTAATGAAGGATCGTCAGTATTGGTCCATGTAGTCACTAGAAGAATTTTGGGATTACGTGACCAATGTAAGCAAAATTAAAGGGGGCGCGTTCAAATATTGTATGGATATACATTGGTATTGTTGGTTTTCTTTTCTAATGTATATGTTCATCAGTCTGATTCCTCGGTCTTCTCCTCCATATTGTTCGTGTCACTATAATGTATCCTTATACCTAGACTTGTCTCCTTTTATTTTCGATGTTACCCCAAAATAAAAAAATAAAATAAAATAGAAAAAAAAATAAAATTAAAGACCAAAAAAGACAAAACAAAACAAAGAAGACAAAAAGACGACCAAGAAACAAAGCACCGGCATTGTTGCTATTCATAGATCATGAAAGACGTATTGTTGGGCAGGTTACGCCGGATATCAACTGATGCCGGATATCAATTGATGATTACGGGTATATCCTTCAAAAATTAATGCTTCAAAGCCATAGTATTCCCCTATGGAAATAAGAATCTGACTTTTCTTTTTTAAATTCTGTTCCTGAACCGTACTATTTTCTTGGAAATATTCCTCTATCACGTAGCAATATTTATATATATCGCTAACTACGAGTGTTATAGGTCTAGTAGTCGTTGCGTTTCTTGCTTAGAATAGGGAAATCAGATCGTACACAGCGCCAGGGTCAAATATGACCTGGACTTTTACGACTGTCTATTGCCTACCGGCCAGACCTACTTGAACAATCGTCTTTATAAAACGGCAGATGCTGAACAGGCATTCCAAACCCGATACGGACATTTCCCGAAAGAACTGAGAAAGAATTACTCAGATATTCCTAGTCATGTGGTGGCCTTAACCAACCTAAGGGCAGATCTTACCCATCTAACTTGCTGGAAAGAATACCGCGGCGAAGATCTCGACTTCCGTGACACACTCATTGGAAAATGCAATGACCTCATTGACCGGTGGTTAAATCCTATCCGTATTTGACAGAACAAACACAGCAAACGGTCAATGATCTTTATCGAATGTACCTTGATGGTCTTGGTTGTTCTTAATAATCGGGGTCGAACGTCTACTTTCCTATTACATTCTATGGTCAGTTTGATCAATTGATCAATGCCCACACAGTTAGCTAGATTTCGGTAGAAGGCAATGGTTTATTTTGAATTGAAGTCTTTAGAAGCGTATGGTTCCACAGAAACTATCCCCTAATGAGTCGCTATAGCTCAATATAAAAGTACAGCCTGAAAACATAGCAGTATGATAATTAAAGTAGAAAATTACATGTAAGTAAACTTGTCTTCCAACACACATATTTGGAAGGCTCTCCCAATGCATAACAAAAGGCCGTATCTCGTTGCATATGTAGCAAATAGCAATCTATCGAATGGCCAAGCCCGAGACATCTACCAGATCAATAGCCACAGGTTCACCCGAGGATGTCGACGAGCCACCCTTGGAAGCTGACCTAAAGCTGGACGTACTAGAAAGCACAGAGGGAGTATTAGAGGTATTTCTCTTTGTCACCATTTTGGGGGTTCCTGGCGGTGGTGGAATGTCGACCTTGCTGGCATCTGACCTGAACGCGGCATGTCGCGAGGACTCGGTGTGTCTTATTTGCAGTGGGACCAGTCGTTCGCGGATCCAGGACTCAAAAGCGCCGGCGTCTTTGTTGCGTCTTTTCCATAGCTTTGAGGATTCCTGGAAAGCGTGTGTAACTTCGGATCGGCGGAGAGAATCGTATACCTCAAAAGTCTTTTGCAGAGGGAGGTCGATATACTGCGTGAGAACGCGCGAGAAGACGATGGCATCGTCGATGGCGTATGCCGCTGATTCGTCGCGCGGTAGCATCTATAAACAGTGTCAGTTTTCTTTCCTCAATTCGTCCTTCTAGATGTCTAAACATACTGCGTGAGCCGCATCACCGAGCAGTATTGCTCTTTCGGTAAACCACTTTCCCCCCAGTGGGACTTGGTATATCGGATACAACATCCAGTCAATGTCGGAGTGGGCAGCGACCTCCTTGATGCATGGAATAGAAGACTGGCCGTACCGCAGTGACACTTCATGGCTCAAGGAAGCTTTGATCATAGAACGTTTGGATTGATCGTCGTCGTCGTGCACTGTGTGTCCCTCCACCGCTTCTTCGCGACACTCCAGCATGACAGACAGAAAGAGGTCTTCATGGTGTTTGGTGCAAAAGGCCATTAAAAGCGTACCGGATTTGGAAAAATTTAATGAAGTTGCCCGGAAATGCGGCGATGTCCTCAAGCTATTCGTTTTGATTGTGCTCTGTACGAGGGAAAAGCGGCTGTACTCGGCTTCTCTGCCCGGGTCGATGAATTTCCTGCGTGTGGCCGAATGGACACCGTCACAACCGAGCAGAAGATCCCCCGTCGCCGTAGAATTGTCTTTGAAGACGAGTTCGACTTTGTTGGCTGGGTCCAGTGGAATGACCCCGGAAAGTGCCTTGCCAAAGACAATCTTGATATTCGGCCGTTTGTCGATTGCTGCTAGCATAGCCAGTGACAGATTGATCCTCAATACACGGCCGCCTTTATACTTTTTTCCGTCCTGGTTTCGTATTGTTCTCCCACTGATGCCGTGATATATGTTATCTGCACTGAACCCAGTCCCTTGTTTTCCCTTATAATCTACCTGGCCCAGACTTTTCCCCGTTCGGGCAGAAAATATCTCGATAGCGTCGACATCCGCGCCAGCGTCAGGGCCGAATCGCGCAAGTTCGTCAAGAACACCCAAATGATCGAGATGTCGGAAAGCGACAGGTGACAAGCCAATGGCTCCGCCTGATGTCGATGGCACGAAATGGCGTTCGAAGATGGTGATACGGAGATCCGGGATCAACGGTGAAAGGTGGTTAGAGAGCGAGAGGGCAGCAGACAATCCGGTAATCCCAGAGCCGATAATTAATATATCGCGAATCATTTTTACGACCCTGCCAAATGCTTCGTTTTTCTCTTTAGCTTTGGCGATGCGTGCCGGTCACCAACTTATATGATGAGTTCGCGGTGATCCCAGAAGATGAGTGAGACCCGAGATATCACAGCCAGAAGTACTGATTCAGAGCAGAATGAAAATCCAAATCCTTCACTCCATATGATTCCCATTCGATTGTTCATACAGTGGGGATTTCTTCCTGGTTTCTTTTCTTCCTTTCCCAGACACAGACAACTGCCCAAGCGAAGCGGCTATTAGTTTGGGGGTATTTCCCCAGAAAAAAGTCTGTGGTCTCCATTATTTAAGAAAACAGCAATCAGATAGTAAAAGGCAAAAAAAAAAAAAAAAAAAAAAAAAAACCAAGAAAAAAGTTTCTTTTGTCTCATGAATGTCATTACTCAAGTGCTACTGATAATCGCCAATGGGAACGCCACCCGAGTCACCCGAGGCCGAGAAAACTCAGAGCTGTGGCCGAGACACACGCAACGTTGGGCCACTAGACCCGAAATAGAGACTGAAGAAATCAACTGATTCGTTGCTGATTAGATTGATCGGCTGCATAGGTAAAACGTCCCGGTGTCAGGGTCCATGACTCTATGCAGACTACAGTGGAGAATGTGGGCTACTTTAGAATTGGCATGGAATGGCATGTCGGATTGTGAATTGCGGCCAGTGCGAGAGCCATGGTCTAGCCAGGGATGGCAATACAATGCTTTCCTTGCTTGTCCTTTATACATAATATTTTGCATTTTTTAGGGCTGTTTGGTGAATATACAGTGCGAATGACATGATTGGTCGAGTCACGTGCACCGAGCCAATCACCGCGAGAGGAATTTCGACAACAAAAGTCGATTCAACATCGATACATCGATTGATACCAGGACAGTTGTGTCCGGCCCTGCAACGAATAATCCAATATTTACGTTTTTGTGTTGTTCTCTATGCTTCCGTTATGCCATGAACGGGTAGGAGCTGAAATTTCTTTTCTCCCGCCTCTGAACTGATGATCCGGATCATCCGACGTCAACTTATCGCCATCACCACCGAACATCTTCAAGGGTCAATTAAAATCTAAGTCCAAACGGAGAGAAACAAAGGCAATGGCGTCCCTCTTCTCCTCGTCGGCGATTATCTTTCCGCTTGCTGCGCTGCTGCGCGTCGGGCTCCTTTTCTATGGCTTATACCAAGACCACAACTCGGCCATGAAGTACACGGACATTGACTACATGGTTTTCACCGATGCATCGCGCTTCATGTCCCAGGGCCAATCGCCATACTTGCGAGATACCTACCGCTACACGCCACTGCTCGCCTGGCTGTTGATTCCCACCGCATGGCAGCCTGGCTGGCTATGGTTCTCGTTTGGCAAGGTCCTGTTTGCCCTCGCCGATCTCGTGGCCGGGTGGCTGTTGCTGCTTGTCCTGCGCACAGAGCATTCGGATATGTCGGAAAAGTCCCGTCTGAAGTATGCCAGTATCTGGCTGCTGAATCCAATGGTCGCCACCATCAGCACCCGCGGCAGCTCCGAAGGTCTGCTCGGGGTCTTGGTCATGGCCCTGCTATGGGCGGTGCTGACTCGTCGGACCGTTCTCGCTGGCTTGTTGCTGGGGTTTGGAGTTCATTTCAAAATCTACCCATTCATCTATGCCCCAAGCGTGATCTGGTTTCTATCTCCTGCCAACAAGGACAAACCCCCAAGAGGAGAAAGCATCTCGTTGTTGAACCAGGTTCTCAGCTTCGTCACCCGGGAAAGAATCACCGTGACAGTTGTCTCACTACTAGCGTTTTCCGGCCTCAATCTGTGGATGTACTCTCTATACTCCCACCCGTTTCTCCAACACACATACCTCCACCATCTGACTCGTATCGACCACCGACACAACTTCTCCCCATACAACACCCTGCTATATCTGTCGTCCTCATTCGCTGGAGATTCTTCTGCCGGAGAAAGCTTGGAAATCCAATTCGAGTCATTGGCGTTTATCCCACAATTGATCCTCTCCACTATCGCTATTCCGCTCATCCTAGCGAAGAAATCGCTGGCTGGTGCCATGCTGGCACAGACCTTTGCCTTTGTGGCGTTTAACAAGGTTTGCACGAGTCAGGTAACACCTTATACTCCTCTAACTTTCCCTACACCCCACTAATTATTTTTATATTTATTCTTTCTATTAAACAGTACTTTTTGTGGTACCTCGTCTTCCTGCCCCTCTACCTGCCGTCTTCATCATTTATGAAATCTCCACTCCTAGGTATCGGTGCCTTGCTCATGTGGGTAATTTCTCAGGTACGTCAACTTCCTTCCACCTACATACCATATACTTAATTCTGAAACAACTAATCTCTTCTTTTATAAACTGTGCACAGGCACTCTGGCTCCATCAAGCGTTCCAACTTGAGTTTTTGGGTGTTTCAACCTTTGTGCCGGGTCTATGGCTTGCCTCCCTGCTCTTTTATTTGGTTAATTGCTGGATTCTGGGCGTTATTATTACTGATGTTGGCAAAGGTGGTGCCGAAACGTCTTTGGAGACGAAGAAAAGGGTTTAAAATTGGAGGGGAAAGTCGTCCGTGACACTTGTATACATGATTACATACATACATACTATTTAATAAACAATTAATTCTATTTTTCGCCATTTCAAAGGTTATTGTTCAAGTGAAATAATAATTTTGTCATTAATAATTATTATCTGGCAGGCATCAACTGACTGCCGAATTGAAATCAAAGAAAACCTAGAGGCACATCGTCTGCTTCGGCAAGCACCTAGACACTACTACCCCTATCCCGCAGTTCTTAACAAGAGATATACCGAGAAATTCAGGAATAGTGCTACAGCTCCTCCATGCTAGATCAATATCAATCGATAAATTCCATGCCACAAGCCGAAGAGGAAAAACAAGAAAACACACAGAGTAACATCAGTAAACACCGGACAGATGGGGTATTATTCGCAAAAAGTTCAATCAATCACAACCTTAAAAAACAATCATTGCAAATAAATTGCCAAATATAGCTAGGAACCACTTCACGACTTGGCCGCGTCAGAAAGAATCTTGTAATTGCTAGCGTTGATGCTGAGGGGGCGTGTGCGAGGATATAGAGCGCCGATGATGGTATGATTAGCACCAAGTTGTGGATAAATGCCATCGGACAACTGAATATAGTGGGTGGATGGCCGCACTTGCGCAAGAGTCTCGATTATCTGGATATTCCACAGCCCCGTGCATTCATAGCCCACCATTTGAAAGTATGGGTTGAGCAATGCACATGTCGAGTCGAGGTCGATGAAGCGAATTCGTATATACGACAACGACAGGTACGTTTCTAGTGACCGGACCGCACCCAAGACCAATTTCTCAAACGACTGGATGAACTTGAGATTGGTGATTCCAGATGGCTCTTCCAGAACAGGAGACGAGGGCTCGCTGCTTGCCTCTCGACAGCAGGTCTTGACAACAAGGTCGAGAGATCTGAGCCTTGCATCTTGTGGCCGATGAGATATGGCTGCGCGTGCAGCATTGAAAAAGCTCGAACAGACGTTGCCCGTGAAACTGAGATGTTCCAACCGCGGCGCGATACTCCCCAACAGTCGGCAAAGGTGGTTACGGTGGCTCACCTTGTCACCATGCCAGTGAGATTGATCGTTGCTGTGGAAGCCTTCAAGGCTAATATCGAGGTGTACCACGCTAGATGATAAGTTGGACAATGCCTTGTAAATGGTGTGGCATGCTTCCGTTTTTGGCTTGGCATATGCGCAATGCCATTCCCGCAGCGAGGGCAATGCTTCCGAAATCGTTGCCCAGTGACGATAGTCCCGCATGATATTCCACGCGCCACGCATAACAAGTGTTCTGACATTGGGGAGCGGCTCAAGATGGAACTCGCCCTTCAATCCATACGGATCACCGGCGAAATGTGTGATTAGAGGAGGTTTCTTGCAATGGCCGGCTTCAAGTGTCAAGATTTGTGCTGCGGGAAAAAATATCCCTACATGCCGGAATATGTCCTCGAGACTCGCATTGTGGCTAGCCATGTGAAATGCAAAGTTGTTTGAGGCATAACTGCCGTGTTCCTGCTCCTCCCATCTCGACACAGTCCCCTGTAGCATTGCATTGACTCCCGCCAATCCAGTGTCTTCATTCAAATGCCGTCGTCCCGCTAAAAACTCACGAGGCTGTGCGGTAATATTCTTGCGAGCCCGGTTTCCCCAGACAGGGACCCAGACTTCGATATGTCGCACGTAGGATACGAGATGGGGGTGAAGTCCAAACCAATCTTCAGTTTCCGTCAGACCATCCTTGGTCCCTTTGACCTTGACTAAATGCGAGTCAGCAAAAAGAGCACTCCCCAAAGGCAAACTATACTCACTGTGTCTAAAGATTCGCTCTTGTACCAGGGTCCTCCAAAGCGGCGATATCAAAGATAGGTCCGACAAGGCTTTCCTCCTAGGATGTCGCAACGCCTTGACCCAACTCCGAGAGGCTGGGCCTGACCCGTTGTTGCCCGAAGCTGGTGCACGTTCTCCAAACAAATGGTCGAGAATCGCTTCGTGTATTTCAATAGGCAGGTGTTCAAATTGCAGGCTTGATCGGTTGGTGGGACATGGTACGTCGGATTGGATCCCGGTATCTTCCATTTCCGCAGCCACACTGGGATGGTACTCGAACGAAACATTCAGCGACTGCGTTGAGTCCACATCGTCGTTGTGAATATCCGCGCTCGTACATCTGCTTGTGCTCTTGTGGGTGGCCGAATACGTAGACGACAGGGGAAGGATCGAGGAGTTGACCGAAATTGGTCGTGGAGGAGGTACGGCGGAAATCATGGTTGGAGATGTCGACATAAGTAAGGATGAGTGATTTTTTTTTTGGCGTGTCTTTTATGCCCAGTTCGCCAGCGCCAACAAGGTACTTTCTGTTGTGATGAAAAGCAGTAAGGTCACTCGGACTAACCAGCCTCGCTCTCTCTCTCTCTCTCTCTCTCCCTCTTTCAAGGGGTGCACGAGAAACGGCAAATGGCGCAAGATATGGACGGCTGTTAAAACAAGGGCCAGAAGTAAAGTACAACACCCGGCCAGCGGACCCCCAACGCGGGGCTGCTGGTGGGCTAGATTTTGGCAGAAGAGACTAGTCAAATAACGAGTGAAGTCGTTTGCATTGGGCGTCAAAAGGCAAATCGACGTATAAGAAGAAGCGGAGAGGGATGACGATACGCGGGCGGAGTCGGGCTTCGCTGATAAGTGCAATCGGTCAATCAGTTTCGATCGGTGGATGCTGATCAAACCGGCGTTGCAAGCCAAGCAGGACCAGACAGGTTTCGCCGGTGACTGCAAACAAGCCACTTGATGTGTGTGTTCTGACCAAGATGCAAAGAGCAAAAGAGAAGACGGCAAGGTGAAGTGTCGACGATCCGATCCCTTGATAAGCAGCGAGGGAAGGCGTGGGGACGCTGGCTCCAACGGCGGGCGGTTTCACTTGGCGCTGGATGCTTAACTATCGCAAGCCACGGCGTGAGCGTCCAGTGCATTGGGCGGCAATATCTGTGTCGTCGCCAATCAGTCGCAGATATCGCGAATTATAAACATATACTCTACTCTTCGTCTCACCGCGTTCTCGACTCAGCCTCAGCAGATTTTTTCCCTGGAACCACGTGACTTGGGCAGTCTACGACTACTATTAATAACGGGCCAATCACACGCTGTATGGCAGGGGCTGGAGTGAGATTGTCCCAGGGAAAATCTGCACAATCGTGGGCGGTTAATCAATTGATTGGTTAGTTTTATCATTGTATGTATGTGTGTGTGGGTGTGTTTATGTGTTTATCTAGAGGCTGGCATATTATCTGTATGTTTCAAATATCTTATTGCCTCATCTCCTCCGGCGAAATTTAAAGCGAAGTTCCTCCTCATCACTGCCATCTTCTCCTGCGCCTTTCGAACGAGCGTCTCTCGTCCTTTTCTGGCTCGTCCGTTGGCTCTTCTGCGTCGTCGATGCGGAGATACGCGGAGTCTCTGAACGTGCCGATGGGGCTGGGAGCGATGTAGGGGCTTCCTCAGAAACTGCGAGCGAAGCCTGGCTCTCTGCACGGCTGATGGATCGCCGGGTGCTTTGCTGCTGCTGACTTGTGCGCCGGAAAATAGGATCAGGGCTTTCTTCTCGTTCGTTGTTAGCCCAGTAATGATCGCCGATCCCGTAATCTTTGCGCTTGACTTCATCTAGAGGAACGATGACTGCTTGGATACGGGATCGAGCAGCTCCCGGTTCCCCTCTTTTGCGGAACTTTTTGAAATTCTTGCGGCCATTCCAGCGCTCGTCCCATCGATCAGTCTCTTCCGCTGTGGTCTCTTCTCTTGGGCGAATAGGAACTTGGAATTCTTCAACAATGACAAGGTTCTTCATTTCCTCAATAGCCACGCCATCAACATTCGCTTGAGCATTGAGGTCGTCCTCATGTTTTTGTTTCAGCGCGGCCGCCTCTTCTTCTTGTTCGCGTCGGCGGCGAGCTGCTGCAAGAACGTCGACCTTTTGCCGCTTCGGTTTCGGCGCATCTTCGACTTGGACGGCGTCACGATGTGAGCGAGTGCCCATCTCCGCTCGCCGTCGTTTCATGGCGTTGGCTCCTGGAAGAAGGCCGGACATGCCATCATCTTCTTCGACGGGTTGTTCCGGGGGACTCTGCGGTTTGGTTTGATGTACTGATTCGTGTGTCGAGTCGTCAACATCACCGGGTTCAGAATGGTGTATTGGAATATCTTTCATGTCAAATCCATCGTCAAACTGTTTTACTCTACTCACAAAAGGGCGACTTTGTGACCGCTTTGCCCGTTTTGCTTCTGTCTGCGTTTCTGCTTGAGACGGTTCGGATTGCACAATATCCTCAACCTGGGTGGGTGTAACATCGATATTTGAAGATAACTCCCGTACAGATGTCCGCCGGCGACGGTCCGTTTTGGGTTGAGCTTCTCGGGAAGTCATAGAGTCGTCACGAGGTAAGGAACGACAGAGTGAAGCCGCGTCATTACTCAGTATGGCATCTAAAAACTCGCTCTGCTCAATAACACGCCGGTCCATCATCAAAGCAACGTCGTTCCCTAGTTGAATAGACCAGTCCTCATAGCCCTTGGCCCGGAACCGTACAAGCACAACTCCTCCATCGCTATTAGATGTCGAACAAGCATCCTTTTCACCTGCAGCATTTCTCATGAACTGCAACAGCTCATCCGCCGTGGTCTGGCCATTGTCAACCTGATAAAAGAGGGCCTTTCCGTGGCCGTTGTTTATAGGCGGTGACAAATTGTCGAATTGACCCGCATCGCAAAAGACAAATGTGTAGCCCTCAAAAACATGGACGCGGGACGGATTAGGGGCAAAGGATTCAGCTGGTCGTTGAACTGGTTCTTTACCGGCCGGCGGAAGATGCAGGTTAGCATCAGGCCAGTTCGCATCAAAATCAACTTCCAGAGGCGATAGCGATTCTAGAGTCTCTAGATCTCCAGGCGTCGCAGCATAGACCAAGGCGTCAAGGTATGAATCTTGGACTATGTATCGTCCGTTGATGAGAGATTGTAGACCTTTTGCGGTGTTTCGTTTATTCTGTATGACATGCGTAGTCTTTTCCACAAATGGAATAATGGTTTTGATATCCAGTTCCTCCAACCGACTGCGGGCAGGACCAAGGGGGTCCTTCGCTTTTAGTTCCTTGGAAGAAAAGGAAAAGCTGAGAACGGTAGGCTGCCATCTTATCCTGTACGGATAGAACACACATGTGTCAGCCTTCCAAACACGAATTACAAGATATCGACATACCTCAGCGCCGGCGGATAGCGCCCTAATTGCAGCGTATGCTCGTCCTCCGTCAACACTTTACTGGATCCTCGAATTTGGAGGCCATCGATTGTCGTTCCGCATTTGGATCCTTGGTCGGCAACGGTGAGAATAGATTTTTTGTGCACATGCGCCTATTCGTGTTAGTAAAACTTGACCGAGGCGAACAGAAGTGTAGAAAACATACGCCATCACCGGACTGCACTGGAGACACCTCGACCACTAGATGCTTTCTTGATATGGAAACGTCCTGAATGACATGACGGACTATCCACATACAATAAAAAAACATCAGCTTCCAACTCCACCAGTTTGTAATTTTGCTCTCCATCGACTTACCGCCTGCTTGCTTGATGCGGCCAAAGAGATACTTTTTCCCAGGCTTCAACCAGACTCTTTTTCCTGGGAGAGATTCTTAGTGACTCTTCAAACTGGTGGATCACGCATGCAGTGTACCTCCAAGTAGGTCCCCATCGGACTCCAGAATCCACATGTCGAGGACCTCAGCAGGTGGACGATCATCGTCCGAAGAGTTGTTGGAGAACAAAACCGATAAGGCTGCGACGGGGGAAGCGTGTCTCCACTTTCGCACTTGTGACGCGTGGTCACGTGTCGTCGCATTTCCATATTGCTGCCTTAGGAAGTCTCGTTGCTCGATCACTGTCGTTGTTTGGCGCCATTCGCCATGGACAGTGCAGAAGAGAATGGAGACGCACCAGATGCAAATACCGAACTGGGCCCGCAGTCCTCCCAAGAACACAAAACTCTCAAATATTCATTACTAGGACCCTCGCTGCTGAAAGCGGGTCAAGACGCGGTCGACCAACGTCAAGTAAGCGACACGCGGTCTTTTTCTAGCACAAGCACAACCATTAACCACATCATTAAAAAAAAAACAGGTTTCGGAAATTATTTACAATGCCTCCAAGGGCTCAAAATTCTTCAACCATGAGGAAACCAGGGACAAAGTACTGACCCAAAAGATCGAGCAAATCATAGCACGGAAAGCGCGTTTGGACCGGTTGGATTTATCCGTCGACAGTCGCCGGGCAGATGAATACATCGCAGAGCTTGAAACGACTCGAGACCTCTCTCAGATCGTAGTTCACGTTGACTGCGATGCCTTCTTTGCTGCTGTTGAGGAGCTGGACCGGCCCGAGCTCAAAACCGTGCCGATGGCCGTGGGCAAAGGCGTGCTGACGACCTGTAACTATATTGCACGGAAATACGGCTGTCGAAGCGGCATGGCTAGCTTTGTAGCAAAAAAGCTATGCCCGCAGCTAATATGCCTACCTCAAAACTATGAAAAGTACGGCGCCAAGGCAGAAGAGATCCGATCCGTTTTCGTGGAATACGATCCCTGCTTCGAAAGCGCGTCCATCGACGAGGCATACCTCAACATCACGGCATACTGCGATGAGAATAATATAGATCCCCAGGAGGCTGTTCAGGAAATGCGAGCGAGGATATCCGAGGAAACCAAAATCACCGTTTCAGCAGGCATAGCCGCGAACGCGAAACTGGCCAAGATCGCATCAAATCAGAACAAACCCAACGGACAGTTCTACATCCCAAGTGATCGCCAGGAAATAATGACATTTGTCAAGGACCTGCCAGTTCGAAAAGTCAACGGCATAGGACGCGTATTCGAACGAGAGCTAAAAGCAATCGGCATCGAAACATGCGGCGACATCTACCCTCATCGAGCTTCGCTAAAAAAGCTTTTTGGCGAAAAGGCCTTTCAATTTTTAATGCAGTGTTATCTTGGTCTGGGACGAACAAAAATCCAACCGGCTGAAGAGTATGAACGGAAGAGCGTGGGCACCGAAAGCACGTTTTCGGAAATGAGTGACAAGGGCGCTATCCGCGCACAACTTCGATGGACGGCAGAGGAATTGGAAAGGGATCTTACACGCACGCAGTTCAAGGGGCGAACGCTGGTGCTCAAGGTAAAATTGCATACTTTCGAAGTGTATACACGACAAGTGGTGCCGCCCAAAGCACTCTCTCAGGCCGATGACTTGTATGATTACGCTTTGCCGATAATGACCAAACTCGAGAAGGAGATACCGAATATGCGCTTGCGACTGATGGGACTGCGATGCACCAACCTCGTCAGCACGAAAAAAGGAGGTCTGAACTTGTTTGGTTTTCAACCAGTTCCAAAACCTACCATATCCTCCATCGAGGATGTTCCTCCAGAGTCCGAAAATGTTATCAGCTCTCCGAGTGGCGAAACGCAGCTGATCACAGAGCAAGATTTTGAAAACGCTGCACGGCAGGAACGAGAAGATGAGCTTGACGAGCTAGAGAAACTGACCCAGGAAGACAACGACTATAATGAACCACCTGCTGGCCATTCTGCTCAACCCGATGATAACGACAATCCAACAACCCCAAAAGCCCACCCAACAGATCCACCAACAGAATACTGGACCTGCCCTATCTGCTCCCGGCCCCAACCCGCTGACGACAAGAAGTTTAACGAGCACGTCGACTATTGCTTATCAAAGGGTACAATTCTAGAGGCCGTTCAGAGCTCTGCTCCTCCCGAACCGGCAACACATTCCTCGTCGTCGACAAATTTACAGCTGCCAGCTGAGCAGTCTTCCAAAAAGCGGAAGTCGGGTGGTGAAACGGATATACGACAGCGAAGATTGTTTTTTGCTTAGGTGTTGTTTATTGTCTGCTCTTGTACATACTTTTTTTTGGCTCCTGATACCCACATTTAAAACTACGCAATGCATATATATATAAATGAAGAGATCATTTTTGACTGATTTAGAACAGTATTCAATCAATGGATTGATGCTATATATATATATATATATGTAACAATCCATAAACACACATGTTATAATGGGCAATACCAAGACATCTAATATTGCTATACACTGGTCAACCAAGATATATACATATGAAAACATTGAAAGGGTATCAATAGACAAACACGCAAAATCGAGAGAAAAGAAAAAGAAAAGAAACGAAAAGCGATAGGACAGGAGTGGCGAGAGTTTCACAGGAGGTATCATATGTATCAAAATTTAATAAAAAATCAACGCCATCAGAAGTATTCCCCAATGACAATAGAATGCTCTTCTTAGTACGCCCATGCTCCAAAATCATTGCTGAACAACCGCAGAATGCGGCTAATTGTAAGTAATAGTAAGACATTTGAGATGAGTTCATCTCCAACAAAAGAAAAGGAAGAAAGAAAGAAAAATGGTTGGTCGAAAGAATGACTGGCTCGGCCATGTCACGCAATGTATAAGAAAGAGAGGAAGCTGTCGTCACTGTTCAAGGCGGGGAAAAGGTTATAACTCGTCTGGTGAGGATACCGGGGTATGGTCTTCGCCAGCGGTATCAAAAGCGAGAGGAGCTTCGTCCATTTCAGCAGCAGGACTCAAGAGGCCTCGGCCACCTGCAAGCTCCTCTGCAATCTCCTCTGGGGCCAAGACACGACCTCCGACGTCGACATCACTAACGTGAACGTTATATTCGAGGGCCTTTTTGCCCTCGTTGATCAGCTCCTCCGTCAACCCAAGACATCGTTTTAGGCTTTGGTTGAGTTTCTGGCTATCGACAAGTAGTTCTTGATGCTTGGCGATATCGAGCATAAATCGTTTCTCGTCGCTGGCACGATGTCGTGCATCATGGTCGGCCAAGCTATTTGGACTATTCGTGCCATCGTCGGCGAAGGAATCGTTATCGCTCTCTTCGGATAGTTCGTCGTTCGAATGGACGGACGAGAACTCGCTCATATCGCCAGATTCGCTTACTATCGATAACGCGCCGCCAGAGATGGACCGGACAGAAGCCGTCATGGATAAACGACCAGACCGACTCAGACGTCGGAACCTGCGTAATTCGGTATTCTGTTTGCGTAGTTCTCGTTCAAGGGTGCGGTTGATTGCCAAGAGAGAAGAGTTGCTGATCTCCAGATCTAAAATCTTCCTCTCTGTGCGGGCATTAAGAGCACCATCCCCAAATGCGTTGGGCCCTTCCAACTTTACTGGGCTTTGAGGTACTGTATAAGGGGATTCACGGTTTGGCACGGGTTCGATCAACACGTTGGTCACGATTTGAGGGCTAGGGTGAGATGGTTGTTCTGGAGTGGCAGCAAGAACATCTGCTAGGAGCGGAGGTGACGAAATTGGCGTTACTCGACGAGTGCTTGCTCGAGGTGAGATTAATTGCGTTGTAGAATCGAGACTACAAGACTTTTGGTGAGATGGACGAGATGGGACCTGCTGCGATGGTCCAGGTGAGACCACATTGGGAGAAATAGAAAGTCTGGGTTCGGGGTTCTCTTCAATATTCGGACTGGGCTGTAGATTGCTTTCACTGGAAGATCGAGAAGCCGAGTCGACCAGCTGGGCAGTCCTGAGCCTAGGGGAAAGCATTGCCTGGCCCTTGGGAGGAAGGCGAGAAGATGACCCTGTCGAACGTCGTTTGGTCGACCCGGGTCTACTCAAGTCATCGCTTTGACTACCCTTATCAAGCGTTCCATCTGCATATAAAAATGTAGACGCTTGAAGCGGTTTTGAGAACGAGGCAGGCCGTGTCTCTGCTTCCGACGACCCGGCAGAGGAGCGTGCATCACCAGCACGGAAGAACCTGGGCGAACCGCCCAAACTTTCCGACGATGAATGCAAGAGAGCGGGCGCTCTTAAATTCGACGCATCTGACAGTACACTCTTTGCTGTTGTTGCTTTCCCTGCCTCCAGCCTCAGCCCTCCTCGCACCGGGCTTCTTTCACTGCGGACATAGGCTGTAGCAACGGGGAGCGAGGGACGGGGGAGCTGTGCCCCGGCAAGAATAGCGACTGGGGTATTATTCTCAGGGGACGGGATCGGGCCATCGCGTCGAGAGACCCGGGGACCTGAGCGCGGCGTGACATTGTTGCTGAGGGGGGTCGATACAGGAGTTGTGATGGTGGTGCTGGTGTTGGTGGCATCCTCCCTTTTCGGCGGGAGAAGAGGGGCGTTGTCGGTAGGATTTGTCTTCTTCGGCGTCTGGTAACCCCCAGCTGGGGCAAGACGAGGGGTGAGAGGGTATGAGGGTTTATTTGCCGTCCTGAATGCGGCGCTGAGGCTGGGCTTGAAGGGTTTGGCAGGCATGCCATTGCTTTGTTTATCGGAATTCATGCTCGGCGTCGGTCGGTTGACAGGAGAGCGGTGAAACTGGTCGCGCATTATGGCATTGCGGGGGGAAGCAAGACGCTGCCAGCATTGCGGGCCCTGCCTGAATCGCCGTCGAGTGCGAGGGTTATTGCTTGCATGCGTTGCTGGAGATGATGGCGAAAAGCAGCCGTTTGGGGGGCAGAGTTGATCGCCGCTTTTTTGAGGCGATTGCAGCGACATCCAAACATCGCCCCAAACGCGGTTTAGCGCCAGCCAAGATGCGCCGCGCAGCACGTGAATCTCTACATGGACAACAAATTGCATACCCTTTCTATTAATGGTCGCGTGGTATGCCCGGGCGAGAAAGATTCACATATATACAATTTCTCTAAATGAATTTGTGGAGCAGAGACATCGGTCTATCGTGTAACCCGAAAAGAAACACCAATAACAGGCGCAACAGTGACTAGGTGCAGGCAAAGGATATCGAAAAGGAATGAGATGACAATAAACATAAACAATTCATATCAACGTGGAAGACTGCGAATGTATAGTAGTAGTGCACCGACTACGGGCCATCGCAAAACACAAATTAAGTAGAAGCTGTCGGTGTCTCAGGTATAGGGCTCTTCGCACCCGCGCTCTTGTCGTCCTTTTTCTTTTTCTTGTCATCTTTGTTCTTCTTCGTTGCTGCTTCGGCCATCAATTGTTCAAAGGCCATGTAGTCACCTTCCTCGTCAGGGTCGCGATCGGCCTATAAAGGGGGTTAGTTGTTAGTGGAAGGTGGTCCGGGTCAGGGAGAAATGAGCTTGCCTTTTGATATATTGTGCCAATAAGGACCAAAGCATGCGCCCTTTCTATGCGCTTGTCGAGCTTGACGGACTTGTCATTCAGAACCTTATCACAAACTTCACGCAGAACCCCTTGGATTTCAAACTTGCTGCCTTTCCAAGCTGCCGCAAGGATTTTCCCTGTAACCTTTCTCTCATACTCAGCCTTCTTTTCGTCAGTCCACTCAGCACCACCCTTCTCTTCCATCTTGGCCATTTCTTCCATGGTCATTTGAGCATCAATTGCTGTCGAAATGGTGTTCCAAGTATCCTTGGCCAAGGTGCCCTTATCTTTCAGGCGCGAGAAGAAGCCGGAAATGCCCAAGAACTTCTGGGATTTGAGGAACGATGTGGCCTTTTGGAGGTAGCTCTGGGCAACGGCATGCAGGATCTCCAACCCGAAGGACTCCATCTTGAGATTCTCGACCTCGAGGCGGATCTTCTCTTCGAAGGCGTGCGTCACTTCAGGTCCCTTATCTGTTTCTGTCCAGACGCTAATTCTATCAATAAGCTTGCGCACCAGTGTATCAACTCTTTCCTGGCGGGCTTTTCGTCGCTCCTCTTCGTATTGAGCGAGACGCTCCTGTTGTTCCTTGGTAAGACCGCCTTTCTTCTTTTCCTTCTTACGCAGTTCCTTCTCCTCGGCTGTGAGCCCTGCGGCTTCCATCCTGGCTTCTTCTTCGGACTTGTCCATAATAGCCTGTTGTCCCCAGTTGCGTCGGGGCGTGCTGGTACCCGAAGCGGAGCCGGTTTCGGCAGAAGGCGCCGGGGTTGATGCCGACTCGGCGGGAGCAGTCGTTGACGATGCCAGTTCAGGCTCCTTGTGATCCTCGGTCGTGGCAGTCTTTGTTTCTTCCTCGTGGATATGCAGCTTCTCTTCGGCGGATTGGGCTAGTTCCTCCTCCTCCATCTGCTGCATGGTGATGTCCATAGTGGCAGTCAGATCCTTCATCAGAGAGATTTCACCAATGAGATCAACAAAGGCTTCGCCACCGAATATCATGGAGAAGAACTGCGATGGGTCCTCTGTTGCCGGGCATGAGTTATTTTTTCTTCTCTTGTTTGCATCTTCAATGAAATCTTACCAAAACCACCGCCCGGCACGGCCTGGTCCTTGCCGAATTTGTCATATTGCTTGCGGAGCTCATCGTTGCTCAACACCTGATAGGCCTCTCCAATCTAGAGAGATAGAGATAAAGAGAAACATGTCAGTCGCAACATTCAAAACATATGCAAAGAAAAACAACGCCAATCGCTAGGCAGCACACATACCGCTTGGAATCGGACGTGGGCGGTCTCGTCTCCAGGGTTTTTGTCTGGCGGCACAAAGGATCAGAGGTGAACTGCAGGCATGGGTTAGGCTGTGTGCGGCCATACCTGGGTGGGTGGTGATGGCAAGCTTCCTGTAAGCTTTTTTAATTTCTAGCTCGGTGGCCGTTGGCGGGACACCGAGCGCGTCGTAATAAGTAGTGTCGACAACCATGGTGGCGGGGAGCAGGCCACCAGCACCAGCAGAGCGGAGTATAGAGTCTTGGTAGTCTATGGACAAGGACTCCAGCAAGGATCGATGGAGATGGGTTGACAACTTTGGCTGTTGACAGCGTTCAGTCAGTCTGCAATGCCAGGATTAGGTTAGAGCCTGCACCCCACCATGTTTGCACGCTTTGCACTGCCGGGCTTGGCGGCCACGGCCACGAGGCGCTAGTACCCGCATGGTGCGTGCGTCCAACACCCCCGTGAATTTTTCCGGCCCTTCCTTCCCTTCCCTCCCCTTTAACCAACGTTGCTTCTTCTCTCCCCCCCCCCCCCCGTCTTATTATTCTTCTGCCTAGCCCGCGAGAGACGATGATGGAGAGCTGTGCTTGCCTGCCTTCAGATCCAGCTTGACCGACAATTGTCTCCTCTCGAGTAGTTTCTTCTCTCTTGCTCTCCTTGCCACTGTCCTCGTCCCCAAGTGCTGGAACACCGGATCTTGTGACGCGCCACCACCATGGGTTTGCTTTGGAATATCGCCTACTACAGCTGCCATCCCATACAGCTGAGGTCCATTCTCCAATGGTTCGTGCTACCTGCCACCTATGTACCACGGCGGCCTTGAACTGACGATGCCCGTGTAGGAAAGTATGGCACAATCCTCCGCACGAACGGGATGCGTCGCAGGACCCAGAGACACGCAAAAAGAGCTTCCACTTCCTTAAATTGACCAGCCGGAGCTTTTCGGCTGTCATCATGGAGCTGCATCCGGAGATGCTGGTTCCCATTGCTGTCTTCTACCTCGTCTTGCGTGGACTCGATACCATTGAAGATGACACCTCGGTGCCTCTGGATGTAAAAGAGCCGCTTCTACGTGATTTCAAAAATATCATCGAGAAAGACGGCTGGAACTGGAATGGCAACCGCAAAGAGGAAAAGGACCGCCAGCTCCTTGTCGAGTTTGAAAATGTTATCGCCGAGTACAAATCCCTGAAACCGGCGTACCGTGCGATCATTAAAGACATGACGAATAAAATGGGCAACGGCATGGCTGACTTTGTCGTCAAGGCTGCCAGCGATGGCATCAGCGTGCAGAAAATTGAAGAATATGATCTGTACTGCTACTATGTTGCCGGTCTTGTCGGCGAAGGCTTAACCCGCCTATTTGTCGAAGCCAAGTTCGGCAACCCCGCACTGCTGTCTCGCCCCAAACTGCACAAATCGATGGGTCTTTTCCTGCAGAAGATCAACATCATCCGTGATGTGCGTGAAGATCATGACGATAACAGGCATTTCTGGCCCAAAGAAATTTGGTCCAAGCATGTCGACCAGTTTGAAGATCTCTTCAATCCCAAGTACAAAGAAGCTGCGCTGAACTGCAACTCGGAGATGGTTTTGAATGCTCTGGAGCATGTTGAAGACTGCATTTTCTACCTTGCTGGCCTCCGCGAGCAAAGTGTGTTTAACTTTTCCGCTATTCCGCAGGCCATGGCCATTGCGACTCTGGAGCTTTGCTTCCGCAATTACTCTATGTTTCAACGCAATGTCAAAATTACCAAAGGTGATGCTTGCCAATTAATGATTGAGTCTACACAAAATTTGCAAGTGCTTTGCAACACGTTTCGCACTTATGCCCGCCGGATACACCAGAAAAACACACCCAAGGATCCCAACTTTGTGAAGATCAGTATTGCCTGTGGCAGTGTTCGTTTTTACCCTTTCTTGCTGCGTGTGTAGCTGCTAATGTTGCTTCAACAGATTGAGAAATTCGTCGAGACGCTCTTCCCATCGCAGCAGATCGAGGACGCCCAGCGAAAGGTCGCTGGAGAGGTGTCAAAGGAGGATGAGGAGGCCAAGAAACGACAACAGGAGTCCTGGGATGACATGAAAGTGATGTTCGCCATCATGGGCGCTATGGTCCTTAGTATCTCAGTAATCCTGGTACGTGTACTTTCAAACCCTCAGGTACAACCGTATACTAAACTACAAAACAGTTTTTCATTGCCTGGATGTTGGGTGCCAGATTTGATTTGGCTATTCAAGAGCTCAGGAAGGGCAACTTTAGGCCACCCAACAAAATCAAGCACTCCGAACTATAGTTTGATCGGAGATCTTTTACGCTTCTCGCCATGTATTATCTATCTACTCTGTGCATCGCTTTCTTTCAAAGATGGTGCTTCACAGATATTTATGTACAGGACCCAGTAATGCTAATTAATGACGAGCCACAGCTTCTTCCTATCTTGATAGACTTTGGTTCCTCTGGGGGGCAACTTAGCACGGATGTCAAATTGCGATTCAGCCCTTTCATGGCTGCAGTTGTGCCGAAGAAGTGCTTACATTGACGATATCATTATCAGTCGGGGACGTACTAGATGTATGTCTATTCTGCGCAAGCAGTACAGTGGCAGACATCCATTGAAGAACCTGAACATTCACGCGTAGATCATACATGCAATTTAGTCAATCAATATACTTTAAATCAAGTTTCATATCCACGGCGTTTTTAGTCCTTCGTTCTGTTAGCTCTTTGTCAAGGCTAAGACCATGCCCTCTTCTGAATTTCATAAATCGGAAAAGAAATAGACGAGTTCCAACAACCTCCCTCGAGAAAGTCACCCGTGATATTCTTCACTGCTGTCCCGTTGCCAAACTCCAGGATGAGCCCACCGTGGGCCGCGTCGGCGTCGAAAGCAGGCCAGCCGACGGTATCACTAACAGTTGAAGGATCTTTAAGAAATGCCAATATATAGTCTTGCATTGTCTCCGAGGTAGCAACCTCGAGCTCCGAGATGTCGCCCTGGTCAGTCATGTACGTGCCAAAAATCATCAACAGATCTGACCAGTGAAAGGCCCCGAGGTAGGACACGGGGCTGATGTTTGAAAAGTTTCCCGCCCACATGTATCGATAAGTGTCGAGGCCCAGGGATGACCGCAAGATGGAATCTGTGTAGGCAGTGCATATCCACTCGCCTTCGACTTCCATGGTCACGGATTCATTGGTGTTGGCTTGCTCTCTGGAGGCATCTGACCGAATCGCTGGTCCTCGGGCGACTTTGCCAGCGGTATATCGTTTTGTCTCGTTTGAGAAGATATATCTCTCGTCCGCTATATCCAGTCAGCTTAATCCACCATACAAGCATCGTGTGCCGAGACGACTAACGGATATAGTTGCTAAAGGCTATCGATGGACTGCTATTGTACCGGTTTATGTACTCCTCGATCTGAACCCATGAGACCTGGCGCATGCATTCGAGTTCGGCATCCGCATCGTCACCATAATTACATCCAAGCCCCTGTGCCACAATGTGAAAGTCTTGATAGACGTCGTCTGTCTCGGTCAGATTGATGGTCACCGATGGTGGCTGCGAGATGATGCCGAACTTGGTTGCAAGCGAATCGTGTGGGAAGGCGAGGGTGTACAGGTGAGTCAATGCGGCACCTTGGGATTGTCCCCAGAGCTATTTGAGGAAGGATAGGTTAGGTGGTAGGAAGCTGTTTGTTTAACGACCAAAGACTCACCATAATATTACCTGGATCCCCTCCAAAGGCCTCGATGTTTTCTGATACCCATTCAACTGCAGCCCGTACATCCAGCAGGGTCAGCGAGGTCTCTTTTAACGCTTTTGATTTGGGATCTAAAACATGGAATAATTCCGTTAGTACGTCCTTTTTACACGAAAGATTGTAGGGCTCTCACTTCCGAATATATTCAACCTATAGTTAATCGTCACCACAATGTGCTCCTGAGAGCGCGACACCCAGTGTGATGGTAATTGAGATTCCATCTCAATTCCACCACTAACACCGCCACCCCCAGTCACAAACAGGGCCACAGGCAGTTTCGATGCTCGTTTTGCGTCCGAGGGTGTCCAGACAGCCAGCGATAGACAGTCTTCGGCAGAAGACCAAGCCGTCGATCCCTGGTTGTCGGCTTCGCCGACACTGAGTAGTAGACTGGTTGGTTCGTACTCGGACCAGATGGCATCGCTCGAGGATACATATTGCGGGCAAGCTACGAGTACAGTCAGCACATTTCATAGCAAAGCAAATAAAGAAGATCAGTAGTGGATGACTTACCGGGCCCGTACCGAGTCGAGTCAATTCTCTTCGACGAGTTCGGCAGTCGCTGTGGAGGAAGCCATCGGAGATCACCAACTGGTGGCTAATATAAATGTATACTATCAAAATCTACACAGAACACCAGTAGAGATGAACTCGGTATCTCTCACCTGGGCAAACGGAACACGAAGGAATTGGCGGACATTAGGATAAGTATCGTTCAAGGTGCCAATGAACGTGCCAGTGCGAGTTTCTACGGTCAAATTGGACCAGTTGGACAGCGTACGAGCTGGCTGCCATGTCAAGTTGGCATAGTAGGGAGGGTTGAGCTCGCTGAGGGCTAGGGCGACAATCCCTAACAATGACAGCGTACTAGTCAGCTGGAACATGGCTGTGGTTATTTCTTGGGGGATGTAGATGCATTTTCGAGCACCCGGGATGCACCTTTAGATCATTATGTACCTGAACCCTCCATTGGTTACCCCATACAAAAAAAAAAAACATTTGAATGCAATGTGATCGGCGCCTTTTCCACTGTGGGATGGCAGGCTGGCATAACCGGATCCTCTACTTACTGTAAGATACGCGTCAGCACAGATCTAAAGCCAAAAGCTTTGATCAATGATTCGCGGTAAAAACAGCACTAGTGCAATGTAAAGAAAAGTATTATCCGGGGGTTACTTCGATGAAGCGGAGCACCGCATAAGACTTTAGCCATGTTGCAGGGTCGTTAAATAGACTCCATCCATACCAAGCTACTAGTGGTAATCGTTTTCCCCCCAGAAAAGTAGGATATGGATGGCATTCGCTATTTGGAGCGATGAATACTACTGAACAAGCGGTGCCGCCTTATGGATGATTGCCAGTCCTGATGTAGTATTACTTACTACTCGCAGATCAGGACCATGGTCTGGATGGCTTGTGCCAACAGAATTAGCACGGAAAGATAAACAACACGTAGATCAATGATTTGTTTCAAGGAAACTAGGTGACGACGCATCAGGGAAAAACAGGGGCCAAATACTACTATAAAACCCTCCCCTCGAGGATGCCCCTCTCCACTGGGCAATTGAACACAGCCATTGCTTTTGTTCCATTCAGCCAGTATGGACAAAGCCTTATCTTTCGCCGCCTTTCTCCTATTGACGAGGCTTTCTGCGGCCACTCTCTACGACACCATCATCCAGACCAAATATGGTGCTGTCCAGGGCTACCCGGCCTTTAGCAGCGAGACCGCCGGCAATCTGACTCACTGGCAAGATGTTGCTGTGTGGAGAGGTATTCCGTTTGCAGCGACAACTGCTGGTAAAAACCGTTTCAAGGAACCGCAGCCAGCCAGTCCATGGAATAGCACGCTATATGCCTCATCTTGGGGCCCTGTCTGTCCGTCCGCCACCTCAGATACCGGCAATTACACCATTAATGAGGACTGTCTCAACCTCAATATCTGGAGTGCTGCAAATTTTACCGATAGTAGGCTACCTGTGGTCATGTGGACCTACCCTGCTGCATCCACCGCTGCTGATTCCTTGTTTAACGGCGGCGGCATGGCTGACAAGGGCATCGTCTTCGTGAACTACAATTACCGATCCGGGTCCTTTGGCTGGCTGTCGCATCCAGACCTCTCAAAGGAGTTTTATAAGGTCTCGGGCTCCAACTCGTCTGGAAACTGGGCCATGCTTGATCAGTTCGCCGCTCTGGAATGGGTTTACAACAACATCGCTGCTTTTGGCGGTGATCCGGACCATATCACGGTAATGGGTCAGTCGGCTGGGTCTGCAGCCACACAGCACATGCTCAATAGTCCCTTGACCAAGGGGCTCATTGTCGGTGCAATTATTGAGAGTGGTGTGCGCGACCCACAGGATCCATTGTGCTCATCTCTGGCCGAGAACTACATAACGCTCGCCGACGCCGAGCTCCAAGGTATTGAATACCTCAAATCTTTGAATGTAAGCACCATTGAAGAGGCACGGGAGCTGCCCATGGACGATCTCATCTCCGGTTCGTCTACCCCGGGCAGCTCCTCATCATTCAGCTTTACTGCAGTACTCGACTACTACGCCATGCCGGACACTTATTACAACACTCTGGTGAAAGGATTGGCGCATAATGTGCCCGTGATCACGGGAAACACCAAGGATGAAAACGGTGCCACTTATAACCTGAGTATTACCGTTTCCGAGTATCTGTCAGACATGAACGAAACGTTCTCGGGGGTGTGGCTGGACCACTTCCTCAAGCAATATCCAGCTAACGACTCTGTTACTGCGCGAGGCGCGTACGATTCACAATGGACTGATCGTTCCAAAGTTGGCACCTGGATGTGGGCGCAGTTGTGGAACACAACGCGCACGGCGTCTGTGTATACTTATTTCTGGGACCACGCACCGCCAGGCCAAAACCAGGGTGCCCACCACGAATCGGAGATTAACTATGTTCTAAACAACCTGTATGACACGGATCTGCCCTGGGAGTCTGCGGACTACACCATTGCCGAGAAAATGAACTCCTACTGGGTTAACTTTATCAAAACGGGAGATCCTAATGGGTTAGATTCTAATGGAAATGCTCTGGTAGAATGGGCAGCAACAAACTCCTCTAAAGTGGTCCAGCACGTTGGTGACGGCTGGGGAAATATACCTATTTCGCCTCCGGCTAGGGTGGAACTGTTTGAGCAGTGGTTTGCGACTCTACCTTATTTCTAGCGCGCCAGTCATCGTTCTGTATAGTTAGGTTGTGTATAACTTTAGGGGACTAAAGCCTGTCAAAAGGGGCTAGCGTTATATAAAATTATTTCTGACGCATTCTAACACGCAGGTTGATTATTACATGTACATGTAAAAATTGAACTTGGACTTTAATTTTCAAACCGTACGCGAAGAAACACCTTTGACATACATAACCATGTAGTGCGATCTAAATGGCAACATACATACTGGTGTATTTAAAATCAATTGATAGACTTATGAAGGATATCCTATTGAAGAATGCTTGTATATAAATATTAGATTAGTAAATTTTTAATCATATGTTATTCAAATGATTTAAATTTTATATTAAAGAACTAGAGCAACATTTCAAGTTGATATCGACACATGTCCAATAGATCCCAATCAATAAATCAACATAACTGGATTATACCTCAACATGAAATGTTGGATACGTCTTTACGTCCCCCCCTCCCCCCCCTCATTCTCATTCTGCAGGAAGCTTCCAGATCTCTTCCTCTTTACCTTCCTCAGTGGGTTGGTGGTAAAGGTATTTCTCAACCTCACCCTCAAGGGTGAAATTATCTAACTCTTCCGTCAGTGGTTTGCTGTTATCGCTGGAGAGAAATGTAGCGCCGCGGGTGTGAGCCTCTTCAACTCGCCACTGACTTTTTCCAAACCAGCTATGCTTATAACGGATCTTCAAACACTGAATACCAACTACAATGTCGCTGGAATCCCCGAAGGCAGATACAGATTTGTTCTCGACCTTGGCCTCCGTTCTCGGGCCAACTTGGATATTCGATCCCACAGGAATATTCAGTCCCAGACCCAGTTTTCCCTCCACTTTAATAGCACTCTCCTGCCGCACAGAGACCCCTTTGGCAACCTTTATCCCGGTGACGAGATACACGGGCTTCTTGTACTCTGTAACCTCCAGGTATTCTTGGACGTCGGAGAGCTCCATGCACTGCGAGATGTAACTTTTCGTTGGGAAGAAAAACTCTGTATCAAGACTGTTGAATTTGTACGTGTCCGTTTCGCTGCGGTTGGCCGTCATGCTAGCCTCGCCGTTGATTCCACACCCCATAAATTTGGACCAGAAGCCAACCGCGCCGCTCTTCAGCTGGGATCCGGTGAGCTCGACTCCATCCTTGTGGTCCCGGTGAATATCGGTGTCTATTCTGATTCGTTTGTCTTTACCATACATGTCCTTGCCAGAGTTAAGCGGGCACATCTGTTTCTTGTGTTCGACGTCCCGGATAATGGTCCCCAGGTGATATGGCCCTGTAGGAGGAGGCGGCGTAGAAAAGTTCGGGGGAAGATGGTAAGTTGGCTGCATTATTGTACTGGCTGTTGTCGACATTGTAACTGCTGTATGGAAGCCACAGAGTAAGGGTACAAGTTATGATTCCTTTGCTGAAATCTGGGCAATTTCCCCTCTTGTGGGAAGATATCTGCTCAAGCATGGCCTATTGTGGGGTATAATTCAGTTGCCCCCCCCAGCCTCGTTTAAGCAGTCAAAAGTAAAATACAGAGTGCTTTGGTATAATCACCTGACAGAAAGTAGCCAAAGTTTGGGCTCATCGACTTATCATTACGTGCTGAGGTCCTAGTGTGGAAACCTCTTTCAGTATTGGAAACACGTCTTTTTTCTTTATTTTTTTACAAGTGTTTCTCACAAAGAATGTAATCACAAAATCCAATGTGTTGGCTATCTTGGGATATTCTTCAAATTAACGAGGGTACACCGAAGCGTCTAATTCAAAACCAGGGTGATTAATCTCATACGCATAGAAGCGCGAGGCTGGAATCTCAATAATTTCTTTCGTATTTTCATTAGACCTCATCCCTTTGAAAAACTGCCAAGTAAAGATCATTGCCGTATCTCAACCCTTGATATTCTAAGCATAGGCGAACCGTAGAGGTATGCCACCAAATTGCTTATATTGGTTGGCCGCGAGCAATCTTATACAACTTTCTCACAATATCCTCTTGCTCCTTCTCATCCCAGTTTATATGGAAAGGATAAACATAATCGTATTCCTGTCTTTCCTTGGCCATGAGACGTAGAATGTCACGAGCGCCAGTAAACGCGCATAGACGGCTCTTCTGCTTCTCGGTAGGATTACATATATGACTGGAAAACTCGAGTACATTTGCTACTAGAGCTGCCGCAATCGGAGTTGCAAACGAAGTGCCCGATTTCAGCACGTCGTTCCCTTTCCACTTCGATGGGACGGAGATGCCCAGGGTGGAGAAGTTATGCAACTTTCTTTCGGGCGATGGGCTAATTCCACCATTGTTTCCAAGGCCATCGCTGGCATGAACGCATATCACACCGTTAGACCTGTTGGATGGATACGGTCGGTCTCTGTTGCCACCACTGTTTGAGGCAGCGGCAAACATGGCGATGTCATCTTTGTATGCCGCATGGATAGCCTCATCGACTTCGCTGTCATACTCGATGCCGAAAGACATCGAGATGATGTTCGCATTCATCTCCCTATGAGCCCATGTTATGGCCTGGTATAGTCAGCGTACGCGAGAAGAGAAAAACAAAAGGTGCTAAGATGAAGAACTAACATGTGCTATGCGACGATACTCTGATGGTTTCATGGTTGAACCGTCAGATACCTTGGCAATAACAATCTCCGCCTCTGGGGCCACTTGTAATATTAGCCTTGCAACATGCGTGCCGTGACCATTGACATCTTTGTAATCGCCGTTGTTACCGGTGGTAAATCCGCGGCAATTTGTGATGCGACCGGAGTCTCGGGCGCCTTTGATCAAGATATCGTCTTCGTCGTCGATGCCAGTATCAATCACTGCTATCCGTATCTTCTTCCTCCGAGAATCTGAGGAATTTCTTGCTTTCTTAATTATGGTGCCGAAAAACTTAATCGCCTCCATGAAAGTTTCTGCGTTTTTGATATCTCTAACAGGTTCGCATCTGTTAGTAGAATCCCGGTTAATATGGTTCGCAATACAGAGCCACACCTATCGTCGTGTTTGTCGCAGTCGTCAAATAGAAGTGAAGTGGATTGGTTGGAGATGCTCTGCCCGGCGACGAGGGATGCATGGAGGGTGTCAGGAAATTCCTTAAACAAAGTAGAGAGATCTTGTCATGCTGCTGTGTAACAAGTCGATACAATGGTGCTAGAATGTACTTGTAGAACGTTCCAATGTCGTTCATGCGTTCGGGCAAGAGTGGATCGTAGAAGGTCTCTGACAGCTCTCGAAATCGTAAACATGCAGTAGCAACATTTATATATCTGTTATCAACTTCGCGGCCCCAATCTTGCACAATCCTGTTTAACATAGCGTCCTTGGGAGAGAGATTTGTCTCCCATCCATTGTTCCTGGCTCCTAGACCTGCAGACCGCTTTGCTTCAATCTCCATGAGAAGGATACCAAAAGATGAAATAACATCGTAGGTCTTATCGGAAAGGACTTCGTTTTTGAGGCTACACACAACGTGTGGCTTCCACCGTCTATCGAGATTCGGTGTAGCAAGAATAAAGATATTCTGGACATCCAAGTCGGTACCCAGCCATGCGCTGGCATCCAGGTTGAGCAACGAGTATGCAATAAGAAACTCGACAAATTTTTGATCCTCATGCACAAAACTGTCCGCCTTAGAGGTCAAGGTATCATCATCATCGTTTCTTTTTGGATGCAATAAATCGTAAAGTGTTGGAATGGAATCCAAGTCTGGACCTTGCCATATCGATGGCTTAAACCTCTCGCCGTTCGACAAATGGTCATTGCTGAATGCTAGGTGCATAGTTTTGGGGTTGGCTGCCCCGTATTGCTGACCAGTGCGGAGGGTATATTTGAGAGGAGGGCTGCATTTTTCAGGGGGGGTACTATAGGAACAGTTAGCGAGACATCGGGACATAAATGGGACAATGGTCTGACAATATGCAGTTAGTCGATGTCCAATCTTGCTTTTCACATTCGATAACGAATAATTCGAAATTTTCATTGCAGTCGAAACCAGAGAGATGCAACCTGGCTGGGTGCTCCCTAGAACAGCCTATGCTCTTCATAAGCATTTGAACAATGAACAAGACGTCGAGTTCAGACGGCCTGCTCTTTCGATGAAACGTATTTCATGTTCTTTGAGGTTACCAGCATCCGCCAGTTTCGCCTTCAGAGCTTCAAGCGATTCGCTCAAGAATTTGTCCTTGAGATTGTTCATCATCGCTGCCACTTGGGGAAGGTCGTTCTGTCCGGAATTTTCGGGATCGATATAGTTGATATACGTTTCAAGTCGTGTCGTCAATGGCATATTGGATTCTGAGCACCTCACCATGCTCCTCAGAATGGCTAGTTTCGGGTATTTGGCAAACAACTGTTAACAAGATCGTTAGCTGCATTTAGGACGAAAAGAAAAAAGGTCTGATGCCATTCGCACATCTGACTCCTCTTCAGAGATCGCAGCCTTATGTTTCATTTCTAGCACCTCTTCTTTGACAAGAGTTTCTAGAAATTCTAACAAAGGGACTAGGGCCGTTGAAATGGCACTATGCCTAGGATTCTCGAGATCGTAGTTTAGGTCGATTTTGGGAAGGACAAATGAAACGGAAACGAGTGTTTCACGAATGAGTTTAACATCAACATCGTGTACAGAGCCTCTGCACGTCTGGGGTAGAGCTTTCTGGAACAGAGGATGAACAGCAACAAAAACACTCCAGTGCACCCGGATGTGCATCGTTAAAACCTGAAACCGTTTCTTCCTGATCCCCTGGACGATCAAACTCGGTCGACTTCCACTCAACAAAGATAACTGCAATTGATTCGGCTTTACTTGACTGACGTCAGATATCAGACAGAAATGCGGTTATATTTGGCGTTTTTTGCCAACCTTTTTAAGTTTCTGATCAAGGCCCATAAATCCCCAGATCTTAGGGTAATCTCTTCAGAAATTAGTGGCTGGTTAGCCCACCATCTTACTGGTTGCTTGTTTCCTTTTTTCGAAAACATTTTAACCGCCGTGCCAGTAGTAATTTAGACATGCATTGATGCCCAAAGTCAACACTGAAATGGGTATAAAAGTGGAGTTGCCCTGATCTTAGGTATTTCATCATTTCCTAAATCAGCAAGTATGTAGATCGTCTAATCCCAGTATAGTTAGTCCCAGATCTCGGCTACTATCTGAACTTGTACTATTTCTCAGTATCATGCATGTGCAGGGTTCCATTATCATCTGGCCTGGTTATTTACAGAATTCTTTGATTAATACGGTTCCATTATCATCTCACCTGGTTATTTACAGAATCCTTTGATTAATACGTTTCATGGTGAAAATACACAAGATACATTGGCTAGTCAATGCATTAAAAACACCTAAGCGGATCTGAAAAGCCCAATAGGATCACACTGAGGGATATGAGAGTTCGCTGTGGTTCGCTTTATGACGCTGTTTCCTTTGTTCATTTATCATGCAGATAAGCTGACAATTTCCAGTCAGTTCCTCAATCGTGTACTCATCCTGACCTGCTCTTAACAGCTGTTCTAAGCCGTCAACACTGCTCATTACCAAGCCCGACATTTTCCAAAGCACTAATTGACGACAGTGTCAGCATGGCGGCAAAAAGCAGTCCAGAACCGAAAATTAGTTCTACCGCTATTGAGTGCAGAGCGGTTTTTGGCTCCCTGACCGAGGGGTCTATGGGCCCTGGGCACACGAGAAGCTTCATTGAAAAAATGGAAACAAGCTTTAACTACTGGGTCTACAAGACTAAGGCTCTGTCTGGTACCTATAGCTGTCTTGATGATCGCTTAGAGGATTACTCGGATGCCAAGGACTCGATCATTGATCTCCTCGAAGTGCTTGCCATAAGTCTTCAATATTGTAAGTCTCAAGCATAATCGGTGGATATGACATCGCGAATCTAATTATCAAACATTCAGTTAACGGAAAGGGTAACTATGATGAGACAGAAGAACACGCCACGTGGGCAATCGATTTTTCCGTCAGAGAGTTACACTTCATGTGGGATAGAATCGACCAGCACTTTAATCGCCCCGACAAGTATACACTCTCAATCCGTCCCAATACTGACGACGATTATTATAAGCAGTATGCCTCCACCCTCGTGAGGAACTTATTCCCGAACGCTAGACAATATCTGCGCGATCAGCTTGCTACATCTCTTGTAATACGCCGCATACGTTTTATTCAGACGGCACGGCGCTTCAAGAAAAAGTACCTCGGTCATAATCCATTTCAGGCCCTCCTGGAAAACGATGAATATTCAGCCCATCTATACTCGATGGCGTATCCCGAAATGCCCAAAATTTTTAAACGTCACGATTTCTGCGTGTGCCCATACTGCTCTGAACTGCTCGGCACTGGTATACTAAAAGGAGATAAAATGTACTGGAAGTAAGTATAATCATTCTACCCGTTTGTTTTGCTGGAATCTGCTTGACAATTTCTTAGGAACCATATAGATGGAGATACAAAGCCTTATGTCTGTCTCTCAGAGTGTTGCACGTATCCCTTGGTTTTTTTCTCCAACATGAAGGAGTGGATAGACCACATGGAGAACAGTCATTCACCTCAGTGGAACAGAAAAGTTCACACGCACACCTGGGATTGTGACACCGGTCACGACACTGTACTTCAGTTTACCGAACGTGAGAGTTTCCGGAAACACATGATGGACCCGGCCAGCCACCCCGGTCGAAAGCCTCCGACTGAGGATGAACTCGAGATGCTTTTTCTGGGATGGCAGAAATGGCCTGCCCGGGAGGATGAGTTCTGTTGCCCCATCTGCGAATGTGTTCCAGACTTTCTAAAGCCTTTGATCTCGAAGAATGACCCCAACACCAAGAAAGGCTTGTACGAGCACATTGCGTGGCACCTGAAGGATCTCGCTTTCAAGTTTATTCCGAGATTCGATTGCCCAGAGCTAAAAACAGAACCCTCTGAGACTGATGATGAAGAGAAAGACCATCTGAGGGCCGAAGGTTCTGACGCTTCATATCCAAGTGGGTTTGATGAGAGTCTACGCGAAGCACCCCTGACCTTCGATGAGAATCCAATTAGAGAGGAGCATTGTGATGTTAGGGAAACCGCTGACACGTATTTTGACGATATCGGTTTCAATGACTTTCAGAGACTTGGGAATGCTCAGGTTCGGCATTTACCAGGCGCCATTCTTGAGCCCTCCTCCCAGACCCAGCAGAGCAAACTGCGACCTAAAAGCAACGACGATTTTGCAGTCGCAATTCTCTGCGAGTCTTATATAGTGTTTGAGGCTGTGTATACATTCTTTGACGAAATATACGATGACCCCGGCAAGGTTTCTGATGAAGAACAGGGAGATCTCGACTCACTTTTGAAGGGAAGAATCGGTAACAATAATGTTCTCCTATACTACCAAGGTGAAGATGACACTGCAGAGCAATTTATCTCAGACTCACTGCCCGACTACCCTGAAATACAACTTGTCCTGATCGTGGGTACCTGCGGAGGGGCTCCATATCCACCAGGAGATAACGAAATATTTCTAGGTGATGTTATCGTCAGTAACAATATGATTAGATATCATCATGACTATAATCCTAGCAGACGGCCCTTCGAAAATTTCCCGAAAAGCTCAATTCCAGAAGTTCGAACCCTTCTTAACAGCCTGAATGAGACTGAGGACCTTGAACTATTTAATGGCCAGATATCGCGGTACCGTTACCAACTCCAGCAATCAGAGATAAAGTGGCGACACCCAGGCTTGGAAGACGAACTCTTCGGTAATGATAGGAAGCAAATTATTCGTCGTCGAGACAGCTCAGAAAAAGCCCGAGTAACTGCGCACATTGGGAAAGTTATGCCCATCGAGATAACCAGCAAGTCTGCAGAATACCGTGACAAACTTACTCAAGAATATGGCGTGATTGGTTTCATTAATAAATCAGAGAAAACATGTCACCCTCAAGGTATTAGTATCAAAGGGGTATGCGACTATGTAGACAGTCACAGGAACACGACATGGCAATACTATGCAGCAGCCAATGGCGCTTCTGCTGCCAGGGCTTTCTTGGACTATCGAGACTCGTTTACAGGCAAGGAGTAAAATCATGACCAATTTTCAGTATACTAAACATGTTTTGTAGGTCGTCTACGCCACTGGATGCTTCCTTCACGAAACACACGATTTGTGGGCCGGAGTGATGAGCTCAAAAACCTTGAAGAATGGGTCATGCAACGGAATGGACCTTGTAGGGCCATTCTGGATGGGCCAGATGGAATCGGAAAGACTCAGATTGCCCTTGAATTGGCACATCGCATCCGAGACAAACATCCTGAGTTCTCGATATTCTGGATTTCATGTACTACCTCCGATTATATTCAGCGGTCCTACAGACAGATCGCAAGGTCAATTGAGATCAAAAGGTTGCATCCTGGATTAGGAATTGAGCAAGTTCAAATCCAGTTCCACCAAAGAGCTTACGGGAAGTGGCTTTTTATTCTCGATGGTTGTGATGATATAGAGGTGTTTAATACCGCAATGTTTTCTGCGCAGTTGCAGTTCGAACCCAGCACCGAATTTCAGAGACATCTCGAGCCATTCCCTCCGTTTCATGGGCTGCGGGGTCGTTGTCTTGTTACCTCACGCAATCAAAAACTATCTATACCACTGCAGTCATTTCACAAGGTGACAGTCTTAAAACCAGATCCAGAGACTGGGATAAAAATACTCGAGACATTACTTAGAAAAAAACGCCTGCCTATTGACAGAGGTGCTGCCATTACACTTCTTGGCGAAATTGACGTTCTTCCGTCGGCAATCACCCAGGCAGCCGCTTATATGAATAGACACGGCTGTGGAATTTCGGATTATATCAAGGTTCTCGCCAGCAGAGGAGCGAGAAGGAGGGTGGAACTTCCCAGCAACTAGTCGAGGCCTAGGCGGGTATTTACAGGGTCTGAAAATTGGGAGATATCGTGATGGAATTGGAGTCTTGTCATTCGTGCCTAAAGTTTTCCTAGGGTGAAAAAAGCAACAACAGATAACAAAACTTCCTACTCTAATGAATTTGGTCTTCGTAGTTTAAAAAAATGAACCTCATTACTTTATTGTTTAATATCTATGCTCTTTAATTCCTAAGATATGGCCTTTTAATCAACTACCTATATACAACCTATGGAAAGAACTGATATAAGACAATGAAAAGCAACAGGCTATACTTGATGCTCAGGAAATATATCCATGCATGACTCATTGCCCCCATTGTGTATTCCGGCTAATTATATATATGATACGTTGAGCTGCTTTGCCTTTATAATAATCAGACATGAATTGTAAACTGTAAATCGATATCTTGTACGCATATCTGATTCGCTTGTGCCGCCCCACAACAGCCACGCCTGCCAATCAGCGTCTGGGATTAAAAATATCTTCATTATTATTAATTTCTTTGTAATCAGGTATCAGCGTTCTCAACTTAAAAAGGAAGGGGTTTTTTTTCATCTGATTATGATTTCAGATGATATAGTCGCTCAGCCATACCGACAAGAACATACATGCGTTGTTGCATTGGGCCAGCGAGCAAACTGCGAGCCATCGCCACTTGCACTCGGCAGATACTACCCTCATCAATCCCACAACGCAGGTATTTGGACTCTGTCAGGGTTGGGACGGTTGCCAAGTTATCTGCTCACAGGCATCGTATCAGTACCATGAGTACCAACCCAGATGCTCCGTCGAAAGAGACCGAGGCTCTTCCTAAGCTGTCGGCATCGGAGTTTCGGGAATATAACCGGTTGGCTGAGCATATGGAGTATTTTGTACGTCCCTTTTCATGCTTAGTGTTGGTATAATGGAAGAAATATTACTAATTCACATCAGCACAACCATTTCCGGCACACCTGGAATACACTCTACGACGCCTGCTGCGCCAATAAAAGACCATCGGGCGTCTCAATCCGCCAGTTCATGAACATGGGGATGGAGTTCACCTCGCAGCTCAACATGCATCACAGCATCGAGGAGCAACACGTCTTCCCCAACCTTGCCAAGAAGATGCCACAGTTCAAAAATGGATTGGATCTGCTTAAACAGCACAAGGAGATCCACAAGGGCATGGATCGGTTGGAGGAGTACTTGGAAGCTTGTAGGACTGGGGAGAAGGAGCTTAGGCTGTCCGAGATGAAGGGGGTCATGGATACGTTTGGTAAGGTGCTGTGGGAGCATCTGGATGACGAGGTTCGTACTCTTGGGGCGGAGAATATGAGAAAGTATTGGACAATAGACGAGATGAAGCGATTTCGTATGTAATTATTCAATTCTTAAGTTTAAAAAAAAAATCAACAAATAAACAAATCAACTTGGTCTTCATAAATTGGGCCACCTCCTTCACTGCTGGTCCAACAAAATCCGATTTATCATAAAGATCCATATGTGTGGCCTTTGGTATCGTAACCTTTGTGCTAGTACCCCCAATCAACTTGTCTAGCCTCCCTGTATGCCATCTCGACCCGGCATTCTCCCCGGCAATTAGCAACACTGGCTGCGTCAGGTACAAATCTGCCAGATGGGATGCGTCAAAATTGAACAAAGGCGGTAAACTCCGAAGAAGCATCTTGTTTGCCACCCTAGGATGCTGGGCGCGTGGCGTTAGGTAGTACTCATGGGCCTCCTGGAAGTCCTTTGGCGTGTTCTCGTCCACTTGCGGTGGCACATACGGCGCAACACCCAGCTCAGATCTGCTTCGCGACCATTTTCAGAGTGTCGATATGCTTCGAGGCATCTTCGTCGCCATACCATCCTAATCGGTACATATCGCCAATATTAACCATACTAACCGTCGCAACCGCTCTAAGGCGATGATCCGCCTTGGCCGCTGCAACAGCGTAACCACCGCCAGCGCAGATGCCCAGGATGCCGATGCGGTCTGGGTCGACAGTGTCGAGCTGTGAAAGGTAATCGATGACGCTGAAGACATCGGTAACCCGCTGCGATGGGTCTTCGAGAAAGCGTGGCTCGCCCCCGCTTTCGCCTTGGTGCGAAGCGTCGAAGCAAACAGTGATGAAGCCGGCTTCTTCAGAAAGATTGCGAGCGTAGAGACTTGCTGTTTACTCCTTGACACCACCCCCGGGGTGAACAACGACCAGCGCGGGGGCTTTTGTGGGTATGGAGGGTTTGTAGAGGAAGCCGGTTAGCTGGATGGAGCCTTTTGGGATGGAGATTGTAGACTTTTTTTTTCCTCCTTGAATGTAGTCAATACAAAGTAGATAATAGTTTAAGTCTCAATAGATTATTTTCAACAAAATTGCCAACTACACCTCTATGTTTATGGTCATCCAGCTTCAATATCTACATACTTATTGCGGCCCGAAAATCGAAGGGATTCCCGAAGGATATCGCATCGTAATCTTCGGTCTTGCACGTCATGGGCCCGCCGCTCTATTACTACTTCTTTATTGACAATACGGATATTGTAATCGAAGTGGGGCGCTATAATTTAAATTCGGTAAATGCGACATTAAGATAATTTTTAGCCTTTCTACATGTAGTTTACACGCAGAGATATGCCAAAATATAGCCCGCGGCCAAGGAGATGAACTATTCCAGTCAACTCTACACATAAATACACATAAACGCCTCGAGCTATCAATTATTTAAGAATAGATATGTAAAATAGAGAGAATACTCATTCAGTAAATTTTTGTCAAAAAAGCAATTTGAGTGAAATCCAGTGATCACCTCAAAATATATATATACACTATGAAGGGGTTTACTCTCTGACCGGACACAGCATCGAACCCAATGCCATCTACTAGTTGATCAGTGGGCATCAATTGATATGTATTGAGATTAAATAACAAAACTATACGTGTGCTATATGCATGCCACTTTTAAGGCGAAGATTTGCTGAACAAAGAAAAAACCGCGCGAAGAATGTGCGACATACCGGACCGCCTCCTAGAAACGACGGTTTCTATAGCATGTGCCGCGTGGTATGTAGGCTGGATTACAAACCTGTGGCTTAACACGTGGTTGCATCAGGGCTAAGGACGCGATTATAAGAAATCTGAAACGTTGACCAAGCTTCAAAGGTACGTAACGTATACCTCGGCGAGGTTCGCGGGTTAGGGCAAAATCACTTGTATGTCCAGCATCGGAAAGAAACTCAAGTTATCTAGCACGATCTACTTATACGAACTGGTGTATTAATAAATACTATACATGAACTTTGAAAGGTGGCGATACTAGCTTTTTCTCACCTGATCACTACGACTCGCAAAATTACTCAAAATGGAAAAGCTGGCCATGCAGTACCACACCACCAGCAATAATACACTTGAGGTAGTACGTACTACTGTAGATATGTACTAAACGCCAATAAATAATTATTGGAAATGAGGGTGCGCCACCATGTCAGCATGCGAGTCCTCGTGCCATCTGCTTGGTTACGCAGACAGACAGGCTCGTATTTGATTAGGCTCTGATTTAGCAGCGCCGATCTTTCGATCTCGTCTGACCCCTGGTCAGTGGTCACGCAGGGTCGAATGCTTGCCTGCAGCGATGTCGCTCGTAGCAGCTGGATTCCTGGATAGCTACGCTGCGACTGTTAGTCCGAGCCCCTCGAACTCATCACCTAGCTTATCCATGACCTGAGAAAGGCATGGGTAGACGTACGAAGCATTAGAGTAATAATCAAGCTCGCCTTACCTAACGGGGCGCCTTGCTGCATGTCACCAAGGGGCCGGACGCCAGCCCTAAATGCCTTTAGCCGAGGCCAAAATCACCGCCGGACGCAAAACTTTGGGATCGGTGGAATCTGGGCCTGTCTACTACTATCTCCTTAGCGGTTTCTCTTTATTTAGCCTCTATTTCGATTGGCTTCTACTGATTAACGCACGGCGGCATGCCAGCACGCCATCCCAAAAAGGCTTGCCCTAATCCACCATCTCCATGTTCCCGCTTGCGGGATGATTGGATTGACTGCGTAGTATGTACAACCCTCATTTGCGCGAAAATGCTTTTTGTTGCCGATCGCTCCGGACCTCCTGCCATGCCGGAGTAAATGCTCTCTGTACCGACAGGCGTGGTGTGTGGTATATAATGTCGCCGGGCCCTGTGGAATGTGCTCCCCCGCCAGGCTCGCTTTCCATACTGTTTGCACCTGTTTTTGCCTTGAGCAGCACAGCAGAATCGATAAACTAAACTCACATATTGAAGCTTGTGATCAAGTGTCAACATGAAGCTTTCTATTGCCGCCCAACTTCTGCTCGCAGCTTCTGCTGTTGCTGCTCCCTCTGGCCATGGCCTCACTTCTCGCGTTTCTCGCCGTACCGGACGGGGAGTCGAGCGTCTCACCCATCCCAAGATCCCTGCTCCGGCCTTGACCGGCGACGAGAAATCCAGGATTGAGCAGGCCAACCGCACTCACGTCGACTACAGTTCTAACTGGGGTGGCGCCGTCCTCACCGCGCCTCCGTCCGGCACCACCTTCACCTCGGTGAGCGCCCAGTTCACTGTGCCAACTCCCCAACTGCCCTCAGGCGCCACTGCCGACTCGTCTGCCTCTGCCTGGGTTGGAATCGACGGCGACACCTACTCTGCGGCCATTCTCCAGACCGGCGTGGACTTTACTATCTCCACGGCTGGCGATGTTTCATACGATGCCTGGTACGAGTGGTTCCCGGACTACGCCTACGACTTCTCCGGCATCGACATCAGTGCTGGTGATGTGATCCAGGTGTCCGTCTCGTCGAGCAGCAGCAGTGCCGGTACATGCGTGATCGAGAACCTGACCAGCGGTCAGCAGGTTAGTCAGGATCTGACGGCGCCTTCGTCCGACTCCAATCTCGGAGGCCAGAATGCCGAATGGATCGTCGAAGACTTTGACTCGAATGGCAGCCAGGTGCCATTTGCCAACTTTGGCACCATCCAATTCACCAACTCGGCCGCTGGAGTCTCTGACGGGTCCACCGTGGGCACCGACGGCGCCGATGTTTTGGATATTCAGCAAAACAACGTTGTGTTGACCGATGTTGAGGTCCCCAGCTCTTCCGAAGTTGACGTTACATACACCGGCCCTTGAAAAGACTCTTACCTTCATGGATGATTTACTACTACGTACTGTGTTTTCAGCCGGAGAAAGGGAGCAATTCAACCGCTTCGACAGCCGCAGGAGTAATTTATTCGATTTGTTTCTGTTTTTACTGCTGTACAAAACTCCGTTTCCTCCGACTGCCAAGTTAATGGAACCTTTGTCGTGTGTGATCTGCAACATTCCAGTACCCTGCAAATATTGTACATAGTAGTCAACAGCCAATCATAGATGTTGCTATTACTCCAGCCAAGAAAAGGCAACGCATTCCATGCAACTAGCAATTTCCCCATCGATCAATTTTTCGATCACCAGGTATATCCCGGTGACTAGTATTTGGTGCGCATGTAGATCGACATGTACTAGTAGTTACTATTAGGTGAGAAGGGAAGTAGAGAAACTCCGATGATATTGTGACGTGTCCGTTTTCTATCAACTGTCAGGTGAGCAGATTATTTGCCCTCTTTTGATTTTGAGTTTTGACTTGTTTTCTTCTTTTATCCTGTCACTGAAATTTGATTGTATCCTAATTATATGGTGCAATATTTTCTGAATGTGTATCAAAGATGCGTAGGTGTGGTTTGAGAGTCTAATTTACATGTAATCCTTCTAGCTAGAAGCACAATACATGTGATTGATGTTGGCAACGACTGGCGCATAATCAGAAATAACTGATACGGAATAATTTAAATAAAAATAATATTATTTTTACAAAACATGCATTACTACCAAGACAACTATAGTACTATACAGATTACAGAGTACAGACCAGGGAAAACACGCTATACCCGAATCGGAGCTCTCCCCGCACTCACAATTTCCTGTCCCGCACCGCATAGCTTCAATTGTTTCTTCTCTACATCCAAAGCATCACTTCTTCTTTTTTTTTTCCCCGAGTAATCTTTCACAACCCCATGGCCGGCTCTAAAAGGTCTTTGGAAGGGCACATTGTCAACCACAACTCGAATCCTAGTGTCCTAGGCACAGCCGACTCCGCCGCCAGCATGGCTGATGATAATACAGCATCCGCGTTCCAGTCTGTCTTTGAGAACTTTCGCAGCGAGCTAGATCAACATCACGATCGGCGAGAAAGAGTTATCAAGGCGTCTCGGGATATCACTGCATTGAGCAAGAAGATGTGCGTGGTCCTTTTTTTTTTTTTCCAATGTGTTGTTCAACTGCTAACTTTTGATTCGCAGTATCTTCGCACTACAACGGTAAAAAAACCCTCGACAACGTATTTTTTTTCTCTTCAAGTTGGAACATTATTTCTAACAAAAGCAAAGTCTACGAGCAGTCAACACGCAAATACCGCCATCCATCGCGAAAGAAAACAAAACGCGTCTGGACCAAATCCTAGATCTCTTCCGATCCATCGTCCCGGATATCACGGGGATAAACGCTTGGCGATACCAACGTCAGATCTCGGGGGGAATCCAAGAGTATATCGAAGCTGTATCATTTCAGCACTACATCGAAACGCAGCGATTGATTACGGTGGATGAAATCACTTCTCAGCTGCCGGCAGGAGTCATGGTTACCGAGGAGGACTATCTAATGGGCGTGTTTGATCTGACAGGGGAGATGATGCGATTCGCCGTGACGACTCTGTCGACGGGCGGGCAGATTAAGAAAGAGGAGGAAAAGGAGGAAAAGGAGGAAAAGATGGACACATCCGATGATGCAACCAACAGAGGCGACGACGCCGTGAAATCCGTCCCGACTCTACCGGCGAGTAAAGCGGGGATCGTGGTTGATCTGAGATATATGCGTGCCATGCTGGAGAATCTAAATGTTCCGCGACGACATAGAAGCCACATGATGCGTGACATGCACAAGAAGCTTGGGGTCATGCAGAACAGTGTGGAAAAGGTCGAACGCGCGGCGTACGGTATACTGGTCCGAGGCAGTGAGCGGCCGAGTGGATGGACTCCGGATCTGTCCACGGCAGCAGGCGCAGGCGCGGCCAGTGTTGAGGTTGAGAGTTATTAACCAAGTCGGATTTATTAAAGAAGAAGGTGTTTAGTTTTGTACGGCGTCCGGTTACGGGTACTGGTATGAATTTCCAGAGCAGACTCCAATAGATTTGCATCTACATGAACGAGTGACAATATGCACATTGAAAAAAAGATAAAAAAAAAAGTTTGTCAACACGTATTGCATCCCTGACAAACGAGCGTGTCCCAGTTGTTATAACTCCCCAAACGAGTGACTCGTATCCATCGTCCAAAGACAAAACTCCACAACCAATACCCCAACAAAAAATCACAATTTCAAAAGACGTAATATATAATCCTTGTCGAGTCGAGCATCTTGCTTGACATGATCCATTCTCATTTCAACAGACTACTCAGACGGTCTTCGCGGATTCTCGCGCTCATCCAAAATCCCCCGCTCAATCAAGTTCTCCGGCTCAGGACGGTCTTTGATTTTGTGTTCGAGGTTGTCGACGAGCATGTTCTTCTCCAGCTCGCGCGCGTTTGCTTGCAAAGACGGGGCCATGTCGGTGCGGCCAGTGAGAAGGATGTTTTCTGTTTAGACCCATGTACTTAGGAAAAAAGAAAGAAAAAAGAAAGTGCATACGAATAGACTCACTCTCGATAAGTTCGTCGCGTTCAGGGCGTTTCTCTAGGTGCTTTTTCAGATTGTCAGATGCCCGGTGGCGTGCAAGCTCGGCTTGGGCAGCTTGGAGGCCCCTGTTACGATTATGGTTAGCTTAAAGACTACATAATTTAAGATAGCTGATCGGGCATCAATAATAAACCAAGAAAGAAAGAAAAAAACATACGGAGCAGCAGATGTATCTAACAAAATGTGCCTGTCCTTTAGGTCCTGCAGTTCCGGACGAGTCTGCAGGTGTTTCTCCAGCGAGTCCCGGCGGGGCTGGATGGCTGTAGGACTAAGGGTAGTGTCGTCAATTGCAGAAGACATTGTTTGTTATTTTCTTGCTCAATAGTCCTGAGTTCGTACGATGGTTAATATATAAACAAGACGTCGTCGTATGGAGTGGAGTGACGCTACGAGAGACGATATGATGTTGAAAATGCGGGGAAAGCTTGGCTTTTGCGGTACGGGCTGGTTGTTGACGTCAACAACCAAAAAAAAAGGGGACTTTTGGGCGCTTTTTGAGTCCGAGAAGGAAAACTGTGGTACTTGTAGTAGTATTGTTTGGAGTGTTAATAGAAGGAATAAACACAGGGAGAACTCGTGTGATCGGGGTTGGCCCAGAGTCAAGTGACTTGATCGCCCGGTCAACTGCTTCCTGGTGACGCACGAGGTGGGGCGGCTTATCAGAGTATGTATACACAATAATAATATCAATCGCTATAACCCATTCGCTTCTAGTAATTGGTTTCTTGTTGAAACTTGACTAATCATATTTCAATCTTTTGTTGGGTTTAGGGTACTTATGTGCTTGCTGGGAGAAGACCAGACTGAGATCAATTTAGTGTCTGTCGCGTTAACTAGCTAGAAATGACAAATTCAGTAATTGACAATAAAACACAAGTCGAAAGCAGAACAAATATTGCAAAGATGACGCAAATTCACAATCAGCGCTGCTATATAATAACAAAACGATCGATGTGAATAAAAGTTTCCCGATGCCATATAGAGACCACATCGCAGGCGAGGAGACTGTAGAAGCAAAGTCGAAAGGTGACATGTTGCAAAACTGTTTCCGTTCCACGCCTCAGACGACCCTCGATCGTCCAGAAATTCCGGTACGAAAGGAGAAAAAAGGGCCAACTAAAACAGTCTCGCCGGTCTGAACACAGACGCCAAGTCAAGTTCCCAAAACAACTCGTGCAAAAGACTGGCATCTCTGAAAAGAAAAAAACCGATCTCCGGCTTTATTGAAGATGTCCGAACATTAAGTAAGGGTCCTTGAGTTCCGGCAATCACCAGGTATGGATGGCGACCACTTGATTTGCCTAGCGGCAAGATGATCCTAGTTGATAAATTTTGAACGAGATATTTCCGGCTTCATTTCTACGAATGAAACCACATCTCTCGGGGTTTATGGAACCCACAGTTTTCCGTGACCACGCCCACCACGAGACGAGTTTGCGCGAGAACCGCCAGCACGACGACCGCCTCCCTGACGCCGAGAGGAAGCCGAGAGGCCCCGAGCAGCACCGGACTGCGTGCTCAAGTCAACCACTTGTTGCTTAGATGGAGTGCCTGGGCCGAGCGAACGACTAAACGAGTTTGGATCAATCGGCTGAGAGGGGACTTCGACAGAAGCCTCGGTTGGAGCCGCCGCAGCCGCGGTGGCTGCAGCAGCCCTAGCTTTGCGACTGGTTCCTCCTCCTCGACCGCCAGCATTGCGAGAGGCGCCTTTGCCTCGTCCGCGGGGAACAAAAACCAGCTCATCCTCTTCACTGTCATTGTCGTAAGAAAAAAGAGGCTTGGGATCGGGAATGTCATGCTGGGCTTTCTCGGCATACTTGACGCGGTTCTTGTATTCCTTCTCTTCGTATTGAATAGAAGTACGTAGCTGGTGGATATTCTTGGTCAAAATTCCGAATTTCTGCGCCCAAGCCTGGGTGTCATTGTCGTTGGTTACTAGTGTCAGGCCCTGGACCGGGTGAGATTCCTTGTTGCCGTGAACACGCCAGAGCAGCGCGCTGAGCAACGGTTGAATTGCAGTAGGAATCGAAGGTATAGCGGAAGAGTTTGATGCTGAACGGCGGTGGCCGTTGGCCTTTTTGGTGCCGTTCTGCTCCGCATACTCGGGGCTTGTGCCAGAGCTGCGAGAAGACGCTCGCGAGCCCTGGTCGCTCTGGGTTCCAGTTGAAGGGAGCGATGCCGAAGATTTGAGGTCATTGTGGTGGATGCTGGTAATAGGTGCAGGTTCCTTGAAGTTGAGCTTACTCAACAGCATTTGCGATAAATCACTCGGCAGGCCGGGAAGCCCCGGGCCCTTGGGCGATTCTTTGGCGACACCATTGGCGACACCATTGGCCTTGATTTCCGTCTCTATCTTCGGAGTAGAGACACCTTCGTGGTCGTCGGTTACCTCGTTCACTTCGTCCGCCTGGTCTTCAAACTCGGGCAGGAAGAATTGTTCGGCGTCCGTCCAGTTTTCATACTGTTCCATCGGGCCTTGGAGGACAACGCGATCGGCGGGGATATTGTCTTTTCCGGACGTAACACGATCAAGAAAGCGTACAGCCTCGCGGGAGTTTATGGCGGCCTGGGAAGCGCCGCGCTTTGGGGCCTGGAGACGTTCGAGAGCTGTGTACCTTGTTAGCTAGCCAAACGAGGACACCGCGAGCGCCTCGGCGGAACGCACTGTAAAGCGGCACAAACAGGGTAATGGCGCCATTGGAGGCCCATCGTTTGACCTCGCTGATATTGGTGGTTAGGACGGTGTCGTCGACGGCGCAGTGGAAGATCTTGCGGCCGGCTGACATGGTCTCGAGGGACATTCGCAAGGGCAAACTGAGAGCGACGAGAAACGAAAGAGAGCACCACGACTTCTAGAGAAAAGTGCGGTGCGAAATCAGTGTAGCGACTGCAACCATCAAGAAACCATTAGCCAATATACAATTATATATGACAAAGGCGACTGGAGGGGGATGTGGGGGGGTCTGTCAACTGTGCGGCGTTTGGTCGAAGTCGGCGGAGAAAAGAGCGGCGGCGGAATCAGCAACTCACCGTTGGGACAAATGTGAAGTGGCGAGCGAACCTGCAGCATTTTATCATCGGCTATGTCGCTCATGGCATGGGATATAGAGGAAAAGAGACAGCGCATGGACGTGGTGAATGCAAAACGCCGTTGACGGATGGCGATTCTCGGGCCGCGATTCATGCTTGCAGCAATAGGCTTAGTTCCTGGCCGGCCCTGACTAAGCGCCGGTGGATCCGTTGACTCTTGACTGTTATTTCTTTCTAGGCCTTTGTTTTATTTTATTTTTATTTTTTCCTTCTCTTCTTCTTCTTCTTTTCCCTGTTCTATATGATTCAAAACAATATCACAGTGTGGGGGGGGTTGAGTGTGGTGAACCTTTATGCAACGGCCTATCCTGGATACAACATAGTTCTAAAAGGAGATTCTGCACGTAAAGCGTCAACTAAACAATACATTAACTAGAGTTTCTTGATCAAGCCGCTACCCTCTTTGACACGCTGAGCCCACTCCCTATTGCAAATTAGAATAAACTCTCCACCCGGGGGGGAGTCGGGATGAAACTTACGTCCAGCTGCCATCGTAAAGTCGTCTTTTGGCAGGATCCCCGAATCCAGACACATGAAGCGCGGTCTCAATCACGGCGGCCGTCACGCCGGATCCGCAAGAGCTGATGATGGTCTTTGACGGATCCACGCCCTTGCCCTCGATAACCTTGCGCAATTCGTCCGGAGAAAGGAAAGCCTTGGTCTTGGGGTCAAGCAATTCGCCAAAGGGGAGGCTCGTAGAACCTGGCATATGACCAGAGGACAGTCCAGCACGGGGCTCTGGCGCTTCACCCGACCAGCGGCCATACGGTCTCGCATCGAGAATCTCAACTTCATCCGCACCTTCCTTGCCATAGTCCTTGACAATTTCCTTCATCTCTGGGAAGAGAACAACGTGGTCGGTGTCATATGCCGGGATTGGATACTTTGTTTTCTCGACCGGTTTGGGATCTCCCGATTCCACAGGGAGTCCTTGTTCGACCCACAGACGATAGTTGTTTAGTACGTGTACATTCGGATGGCCGAAGAAACGCAACGTCCATCCGACTCGAGGAGCGCTGAGAATGCCCTGTTCGGCGGTATCGTAAACAACGATTTCGTCGTCGCGCTGTATCCCAAGCTCTCTCATGGCCTCGGCAAAGTGTTCGTTTGTTGGCAGCATGTGTGGGTATGGGGAATCCTCATCTTTGACGCCGTCAATGTCAAAGAAACGCGCATGAGGAATATGGCCCTGGCGAAAGGCTGCAATGCCAGTGCGGCCCTCGGGATCGTTCGGCATGAACCATGCCGCACAGAGGGGGATAACACGCGGGGCAGTCGAGATACTGCTTGAAGGATACTTCTTCAGCGCCGTATTCAGCTCTTGGGGCGTGACGAGGTAGGAGGAGAACGAGCTGCTGAAGCGTTGCTGCGACATCGCCATGGTCTGCACGGGCAACTGGAATCGTCGAAGGGGAGTAGGCCGGAAAGAGGATCGTAAAACGGCCAAGGCCATGATCATTAAGCACTATTAAGCATTCGGGGAATGATGGACTAATAAATCAAGGTCCGAAGAGGAGCTCGCATGATGCAGGGTCAATTGCCGTGGAAAGCGACTTGACTCATGTAATATTGCTGCGCGGGGGTGAAGCGTGATAAGAAGCTTGGACGTCGTCGTTCTCGCCGACAGCGGCTTCCTTAGTGGCTCCACCTCTCTGCTGTTGACTGAATACTTACGCAGAGACATCATTGTCAGTCGACTTCTTTGAGGTTGTTTTTCCACCTCTTTTTCGACTGGAGAGCGTAACGATGAAGGTCACAATAAAGGAATGGAACGCTGTCGCTTCGTGGCGCTGGAACATGCCCGAAGACGAGGTGTGTGGTATCTGTCGCGTACAATTTGACGGGACTTGCCCAACGTGCAAGTTTCCTGGGGACGACTGTTCGCTGTGTATGTTTTGGGCAGATTTCTATTGGGGTCTAGCTGACCTTTTTTTTTTGCCTTTAAGTGCTCGGAAAATGCGGTCATTCTTTCCACATGGTTCGTTGTCGCCTTTCTTTCTAGCTTCTCCGCACGCGTCTTTGATCTGATAAACGAGCAGCATTGCCTCTTGACATGGATCCAACAAGAGTCCTCGAAGGGGCTCTGTCCGATGTGCAGACAAAGTGGGTCACTGCTGGTCCAATGCGTTGAGAAAAAGAAGCTGACAGTGGCATGCGCTGCACAGAATTCGAATGGAAACAGAGCGATGAATCGGCATGACCCTGAAAAACGAAACCCTCGGGGTAGATATCATTATGAATCACGGTGCATGGATGGCTGGCGTTACTGGATATACACACAAGATACCTTTTCCATACAATACTTATTACTTGCGAATAATACTACGTACTCTGTACTATAATTATTGTTTGACGCGGGGTCACATGACCTCCCCGACAAGGCTCAGGGCTGATCCGGTGGAGCGTCTACTGCGACTTCTCTCCTCATCCCACCTACATGGTCCAGATCCCCAACATGTAGCCCCGTAGTAGTACTCGGAGATGTCGTCGTTGCCAAAGCAATACAACCCTGTGTTTTCGTCGTCGCCCTCTAGACACTCTCCCTTCCGCGAGGGCGCCGCTGCTACCGCCACCAACACCAACATCGCCGCCTCCGCATCGCTGCCAATCGAACGAAATGGCCAGCCTCAGATAACACAGCGCCCCTCACTAGGCACTCACGAAACGCATGGCAACTATGGTCACGATGAAGGATACGGAGATGAAGAAGAAGAAGAAGGGGACGTGAATCGTCCAGATCCCGACTTCAAGCCCTTCTTCACATTAATCGAAGACGAGAATTCGGGCGACTACCATCATCCAACCGTGCACTACATCTTTTCAGACGACGACCCGGACTTGATCACCGAAGCCTCGCTTCGCGCCCTACAGGGGGATGGCCATGATTCTCTAGGGCAGAATATACAGGGAAGCAACATTGAAGAAGGATCAGAAGACATATTACACAAGCCTTCATTCCTCCCTCCACCGATGCCGGGCGTAAAAGAGCGATTTCTCATTCTGGATGTGGAACAAACGAATAGCAGCAATAACAACCAAGGAGGCCCATCTTCAGCCCCAGATGCGCAACCCCAGTTTGCTACATCTGCAGGCACGGTGGTGTCTACCTCGCCAGCTCAGAAACAAGCAACTCACGGATATCGAATTGCATCGGCGCATAGCCTGACACCAGACTGGCAGGTGCTCAACACATCTCTCAGCCTGGCACCTACATTTGACACGCCCCAAATGACAAACGACCCGGACGCCGATCCCAATGCCTCGAGTAGCGGCGCCTTGATGCTTAGAATAGAAGGCACAGCTGGATTTCCTCGTGATGTGGCCAGTGGCAAGGACAGAGACGCAAAGTCACAAACACTGGAGGAAATGATGGAGCAGTTTGAGAAACGAATGTCTGAACTGAGACGTGTTATTGAAGCTGGTGGAGACCGTCATCGCGCACCCGATGGTGGAACAGAGGCACACGAAGCCCAACCTACAGGTGCAGGAGTTGTTGCACATGACGCAGAGCCATCGGTTCCTGAAGCAAGCCCTACATGAGTACTCAGTGCTAGCACGGGAATGCCTTGTAATGATATTATGAGAATGAAGCATTGGCTTTTTGAAAAGATTTCTTTTGCCAATATTAACTGTATTATTATGAATCCACACTCCTCCAAACAAACGACGGAATTAAACGAGGGAACAATCATATGAACATATGGGGTATCTAACACTTGTATCCAAGACACAGAATGCGAATGAAAAGAACAGGTACAACGAAACGATAAAACTTTAAAAAAAAAACTTATTTATGGTCAGCCGCTAGACTGCCTATTTCGCAAGCGCCGTCCAGTAGTACTCGCGCCGAGAGGGATGTTTTCCCTCCCATCCAAGGTAATTCCAGTTGGCGCTCGCCTAGCAAGGGCCTTTTGCGGAAGTTTGCTGTCCGAATATGTTTGTTGCTTTTTCAACGGTGGCTGGGTTGAAGAATCATTGTCGTCCTTTTCAATAGTGATTATTTTGGACACCTCCGGTGACGATAACGGATTAGAAGATTTGAGTGGTTTCGCGGCGACGTTTATATCGACCTCCCTAAGACCCGTGTTGGATGATGATGTGACTGCGGTGGTGGTAGATTCTCCTACCTCGTCCTCAGTGTCATTGTATACCCGAGTCTTTGATGGTGATCCCAGCCGGCTTTTCGATGGTGAGCCAAGTGGTGCCAGTTCGTCTCCTTCGAGGCATGTGGGAAGGAGCTGTGTTCCTTCTTGCTTTAGTTTCGAAATCAGGCTTGTATGTGGCTCCGTTTGCGGCAAGGTCTGAACGTATTCGTAACTGGTCCTAGGAGGAGTGTTTCCAGTGGGTTGGTATTCCGACATAGGAGCTCCTTGGATGTTTTTCCGTAGTTCCTCCAAAGGCTGGCGAACGTCCTTGGAAAATGGCTCCACGGATTGGTTGATGCTGTCCTTTTGCTGGGTGATCATGTTTTCGAAAGCGTGTACGCGGTCATCCAAACCATTAAACTCGCCACCCATGGAGCTATAGGATTCTTTGACATTGTTCAACAGGTCCCCAAACGTGGACATATAGGCTTCATGCTGTGCTCCATTTTGAGATCGCGCCTTGGTGACAAAATCATCCAAAGCCTCCATCTGGGTCTCCATGCCTTGCATTTGGGCGTCCACAATCCGAACTGTCTCCTGGTGTACGGATTCAGTCGCCTTTTTGATGGAAGCATTACGCTCCTCAAACACCTAAAAAAAAGATATCAGAACTGCCAACCTTATATGGTGATTACAACTTACCGCCCAGTCTTCCTGCATGCGGTTCTTAATATCATCCCTAGATGTTGCCACATCTGTCATTGTTTGCGAGTCCTTTTCAACCCACTTCTCCATTCCATTCTGGTACGCATCCGTGGCATGTTGCAGTATCTCTGTCGAGTGCGTCATATCGGACTTGACCTTATCCACGCCACCTCTGAGTCTCGACGACCGTTTCTGTCCAGACTCTTCGATCAAAAGCTTAATCTGGGAAAGCAGGTTTGCACGATCAGTCTCAGCAGCGCGTTGCTCTTCTTCAAACACCTTCTCCAGTTCTATCGACGTTGCTTGGCTTTCTTGGATGACTTGGCGATTAGAGTTCAATAGCTGATTGCGAAGTTCCTCAATTTCTGCTTTTTGTGCCCTGGATTGTTCTTCCATATTCTCAAAAACTGTTTTCAGGTCTCGGCCCAAATTGCTATAAGATGAGTGTATCTAAACTTTATTAGCAGGATGCATGGCAAAGTGATTCGCATTCAACAAACCTGAGTGTGGAAACCAGTTAATTCATTGATTACCTCCCTCGAGATACGCTCCGCAGCTGCTGATAGACCATTCAAGCCTTGACCGACTTTTTCCTTGACTTCCTCTCGGAGAACCTTGATCTCTTCGAGTACTTCGTTCATCTCATCGTGCGCCGTTGCTGATTGTCCTGTGAAAGTTTCCTCTGCTTTGTCCAGAAGAGACTGATATTTGTCTACCTGAGATTTTCCGAATCCCACGCTTCGAAGCTCTGATGAAACAAACTCGGCAATCTGACCTCCCAGAACTTGCATTAGGGCGCTATGCTGGGATTCAAACACTTCGACCCTGTCTTCAACCAACTTTGTCACATCAACAACATCGCCGGTTGAGGCCTCCCACGTCCCGCGATTAAGGCTGTGGAGATCAGACTTGCGACGCAGTTTAAGATGAAGACCATTGACATGCTCGACAGTCTGGTCCAATTTAGACAAAAGGTCTGTGCCGACTTCATGGAGTTGACCCTCAGTCTCTTGATGTGCTTTGCGCAGCACTTCCTCTTGCTTGAGCTCTCTTTTCGTGTCACGAAGGACTATTTCGGTTTGCTCCAGTACATCATTTGTCTCATCCAACGCCGCGCGGGTTTCGTCGTTATCCTTCTTTAGGTTGTTGAAATTACTTGTCAACGCAAATAATTCCTCAGTCTTGTGTTTCAAACTCGCTTCTTTGCTTTCAACCTTGGCACGCTGTTCTTCGAGGATGATTCGGCGGGATTCACTCTCGACCTTCATGTCTTCGTACGCTTCGGTGGATAGATAAACACCATTGCGATGTCTTGTTGCAATAAGGTCGCTCTTAAGTTGCTCAATTTCTATGGTATATTCTTTGAGAAGTGTCTTTTTGGGGAGCGTAGAGTTGACTTGCGGTTTGTTGCGGATGTTCTTGGCCCGGAAGGCGTAGTCAAGTGTCGAAATGGTCTCCTCCAAGTTGTTTCGAGCAGGTGAAATCGTAGCAATGATGCAAGTTTTTGTCTGGCCTCCAAGCGAATCTTGGAGTAATCGTGTGAGTTTCGACTCTCGGTACGGGATATGTGAGCCCTTATCCACCAGGGCGTTGATTACTCGGCCCAAAGTCAACAGACTTTTGTTAATAAGACCGGCCTCAGCCGCACGTTTATTGTCTGCTCCACTGCGCTGGACATTCTCGCTGCCAGCAAGATCAACCAGGTTTAGTTTTCCAGTGCTGATATACTCTTCGCCTGATTCCGTCGTACGCTTCACTGACGTGGTGATGGTGAAAACGGTATGGCTTCGCGAGCTGAGATCGTTGCACTTGGTAGCTGCCACTTGACGCTTGTGGCTGCCGCTCCGAAGAAGTTTGATTCCCGAGGTGGCAGAGTGTATGAAGTGCTCTTCCATGCCTTGCACCAAGGTACTGCCGTTGTGGCCTCTTTTCGACTCATTTTCGTAAATCTTCAAGTTCGATTTGTCGTCGAACGATAGCAAATCTCGAAGTTCTTCGTTATAGAGTTCGATGAAGGAGCATTTAACAGTGCACTCCTTTTCCTCCAGCTTCTGGAACAGAGAATATAGCACACGCGGAATGATTCCTGCATTCTCGGACAAAATTCCCAGGGTATCGGTCATGTCACCGGACATGGTATAGGTCTTTCCTGTGCCTGTTTGTCCATATGCGAAAATAGTACAGTTATACCCAGAAAGCATCTACGAAGAGCTCGTTAGTTAATATTGCGCATGCGATCTATTGAGTTGCAACATACCTCATTCAAAAGGGGAGTGACAACATCTTCGTAGAGTGTCGACTGGTCTGCTGCAGGCGAAAAGACCTTGTCAAAGCGGTATGTTTTGTTGCTCAAGGCATTTGGGCCCATGGATAAATCGATCCCATTGTCACCGTCTGCTGACACGACCACGGCACTGTTCTCTGTGATCTCGCGATCATTCCGCCCGCGGCAGCGAACAACGACATGTATGCTGGTATCTCCGATAGAACTGGGTTCAAACTCCCTTTCCTTCCGCTTTGCTCCCGCCACCACGGATTGCGAACTAGGCGATCGTTGAAGGCGCATGATGTTCGTATTGGACGGCTTGAGTGCCTCTGTCATTGAATTTGGTCTCTCGGACACAGTTGAGGCTATTCGCCGTGAGGGCTGCCGCAATGAAGGCTTTTTGGCAGCCAGGCCAGAGGCAGGCCGCGAATGCTGCACCGGCATGTTGACGGCAGCAGCAGTGTTGTGTTGATTGATACTGGTGTTGGCAGTGACTGGATGATGACTCCCGAGAAATTTCCAATGTGCAATTTCCAGAACACGCGGGGCTGGCGTCTGTACGAGTGTGCGCAGGAACTCGACTAGTTTCGCCGGGGTCTGACTGACAGAAATGTCGCTCCGGGCTTGTTTGGGTGTTGATGCACAAGGCAAAAGGTAAACAAACCCGCATGCGGACTAGCGTGCGGGAGACGATCCACAACGCCGGTTCTGCCGGCCTCACCGCCTCCGGACTCGATCCCTTATCTCCCAAAGGCGGTCGCGATAAGGCGGCAGAATGCGGCGTCATCGGTCATCGGAACGCTTCACATGACCAGCTGTCTGACTTCGATCACTTCATACAAACTGTCAGCGACCTTATCGTTTCTTTTCTCTCGATATTTGCATTTCTACTCTCCCTTTGAGCTGCGACCCATGTTTGATTTCTATAAACCCTGGTCATGAACAGGTAGTACCCTGCGTGTCCGCCATGTCTACCTCGAGGCCGCCAGCAGCTATGCAGGTATCTCCGGGAAAAGGGCTGGGGTTCTTGAGTGAGTATAATATTCTTCATACTGCGGAATGTGGGTAGCTTACATTTTATTTTCTCTTTCCAGCACTTGGAAGCTCACTGCATAATGTCCTTGGCCGGATCAAATCGCGGCCTCAGGCTTACCCCGCTATCGACGTCGCCTATTCCCCTACAGAACCGCTCAACGAACCCGTTATATTGAACTTGCCCAGTAACGGGCTGAGATTACGTTTTGATGGCCCGGATCAACGGCTCCGGCTGATAGAGATTCTAAACTTTTCAAAGGTCCCCCTGATATATAAAAGTCAAGACGTGGTCAAAGGCTCCAAGCCATCCGATCAGCCTTCTACATCGACAGGGCCGAACTTCCGGCATGTATACAACCGACTTTTTGGTCCATCCTATCCCGGCGAATATCTTCCACCGGCGGGGGACTCACCTTACGGAACTTATGTTTTGTCCTACCCTGGTGTGGCTTTCTCGTTCCCCTTGCAGGATTCAGCGTGGTCCGATAATTGTGATTTTGTCGCGCTTTTATCATCGTCTGCCGCTTCTCCTGCGACATCGATGGCCATATTTCAGGGCCCTTCGTGGACTGAAGTGCGCAATAATTTGTTTACAGCCCCACCGCAGTTTCCGCGGTCGCCAGCCTTGATCGGAAAGGGTAGAGAAGCAGTCCCGGATGAGGTCGAAGAAGTGAGAGTTCTCGGGGCTGGCAGAATCGAGCTTGCCCGGAGGTCTAGTTCTTCTTTGCTGATCACTCTTTCCGAAACTACTCCCCAAGATCTGATTGCTGAACTTGGACCCCCTGATGCAATATACCGCAAAAACGACCGTCGAATATCAATCCACGGAGCTGCTGGTCCTATACGTCGGAATATGATGAGCCCTTCTCCAGGAAGGGGTCTTGATATGTTAGAGGCCGACCACTCATCGAACAATAGTCCGACTGATGATTCTGACGATGAGACTACGCGAGGAACGGACGTCGATGCCTCATCGCTTCCAGCAGAGTGCTTTTTAAATTACTTCCACCATGGATTTGACGCTTTCATATCCTATCCCACAACATCAGGGCCAGCATTCCCAGGTTCACATGTTACAGATCTCGCCCCTCCCATTTCCTCCTCTCAACTCACAGTTACAAAGCTTATTGTTCACGGGAACGTCCCTGGATCTTATCCTTTCAACAGACACCGCCGAAGCCGATGGCAGATTATTCTTGATTCTACCGGAAATTCTTTAACCTCGGAAACAAACTACGACGAGATATCGAGACGACTGAAGAAAGTCTGGAGAGGCTCTTATTCGTCATCGGCAGAAGAGACGGCTCTTCAACGAGGCATGGTCCTGAATCGCGGCTGGGGAGATAGCCCAGAAAGCAGCGTGGAACTTCTCGGCGGCTGGGAAGAAAGCGCAGGGGGTAAGCATAGATCATCGTCTACTGGACAAGACAGCGGCCGGGGACTGGGAAATACAGAGCTGTTTGGGTTTCCGGGGCTTTTATTTGAGGTGTTGAAGAATGGGGCAGTCAGTTCGATGACTATTTATTGAGCCCTGTAACATGGGCGTTTTGGCGCATTGGAAATTTACTGTTTATTTATTGATACTCACCAGTGTTTATTATTTGTTCCCATATGAGAAGAATACCACATGCATTGTTTGGAATATTAATTGACAGGAGCGTATTATCATTACAAGGATACAGGACACCAGGGCGGACAAAGTGGAGCCAATCCCGTCCCACATGGTAATAATACCCGCAAGCTAAAACTTACCTTGCGCGATCACTTCCCTCTTTCTTTCTCTCTTGCGCTGGGAAATAGAATAACAGCAAAGCGCGCGCCTCTAAACGGGCTAGATGAGAGTAGCATGACGCGCTCCTGGGCATCAACGCTCAAGCTCCCGCGCTCGACATTCCCCGCGCGAGTTTCGGCCGCGGATCGAGCAAAATATCTGCAGCGATGTACGGACGAGTTGTACGACTGGCAACGCCGAGTCCGTCCAGCCGACAAAACAACATTTGTCTTGCATGATGGACCTCCGTATGCGAACGGCAGTCTGCATGTTGGTCATGCTCTTAATAAGATTACAAAGGATATTGTCAATCGGACACAATTAAGTCGCGGAAAGCGGGTGCATTACGTGCCTGGCTGGGACTGTCATGGGTTGCCGATTGAATTGAAGGCGCTACAATCACAGAAAGATCTCAACAATAAGGTCGATAGGACCCCCGGATCGGCCGCCGTTATTCGAAAAGCTGCGCGAGCGCTCGCGGAGAAGACAGTGCAGGAGCAAATGAAAGGGTTTCGGGATTGGGGGGTAATGGGAGACTGGGAAGGGCATTGGAAAACACTGGACAAGGGGTTCGAGATGAAACAATTGGGGATTTTTAGGGAGATGGTTGACAAGGGACTTATATACCGACGCTTTAAACCGGTATACTGGTCACCTTCGACGCGCACGGCGCTGGCAGAAGCAGAGCTGGAGTACAAGGATGACCATGTCTCGACAGCAGCTATTATTCGGTTCCCGTTGGTCAAGCTACCTGAATCCCTCGCCAATAATCCCTCGATAGATACTTCTAACTTGAGTGCTGTGATATGGACGACGACGCCATGGACCTTGCCGGCAAACGCAGCAATTGCAGCCAGTGAATCGCTGGATTATATGATTGTTCAGTCACCCACACACGGACAGCTGTTGATCGCCAACTCGAGATTGGAGTACCTCCAGGAAATGTTAAAGGAAGAGCTTACGGTTGTGGTGCCTACGATTCCGGGTTCTACACTGTGTCATCAGACCACGTATCAGCCCTTGTTCCAACGACCAGGTGTCGAGGAGCAACCTCTCATTGCGGCTGATTTTGTGAGTGCCGATTCCGGGTCTGGCCTTGTTCATTGCGCGCCTGGACACGGTATGGATGACTACGAGGTCTGTTTGAAGAATGGGATCGAGGTTTTTGCACCTGTGAATGACGAGGGTCGGTTTACAGACAAGGCCGTGCCCAGTAATCCGGGTCTGTTGAGCAGTAAGCACGTACTAGAAGACGGAAATGCCGCCGTCTTGGAGTATGTCGACTCAGTGAATCAGCTCTTGAACAGCCATAAATACCAACACAAGTATCCATACGACTGGCGATCGAAGCGGCCTGTCATTGTACGCGCGACTGAGCAGTGGTTCGCAGACGTTGCCGATATCCGGGATGCCGCTGTAGCCTCACTTGAAGATGTCAAGTTTATTCCGGCATCTGGCAAACAGCGACTAGTCAACTTTGTGAAAAATCGCACCGAGTGGTGTATCTCGCGCCAGCGAGCGTGGGGTGTTCCTATTCCGGCTTTGTACGATATCGCCACTGGTGAAGCAGTCTTGACAAAGGAAAGCGTGTCTCATATTATGGGTGTGATCGAAGAACGCGGTGTTGATGCATGGTGGACCGATAGTCTGGACGACTCTGCGTGGATTCCTGCGTCTCTACAAAACACTGCATCTAGCTATCGCCGAGGCACAGATACGATGGATGTCTGGTTCGATAGCGGTACAAGCTGGACCCAGGTAGAAAACGCTGTGGCTGAAAATGACCGTCCGGCAGATGTCTATCTTGAAGGAACAGACCAACACCGCGGCTGGTTCCAGTCCGGGCTGCTCACGTACGTAGCGCACCAGCTTGCTACAGGAAGCACAGTTATCAAGGCACCGTTTAAATACCTAATCACCCATGGGTTCACACTTGACCATCTCTCGCAGAAGATGAGCAAATCCATCGGCAATGTCCTCGACCCAGATGCGATCATGAACGGGACCCTTTTGCCCCCCATGAAGCAGAAGAAGGTCAAAGGTGCGAAGAAAGATGCACAACCACGAGGTCCTGTGTACGACGCTCTTGGACCGGATGCACTGCGTCTATGGGCTGCCAGCAGCGACTACACTCGCGATGTTGTCATTGGACCGCAAGTGCTCCAGACAGTGCATACCAGTCTGCAGAAATTCCGCGTTACTTTCCGACTCTTGTTGGGAGCACTGGAAGATTTCAACCCGGCCACGAATCTTTGCTCATATGAATCTCTTCGCAAGATCGACTGCCAGGCTTTGATGCAACTAGGCGAACTGGTGAATGCTTGCCGAAATGCCAGCGACAATTTCGAGTTCCACAAAGCCGTCACTGCCCTGAACAAATGGGTGAACCTAGATTTCTCGTCATTCTACATGGAGACTGTCAAGGACCGACTGTACACGGAAGCGGAGGATAGTCTCAATAGACGGGCAGCGCAAACGACGCTCTTTCACATCTACAACTCCCTACAAGAACTGCTCGGTCCACTCACGCCATTGTTAGTCGAAGAGTCCTGGGACCATGCCCCGGAAACGATCAAACCCCACATGGAGCACCCGCTGCGACGTATCGCGAGCGAACCCCCAGCAGAATGGCTTGACGATGTTCTGGGCCAGCATTTTGCTGACTTGATGGCCGCCAACACAGCGATCAAGGCATTGCAAGAAGAGGCCCGTTCCAAGAAGCTGATGGGCTCGTCTCTGCAATCCTTTGTACATATCGAGCTCCCGGACAGCGAATCACTGTCCGTATTTGAGCGCTATTCCAGCGAGCTCCCGGATCTCTTCGTTGTGTCTTCTGCCACACTCAATGTGAAGCCACAGCGGTCGGAAAGCATCACGGGTGCGGAATGGAGCTACAGCGCGGATTTCGAGCTGCCAAGTAACCAGGGCACCGCGACTGTGCATGTGTATGCGCCGCAGGACGCCAAATGCGTGCGATGCTGGCGATATGCTGTGCCAGCGCTTAGGGCTCACGAAGAGGATGCGCTATGCGAGCGCTGCCATGACGTCATGGGCCATGATTCCCACGATGCATAAAATCTGTAATAAATCTGTACAATACAATGTATACTACTACTACCTACTCTTATAAATAGAATCTCATGCAATAATCAATTGACTCCGTATTACATATGTGCATATATATCAATGGATGTGTGTATACTAAGAGCGTACGGCGGATCTCGCCCGATTGGATCGCTGCCCCCGGAATCGCGTTTGCGCGTAACGATGACGATGATCTGTTTGCATCCATCATCAGCATCGCGCTCTGCCAATCAGCCAGCAATCTCAAGGGATGTTCTCCCTCAACAGGCGGCAAACTACTAGTTTTCTTGGAAGGATGTGGCGTGGCGGGTGATAATCATCGACGTCAGGTGTCAGGAGATGATGCTTCTTGCAGGAAGTGAACCCAAACTTTGGCCATGAGAAGACCCAGCTGGGTTCGTTTTTCAATGACGCGTTTTTTTGGTGAGGGACTCTTGCACGGTACTATTTAAACATTATATCACCTGCAAAGCCTCAACTCTCCTCTTATCACCCGGCCTCAACTATCGTATCAGCTTCTTTATTTTACGGACTAGAAATCAGAGATAAAGCGAGAACCAGCCATGGAAGCCCTCAAGAAACACACGACATTTTCGACTCTGCCTCCTTTGCCTGTCCCTACCTCATCATCTGTTGGGCCAGTGCCCACGGTGATTCCGGGCGACTGGCCGGTTTTACAGGAAATCCACCAGACAGGGAAGCGGACATTATGGTGAGTCTATACTCGCTTCTTTTTTATACTTATTGATCTAATCGAGTGGTTCTTTAGGGTCGTCGTCGTGCTCATGGCGATTTCCTCTCTCGCGTTTTATGTCCTCGCAGCTCGGGCTCGAGTGGTAAGCAAATATATATCCACTGGAATAAGCCATGCCAATTGACAAATGATCACTAGCAAAACCGTCTCTTCCACACTATAACCGCGCTCATCGCCACAATCTCATTCCTCGCATACCTCGCCATGGCCACCGGCGACGGCGTCGTCTACAAACACTCCATCGCCCACCAGCCGCACAAGCACGTCCCGGACACCCACCAAGAGGTCCTCCGCCAAATCTTTTGGGTACGCTACGTAAACTGGTTGCTCACTACACCACTGCTACTCTTCAACATTGCCCTACTGGGCAACATGAACGGCGCGAATCTGTCGGTCGCTGTTGCTGCCGATCTGGTCATGTTTGTGGCCGGCTTGGCCGCGTCGTTTGCGCGCCATGAGCAGCGATGGGTGTGGTTTACGATTGTGTGTATTGCGTTTTTGACGGTGGGTTATCAGATTGGGGTTAATGGGTCGCGCTCGGTGTTGCGACGGTCGCAGGAGCATCGTGCGCTGTTTGGCTCGTATGTTGGCGCGACTTTGGCGGTTTTTTTGCTGTATCCAATGTGAGTTCCCTTCTTTTTTTTTTAACCTCTTGACCACGAAATATGGAAATGGAAATGAATATGTGCTAACAACTATATAGTATCCTGGCCGCATCGCCTCTCGCGCATCGCATCAGCGTCGACGCCGAGGTGGTCACTTGGGCGATTCACGATATCTTGATTCAGGGTATCTTTGGCTACTGGCTGCTAATAGGCCATGATAAAAGAGAAGCCGGGTAAGCTTGCTGTCTCTCCTTGTATTAATCCATCTATATAAACCCTCAAGTCTAATAAAACACTCATGAATAGACAACTCGTCGTCGAGGGCTTCTGGTCTCATGGCGTCAGCCAAGAAGGCGGCATTCGCGTCGGCGAGAATGAGGGAGCGTAGACACCCGGGGTATCTTACAAAACGACCATGGGAAATGTTCTTTTTTCCCCATTGACAGTCTGTGTAAGAGTGAGCCGTTAGTAGTGCTTGGGGATGGATGAAACTGCAGCATTGGGGAAACATTTGAGATTGCCAGTTTCCTTTTTGGGGTTTGAAGTATCTTTTCGGCTTCGCATAATCGATATCACCAGTTGATTATTTTGGAATGTGAGGGGGGAAAAAGCGGAGTTCATTTATATTAAAACAATTAATACTTCTTAATTTGTATATTCAATTAGTAAAACGAATGGTATCCTTTAATTGCTTAATGCTGCTGACTCCTACCATTGAATAACATTGAATAACATTGAACCCTGTCAAATGACAAAAAAAATCGACAAACCAGATTGACAACTCCATCATTAGAACATTGAATAACTGACTGAATGGCTTTGCTCAAGTAAAATAGAACCCAAATGAACTCCACCGATCCAAATTCTTGAACGGCTTGAATGACACAAATCGAAGCTGAAGAACAGTAATCCCCCGTTAATATTCCTCTTCCTCCTCTTCAATAACCGAATTGAAATCGAGCTTGCGACGACGCCACGAGAACATAGATAATCGAGCTCCTGTAGTTTTATGAGCCTGCCCTCCAAGAGTGACATGTCGGTGGGGGTTCTTTCCAGGGCTATATTGCGGCGGTGCTATGACGGCGTGACTGGTCGCAGCTTCTCTAGAAGGTAACAACACCCTTTGATGGAGACGAGATTGGATAGGGCGCTTTTCCACTATTCTGCCTTCCTTGATGGTGATGCGATTCAGCTCCTTTGGAATATGATGAACAGGGACCACCGTCGCTGGTTCGAAACCACCGACATTAATCTGAACCTCGTCAATCAAGTCTCCTGGAAGACAAAAGCCGGAATCGTAGCAGTCTGTGAATGTAATCTTCCGCAAACGGTTCTCGTCGAAACAGCTGAAGAACGGCAGAGCATCGACGACAAAACCTCGTAGCGTGAGGTGCACAATCGACAATTTTTTATTCGACCATTTATCAAAATCGCCGAGACCATCGTAATGTCTCTCTCGCGCCAGCTCGATCACGATGTTGTCAAGATATTCGGCAATCCCAAACCGCCTCGAAATACGTCCTTTGCCGTTACCACTACCACAGAATCACATTAGCTTGAATAAACAAAGACACCCACTCAAATTTATCACCTACGGGCATTGGTAATTCTGAGCTTCACGTTTTCGAGGAACCCATCCTTTCTCGATACGACGCCAGTACACCCCAGGCGAAAGCTGCGGCTCCTCAGCCATTCTCAAATCAAGATGCTCCAACGACTCCATGTTCCAAACAGCTCGAAAGATTTCTTTTTGGTACGACTTTAGCATGCCAGTGATCTTGAGATATCGAAGGCCAAGAAACGATCTCAGTGACGACAAGTACTGCGCGTCGAGGGGAATCACTTTGTCACCAGCTCTGATTGGAATCCAGAGATCAACCCACACGCTTTCCTTGTTGGGGATGTTAGGAACCTTGAGTAGGGCCGCAAAGTCTTCGCCCAAAAATAGTGGTTCATTTGGAATGTTAAGCAATGAATCACATCTTTTACCAACAACGACATCAGAGCTGACAGGCGCAACGTTGAAAGCCTGGAGAGATTTGATTGCTTTTGAATGACTCATCAGTTCGCGTTTCAAAAATTGCACTAGATGGCAACTTACTAGATTTAGAACGAAGAGGGGAATGGCCAGCGGTAAATGGGTCGTCATTTTGAGAAATGGCATTCGCCTGGTCGGGCAGGACGCGCTGTTCTTTGCCTTTGGGGCTTCTTGTTACACGCCGAGGTGTCTTGCTTGATCCAGACGAGGACGTATCCGGTTCCTTTGATGGTTTCCAGAGGCGAGTGATAGTCGATATAGGAATCATCGACTTGCCTCGAGGGCTCTCCTTCTGGACGACGCAAGTGCCTGATTGTGTTGGCGACATTTAAGATGCTCTGCTGCGGTGTGCCCAAGTTGAGATGAGATGATGAACCTCTGAGAGGGGCTGAAAGGAAAGTCACTGAGGCAGCCTAGATGGATGCATGGGTGGGGGAGAGGAGGGAAGGAAGAGGAGGAAGAGAAGTAAAGACAAGGAAACTGCCAGGCGCGCCTTCCCCAGTGACTGTTTGCCCTGGCAAGCCACACTATCAATCAGGAACACTCCTCAAAAAAGACGCATTGATCCTTTGTCGCCACACAGTGAATGCAATCCCCAGGGGCTCTGTTTTAATTCACACGAGGCTGAGACCAAAAGAGCCATATAAAAGAAATGGATTCAGCGGTCAGCTCCAACAGAATTGAGCGGCAAGTTTCTACAAAGACAATGCTTTGTACATTTACAACAAAAGAAACATCTTATCTGCCGAATCTTCAGCTGATATTGTCATTCTGAGGGATTTTGCTTGGCTAGAGGCACTTCTCTGACTATTCAGGAAAACAATGGATTGTAATTCGAAAATTCGCCGAGGAGGAATATTGAAGAGATTAAAAAGCAACAAGTATAAGCATGTAGAGTGCAGCAACATTTGAAGTTTACACATACGCGGTTCCGAGTCATACAGTCAAGATGATCTGCAAAAATATAGCATTCCGAGCGGTGGCTATTATTTTCAACCTAGCCTCGAGATCATTGACCATTGAACATCATTGTTTTCCGCAAACACCTTGAACTAAACGCAGGTGATTATCAACATCTCGAGGCTTCTTAAACATTTGTGATATTGAATTCAGCCGTGTGGTCGGTTGTCTTCGGCTGAAATCGGAGGGTAAATGGTAAGACGGCGAGCATCCAAATCCTAGATGTAGCCATATTGACGCGCTGGAATGACAAAGGACGACCAAGTCCTATAATTCAATAATCCTTCCTCACCTTTGCATGCATATATATATATATATAATATCGATGACAATTAAATGAGAATATAGCTATGCTTGTGCCTTGTGTTACCACGCCGAATTGGCGAATCAGTAACATTTGAAGGGTTGACCGGTGTCACATGCCAGGGGTTAAATGTTAAGAGTGTTTCATGTTATCAAAACAAGGCTGCTTCAATCTGTCAATGTCTTTGTCGATCCGCAGTATCCTCGATGGACAAAGGCAATGCTAAAATACCCTACAATCTTAACCCAACGAATATAGAATAGGATCGAGTAACGCTTGTATTCACAATTGATAAACTAGCATACTGATCCCCCGCCTTGCTTGACGTTTAAGAAGCAGGTCGGTGCGGAATCGTGTTTTATGGGGAATGAAAATAAAGGTGTCATGCTCCGGCCATTATAAAAAAAACAAAATGCATTTTTCTTCTCAGAAACCCAGTCGTCTAGTATCGCTTGCCCTCACGCAGAACGTCACCAAACTCCTCCAACGGGCTGCGGATGAGCTTAGTCTCCTTCCACAAGTTGGGGGTGAGGAATCCGTAAGTGTTGCCGACAGCAAGGAAAGTGGCCTTGAGAGTGTTCTCGAGGGTCTTGGTCGAACCGGCGGAGGTGGTGTAGGCATCCTGGACACCAGCAAGCTGGAGGAGACGCTTGACGGCGGGCGAGGCAACGAGACCGGTACCACGGGGAGCGGGGATAAGCTGGGATAATGGTCAATACGCATATTGTGGTAATATAGGATTGGCGATACATACTCGGACAGTGACGGAACCACACTTGCCGCTCTCCTTGGTGGGGAGAGAGTGAGGCTCACCAAGGTTGGAACCCCAGTAACCACGACGGATGGGTAGAACGCTGAGCTTGGCAATGATGATGGCAGCGCGGATGGCGGTAGCGACTTCCTTGGAGGTCTTGATACCGAGACCGACGTGACCCTCGCTGTCACCAATGATGACAATGGCCTTGAAACGGGTACGTTGACCGGCACGGGTCTGCTTCTGGACGGGCTTGATCTGTTTTCACGAAGGTTCTTGTCAGCACAATCTGATCGTTTGATATATTCCCGTCCTCCAGACTGCGTAAAAAACCCCCAAACTGTCGTGTTCCACGCTAATGCCTCCGCATTGCGATCCCCCCTCTCGCAAAGAAAAAAACAAGGTAGCCGTACCTTCATGACCTCATCCTTCAACTTGGGCAGGAAAAAGTCGACAATCTGGTACTCCTTGACGGGGAGAGAGTGCAGGTAGATCTGCTCCATCGAGGTGATCTTGCCAGCCTTGACGAGACGGCCGAGCTTGGTGACGGGCTGCCACTCCTTCTCTTCCTTGGGGCCACCGCGACGACCACGACGACCACGGCCACGGCCACGGTCACCACCGCGGTCACCGCGAGAACCAAATCCTCCACGACGGGGAGCGTCAGCCATGATTGCTGGATAGTATGGGGGGGGGAGGAGTCGACGGGGTGGTGAGGGCGAAAGGGTTGTCGTTAGGGTCGGAGGTTGTCGACTTGTGAGGTTGTCCGGCTCTATACAGAATAAGTGTGGCTACTGCGGGTCCGCCAGTAATTTTCCTCGAGGGGAAGCGTCGCCCTAAGCGAGCGGGTGCTGCAAAGCCCTAGCTGCGGAAGCCCTAAGCCCTAAGCACGATGCCGCTTTGGGGACGTCAGCGCGGCAACACGAGCCAAGCCCCCGAGACGAGCAGCGAGATCAGGTGACAGCTCACATGCAGTGCCGGGCTGCCTTATTGGGCCAGCCGCCCCCGTGACCCGCCGCCAGATTCCCCAGCGCGGCCAAATCGGGCTTGGCGCGCTTCCTGCCCCTTGTCAAGCGCTGGACGATCTTGAATCCATCTCAGGGCGGAGAAGCAGCATCGTTCTGTCGTCATGCCCGCCTGCATTTTTTAACCCCAGCGCTGTCTTCTTTTCTATCTGTCTGCATCATTCCCCTTTTCAGCTGCCATCAATCCATCTCGTCCTGGTGCCTTTTTGTTTTTCTGTTTACAGCATAGAGAACCAGCATATATAGACGGTCACTCTTTATCACAATGTTGCGATGGTGGGTCCCGGGACGAGCTGCTTGTCATAAACAAAGCTGATGGACGATTGCGTTCTTAGGTATGCGGCCAAGATGGCCCAGCGGCCACTGCTCACATCGAGTATCACCACCGGAGTACGTCGCCATTCTGCAATTGAAACGAGGCATTCGTTTATTGACTTTTGTTTTTGTCTCTAGACGCTCTTTGGAGCCGGTGACGTGCTAGCGCAACAGGTCGTCGACAAGAAAGGCTTCGACAAGCACGATTACGCTCGGACGGGTCGCATGGTTCTCTACGGCGGAGGTAGCTTCAATTCCTCGTGAATGCCACCCAATTACATATCTGACAAGCATCCTCGTACAGCAATATTTGGCCCTGCTGCTTCAGCCTGGTACGGCGTCCTCCAGCGCCATGTCGTGTTAAAGAACACGGCCACCACCGTCATCGCTCGTGTTGCCGCCGACCAATTGGTTTTCACACCTGTCAATCTGTTCTGCTTCTTGTCCTCCATGTCCATCATGGAAGGCACCGACCCCATGGAGAAGCTGCGCAAGGCTTACTGGTCCACATACAAAACCAACTTGGGGGTGTGGTCAACGGTGCAATTGGGCAACTTTGCGCTTGTTCCATTGGAATACCGTGTGCTGGTGGTTAACGTTGTCAGCTTGGGTAAGTCGATCTGTACCGGCGAGCTCAGCTGTCTCTCGGGTGTCACTAACAACTTTTCCTTGTTTGTAGGGTGGAACTGCTACCTCAGCTTTGTCAACAGCAAGGCATAAAAATTGGGAATGAATTCCGTCAAAAACTGCGGTATAGATTTCGGGTTTGGGTAGAAATGGATAGACGTTTCTGGTCGTGATGGGTTTTAGTTTTGGTAATTTTTTTTTAGCGATCGGTCTGTTGGCCTGGCATCTTTGTATTTTCTGGATATACCATCAAGTCTACTACAACTAGTGCACATAATCAGAGAATGAATAATAATGTGTAAAAGCAACGGTGTTGAAGAATTATTGTTGTCGAAAGAACTGGCCGGGCTCGCCGCTTCCGCGGAAAAGTCTTGGCGCGTAGCGATGGCGCCTTCCATTGGGCGGCCAAAAACATTAAAAGTTACAGCACTTCAAACCTCCGCCACCCCAAGCACCACAATCCCGCTACAGGCGTTTGTGGCCTCTCTCTACTCCATACAGTTTCTCGTGGTCTGCCTGGCGCAGAGACTTTCTTCTACTCAAAGCATTCAGACTGGTGCCTTTGTGCTGGTCTTTTGAGTGTGGCTGTGGAATCGCTGTCTACGCCGCAGTTAAAATCTCTCGCGAAGCGACGTCCACTTTTCTGCGCGGCGTTTGCGACCATCAACGTCTCCCGATAATTTACCCTTTTTCTGCTCGTTTTCTCTTCGGAAAAAACATTGCCCATCATGGCGACTGCTACCGAAAACGGCGCTGCTCCTGCGATCGACGAGAAGGCGACTGCTCCCACCGGAGAAAACGAAATCGTCACCGTCTTCCACGACCCTGAGAACTTCAATGTCAAACACCCCTTGATGAACGAGTGGACTCTTTGGTTCACTAAGCCTCCTAGTGGCAAGGTACGATACTGGCAGGACTTGACCAGAGTGAGATGACCGGTGAAGGCTGACTGGTGATAAAAAAAAACAAACAGGGCGATAACTGGAACGATCTTCTCAAGGAGGTCGTCACATTCAGCTCCGTCGAAGAATTCTGGGGAATCTACGTTAGTATTTTGGTGTCCCTTTGGTATTGAGTTTTCACTGATGGGTTGTGTGTAGAACAACATCACTCCGACTTCAGAACTTGGCCTCAAAGCCGACTACCACCTTTTCAAGAAGGGAATCCGTCCGGAATGGGAGGATCAGCAGAACAAGCACGGTGGCAAGTGGTCATACTCTTTCAAGGATAAGCGCGCCGTGCCCATCGATGAGCTGTGGCTGCATGCTCAGCTGGCCGCTATTGGCGAGACACTCGAAAACGACGACGACAAGGAAGTCATGGGCGTCGTTGTCAACGTTCGCAAGGGCTTCTATCGTATTGGTCTCTGGACCCGTACTGTTGGAAAGAGCCTTCCGAATGACAAGAGCACTGAGGGTCGCTCTGTCGCCAAGGGCAAGGAAGTTCTCGAGAGCATCGGTCGTCGTTTCAAGGAGGTCTTGCGTCTGAAGGAGGCTGACATTGTCGAATTTTCTGGTCACACTGACAGTGCCCACAGTGGTAGCACTCGTGCCAAGGCCAAGTACACTGTCTGAGCTGGTCGATCCATTTGACTAGTTGCGACATACATATCAAGTCAAAAAAAAAAAAAAAGAGGCCCGACAAGGGGTCAGCCCATCCGGATCTGGGGTGGAGATACCAAATATCAAATAGAACTGATGAATGACGAGGGGACTATTTAAAAAGGAGAGCGAGTCATGATACCATGCAGTGATAATGATTTCCCGTGAGGTGGATCGTTGCATTTTGTCTACATGTCTGGGAAGGACTGACTCGTGAGATATTGCAACCGGAGCAGCGTGTGTATTTTACTTTGTTGTTACGATTTTTATGTCAACATTGAACAAACTGCATAAACTTAGAGTCAACGGTCCAGCTTAACGATAGATTCAATATCCACATTAGTCGTATGTTTTGAACCTGTATTCAACCATCGAGGTTGTCTAGACTACAACGAGAAGGGACTGGTGTATCTGTTATCCAACGTGAATTATTATTTCTTCAAATTGAACCTAGATTTTTTGTTTAATTTAATTATTTTTAAATAATAATATATTCTTCATTAGGAGACTACTGCTGCTAGTAACATTGAATTGTTATATACAGCTTCCTCAGCTCGTGCACAACTCCGCCTTAAATATTCCCCACGCATCCCGGCTCTGACGTACTCTCTCCCTTCACCTTTACAACAACCACGACAATAGAGAAGCCAACAACTAGTTTGGAAGATGAACAAGGATTTCAAATTCATCGATGGCACCAAGACCGATAAATCAACCCGAAGAGTCGCACTCAGTCATGCGATGAAGGGTAAGAATACTGGCAAAACTCACCAGCGCCGTTCGAGGTTGGATCGAGGTCAGCCGCAGAAATACTATACAAAACCCCCCGTTCGATGGAATTGTCGCGACAAAAATAATATAGATATTACTACTGCCAGGCTTCTGGCATATGGCGAGCAGCCTCTGGTCTGCCAATCTCTGCCTGTCCCGCTCTTGCTTGAGACTACGCCTAGGAGCTTGGAGGTTATTAGAAATTGCAAGTGTTTTGGTATATTGACAAAGAAAGATGAAATGCTAATAATATGGACTAGACTTTACATTCGTTGTAGAAGCCGTGTATCCTTCTGTGCTCTGTCTTTCGTTAGACCGGATCAAATCATACTGGATTCAGATGATGTATATAGACAGGACTTGTGAGATAACTGTTATGATTCAATGGACAAAGATAGATATGCTAACTCAACATTCTATAGCATACCACTGCTCACTCGCCCTCATGGCTACATTGAACGGATTTGTTTTCGACCGCGAAGCCGAGTCTTTAGAGGCTGTCCACCATCTCGGCAAAGCAGTCGGTTTAATAAACCAAAAACTCGACACTGCGGAAGCCCTGTCAAACTCTAGCATTTCAGTTGTAAACTTCTTAATTATCCGAGAGATGTTTAGAGATGAACAATATAGTGCTGAGATTCATTTGAAAGGCTTGCAAAAGATGGTCAGATTACGTGGTGGTCTCTCGCGGTTAGAAGGCGACCGTACATTGGTCTTGAAAATTTCCAAGTGAGTTAGTTCCGTTGCAGTCTTCTCGGAGAATTTATAATCTCATTTTTGGGTTTCCTATAGGACTGATATCGACTATGCGTTTCGTTATGGCACACCAACTGGCTTTTACCGAGACGGCATCGCCCAAGCTGCCAAAGAAATGGCATTAAACAAGTTTATTATCATCGCTGACTACTCGGTTTGCTCTGGAACAAACTTCGATAAAATAGATCCATTTCTCTTACGAATACTACTGGACATCATCGGGCTTGCACATTGGTTCAACAGGGACGACAAGAGGCACAAAGCTGACCCAGACATGCTTCAAGAAGCCATTGTCTCAGTTTGCTATCGTCTGGTCCGATTCCATGCATTAGGGAATCCTCCACTCGAAAGCAAATTGGACGCTGCATATCATATCGGATTAATAGCCTTTATGACCACCCTGTTTCTCCAATTCGATGGTCGACGTTTTCTGAGGTATTCTCTCGTTTCTCGATGCCTAAAGGACATTATAGAGCGGGGGCTAGAAGGGTGTGATAGTGATTCACTTCTGTGGCTTCTTTTTATTGGAGGGATATCTGTTTTGGAAGCGGCAGATCAGCGCTGGGTGCTACTGGAGATAGCCCACATGGTTCAATTCCTGGGCATCGAAAGCTGGGTGCAACTGCGCCAACTGCTCATTAAATTTCCGTGGATCGGTGCCATCCATGACGAACCTGGAAAGGCTCTGTGGGAGACAGTAATGACAAGTTCCATTGAAAACAGCTGAACAGAGAGGGAAAAAAGACAACAATAAAAGATCTTGGGTTGGTTTTTCTTTAACTTTCTAGAAATTATTATCAATATTAATAGTCGTTATCTTCCGTTCCGATATACGAGAATACCCCCTACGCTATCTCTCGACCATCGGCTTTTCCCTCTCATATGCTCGGACTTTGGACTGGACTTAAAAGGACTTTGCAACTTCTCTGAGGCATTTTCTTGTGGCCCACAGGTTATTAGCACGGAAAATGTATGCTTTTTAAATTTTCGTACTACTTCAAAAGCTGATCCTGCATAGTGGGTTGAGAGGTTTTTACGTCTTTCACTTCCGTCAGCCAACGAGAGAAGCATTTCCTAATTAGGAATGTCCCCACAGTTTACCATACGAGGCTAGGCTGGTTAGTCTAGGTACAGATCGACTTCAGCCAATAGGAGAAGCCATTCCTAGATGGGAATCATGGGATATGTATTGAAAAGGGCTATTGTTGTGGATAATTATAATTATTAGGGATTTAAGCCCGACACTATATATACCGAGGGTTTTCAACATCTCCTGTCCTCTTTTTTCTACACATCACCCACCGCGATCCCAACATAGGATTCCTATACAATGACACAGCAACAAGACACCCACGATGCTCTGGAGAGTCAATTAGTTGGCGCATGTAGCAAAGAAATACCGGTAGTATATCCGCCCTTGTTGACCCGGAGCATCGTTGTTTTCAGTCTTATGTTGGCCACCTTCCTGGTAGGAACAAGCTCCTTGATACTTCAAAACACCAGCTAACTTTCCATAGATTGCACTTGACATGGTATGTCTGAATTTATAATCCAAGTTAGAGGTTCGTTCTGACAGTCGCTTTAGAGCATTATCGGTACCGCCGTCCCTATGATTACCACTGAGTTTAACAGCACGGCCGACATAGGCTGGTATGGCAGGTGAGCAATGATTCCTACACTTCATCATAGCATACAACGCATTTTACTTGCATGTTTTTGCTCTGGGAATATCATATGTGTCTGTGTACGTTACTGACTTCTTCTATGGCAGTGTCTTCTTTCTTACATTGGCTACCTTTATATCTCCCTGGGGTAAAGCTTACAAGTACTTCTCGTTACGAATTGTATATATCACAGCAATTTTCGTATTCGAAACCGGCAGCCTTATCTGTGCCGTATCACAAAACAACATCACCCTCATTGTTGGTCGTGCTATTCAGGGTGCCGGAGCCGCGGGTTTAGCTGGCGGTGGTTACACTATCACGGCTTTTATTGTGCCACTTGATGCACAACCAGTCGTTGTCGGCCTGATGGGTTCTGTTTTTACAATAGCCAGTATCGCAGGTCCGTTGTTAGGAGGCGTTTTCACATCCGACGTGAGCTGGCGATGGTGCTTTTATATCAATCTACCCATCGGAGGAGTCACAGTTCTCTGCATACTGGTTTTCTTCAGAACACCTGCTCATTCCAAAGTGAGCCATGGAGCACCCGCCAGAGAGATCATAGCAAGCTTTGATCCTATTGGATTAGTTTTGATGTTTTCAGGCGTCCTCTGTTTCTTCATTGCTGTGCAACAGGGAGGTGTGTCGAAGCCATGGAATTCGGCAGAGGAAATCGGTCTCTTGGTCGGTTGTGTACTCTTACTAACCCTGTTTGTCATCAATGAGTGGTATCAGGGAGACAGTGCTCTAATCGTGTACCGCATATTGAGCACGAGGTCGATTGGTGTATGCTCCGGCTTTATCTTCTTGTGGGTGGTCCTTCCTCCTTGCTTTACAATTTGTTTAACCATTGACATCGAAGTATAGCCTCAACGCCGGAAACATTGCACTACAATATAACCTGCCTATCTATTTCCAATCAATCCAAGGTAACTCTGCTGTAGAAAGTGGTATCAAGATGATCCCATCGATCCTAGCGACTGGTACGTTTATCATCATGATATATCATCACCTTCAGTCACATTTTCGGTGCATCTAGGAAAGACTGACATTTATTCTGCTGATAATAGCTCTTTCAACGGGAATTGGCTCGGCGGCCATCGGGAAATTGCACATCTTCCAACCTTTCCTACTGGCTGGAGCAGCCATTGCTACTGTTGGGATCGGCCTTATCTATACTTTTGATATCAATGTGGGCTTGGGTCCCATCATTGGATACCAGATATTATACGGTGTCGGCACTGGCCTCGGAGTACAGACGCCTAATCTCGTGGCAACCGTCACGAGCCGGCCGGAAGACGTGTCGATTGCCGTTGCTACTGTTTCATGTAAGTGACCACCCCATATGACACACCTTTTTTTAAAGGCTATAATGGCAAAACTGCTGCTTTTAGTGGTCTATTACAGAACTGACACTGTTGCAGTTTTCATGTTCACTGCTGGTGGCTGGGGAGTAGCGGTGGCAGACGCCATTCTGAACAATCTGCTCCTTCAAAAGTTGCCTCAGTACGTACCTGACATCGATCCCCAATCTATATTGAGCGTTGGTGCTGGGGGGATCAAAGATGTATACCATGGAGAAGTACTCAGAGGTGTGCAGCAGGCATATCTCGATGGTCTTCATGGTAGCTGGGCTCTCGGAATCGCAGCTTTTGGAGCTACGTTCCTCTGGGCTCTCGTCCCTGAGTGGCCGGGAAGGCTTCTATCGCCATCTGAAGAGAAACACGATGCTCAGGTAAATGAGGAAGACCAGAGTGACCGAGGTGTGGGAAAAGAGAGTTGAGAATCCACAGCCGGACTACCGAAGATGCGACGCAGTTCTCGGTAGGGTTTTAATTGAATACATGAAGGAGGTTTTCCGAACGATAAGGAAAATCTTACTTTTCCAATGCCCAAAAGGTAGTCACTGATCACAAGTATCAAAAGAGCGGAGTGTGAGTTGAAAATTTTCTTCTCCAAGACTTCATTTGTAATTTAGATAATCATTTTCATCCTTGGGTCCTTCTGATATGGCACATCTCGACATGTATTTAGCTACTCTATATAATGAAATTAGATTTACCTCTTCGAATCCACCTTGTAAAAACAACTAGACATTTTTTAACCAAGAGTGTTCCAGTGCTTGCTTTGCTGTTGGCCGCTTCGCAGAATCCAGTGTCAGCAAGTAGCAAATAAAGTTGACACACCCTCGCTCGACCTGCCGGTTACATAATTCTTCTTCCAGTGGTGTCATTGGAAGGGTCTTTTGCTCCACCAGCCTTTCTGCCAGGTCGAATTCCTTGGAAAATTGCGGACTCTCATGCCGGGAAATTGATCCGATGAGTTGGATGATCTTTGCAATGCTGCATGCTGCCTGGCTCGTGGCTAGTGGTACAGAGCTGACTTTAAAATTGACATCCGCGACACCGAATAGAGGCCTGCCAGAGATAAAATGCGCTAGCTGAGAGAGAGAGACGTATTAGGCCACTCGAACTGTAGTAAATATAGGGGAAGGGCTAACCAACACTAACGCCCAAAGACCACACATCACATGCTGAAGAAGGAGCATGGCCCATCCATATCTCGGGCGCTCGTATGGAAAATCCCTGAAGACGATGCTCTCTGTGTTCTCCGGCAGGTATTACTAAGTAGTTAACATTCGCTAGACTTAAAGTCAAGGTGGATGCAGTCTTACACCCCTCAAGATCTGCCAACTTCACCGAAGGAGAGGCACTAGAGGCCTCGGAAACAAGAATGTTGTTTGGGTTGACATCTAGTAAAAGGTTAACACGTTTTTACACCCTCGAATTTCAGAGAATCTTACCTGTGTGAACAGCGGCACCATTTCCGTCCATGTCTAGAAATGCTACTAGAGCGTTAAGAACAGAACTTGCGACGGTTTTCAAAAACAAAGAATTCGATGATTGCTGTTTATTTCTTAAAGACCAGAGGTCACAGCCCATCCATTCAAAAACCATGCACTGGTTGTTTTCTGTTACTTCTCGTTGCGATCGAATGTACGGTGATCGCTTGATGCAGTCGAATTCATATACGCTGGCTTCTCTCTCATACAAGACAGGATGCGCTGGAGTTTTCACCATCACCCTATGTTTCTGATCAGTAGGTTGACTGCATAAATGTGGTTTTTTTGTTCTGTTCTCATACGGAATGGACGTGCCATCAATGTGAGCCTTGAATACATTTTCCTTCAAGGATTGAGTAATCAGGTACGAGCCTCTTCGTCCGGGAATGATAATTTTCTGGCCATTCGCAAGAAGTTCATAGATTGGACGGGTCATTTTGTTGTGTTAGATAGAGGTGTTAACACTATCTTATGGAGGCTCATGTTGTAAAGGACAAAGGGAATACCGCGAGCCGCGCATGTTGGAAAATTCTTGGCGTAAGCTAATTGGATATTTTTTCTAACCCTGCTCTCGCATATTTGACTATACAACTATAGTGGAATTATATCACATGAAACCTTCTACCTCGCCGAACAACAAGGTATTGATGCTACAGGAACATATTTGGCATGAGATAACATGCTCTTGCCATTGAAAATAATTCCAATGTTCACTCTCCGCTTTCGGGTTCATTAAGGAAGCAGGGTCATCTACAAGCTTATTAAAAGACAACTGTTCTGGGAGAGATATCATGCCATGACTGAGAAGGATAGAATGGGTAGGACTTGTGATCTTCTTGTCATCTCCTGGTTTAATGGAAAGCTTAGGTAATTTTACCTTTAATACAAAGTATAAAATAGGTAGCTAAGCTAACATCAATAACCCTATAGCCCTAACTTTAGTATAGAAACTGTTTGTCGATTTGTAAAAAGCATTGTCACTTTTTATAATATCCACCCGTTGCTCTAAGCTTGGAACGTTTTCCGCCCCTAATTCCAAATCCTTGAGCCAACTGAGAATTCTAGGCATGAAAATAAGGTCGTCAGCTGCTTCAACTGCAACTCGACTCGGAAATCTTAACCCATCCTGGCTGTAGTTCTTCGCATCTCCTCGAGAAACAAGGAACGTAGCTGTGTCAGCTTATATTCGTCACGATATTCCCAATATAGCCCATTGACTTCTCTGTCTTTATCTTCCCATTGACTCTTAATTGACTCGATGTTATTTGTCTTTCCTTCCAAAAATCCAGGATACTGGCAAGCTATGGACAGAGGCATAGCAGAGACGCATTCCCAATCAACGACAGCACTGAGGGAACCGGTTTTCGTCGATGAGAATGTTGTGTTGGTTTAGGTCATCGTGGAAGATCATTGTCGGCTCGGGTTCTAGTTGTGCGCTGGGGAAGAAGTTGTCGAGCTGGTCTTGAAGTTTCGCGATGATTATGAGGGCATTCTCTAGATCTTCGGGGTCTTCTTCTTCATCCTCGTCATCTCCGTTGTCTTTTTCTTTTCTTCCTCTACCCTTTAAGTTTTTCAATCTTGGCTTTCTCAGGAACACTCGCCGCCACATATACAGGCTTTATCAGCCGCCAGGTTCTCAAAGTTGTCACTTTGGCAATCTTGATGAGATATTTGGGCCAAACGCTGGCGACAATCAATCTCTGCGATATCTAATCGCACAGATAACCATTCTTTGCTAGTTGAAAACGGACCACGGCTTATATTGGAACGAGGGTCACGGGTGATAAAAGATGTGTAGACTAGTCCCTGGACTTTGAAAGTATGAGAGTCCTGGTTGTTGAGAGGGAAGTCGATGACATCCGAATCAGGAAACAAGCTACCGATGCCGGTCAGTTGTCTTTGGAAAGTATCTGAGCATAGATCGGCAAGTTGGCGTACAATCTTTTCCTTGTCACTGAACGAAAGTTCGTGCCAAATATCGGCCGATGGCTTGCCTGGAACTTTGTCCATCATTATCCACTCAAAACCAACAGAATTTGAGCGGTCAATATTGTATGCCAAAACTTGAGGTACTGGAAGACTGCTATTCTGGGCAACCCATTGCGGGATTGCGACCTCACCGAGAGTTTTCCATTTTGGATAAATGGGCAAAGTGACCCTGACAACAACTTCCTTATCGTCAGAGGCGACAATGTAAAGTCTGTTGAACGCTCCTTTTGCTAGAAACTTAACCTCTGGGTAGGCCAAGCGCTGCCTTGGCAGCTTCTTTAATTGTGTTTTTATCGAGCTTACTGGCCCATCGAGGTTCACGACCCCATCTGGTGCGAGTCCACTTCGAACCGCGCAGATCTGGGAGTACATCCATCTCTGGTAGAAATTTCGGAGAAGAAAATGACGAGCTTAAAGAAAAGTAAAGGGAAAATGAAGGGAAGGGGGGAGAGAGCCGCAATGAGTTTTCCTCCGTGGCAGACAAATCGGTATTCGATCTAGAAAAGGGCGAGTATTGGTGACTATCACCGCGGTTTTAATTAATTTATTAATTAGCTTATATTACCGCCTCTATACCGCCTTTCTAATATTATTCGTACAGATTATAATCAATATTAGAAATGACTTCACAAAAGTCAATTATTGGGTACCGGTACCGCCCGTAGTTGCCAAAATTAGAATTTCTATTAAATAAACTGAAATAAGTCTGCTAGTAGTGACACCCAATCACGCAGTTTAGTATAAATTGGGTGTAAAAAAAGTAACCACCGTGGAAAAAGCATTCGCCCCAACAGATGGGACGTGGAGTGCTTCAGATGTCAGGAATTCCCTAATAGAGGAAACTCGTATAGGGGATTATTCAACCATATTGGAAATTTACAGGTCTTGTTTAGATTTTGACTCGCTTTATATATGTATTTAGTAGTAATTAGCAGTAAATTCCCTCCACAAAGTTTAACATCCAATCATCAACAACTAAGAACAACTTGAAGTGTATTCAAGTGGTGGCATTGCATACAGGGCTCGGGGATAGCGTTAGGCCAGGAATGATAAAGCGGGTTCAATGAAAATCAATTAGATACTAGCTAGCCAATTCTTTCCATGAAAATCTATCAATACAGCTCCATAGCCCATTTAAGAAATTACCAAGTCTGTTTTCAAATTCAGCAACATTAAAAAGACTCTAACCCTAACCCTAGCCCTAGCAGAGATCCCCACCGGCAGTTACATAAGCACGTCACGATAAGCTGATAAGCAGATGCTTATCGGCGGATTATGTATTATTCCGCGCTCTCACTTAATTTTTTTTAGGTTATGCGGAGAATGTTTCTCGCAGCTCTCAACTTCATTTTCACCGGTCAGGCATTTTTCTTCGTCTCTCTCTAGACTGGAACCTTTGGTAGGAACATATCCTCCATTTTTGGCCAGGGACCGCAACAATGACCACAGAACTTACGAAAAGTACCTCATTAGAGGATGAATCTCCCGTCGTTCAACCCGAAACCGAGACTGCTCCCGCGCAGACCTTTCGGGAATTAGGTGTTATAGATTCACTATGTGAAGCTTGCGAAAACCTTGGATTCTCAACACCAACGCCAATTCAAGCGCGCTGCATCCCCATCGCTTTACAAGGACGAGATTTGATTGGCCTCGCAGAGACCGGTAGTGGGAAAACAGCAGCATTTGTATTGCCGATACTCCAGGCGCTGATGGAAACCCCTCAACCACTTCATTCGCTTATCCTCGCACCGACTCGAGAACTTGCGCAACAGATCGCCCGTACCGTGGAAGCTTTGGGTGCTACGATCTCCGTGCGATGTACGCTATTGATTGGTGGTATGGATATGATGCCGCAAGCTATTGCTCTGGGAAAGAAACCGCACGTCGTCGTTGCGACTCCGGGACGTTTGCTGGATCATTTGGAAAACACAAAGGGGTTTTCGTTGAGGCAGATCAAATTCCTCATTCTGGATGAGGCCGACAGGCTTCTCGATCTCGATTTTGGACCAATTATAGACAAGCTTCTCCGCCTCTTACCGAAGAGAAAAACATACCTCTTTTCGGCCACCATGTCCAGCAAGGTTGAATCACTTGAGCGGGCGTCATTATCGGACCCAGTGCGAGTTTCAGTCTCAACCAAGAACCAGACAGCCTCAAAGCTATTACAGTCTTACTCATTCATCCCACACAAATTCAAAGATGTTTATCTTGTACACCTGCTCAACGAGCGTACGGGGCAAATGGGCATACTTTTCACTCGCACAGTCCACGAAACCCAGCGACTATCTTTCTTGCTACGGAATCTCGGGTTTCCTGCTATCCCGATCCATGGCCAACTGTCGCAAAGCGCTCGTTTAGCATCCTTGAACAAATTCCGCACGCGGTCTCGCAACTTACTCATTGCAACTGATGTTGCCGCCCGAGGATTGGATATCCCTGCTGTGGATTTTGTGCTCAACTATGATCTGCCTCAGGACAGCAAGACTTACATTCACCGAGTGGGAAGAACTGCCCGTGCGGGAAAGAGTGGTATAGCTATTTCATTCGTTACCCAGTATGATGTGGAATTATGGTTGCGAATTGAAGACGTTCTGGGCAAGAAAGTGGACGAGCACAAGCCTGAAAAGGACGAAGTCATGATCTTTGCCGAGCGAGTGAGCGAGGCACAGAGGAGAGCTATCATGGCGCTGAGGGATATGCAAGAAAAAGACACCAAGGGCCGGGGAGGCAGACACAAGAAGAGAACCAGAGATGACATGGACAAAGAGGATAATTAGAGTGAACCGCCGGCGAATAATATTTCCGCCTTGCATAGGCGATGACTCTCGAATTCTTCAGATGGAGAAGTCAATTTGAAAAAAAAAAACCAATTACCCTCGCCAGCCCCATGATATTCTGGAGACGGCTATTTCTACAGCCAGTTTCATTGCTGCTATAACTCCTTTGTCAATCTCGGTGGATATGATACAACTTGGAGAAACTAGCGATGTACGGACAGGTCCTTTTCCTGTGTCGAATCAACCACATCGTGCACCTTTAGTGCTCGCACAACAGGCGATGAGCAGTCAGTGATGGAGATTTTATATCATTATTTCACGAAACATTATAGGACTCCAGACGATCATTCTGCCAAGCTTGGTTCTGGCTCACGGAGATGGCCATGACGAGACCCTCAGGTCAGCCTCTTGATGGGAGACTGTCAATCTCAGGCTGGTCCCGAATTCTATATCAAAAACAGTTTCATCTTTTTTGTTGTTTCCTCGAGGTAATTATCGACTTTGGAATGCAAATAATGGCTCCTACTTTGAATGTATTGATGACTAGCATAATGATGAAAGAGCGTGCTTTTAATGGAATTAAATAGAAGTCTCGTATATTAGTTGAATTGAATGCAAACCGTCACAGTTAATGATATGTGCGGCTGTCAAGAGTATAAATAATATCAAGACAGCTCCATCCAGACATTTACACAACTAAACCACCTTTCACTTGACATCAGACATGGAGCCAGCTCAATCTAGCCTGAAAGCCACCCGCTGTAGGTCCCGACCAAACAGTTGGGTGGAATATACTGCCAGTTTGTCTGCCGCACGGTTTTTCTCGACGCGTGGACTTGACCTACCTCTTCAGTCTTTTCGGCAGGTATATAGTAAGATCGAGTTTCTGTGTAATTCAGTTTTAAAATGACTGAGCGGGAATCAAAAGGCGTAGAAGAGAGGGCATTCTATTCCTCCTGCCTTGACTCTAGCAATTCCAAGTTTGTTGGACTCAGAACCCATGTCCCCGTGCTAGCAGTGATTAGTATTTCGTTTATAGTCGCACTTTTGAAACACGATCCGTTTGAATCTGAGTCTGGTTGAGAAGGTATTGACGATAATTTCAGCGATATTTTACAGCTGGCCGTTTCCATGCTCGAGAATGACGGTCATGTGAGGATATCGTACCCTAACGTGGTTTCCGACACTTTGTTTCAACGGCGGGAGACTCGGCGGCTTCTTCGACACAGCCAATGACCCTGATAGCTGGGTTTTGCGAAATTGTCTATTTAGTGGCTATGCATTGCTGTGCGACAAGCATTAGGCGCCAAGCTATCCGTCTGTTAAAGGCGTATCCCCACAGAGAAGGGATTTGTGACACAACGTTGCTTGGAAATACGGTCGAGGCGATATTAAGAGAAGAAAGCGCCGCACGAGCGACTTGGGCCGGTGATCGGCTATTATATTCTAATAATATTAGGGATGATGGAATCAAATGCTAGAATGCTAGTGGGATTGTTAGACTTGGTGATCGTCTCGGATTTTTCCTGCTAGCCATCGATCGACATTGGATTTCAGACCGTCATTTCTTTTTGCGATCCGTGTGTATAAGGTTTTAAAAGTGAAGATACGCTGTGCAACAACAGATTCGATTGCTGCCCCGGCAGAGTTTCACTGTTTAAACTGTGACTGGTGATATTGCAATAATCTTAATGTCTTGAGAATATCTCTATAATAAAATTTACGTTTTAGACAATATTTCCCTGTCTTGCCAATAAGGCCAATCAGGATTTACTCGTATAAACAACTCGGAACTGTTGGTTGTCAATTCATTGCCTATGATTATTATTGGAAGAGATAGCATGCAGATAGTCGGGGTGCAAAAGGGAACCCTGTCCGACCATTGACGTGCCACAGCTAGCCTAATAGTGGCAAGCCTCAAGCTGTCGGGTTTCATCGGTGAATATACGACATGAGTACTAGCATTTAGTAGCGTCGCAAGATAGGGAGCCGCAGGTGGTAGTACTGCGTCGGCCAATAAAAGCCAATTCTCAGAGGATTACCATAGCATTTAGTGTTATCATTCATCCGTGCGATCACGTTTCAATAATAATAATAAGTGGCAACTTGCAAGGGCTGGACAGTGGACACGCGACATGCCCAAAGGAGCTGGGTCCAACAGCGGCTCAATGTGCACTGGCTACTAGTGTGGGATCTTTACTTTTTTCGGCAAGGCCGATGCGAGGCTCATGGACAAATAATAATAAAAGTTTAAGTAACAGCAGCAGTGAAGGGGGAAAATGTCTCACTTGGCACTGTTAAGAAATTAGAATCGGATCTCGCCGACGTGGTGATCTTCTTGCCTCCCCTTTTGATTCGCTGGCGGTACGGGATCTATCATGTAACCTGTTCAACCTCACGTATTATGTGTTATTTATTAGCAATCCAATCCCAATGCAACGAAAGGGCTGAATCAGTGAATCCGTCAAGGATTTTTTTTTTTTTTTTTTTTCCTTTTTTCTTTCTAATTTTTCTCGGTCGGCTATAGCCGTATGGACAAGTTATTGGGAGAACCACGGTAGCGACTTGGCCCACAGCCACCGAGTCTTGGCAGAGAAGCAATTTCGCCCCCGGCTGTGGTATACAGAAAACTCAGATGGTAGATGGGATGGTGTTTACCACGGAGTGCTCGTGTAGTGTAATTACATCCCCGCAAAAATAAAGGGTCAGAGAGATAAGACTCGGCTCAAAAAGGCAGGCAGAAAGAACGGCCACACGGTGGACGCGGGGAAGGTGGATTTCATTATGCAATGGAAAAATCCAAACAGGCAGCTGAGATATCAAGTATCAACGCTTCGTCTGGAGTACTAGTAGGGGAGCGGTTTCTGTTACCTATTCGGTTGGCCTCGGAGCGCATTAAGTCCCGAATAGGCTAGCGCGGCAATTTGCTTGGCGTGCGAGTCCAGTCCATGCGTTGGATGCAACATCCAAGAGACCCCGTCCCCATTTATTCTTCCAGGCGTGCTACTTTACGAGATTAAATAAATAAGAAGAATATAACAATAACCAGCTTGACAAGGTTCGCGGATTTCCCGGCTGTGGCAAATGTCCGATGCAGATATTTTCCATTTTCCATTTTTCCCCTTTCCATATTTTCCACCCGGCGGAACTCTTCTGGAAGCAGATAAAGAAGCCCGCCGGCTAATTAGCGCCAGGGTTACATCGAGGGCCGCGCTCCACCGCCGCGCCAAGACCACGGCTCCGCCAGTCACGGTGCCGCAAGCAGCGACAGCCGAGCGGGGGGTGGAACATCGGCCGTCTTGGCGCGCCTCGGCTGGGCCACTGAGCGTTGCGCAGCTTATCGAGGGTGCCATGCGCTCCTGAAAGCTTGGCGCACCAGCGGGGCCTGCTCTTGCCTCGGCCACATCAGGAACAGCGCGCCCGCATGCGTTTTGCTGTTTGTCTATAACCTCGCCTGGCCCCGTCCCATTTTTTTGTCCTTTTTTTCTTTCTCTTCCTCCTTCCATCCTCGCCTCACTTTCACCTCGTTGATCCTGCTTGCTTCCCGTCAAACTCGTCTGAAGCACGGAGCACTTCTTTCGCCATGGCCGAGCACGAGTCTGAGGTTGCCCAGTAAGTCTTGGTTTGCGCGAACATGGAAAGGAAAGAAATTTCTAACTCGCCTCGCGCTTAGGGTGCACCAGTCTACCGACAATGTCGAAAAAGTAGCTACTACTGATGTTGCCGTCTCCGATGTCGTCGACGAAAAGGCCCCCTTCGCCACCCCCGATGGAGAGGAGCCCAACGAGGAGGAGAAGCGCACGCTGAAGCGCGTCGCTGAGCACTTGCCCGCCTCTGCCTGGCTGGTCGCCGTCATCGAGCTGTCCGAGCGATTCACCTACTACGGTACCCAGGGTATCTTCCAGAACTACATTCAGCGTCCTCTCGACGGCAGCGAGGGTCGCGGTGCTCTGGGCATGGGCCACCAGGGTGCCACCGGTCTTTCCACATTTTTCCAGTTTTGGTGCTACGGTATGTAATATCCTTCTCGCGCGCAAATATATTTGTGGCTAATTATTGAAACAGTGACTCCTATTCTTGGTGCCGTTATTGCTGACCAGTACTTGGGTAAATACAAGACCATTGCTGTGTTCTGTGGTGTCTATATCGTTGGTCTTCTTATTCTGCTCCTCACCGCTCTCCCACCCGCCCTTGAACATGGCTCTGGTCTCGGCGGTTTCATTGTTGCTATCATCGTCATCGGTCTGGGTACCGGCGGTATCAAGAGTAACGTCGCTCCCCTGATTGCCGACCAGTACACGCGCAAGAAGATGGCCATCCAGACCAAGCCCAACGGCGAGCGTGTCATTCTCGACCCCGCAGTGACCGTGCAGCGGATCTACATGATTTTCTACGGTTGTATCAACGTCGGTTCGCTCTCGCTGCTCGCCACCCCTTACATGGAGCGCGACATTGGCTTTTGGTCCGCTTTCTTGCTCTGTCTGTGCATGTTCCTCGTCGGTACTGGCGCCTTAGTTCTCGGCCGCAAGTACTACGTGGTGCGCCCACCCCAAGGCCAGGTCATCACTGATGCTTTCCGCTGCATGGGTCTCATGATCAAGCACTTCAACATGGATGCCGCCAAGCCCACCTGGCAAGCTGAGAACGGCTATAACAGCGTCAGTCGCTGGGACGACCACTTTGTTGACGAGGTGAAGCGTGCCATTATTGCCTGCAAGGTCTTTGCTTTCTATCCTATCTACTGGGTTGTCTACAATCAATTCTCCAACAACTTCGTCACCCAGGCCGGCCAGATGGAGGCACATGGAATTCCCAACGATTTGATGCAAAACTTTGATCCCATCTCCATCATTGTGTTCCTTCCTATCCTTGAATTGGCCATTTACCCTGTTATGCGCAAGCTGCACATTCCCTTCAAGCCCATCACCCGTATCGCCGTGGGATTCTGCGTCGCTTCCCTCGCCATGGTCTACGCCGCCATTGTACAGCACCTGATCTACGCCGCCGGCCCTTGCTACGATTCTCCACTCTGCGATGCCTCCATAATCGATGGCGTTGCTACGGGCAATAAAGTCCACATCGCCATCCAGACCCCAGCCTACGTGTTGATCGGTCTCTCCGAGATTTTCGCTTCCGTGTCTGGCCTCGAGTACGCCTACACCAAGGCTCCTCCTTCCATGAAATCGTTTGTCCAGTCCATGTACCTGTTGACCAACGCCTTCGGATCTGCCATTGGCGAGGCCTTGACGCCTGTTGCCTACGACCCAGCCATCCTGTGGATGTTTGTCGGCTTGGCCGTTGCTTCCTTCCTTGCTGGTATTATCTTCTTCGGCTGCTTCTACAAGTTGAACGCCAAGGAAGAGGAACTGAACGCATTGGACGCTGACGAGTATGGCCCGGACCAACACGGTGTGGCTCCTGCTACTCAGGTGGGAAAATAGTTGAAGTATAGTAGTGATGATGTAAATGCTAATTAATATATGTTATTTGACGAGACTGGTTTTCAAATTACAACAACTTGTAGATTATAAACGTATTGATCGCTACACGTAATTCCTGTTTTAACCATCACTCTGTCGAGAGTTTGATGTAAATCAGTATGTCTTTGAAACAGGATTCCCGGGTAGGGTTAGGGCTAGGGCTTCGGCATTCTACCTACCGGCTTTACCAAACACTACATCTATCCTACGCATCATCAACATCCCCCAAAAAGGAGAAAAGGAATGAACAAAGACTATCCCATCGTCAAAGTTACATTCACCCCCGCCGACGCCATCTCCCCTCCATTCTCCATCAACGCAAACACATACTCCCCATCCTCCACCGTCCACTCGTAGCTTCTATCCAACACAGTCAGATACCGAGCAACATCAACATCTATTTCAACCCGCACCGCCTCATCCGGATCCAGATATACGCGCGAAAAGCCTACGAGTTGTCGGACGGGACGCGTGATGGATGAAACGCGGCCGAGCAGATAGACCTGTGCGACGTAGCTGCCTGGTAGGGTTCCGTTGTTTTTGATTTGGCAGGTGAATTGGATCGTCGATGTTGCTGAGAAGGTTTTGCTTGCGCTGCTGCTGCTGGTGGTGTTGTTGTCGCTGACACGAGCGTTGAAATTAGACACCTGGAAAGTGGTGTATGAGAGGCCGTAGCCGAATGGGTACTTGATGGTATATTCGTCAGCGAAGGCGATCGGCCAATAAGAACAATAAACATACAATTGCTGTTGACTGAATGTCGGTATAGTTTCGAGGAAACGACGGCTTATAACTGAAACACGGTTAGTATCAAGATACTTGTTAGCATGAACAGTGTCATACTTGTAATAAACAGGAATTGTGCCAGCATCGTACGGCACACTCAACGGCACTCGACCGCCGGGATTCACGACCCCAAAGATTGTATCTGAGATTGCCTGGCCGGCTGATTGACCGCCGAAGAACTACATGTAGGATCAGGAGTTAGTATGCCGGTTTCCTTCATAGCTGGGAGTAATTTGACATGCCGTATTCAAGACTGCCGCAGATTTGCTATAGTAGTCCGGGATGACGAATGGCCGGCCGCCCTCAAGAACCAAAATTACGGGCTTCCCAAGGGCATAAATTGCGTCTGCTAACACGGCTGATCGACATTATTAGAATACTAGTGTGCGGTAGTTAAAGTAGTACTCACTCTGATCCGACGACAAGCTTAGAGTAGCTCGATCCGCACTCTCGCCATCAGAGTTCCAATTTGCTCCGACAGCGAGGACAATCACATCCGAGGACTTGGATAGGTCGATTGCCTGTTAATTTTAATTAGAAGAAAACAACCCCTAAATAATACTTGAATAAAACAGGGCATTACCTTTCCAACCGGGTCGTTCCGATCCACCAAATTCCAAAACAGGATAATCTGCGCATTGAGAGAATTCATATTCTCAATCTTCTGATGGTAATTCCAAGCCTGATACTCAACCCTAATCTTATGCACGGCCCCCTTCCTAAAGGTAAACGGCGCAGAGCCAGGAGGGGCTGCAGTGCTATTCACTGCCGAGTACTCTATTCCCGGTATATTCGACAGCAGATTTCCAGAAGTTGATTTTGATGCCTCGACAAAAAGTTTCCCGTCAATGTATAACTTTGAAGTCGTGTTTGCGTACACTGCAATACCGAGCCAGCCATCAACGTCTGCGTCAACGGGACTCGACAGGCTCCCTTCCCATACCACGCTAAAATTGTTCGAAGGTAGACCACTTGGCGGATACAGACCCCAGTCTAGAGTCGGTGTTTCGATTTTCTCAATCATGGGTTCTGTAAAGTTGGGGTTTGCGTAATATGTAGCCCGTAGGCCGCCAGATGTTGTCCCGTTGTTAGTAGAAAGCAGGTAGGGCGGGATATTGTACTGCCCGTTGTACGTCCACGAATTGGCGCCCCAGCTCGTCACCATCTCCGTCTCGGGGAAATTTTCCGCAAGATATTTGGAAGTTGCCCGGCGTATTGTGGTTGCGTGCTCAACGGGGTATCCGCCAAACTGCCCAGAATAGTCTCCATAATTGAATGTGTCCACAAAGGGGCCAACCAGAGCTATTTTTTTAATATTTTGCTCGCCAGGGACGAGAGGAAGTGTTGAATTGCGGTTTTCCAGCAAAATTATACTTTTTTGAGCAGCTTCCAACGCTAGAGGTATATGAGACTGGGTGATCGCGTCCGAGTCGATATCGTCGGCAATAAAGCGGTTGTCGAAGAGGCCAAGGTCATACTTTACCCCTAGCACTCTTTTGGCGCGGGATTGCAGGGTTGATTTTTGCAGTGTGCCGTTGTTGACGAGATCTTCAATTGTCTGGATACGTTAGGTTGCCCTACTCAAGATGCTGCTTGTCTTACGGTGAGAAATGTGTCTAGCGGAAAGTCATAGTATTGGACCATGCCACCGGCGTTGAACCACTGGGTCAGGGTATCTCCAGTCGAGCTGGTGACCATATGTGTAGAGAGAAGTTCGGCTAGGCCTAGCAAATATTTAGCATTGTCTCAAACATTGTTCAACTTTATCTAACCGGTATCATCAGCAGTGATATAACCTGTTCTCAAGTCAGCTCTCAACCATCTATACTTTATAGCAGTTTTTCAGCTCACCATCAAACCCCCAATCATCCAACGCTTTGTACAGAATCGGGTTTACCGAGCACGGAACGTCATCGAGTTCATTATATGCCCTGCCCTTCAAATTAACATGTGCTTTTTCAACCCCTCGTTAAAATGCTCACATCATAACCCCCTTTGCACCACCAAGATCAACAACCGCTTTGAACGGCACCAGCATTTCTTGAAGAACCTGTCTAACTCCATATCCCATGAAAGGAGCTGCGTTGTGACCTGCCTGAGGCGAGCCATGTGCTGCAAAATGCTATAACTAATTGTTAGCAAGTTGGGATGAGTTTCATAATTTCTGGAAGAATACCTTCATCACCGGAACAACCGCATCAGGATCCGACCAAGTGCTATTTTTCGACAGGCCGGAAGCGTATGCAACGCCCATGTGCGCAGTCAGCACCATATCCTCGCCCCATGCCTCTATTTCTACAGTCAGATCTCAAAGCACACTTCCAAGTTCAAAAGCTTGTCAAACCTTGAGCCCTCCCCCACCTAGGATCCTTGCCCAAATCCAGCACGGGCGCAAAACATGCTCTAATACCAATCGAACTTGCTTCTTCGCCAATCGCCCTGCCCACGCGGTGCACAAGGCCAGTATCAAACGAGGCAGCCATGCCAATGGATTGCGGGAACATGGATTGTTTAAAGGAGCCGATGCCGTGTAGACACTCGCCTGTTTGCAGGATGGGGATGTCTATGCGGGATTTGCGTGAGTTTAGGCGTTGCATGTCATTGTATTGGGATTTGTTTGTTGGGTACCAGTCGTGCATGAATCCGATGGGGGCGTTGGGTGCGAGATGCATTCGTTCGTCTATTCGATGTCAATTTTTTATAGCCTTGTTTTTTTTTTTAAAAAAAAAAAAAAAAAAGACAGCGACGAACCCCATAGTGCATTGTCGGAGTTTGGACCAATGATACTATCGGCAAACATGAGTTGGAGCTGAAGAGCTAGAAATTTGATTCAATCAGTCGAGGTGCACTCTGTTAGCAGTCACTGGCTAAACTTACCCAGCTCTAACACAGTCATGTTCGCGACAAGTGTGTCCAAAAAGGCATCTTTCTGAAGCGCCCGCGTGTCGTACGAAACCGCTCGGTCGTTCTCTCCAATTCTTTGTCGGGGGTTGAAACTGAAGTCATTCGGAAATAGTTGGGATGCAATACATGGTCCAATGAAGAACCCCACAGTTATTGCTTTTAGGGCTAACATCTTTTTTTGTAGTTTAGACAACCACCAATCGACAGTTACACACTGCGTCTGGTGTTTCTTTCTCAAAACTTGAACTATCCTCGGGGTAAAAAGTCCTGCTTTACCCCGCGTGCAAGACTCCACATCATCTAGCTAGACACTAGGCCAATTTTCTATATTAGCAGGCGGCTAAATTGGTGATGGAAACTAACTAGTTGAAACTATTCACTAGCTTGCGACTTTGTTAGGTAGTAGTTAACTTAGGGCAGTGAAAAATGTAACATTACTTGTTAGACTTTTTGTTATATATGTATACCTTTTTGCATCCGTAAATTTGGTGTTGATTCCTGTCGATGTAAATTCAGTTGTAAGAATCCCAAATAGGCAGGTGAAAATATTTCCTAAAGCGGAATACAGGGTTGCGCAAGGTGCGCCTCAACATTTGAACGTCATCGCATGACTTGGCAACTACAAACCTCGACAACTCTCTGTTTTCTGTATGCTATAATACATACCAACATTTAAAATCCGATCTGTCTTAAACCAGCCCAGAAAATGCAAATTATTTAATTCTTACACACCTAGTTACACATGTTTTTACAACAAACCAACAGTTACAAAAGTCAACTAACCAGAAGTATGACTTCCCTTGGAACCTTCCTTTCCTTTAGGTATCCTCATTTCGACCCAAACTCATCACCTCATAACGACACAACATCTCACACAACCCCCCTCCCCCTTCATGATGATGAGTACCGTGGTGAGATGCAGACTCTTCCTTTTCAACCTCGGCAGGCGACGACACCATCGGTTCGTCATGGTCATAATTATCGCTCGTAGCCTCGCCGTCATCAGACGACGTGCTACTACTATCCCCCATTTGCGACTCTGAATACGTCGACGACTCTTCCTCTTCCTCGAGTATTTCTCTCAACCCGTCAGGCAACTCATCCCAGCGTGTTGATTCACGATTATCCTGCGTTTTCCGTATCGACCGTCGGAATATAGAAAGCACACGATTGCCGAGAATGGACCGTGTCGTGATAACCGCAAAGGCAGAGGTAAGCGCAATACAGTCAGGATCCGAAATCCGAAAAGCGCCGCGCTCAAGAAGCACAAAAAGGGCCAGGTTGACGGCATACAAAGCAAAAATGTGCGAGCGGCTCATGCCGTATTCTCTTTGGTGGATGCTGACTAGTCTTGCGATTTCACGGGCCGATGAGATGGCGATGTAGTTTGTGTTCTGGCCCTCGCCGGCGGGTGATTCGACTTTGGTGGGTTTGGATTGGTGGTTGTGTCCTCGGGGACAGTTGAACATGCTTATGAGGGTGGTGTAGTACCGTATGCTACTTTTGTTAGTTTATTCACAGTAAAAATCGTGAAAGTGGGGAGATACTGAAGTAGGAGAATATGAGGAGCAGGTTTATGCGCCGGATTCAATTCATCAGGGAGATTATCGTGCCACCTTCGAAGTCTCCGGTAGAGAGCCTCAATAGTCTGCGAGAGATGCGCTTTGTCATCATCCAGCGCTTCATCATCTGTGAAAAGGGTATGAGAGATATCCCTCGAGATCTCACTAAGAGTGCAAGATTCATCAAAGTAAGTAGTGACATAGGCCGGTCGTGGCGGTTTTTGAGCAGGATACGGCACCCAGGGCTCGGCATCGTTTTGCAGTGATATACGTGGAGGTCTCTTCAAATGAAGATGTCTGATACGATTTGGTTTCAGAAATCCAGCATGACAGACCCTAGAACTCATCAGCCTAGTATACAGGAAGAGAAAAGGGGAGTGAAACACCAACGTATCGACTTGAAATAGCCCCCAAATTAATTTTGTAATCGATGCAGTCATATCAATAGGCTTTCCGCTCAGATCTTGGTCTTCTACCTTCGGTACTTCATCTTCATCTACATATCCCATCCTGACGGCCAAATCGGTTGCCTTTTTCAGCATCGCATAGCCCAGGTCATCTTGACCAGATATAGAGTATCTGTGAAAATCCTTTAGTTAGCCATTCCCCAGAGCGAAGATTCAGCTGCGAATTACCGTTCATAAAGAATCAGAGTACCCTGGAGCGTAGCGAGCTTCAGCTTATCCGCCTCTTGCTTGTAGTGTTTCTCGGCCTCGTGAAGAAACCCTTGTCCCTTGGTAGCCACATCGCCTGGGTCTCCATATGCTTCTGAATACTCGGAAAAATGCTGTTGCAAAAAAAACGGACAACTAAGAATGTGCCTACAGAGATAGCTTCAAATGATGAATAACTTACACAAGCCTGCGCAAGTAGAGCGTTAACCAGGAACGGCGAACAATAATCCGAATCCGCGTTTCCAGCACGCATATGATCCACCAGCACATCCCTATCCAAGAATGCATTAAACGGATAATCCCAAGTAAAGTACAACGAGACCAGATGAGACACAAACGCATCTTCATCGCTCACCGTCGTCCACGGCTTGGCGGGGACCTGGATTGGCGGAGTATCACATAGAAAATTCACATCCATAACTTTTCTACGAAAAGATGGGGCAGCACCTTGCATATTGGCACTATCTCGGAGTGCTTTCAGTTGAGCTGCGGTTTCCTGCTTGTCTTTACTGGTTGGTTCTGTGGCCTGTAGCTCAGCGAGGATCTCGTCAATGAAGAGGCGGATCTCTTCTGGAGTGGCGTCGTTTCGGATGAGTTCCATTAGCTTTTGGGCCTGTGGTTCGCCCGCAGAGCGTATCACTTTGAGGAGATCATTGAGCATGTCGCGATGATACTCGAGCTCTTCTGCAGTCCGTTTTGCGGCGACGCGACGGCGCTGGTCGAGCGATTCGTCGAAGATGCATTCTCTTCGAAGCGTGCGACAGTTTTCGCACGGCGCAGTTCCTGAGCACTGGCTCACAGTTAGTTATCCAAAAAAAAAAAAAAAAAGGCGAGGATATCCCTCCCTACCTTGCGTTTTGACTTTTTGCACGCCAGGCATGCCGTTGATACCCTCTTCTTCCATCCCGGCACCAGATTCCTACCGCGACTTGTTGATGCCTCGCCGCTCGTGTGAGGAGTCGCTAGCGAGGAGCCTGGTACAATGGGCCTGAATGGTACTGAGCTGCTCATCTTTTTTCGAGACGGCGGCCTTGGTTCGGGAAAAATTTAGGATGTCTAGGGTACGAATAAGTGTATATCGTCCCAAGACGATGTCCCAGCATATCGGGACATACCAAAGCCAGGAACACAATATGACGTGAGAGAATAAAAGGGGTGACGTTGAGTTGATATCATTTTTGTTAAGCTGCCTGCGGTTCCGAACCACGGGGAAAACACGGTTGTATAAGCTGCGTGTGATGCCTCAGGCCAACAAACACCAACCACATGTACGTACAAGCTACTGACGGAATATTTAAAATGCCCATCTCCCAGAGAGACAGGATATGGAATTAATATCGTTAGCTGGAGCGTTATTTATGTAACAAAAAAAATGCGTTTCTAGGTGACACTGGAGGTCCAACGCAGCCTAGTCGTAACACCGAACTTTTCATCAAGCCTGCACTTTCGCAGCATCTACTTTCCACTTTTCACTCCATACACGTACTCATTTGTTGTAATGAAAGCAAAACACGAGATGTAGAAATGATTGATTAAAAGTCCTGATCCATATAGGTGAAGTAGTCTGCACGGAAATTCTTTGGAATGCAGCAACGAAAAATAAGAAAATTAGTGTTCCAAGATTCTCAGACTGCCTTGGACGACACAGTTCTCCAGAACAGAACCAGGGGGGACGTCGATCGTGCTGCCTTCAGTAGCAACAATGATGACGGTTCCCTTAAGAGTGACGTTGCGGCCCAGGTTCACGGGACCAGTGATTGTAAGATGGTCCAGCTCAGCAATGCGTGGGATGCTAGGAATGCGCTTCTGGAAATCAGACACCTTCTTGAAGTCAGATCCAAGCTTGATGATAGGGGCGCCGCCGAAACGGTTGGCGTCAATGACCAACTGGCCGTGCTGCAAGCTGTAAAGGTCGGATTTGACAAGCATGAGGTCAGAGCAGGTCTTGACGGGCAAGAAGCGGCGACGGGGAACGTTGACACCGTGAGCGTTGCGGAAGTGGCGGATGGCGGCACCGACGGCGGTCTCGAGCTGAATGATGGACAGGTCGGCCTCTCCCTTCTTGTCAGCGGGGATGGACTTTTCGTTGGGAATGATCTCCATCTCGAGCTCATTTTCTTCCACAACACGCTTGATGGCGCGGAGGTTCATCCAGATGTTGTTGGTGTTGAAGTACTTGAATTTCTTGATAGACTTGAATTCGTTGACGTGCTCCTTGGGCACCTGGGCAATTTCGAGCAAACGGACGCGGCCGTCGTAGTCAATGATGGTACCACCCTTGACATCAGCCTTGGTCTTGTCGGTCAATTCCATGATGTATTCAGACTTGGAGTCAACCATGTGCTGCAAAATGCGCAGATCAACAACAGCACCCAAGTTGTCGGCATTGGAAAGGAAGAGGATCTCAACACCGCGCTCGAGGAGCTTGTCGAGGGTTCCGGAGTTGTACAGAGACTCGAAGACGTCACCGTGGCCGGGAGGGTACCAGTCGGAGATCTGGGAGTCGAAGCTCTTGGGGGCTGGGAGCAATGAGTCCTTCAGCACACGGGGGTAGCGGGACTGGTTGAAAGTGATGATGTCGATGTTGTGACCCTCGTACTTCTTGATGATGCTAGAGGTATCATCATCGGTGTTGAAGGAGTTCATGAGCACAAAGGGAACGTTAACGTTGTAGGTGCGGTTGAGGTACTCGATCTGGCGGACGGACAAGTCAAGGAAGGACATGCCCTCGCGGACCTCGATGACGGACTTGGGGCCGACACAGCCCATGGAGGTACCGAGACCACCGTTGAGCTTGAGGACGGCCAGCTTGTTGAGAAACTCGACCGAGGCGGAGTTGCCAAGGTCGGCGTAATCAACGACCTGGCTGGGCTGGGGGGGAGCGATGCGGTCCCAGTTGACGGCATTGCCCTTGGCGCGGTCATTGAGGAAGCGGCGGAAGAGGGCAAAGAAGTTGTCCATCTCGGCCTCGAAGCGGTTCTTGATGTTGGGGTCCTCGACGGTTTCGGAGAGCGCATTCAAGGCATTGCGCATCTGCGAGGCCGCCACACTGGTGGAGGCATTTTCGAAGGCCTGTATTTTTGCGATGGTTAGCTCTTCGACTCCAGACAAGCCCTGGGACTGGTGACAGAATCGACCAGAACAAGGAGCACCTGCAAAGACACTACTTACCATGTGCGACTGGGACTTTCCGTGGTGTTTGCGCTCAAAAGCAGAATCGCCCTGGGAGCCAGATTCTGCTTGAGCCCTCAGGTGGGAGGGGATCGCTTTAGCGGCGGCCATGGTCAGAAGGCAGGGTTAACTTCCCGAGAAGTCGGTGGACTAGCGAGAAGCGGATTGATGGGATCTGGACCGAAACAGTGGCTTGTTAGTAGTGAACTCTTGTCTCAGCGATTCTGAGGCACAACACACAAAAGGACGACGAGAGAACGAGATTGAGGGGTTGTGAGTAAGAGGCAAAAAGGCAAGAGGGAAAAAAAAGGCTAAACGAAAAATGACAACATGGTGAGGGCGAGGACAGCAATGGCGGGCAAGTTGCGGTCGCCACGCAGAACTGTCGATCCCGTGCGGCGTGGGCGAGCAGGAGCGTCGATTGGACGGGGTGGGCACGATCGACAGCAAAAGGCACTGAGGGGCACGAAACGAAGGGGCGTTTGACTCGCAGACTTACCAGAGGCGCAATCGAATTGAGAGCGAGGAAGACGAGAGGCGAGGGGGAAGAGAGAGGAGGAGAGAGAGAGAAAAGATAGAGCGAGGTCTGGTCTAGTTATTTATTGTTGTTGTGCTTGATCGAGCTCCTTCCCTGCGTGTCGTCGCCAGGGGCCGCGGAGGCAGGCAGGTGGGGCGCCGGTCACGTTACGCCGGGACAGCTCCAGTGCCCCTCTCTCGATGTCTCTCTCCTGTCATCTACAGCTAATCGATCGATATCATTAGCACGATTACTCCGTACAGGCACGACTACGAGGCTAGCAGGTGAGGCTGTTAGTATTAGGTTTGTGCTCGCCAGTGACCTGACTGCTAGCAGTATACTCCGTTTCGCTCTGTCCAGACTCCAGGCTCAATACTCAACCACCACGTCAGATCGCCTCCGTCTCTCTATTGACTCTCTCTTATACCGTTGATTATTTCGTTGTCAAAGCAACTGGCCGGTCGTCAATAGCACACAAGACTATCGTCAAATCCTTTGTCCGATTGGTATTATCTATTATCCAAGAAAGGAGCTAATACGAACCCCCTTTTTTTTTTTTTGATCGACTACGTTTACCCTGTCAATATCCAACCAAGAACGCACGCTCGCTGATCTACTACTACGTACTTCCAACTAACTGTGTACTATTAATACCATTTCGAATTTGTCCCACGCTCTCGCTCCGTTTACCCGGCGGCTGTGCACTACTGCATTGAGGAATTGAGGAATGTGTACCCCCTTGAATGGCATTCCCCGCCGATGGACTCGGCCTTTTTCCCCTGACTCATGATTCATGACTTGCCTACTTTCTCCCTTTTTCTCTCTCACCATGGAAAAAGCCTGTAGATTCTTCACAAAAATCATCATCATATCAATTATGTACACAAACGATCGACACCGTTACACTGCCATGGCCCATTTAGTAGTATTGCCCGGGTCGTTCACCACCAGTCTAGAAAAATCGATTGAACTACATACTACTACTACCACGCTAGGAGTATAATTTTAATTCTACCCACGAAAACAAAATCGACCCTAGCCCTATTACGTCTCTGTCTCCTATCAGGCTATTTATTATTATTATTCACGGAGCAGCCAAAAAAAAAGCCCCCTTTTTTTCAATTTCATCACACGGAAGCTCCTAGCTTAATCAAATAAGATAAGCTATCCACATCGGAAACGTGTGCGTACTAATAATTCCGGGTCTAGATCTTCCAGACATGACACCCCTCGTTTAAGGTCTTCCTTTTGGTTTTTTTTTTTCCCAACCCCCCCCAGTTAAAACGGTAAGGCATGCAATGCACGTCTACGACTCTAGAATCTAGATCGATACATTTCAACATCCCGTTGCCCCACCCGGCCCTGAATACAACCACATAATCCCATCCTACCCATAATAATAAAAGAACGTTCTGCAGCTACCCGGCCCAGATCACGAATCGTAGAGGGGGGGGAGCCCCTCTAAAACAGCGCCGAATGTGGCAGTGTGTCAGCAATTAATATTAATATTTACTAGAATGAAGATCATCATCCATCCGAGAAAAAAAATTTTCTGATCGTTATCGGTCGCTTCCGGGATATTCCTCACGCTGCTACCACATAATAATTTTACCTTGGCTGTCGATCACGCTAATACTACTTACTAGTCATCGGAAGATCACGTTTTTATAAGATTTCATTCGTAGTACGACATAAAATATAAGAAAAAGGATATCACAAAACAAGACTTCCTGAGGTCATCGGACCTAGTTTTCTTTTTGTACCACTCATCTGTAGCTAAGAATATCAACAGTTCATCAATAAGTACACAATTCATCTAAACACCACTAGCGCTGCGCTTCGACAGGAAGCTACGTCGCTTCTTGTCTGGTGTTTCGCCTCCAGCGTCAAGCGCATCCCCGTTTATAGAAGTTGCAGTGCTGGGACGGCCATTGGCGATTTCATTCGGCGTAAAGCTGCTCTTAATCACCACCTTGCCTGATCCCACACCCACGGTCTTTTCTTTGCTCATAGACGATCCCTGATCATCGACAAAGAAGTGTGCCTCGCCAAGTGCCTCGTCTGCTCCGAACGTGCTGTGGTTGACCACCTTCAACAGATATTGAGCATCCGCTGTGACATTGGGGACCTTGAATGTCTCGTGTGTGCTGTCAAACTGAACAGAGCCGTCAGCGCTCTTGATCGCCTTGGTCTTGTGAATGTCCTTGGCACCCTTGGCGCCCAAAAGTCGAACAAGGCAGCGAATATTTGCCGAAGGAGGAAATCCGGTGGCTGAAACAACTGTGAATAATGCAGTTCCGCCCTCTGCAGACCCATTGCCAAATTGAGACCTGATGCTGCGAGTACGGCTATGGCGACGTTGCAGGTCCGGCGAACCTAGAGGAGAAGATGGCGATGCCGGGTCCACGACCAGTCCAGGGGCACGCGGGAGACCAGTGTCTGTCTTTGCAGGTGTCCTTGGAGGCGACTCTTCACGAGGAGGCGTTGCTACTTCCGCTTCGCCGTGATCTTTATCTTTCTGGAAGCGATTCCTCAAGCCCCGGCCAATAAACGATGCTCCCTTGACAACACCGCCACCCACGAGGCCGACGGTCTTGACAGGCGCCCCGACAATCTTGCCGGGCGTCGCAAACGTTCCCGAAAAGGTTGACTGTCCTTGACGGGCACGCGTCACGTATGATGGCTTGAAGACCAATTTCAATCGGATAGCGCCAGACTTGCCGTCCAGGTTGAGCGTTACTTCTTCCGACTGGAATGGCTCGAGCTTCTCCAAATTGATGACAGTTCCGCCCAGCAGGTCTGCCTTGTCACCAAAGTCCCAATCATATACATCCACGCGGAAGTCTCCCCCGATTCTCGATTTGATCGGCGTCTCAAAGTATTCGTTCCAGGCCGGGTGCAGGGTTTTCTTTTGCACTTTGGTCTTGTAAACGTCCTTGCCATCCACTTTGAATTTACAATACGGATCACTAAAACCGTTGCGGTCAGCGGATGGAAGGTCGGCCGCATCAAGAACGTCGACACGAAGATCGCCCGAATTGTTAATTGACTCTGTGGGATCGAGTTTCATCGACACCGGAATGAACCGCAGGCTAACCTTGACCTTGCTGATTGCACCGTTGTCCGACCGAAGCTGTAACTCGGTAGGCGTATAGAGACACTGTTGCAGCGTGGGCAGTGTTGGGCCGGTCAGCTTGGCAAGGACGTGTGTATCATCACTATCACCTTCAACAAGTCGAAGTGTGATTTGAGACGCTTCCAATTCACGCACAAATGCGTCGCCAACTACACCAAGTTGGTTAGATTTTTATTCAAATTTCGCAGTGCAGAATAACTTACTATCTTCAAATGTTGCAGTTTTCGACTTGATCTTCATTGAAGTGTACGAGGGGAACAAGTGGTCATCAATGACAACCTCAAGAAAGACGTTAGAGTGCGAGAGGTTTCCGTCGATGAATTTGAACACAATCAAACCGGATTCTGTAACAGGATTAGTAATTATTTTCTTAAGCAAGGCGTAACCAAAACTCGTAAAGACTTACCGTAGTTAGACAAGTCCTCTAGCCCGATACGAATCTTAGGAATCTCTTTGCGTATAGAAGACGATGAAGATGTTGGAAATGAGGAAGAAAGGGGAGAGATAGGACCCCCGTTACCTGTACGCTTGGATACAGCAGTGTCGAGACTGGGTCGGCCATTTGATTTGACGTCGGTGCTGGTTCTGCCCGCATCGGTGCTACGACGATCCACGCTGTTGCGTGCAGTAGAATCAACGCTATTGCGAGAGCCTTCTGCGGCCTCTGCCGCTTCTTCCTCTGCTTCTTCCGATTCTTCATCTGGGTCAACCACATTGACTGTTGGATAAAACGCGATGGTATAGTTAAGGAGGCCCTTGGCAGCGCCACGTCCGTGCATACGGAGTCCGCTCTTCGTGTCCTGCTTCTCATCGTCGACTTCGTATTCACCGTTCTCATCGTCACGGATATAATCTGCCAAGGAAATCTCGACCTCGCCAAGACTGCGATCCTTACCGAGGCTTTCTTCATCCATGACCTCCAAAGTAAGCTTCTCGCGTGCACTGTGAACGGGAACATAAATAATTTCATCCCAGTCCGGGTTAAGATTGTTCTTGAACGTAACAGTACGGCCGCTTGGGACGCCGTTTAGCAAAGGACGAGCATACGGGTCTGATTTGCCCATAGTTTCCATGTTGCGTAGATCACTGGCACCTTTGAAATGAATCCGCACAACACCAATTGGGGAAATATAACCTGCGCCACCTACGATACCTCTCAGCCCAACAGGCTTCCAGTCGAGCATCATCTTGACGCGACCGCTTTTGGCACCAGCCAAGTGGTACCATTCATGGCCCTTCTCCATCATTTTGAGCATATCATTCAACTTGATCTGGTATTTTCCAATGACAGGATCAGTCGACAAATCACGATCGTCTTTAATGACAAGGCCTAGTTTGGCGTTCTTGCGGTCCGTGATAAGGAGTTCCTTAGACGCGTCTTTGAAGATGGGGTTATTGGTACGCTTGAGCTTGCCTGTCACATGTGCTTCTTTGCCATTCACCAAGAGGACAGCATATGGGCTGAGGGATCCAACCAAGCTCTTGCTTCCATCCAGCTCTTTCGCTTGTTCAACAGTGAATCGTGCAATACCGGTGTTGAGTTCCGGTGCAGGCTCCTCGGTACCGTCCTCCAATTTGCGACCTTCCAAAACGGGGAAGAAGCGCACTTCGGCTTGCAAAACACCGCGATTACGGCCACTGAAAGAAATGTCCAAGTTAAGACCTTCATGCTCGTGTTCCGATTCGAGCTTGTCAAGGGGGAAAGTGGCAATACCCAATTCCTGGTCTTTGCGGAATTCGTTGTAGTCCCACACAGCCATGGTCAATGCATCGGTAAACGAGGTGATGATAATGTACACAGTTTCGTTCCATCGAGGATTGTTCGTGTCTTGTATAGTCTTTGTGCGTGCCAGTTCGTTGCGGCTGTTGAGGGAAAGAGAAACATAAGGATCGATAGTGTTTCCGATTCTGCCGGAACCTTTCAAGTTGGCAGCACCAGAAAGAGTGACAGCGATAACACCAATTGCGTTATCAACTGGGTTACCTGCCAGCATCTTGGCAATTTCGATCGGGAAGACATTGGGCTCGTACATCATTGGGCCAAGGTTGCCGTGGATCTGCTCCTTAATGAAGCCTTCGAGACCGGGAATGAAATTGATGTCGAAACCTAAGGTGTCTCCACCAAGAGGCTTGCAGACGTAGTCAATCTCAGGACGTCCAATAAAACAGATGTCGACACGCTCCATATGGGGGAAGGGGATCTGGAGCTTCATCTTTACTCGCATCAAGCCAGAAAAGGCGAAATCCTCGACAATGACATCCAGGCCATGGCTGACCACTCCCTTACCAACTCGTACCTCTAATACGACCTTGGGGTTAATTTTGTCCTTGACTTGGCGGGCAGTCATATCCATGGTGTCGTTGGGGGTGAAGCTAAACTTCCAGTCCATAACGACAGTGTCGACTTCGGTCTTGGGGTACGTCTTCACGTGCTCCAGGCGTGGAGGCTTGGTGCCGAGAACAAATGTCTTCATGCGCAAGCTGTCCAGGAAGGCAGGAGTCGAAGTACTCAACACTTGATCTACCGAGTTGATGATGGTGTCGCACAGGACTGGTGAGTAAATTGGCCAGAATTTAACCAGGAAGCTGTTGATCCATTCCAAACTCTCAGTGTCGGTCTCCAAACGCTGTTTGGCCATTTCTCTGTGGATGTCGTCCCGGAAGTTGCGCCGAACGCGTCGAATTGAAGTGCGATAATAAGTGCCACAAGCAGCCATCACCAAAAAGACCCAACCAAGGCCACCTCCGAGAACGGCGATGGTCCAGGATATAAGACACGCAAAGACAATAACGGCGGCATTGTGGTACCAATCTAAGTCCATTAGCTGCTAGTCCGCAGTAGCAGAACGGGACATGACAAACCTCCAAAGAACTTGTCACTTATTTTGTCTTCCAAAAATGTGCGGTGATCCAGCAATGTCTCTTCATCTTCTGGGGATGCATCGGGCTTGGCGAATTGCGGCGCCCACCCTGTACGGTCCCGTGCCCAGCGTTGTTCGTCAGTCAGTTCTCCGGGGGCGAGAGATTTCTTCTCATCATCCTTTGCCGCGGGAGCTGTTGTCACCATCTCGGTTGCTTTATTTGTTGATGGCAAGTCATAATCAGCGGGGCCCTTTGTCTACATCGATTTCAGTGAGTCGCTCGTGGATTGTAATTTGATCTGGGAAAAGCAGGTGCCTACCTGGTCTGATACTAAGGCCGCGCCGGCTAAAGCTTTAGGCTTGGGGAATTGGGGAGGTAGGGCCTGCACAGGACACGGAAAAATGTAAGCAAGACAGCGGGAGATAATGGTCTGGCGCAGCAACTCACCGATTTGGCAGCCTCTGCTTTCTCTTGAGGAGAATCATCTGGGTTGAACTGGAAAGCCGGCGCGCCTGCTTTGAGACTCTCGTCCACGAGCTTCTCCTCGGCCAATTCAGGCTGGATGTGCGATTGAGGGTCGTTTCCTGCTGCCTGGGCGGTCTCGATGATGCCCTGCTGCTTGGCCTCGGCATTGGAGGCGGGTTCTGAAGCCATGGTGGACTGGGTAAGAAGGAAAAGAAAAGGAGAAGAAATTGGCACAAGCTGCAAATGCCAGCAGCCGTCACGATCGTCGAGACAATGGGCTGTGCTGTGGCTGTTTCAGGATTTGAGTGAGTCGACGTCACTGGTTCAGCGCGGGCGGCTCCAGGGCCGCAGGACAACGAGGGAGCAATGCGATTAGCAGCTGGGCTAGCTCGCAAGAGATTGTGAGATGTCCAGGAGGAGGGGGTAGAAAATGAGGAGTAATCGGAATGGAGAAGAGAGAGAGAGAGAGAGAGAGAAAGAGGAGTGAGTGAATAATGCAAGATAGAAGAGACTGACAGGCAGGAAGGCACTGGGACCGGCGGGCTGGGCGGGCTCCTGCCTTGCCCTTGGCTCGGCCGGCACGCTAGCCGCTTCCAGCTCGAACTGGAGACACGGACCAATGATCGGCGCATAAATGGGCAAAATGCGTAATTTGCCCCACCTGCAGAGCTTGAGTGGGGCGGGCGCCTCAGCCACGCGGCAACGACTGGCGATTGGACGCCGGCCCGGAATGTGGCTGGTGCTGGGTCCTCGTCTGATTGGCGCACTACTGCGGGGCTTGCATTTTCTGTGGCGCAGTGCCTGCAATGGCGACGTTCATCTTTCTTCCTCTCTATCTCTCTCTTATCATTATTTATTTATTTATTTCAGACCCCTTGTTTTTTTCCCAGCCTGTCACTCCAGACGTATCGCCATTCGGTTGGAGCTACGCACTAGCGCCAATTCCCTCGATCGATAGACGCGCGATGGTTGGTCTTAGCACGGCTCCTATGCACGCTATCGACACTACCATCGCCCTAATCCGGCGCACTAGAAGCGAGATTGCAAAGGCTAGCAGCTACTAACCAGCTCGGCGACAACTTTCTCCCAGTTCATCGCAGATCTCCCAGTCCAATTGGTGGAGCTGCTCGCGCCCGAGATCTGGTTGGCGACTCCAGCCACGAAGTTTTTCGGATCGTGGGAAATTTCCACGTAGCATTGGCATTGGCGCGTGCATGTGAGAGCACACTTTTCTTGCTTGGAATTCTGCTGCAATGAATTATTAATTACTGAAAAAAAAAATCGACTTGTTGACCTGCAGCTACCTGGTAGGTGAATTATTATTCTGCAGTTATGCAAAGCTAATGACGCAACGACAACTCAGTCGACTCAGTGAACTCTCGGACTAGCCCCGAGCACGGCACTTGTGAGGGGGAGCCAAGGAACAGATTTTTTTTCTTACAAAACTAATCGGGACAAACCGTGGGCCCTATTGTTAAATAATATTAATTAAAAGTAATCTGGTTCATGCAGGCCATGGCCCCCCACCAATAGGAGCCTCTACATACTCTATCAAATGCATACAGAGCAGCTCGTGTCGTACAAACATAATCATGCTACATCAAAGTGATCTATCATCTGTAACAAGACGATCATGTGACACTCTAACCTTGAGCACGACATTGACCCCCGCCATTAGGGCTAGAGACAAGAAAGGTACGTGGTACTTCATCGACCGATGTATATTTCAAATACAACAATGCATGCATAAAGGCTGCAAGACTACGCAGGCATCACACCGCCCGTGTGATGCATAAAGGCGCTCACAACATCTGAAATATAAATATATATGTTGAGATGGCTACCAACTCACGGCGTGAAAAATATATTTCGACAACTGAGCTACAAGTTTTAGGTTTGCGAGAGTTTACCCCGCGTTCAATGTTGCTTTGAAACCCGACAACCTGGTTCCAAAGTTGCATCTCTCATATATATACTAACTTGTCATAACATATCGACATGTAGCTATTTTTTGGTATTAATTGACACCGTTTGAGAAAAACACAGTGTAGCACAACTGATCGGAAATGTTCTCCGCACTGGTATTTAACAACATATAGTATGGTGGTTAAATAAATCTATCTTTGCGACCATTCTGCCACCATATATTTATAATTCAATCTCTATAGGGAACATTGAAGCCTGTACCATTTTTGAATTGGTTGATCTACAACACAGATTTCCTTTTTAGTATTTACGCGTTAGCGCCTCTATCCTTACGTACAACACGTCGTATAAATTATTGAAACCGTTCCGTTGTCTGGTGGCGTTGTCTGCTAGATAGTATTTAATATTTATAAACTTCCTTTTTTTTATCTAAAAACCAGAGATCGCCGAGTATATGATATTATCAATTGATATACAAATATCAGAAGAGCCGTTGATTTGTCACCGATGACATCATTCGACGAATACCCGACTACGTACGTATTCTTTTCCCAAACTCCGAAAGAACTCAACCAACAGACAAAAAGCTCCACGGGCAAATAGAAATTCCAAATCAATGACGAAAGCAGTGATGGTGGAGTAGTATCGCAAGTTCCGGAGTAGCGGGACCTCTCCACAATGGCGATCATCGACCTGTCCTCGTGCCCCTCCTCTGATAGCGCACAATCTTTTGTCACATAAAACCCCCAAACCGCGACAATTCTATAAACCTACATTTGTAGTTTTTGTTCCTCATCAACAAAAATGGCTGAACAGAAATACAACCTCAAAGTGCTCCACGGCACGGCCCCGTCCGGCGCAGTTGCCGAAGGCACCATCGAAGCGACTCTTGGGTATGGGCAAGTTTACATTGAGACGACACACTCGGGCCTCTGCGGCACCGACCTCAGCCAGCTCACACGAGGTACCGTTTTGGGGCATGAAGGTATCGGGATCGTGCGCAAACTCGGCGAGGGCGTTACCAACTTGAGCGAGGGGGACAGAGTGGGATTTGGCTTTACGCACTCGGTGTGCGGCGCGTGCGAGAGCTGTCTGACGGGTGTCGATCAGTACTGCGTGAACCGGAGCGACTACTCGCGCAAACTCGTCAATATGGGCTCGTTTGCGTCTGGTGTGGTGTGGAGTGCAAACACTGTGTTTAAGATTCCAGAGGGCTATACGAGTGAAAACGCCGCGCCCATGCTATGCGCCGGCGCGACTATTTTTACTATCCTGAACGACTACGATGTTAGGCCGACGGATCGTGTGGGCATTATGGGTATTGGTGGACTAGGCCATTTGGCTATCAAGTTGGCTGCTGGTATAGGCTGTCATGTCGTTGTGCTGTCGAGATCAGAGGATAAGAGGGCTGAGGCGATGAGCTATGGAGCGAACGAGTTTTACGTCTTTGACCCGACCAAGGGGAAGCCCGAGGGGTGGGATGAGCGTGGGTTGAAGCATTTGATATTGACAGCCAAGGCACCAAGCGAAGGCTTTAACACGTTAGTTTTTTTCTTTCTGTTCCATATTTCCATGTTCCATGCTAACAGTTCATGCTATTCCAGACTCTTTGAACTAATGTCCGTCAACGGCGCAATCTATCCTCTCGGCGTATCCGGCGAGAACACTCCGGTCAGGCTGACCGGGATGATCACCAAGGGAATCCGAATCCAGGCCTCCCTGACGGCGTCGCGCTCGACGATCAACAAATTGCTCGACTTTGTCGCGCAACACAACATTGTGCCCACCGTGGAGACGTTTCCGATGACCGTAGAGGGTGCCGAAGAAGCGATTGAGAAGCTCAAGACGGGGAAGATGCGGTATCGTGGCGTTCTCGTGCGGTAGTCGACTATAGTTTGTTGCTCTTTTAAGTGACTAGATAATAATTATAATTAAGACCGGGGGCCTTCTTTATAGCTTACTGGATAGTTCTCTCCCTGTAAGATATTATCTTGCCCAACCCACACTATAAACGAGGATCACAAGAGCTGGAAGCCTTTATATGATGGGCTAGAGCGATGAGCAAGTTCCCTATCTAGTGATAATCGCCATCGGAGGGCCCTCGAAACTTACATGCGAGAATGGCCACGAACAAACCCTTTTATTTAATGGATAACATCTACCGCTATCTACTAATCCTCATTCCGATCAGCCTGACTCTGAACATGACTCGCCACTGATCCCTGCGCAGGCAAATCCTGAAAAGCCCTCATCTATACACAACTCAGTTTATCTGCCGCTCATAATCCCCAGGTCTCGTTCAAAAGTAGGGCAAATTCAAAACTAACCTCCTGTCGATGAATATTCTTGGCATCTTGTTTAGTTATTGCACTAGCTGGCTTTTCGTGTAGCACGTTGTTTGCAGATTCGAGCCACTGCGATTGGTTTGGGTCTCCGGGTGCTTTTCGGGAGGGGTATCGATTCAGCGCAAGTGACAAATATGTTGATAAGATGGAGAAACTCACCCGGGTCAACGCCAGCTAATTCCGTCGATTCACGAGTAATCTGGGCAACCTCTTCGTTTGAAAGAGGCTCGTTCTGGCGAGCTCGTTGATGCACGAGGTTGCGGAACTGGAGTGTTGATCGTGGTTGTTGGTGGGTCATTTTTTCTCTCTCTCAAAAATATTGCTGTGGTAGCTGTTTTAGATATCAAGTCTACGTGGTTTATAAGTACGATGGGTGGAAAGTGCCACCACCCCGTCTTATCTGGATAGCCAGTGAGGTACAGTCTCAGCGTCGCCATTGCCATCGTTGACGCAACCAAGACGTGTGGCTGTCACGCCGTTGATGCATATTTAGAGTACGCCTCAAGAAGCAATGTTTTGAATATAAAGAAATTTCGTTAATTGTCTTGTACGTAGTGAGATCCAAGTCAATTCGGGCTGTTCAGGCGGATGATCAATATGACATCATCTTATCAAAATACCATATCAGGACTAGTGCAGGCAGAATTTCTACAATGACCAATCGCTACAGCTTCTAGTTCAAGGACATCACCTTGCCTTGTATGACGCTAATACACAACTGTATAGGCTATCTTGCATTGATATAAGTTTTTAAGCTAAGCAGCGATATCATGTACCGACTTTGGGCAAGTAAAGACGGCCGAAGCCTCGCTTTTGGTACATGCGACATGATCAAGTAACGGGGCTGAGACGTGATAAGATCAATGACTCTTTTTTTTGTACGATGGAATATGGTCTCATGTACAATCTAGACTCGTTACATTCCCTAAACTAGTGGCTATCTAGTTACAACTCCTGCAAAGGTATGGCAATGAATTTTGTTTTTAATTTAGTGACGCAGCAGGGTAGTGAGGTTAACACTGATGTCGCTCGCGACACACAAAAGCTGATACTGCTTCCATGAAGATTATTGCCGTAATGGCCATGATCTTCCTGCCCACAACTGCCGTTACAGGGTCCTTTAGTATGTGTTTTCACCAGCCCTAATGCGGGTTTGGTGGTGTCGAAGCAGATTTGGGCCTTTGTTGCAATGGTTGTGCCGTTGACTGATGTACCCTCGTTGAAGATGCTTGTGTCAGTCGGGGGACCTTGAAAACTAACCGACTTTGTTAGTGGAGCATGCATAAACCTCGTAATTAACCTTGGTATACAAGCAAGAGAGCCAATTCCGAGTCAAGTATCAGCCTTTAAAACTTCACTTAGTTTCATTCCTTTATTATCGGGCGTCGTCCCAGAATTATTCAACGCTCAACACACACTTTGGAATGAAGTATAAATAGTGAGAAATTCAATCTTGTAACATTTGAACGTTTATAATACAAAAATATTAGATATATTGCAGGCCGCAAGTTTCTGAAAGCCAGTCTTCTTTTCTATACAAATCAACTTTTACAAACACATCATCTATCCTTCAACCACACCCCAACGAACCGAATAATCTCGTCCCACGCATCCGTAATCCCTTTTGGCGGCAGCCCTACCGGAAACGTATCCGTTGCCTCGCCTACTATTTCCCAATGGTGCACGGCACCACGCAGACCATCATAAACCTCATCCTCATGCAAATCAATCTGAATGACCGGCTCATCATCCGTCGACGGACGAAGCGGGTACAACTCTTCCGCTAGAGGGGTTGCTGCACGCCATGGGTCCGCAAACCCGCCAATCGCAGCTACACGGGGGAACGTAAAATTCAGACCGCCGTAGCGGTTTATGCGTTGTATATCTGGCGGGGAGGTGACATCGAACATGGCACAGGTTGTGGATTGGGAGGCGACGTTAATGAGGCGGGAAATAAGGGGACGAATGTGCTCTGGGTATCCTGCGCCGGTGTGGAAATTGCCCCATTCCGTGCATTGCTGGTATACCCAGTTGAACCCGTCGCTTCTGGGGAGGACGGTATCATTTGTTGCAGCTATTTCTCCAGAGGACGAAGAAGAAGAGGAGGAGGTTGAAGGGTTAATGAATTTGAAGAGCCGATTCTTGAAAAAGCCCGCTTGGTTGACAACCCTCGTCACCAAATCCTTGTCTGAAGCATTATACCCAGCCAGCCCAACAATCCCCTTGAAAAAGTCCTTGGTTGGGACTATATCCTCATACAACACATGATCCGAAGCCGTGATATTCCCACAAAAATCATGGAAAAACAACGATCCATTTGGCGGATTCCAATTCCGGGACTGCCACGAGGTTACACCCTGGGCCAGCTGCTGAACAAATTGCACATTGCTAGTATCATTCTTGGCGCCCACCGCAGTTTTCAGTTGCAGCGCCAGCGTCTTGTTGTCAGCGTGGTCGATTAGCACGCGGTCAAAGATATCTGCAAAGTCCTGAATCGCCGAGACACATGCTGCAGGCGCGTACTGGCGGATAGGCTCAAAGTATTTCCAGAAGTCGACAACTGCAGCAGTCGTTCCAGATGAGGAAATCGCCCCGTAGAAGGTATCCGGATAGAGCTTGCGCAGAAATGAAACAAAGCCACCGGCATACGACACGCCATAGGCAATCCACGGGGTCGACCCATTTTTACTCTGCGGTGTGATATCAACATGTTCCATACCGGGCAGAGTAACATGCTCCGCGAAATAAGCATAGTCCGCCATGGCCTGCTCCGTGGTCAAAAACCTGAGACTCTCGGGCGTGACCTGGTCGACTGGGTAACTAGTGCCGTAGTAGCGATGCTCTAGCACCAGGCCAACGCCATGGTACGTCTTCATCAGCTTCGCGAAAATGCCATGCGAGAGAACAGGCAAGATTGCAGAGGCGTCTGTCTCGCCGCCTGCCATGACAAAAACGGGGCCGCCGGGTTGGTATTGGCTAGCATCGAGCCAGTAGCGCAGGTTGAAGAAGGCGTTGGTGTGTGGTTCGTAGTGAGTCTCGTTGTGGAAATGGTCAATTGGGACGGAGAAGTTGTGCTCTGAGAAGGAGGCGCATGCTGCCAGAGGCGCGAGGCCTAGACTGAGCAGGTGTAGATACTTCATCTTGATGGTGCATGAAAAACTACCATTTGGAAAGTAGATGCGGCTGGGCTATAAGTAGCCCACCAGCCAACATCTCTAAAAATGATTATACCCCGTACTAACTTTAAATAGGCTGACAAAAAATCAGACTGAGACAAACCTTCCTGTCTCAGCTGTTATGTAACCCCAGCGTCTACACCGACTAAAACAGCAGCGCTAGATTCCCTACAAGAGTGGCTTAGTTGGGACCCCAGCTAAACTCCTATACCATGCCAAAACGGGGTTAAAACGTCAGCCCTGGGAGAGTGGTTCGCGCTTTTATTTTTATTTAATTTTTGTCTGTGATCGCCGTCTTGGCACCAGCGAACTCCATCAGCCCTGTAGAAGAAAGGGATATAGTCTTGGAAAGCTACGTACGTATTATTGGACTGAGAATTGTTGCGGGCGCCCGCCCTAAATCCAATCCGTCCAATATAGTCTTTTCTATTTAGATTTAGGGGTGTGTGCCCATAATAAACTGGGGATTCCTTCTTGCTTTTTCTTAAACTCTTCTAACCTTATTTGAACTAATAGCATAGAAGCCTTTCCTGATTAGGTTAGTGATATCCAACAATAGACAAGGTAGTCAAAACAATGTATACGATCAAGTCTACATACAATCTATTATATCGACCTGATCAATGTGTTTTTAAAAAAAGATAATAGTATTTAAATAAATAAATTCCGAATTAAGCCTAGTGCGCCTCGCTCGCCATTTTAATTCTTATCCTGAACACCCTTGAATTTTCTTCAATCCAAATCGGTAGGTAACTCCTTCTTATTTGATGTATCATCACCATCATCATCATCATCATCATCATTCTCTTCGTTGTCGTCGTCGATCTTCATCCTCAATCTTCATCTTCAGCCTGAGGTTCTTGATACTAATCGATTAGTTACAGCTTTCAATATGCAAACCTCCGCCGCCACCCAGCTGCTCTCGATGCTCTCCCTGCATCTGTTGTCCCTGGGTTGGAAATGATGAGAAGGCAATGTGTGTGCCATGTCTGGACGTTCCGCGACTAGCTGTGTTTGAATTCAGACGTTCAACCTCAACATTATAGGTCTCGACATGTTTGTAACGAACAATATGATGCTACTGCCGCATAGATACATTACTATAGCTATAACGAACGGGGTACGGTACAACATCAATGACGAGCGCATTTTCTTTTGTATCTTCACTGCGGCCAAGGGCTTCCTCAGCAACCTGACCACCACCAGTGGCCACCTAGACAATGTCTTGAGGCTGTTGGTCATCATATACATCACCATCGATACGATCAAGAAGTTGTACACTCTGGTTTTTGGTCAAGGGCCCCGAAAGCGATACTGATGGCGATTATTGCCTTCCCCAATGGGATCAAGAAGTGAGTGCTAATATTCCTTATTTATTGAAAAGACTATTGACTGAAATCTAGCAGGTTCTCCAATAGCCATCCGAAACCCGCCTCCAACAGGAGTATACTGATACTCTCCTCGACGGCAACAAGTTCGAAACGTTCGCAATTCAATACAAAGTTTACAATATCGATTGCCAATACAAGCTGTTTCGCCTAGCCCAGACCAACACTAATCCTAAGATCTTCCCTAACACAGCATAATGTCGTATCTTCAGCCCTCCTATATCCAATCAGCTTAACAGTGATAACACAGCATGACTAGCACTTCTTGCATTTTCCTTTTACCCTTTTATGCCCAGTCAGATAGACAACAAAAACGCCATCCCCTTTTTTCAGACACCAGGATTTATTACATGACTAGACGTTAGGTCATATAACATTATATCACATAACGTTATGTTACATAACATCCTCTGACGATCCCTTTATGTATATAGCAAGATAGCTACCGAACGAAGCATCTTTAATCTTCCTTCACACTGACGTATGCCTATCGCATTACAACCTGGCCAATAACCATTTATTTTTGTTCGTCTTTTATCCGTTCTTGAAGGGCTAAGTAAGTCCAGCTATGCTATCTATACTTACATACAAAGTAACATCTATAACAAGATCAATCACTCCAAACACGCCATCCTGCAGCAATTTGAAATAGGCATTAGCGATCAGCCTGTCAAAATCATGGCACGCCTTTTGCAATCCCCGACCATTCAGTTTAGAAACACAAAGGTTGAGCCGATAACCTAAGATCGCTGGAATTTTCGTGGTAAGAAATTTTGGCGGTTTTTAACTATAAGGCCCGGATGAGCAGTTTCTTTCTGAGATGTTTCCAGTTTAACCTTTTTAATCTTTATGGAGTTTGATTTAGTCTCAATACGTTCCTCGAGCTCTTCTAAATAAGCTAGTTGGGTCTATTAAATTATACTACCAAAAGCCTGTCCCTGTAAAAGACTATAGATTGAAGTAAAAGTTCTAACTTTATCTAGGACATTTCTTGAGACACTAAACATATTTAGGGAAAGAATAGTTAATGAGTTATGTTCTCTTCTGACTCTATCTGCTCTTCCAAGTGGTTCTGGGATTTATTTTGCTTTATTGGTATCAAACAAGGGGAAATTGATGTTTGGGGAGTGGTTAAAAATCATTGGCTTTATTGGCTTTATAAACCTTAGCCAGTTCCCAACAAATTTGCCCAAAACTATTCACACCTGATTTATTAGGGTGGGTGGCGAACATGAAGTCACCCTTAGCTTAATCCGGACTAGTATTATGGCAGCCTTTCCTAATTAGGTTTTTCGTGCCCAACTTCACGACAATATAGTAGAAGAAATATATTTGATCGAATGTATATGCAATTTAATATATAGATCTGATCAATGTACTTTCGAATTGAAGATAATAGCAGTTAAGTGAACGAATTCCTAGTTTGGATTAGTGCTTTCTAGAGGATTCCACACGAGAATAAAATCTCTCTCCCCTTTCCCCTTTCCCTTTCCCTCCTGTCAACCCCTGACTTGAGAAGACCCCGAGCGACTTTTGACCCCAGGACCGGTCTTCACCTTTGTCGTCAACAAGTGACGACCGACTCGATAGCAAGTACGATTCCTGTTGGGCTTTGATCACAATGTCACATGGAATTATGTCGTTCAGTGGCACAGGATGGGCGCTGAACTAACAGGTGGGAAGCCGCGCAGATGCTAGTTTTTGTTCAGGAATACTTTTCTGGTAAGTAATCCAACTCATCACTATCATCACCACCACTCATTACTATCATCTTCCTGGCCTTTTTTTTTTTCGTTGTCGTTGTTGTCGTCCTCAATTTTCATCATCATCATCACCACCTTCTTCGTTGTCGTTGCCCTTGTCGTTATCGTCGATCTTCATCCTCAATTTTGTCCCGGTACTATGTCTTGATACTAATCGATTATCTATAGACTCGAAAATGGAAGACTTCTGTGGGCCCGGCGCTCTGCCTGGCGACCCCGCTCAGCCTGTTCCCGCTCTGCCTGGTAAGTAATGAGCATGTGCTATATTTCATTCTGATGTCTCATGTTGTATCTAATGCCATGTTTGCTGTTTACTTTTCATATTGGTGGTTCAATGATTAGAGTATAAATGCTAATATTATATTTACAAGCAGACGATATCGAAATGGATGGACAATTTTAAAAGACCCTGAATATTGAAATGAATACTGCGCTCTTCACTCAAGATGTGAGTAGCAATTAGAGTATACTAGTACCTATGTATACTATTATATCACTGACGATAATTGATAGGATGATTTTGAGTTACAAATCTACGACGACAAGGACAAGCCCCCATGGAGAACCCCCCCCCCTCTTCCCCCCCCCGGCCGCGGAGAAGAAGGCCAAGAAGAACAAGAAGGAAGAAAAAATGTTCAAGCAAGTAAGTCTACTTTGTAGTTATATTTCAAAGTATTAAGCTAATCATTACTTCTAGTTTATGGCAAGAATGAAATGGGTATTGCTATTTCAAACAAAATCGATGCAAGCAATGATACGATTCAATTATATAGACAGCCGACGACAACGACAACGAAGATGCCGATAGCCCCGAGGAGGCAAAACCTCGTAAAAAAAAAAAAGCAAGTCGAACAAGAGCTCTGCCGCTCCAGCTAACGCTCGGGGTCTCCCCGGCGCTGCATTTGTTCCCGGCGCCCCCCTCACCTCCGGTTCCGTCGCCGCCCTCGGCGGCCTGACAGTGGCACAGCTGGCTAGAAAGGAAGATTAGAAGAGAATCTGAGGATCGAGACGGCTAGTATGATGGAAATAAGCAAAAATTGAAAAAATTGGAGAGATAGATTCGGAAGAAGCAAGAGACAATCAACAGCTTATATAGGAAGATCAAAAACATCCAGCGCTGGAAGATAGGTCGGCGGCCTGACGGTGATCCAGCTGGCAAGCAAGGAAGAGTATGAAGATTGAAACGGCTAGTAATATGATAGATAGTTCATAGTTTAGAACCAAAATTCAATAAGCCAGTTTCTTTTATCTCATATCTATGTTCATATCCAGTGTTCCATATCGTGTCCAGTGACACTTTTACTATTTATTTGTGTCAGTGATTGATGCTCAGAGTACAAACGCTAATTTATTAAGTTTAGATGATCAAACGAAGGGCTTATAGAAAGTTCGACAGGCCCCAGAGACCGCACTTCTCATCCCTCTCCCTAACGACTCAGAGGTAAGGGGCCATTATAAATACGCCGGTACCTGTGTTATGGCTGACGATAATTAGCAGAACGAAGAAGAAGAAGACGGGGAGAAGAAGGCCTTGAAAAGGGCCAAGGAGGGAAATCTACTCAAACAAGTAAGTATATCCATGTATTCAACTACGCAGTTATATTTCAAGGTATCGAGCTAATTATTACTTCTAGTTGATGACCAGAATGAAGCGGGTACTGTTCTATCCTATCCAAAAGAACTCGATACAAGCAATGACTAATAAAATTCAATTATGAGACATCGACAAAACACTCGCTCTCACTTCAAAACAATCAAGTCAGTTTTCCCTTGGAAGCAGTGTTGAGAATAACCCATGGCAAAAACGAACATTTAAGAAAGCAAATTTTCTACTGTTGCACGACAGCGGGTCTGTTGCTTTTCTCGCCGCAGCAGGTATTTTCTACAACTATCGAATACATAAACCAACAAGTCCATCAATCTATGAATAGGTCAAGTCATGTTTTCCTGTTCTAAGCTTCAGAATTTATACCCATCCATCTCATATCGGGTGTTGATACTGATAAATCTTATCGGCAGCCATGAGCTCCTTGCCGTCTGTAAGCTTCCAAGCTTCCTGAGTACGCTGCCAACCCCCCCCCCCCCCCCCCCCCCCTCTATATAGCCTTTTTAAATTTAGAAGGGGATTATGTAGAACAGTATTCTAAATTGCGTTCTGCGTCCCACTGGCGTTTATGCCCCCCGCAGTAAATTAGAAGTGCCCGGAACAGTTTCCTTTATGGATAATTGATTGATTTGTTCACACAGGCATATAAACCAACAAAGGTCGGCCGGTTGCAGGTGTGCTGGGTCTAGCGAAGGCTCCTATCCAATATTGTTGTTTATCGCCTCGGATCTGCTAAATACATCATGAATCTGCACAAACTATCTCTGCACTTTTGTAACCAAAAATGTTTCTTGCTCAGAAAAGAAGTAGTACATACGGAGTAGCTTGCCATCGAAAAAAATACAGAGTTAGGGCTACGAAGAGGTCACATGACGTATCGCTGCGGCTCGGCGAGCGGCGGGTGGCTGATTCCGCTCCGGGTCTTTTTCGACGTCACCACACACACCTCGCATCGCACCTACAACAAATAGTTAGTTACTTTACAAGATACGCATTCGTTGACACCGGATGATTTATTTGAACAAATAATATCTATATCCATATTTAATTGATGATTACATTCACACGATGTCGTCCGTCAACGACACGACAAAGAAACAACAAATGACAAGTGCGGTTGTCCTCTCCAAGCCCCTCGATTTACGAGACCACTTGATGAGGGCATAATAATACGAGGGAGGGGACGGGGCATACATACCTTGGACTTACCAGTGGTCCAGACCGAGGACCTGAATAAGGCGAGGAGTTAGTGAGGCAAGAGCCTCGGGAGACAAGATTCCGGATCGAAAAAAAGTTCGAAGATTTGTACCAAGTATGTCGTGAAAGAAGCTCAAAGGCGAGAGTGTGTCAAAAACATGTATCAAGAATAACCGGTGTGTATGGTATGTGTCGAATGTCGAATGTCGAATGCCGAAGATCGAGTGTCGAAAGTCAAGTGTCGAATGTGGAAGGTCGAATGCCGAAGGTCGAAAGTCGAGAGTCCAGAGAGTGACTAGACACGAGCTAGCCAAGACGAAAAGACCTATCCCAGGTCTACGGAGACACGAGCTCCAATGACCAGACACGAGCTGATCCCAGATCCTTACCAGGACTGGTGTGTATGCATGGGCCAATAGTGCAACAAAAGGGAGATGGTCGCAGACCGATCGACAACTGAGATGACATTAGCTTTTGTCCTAAGCATATGTTGAGAGTACTTACCAAGTGGAAAAACCATGCGAGCTGGGCACAGAATAAATCAGGCAACCAAAATGGAGATGGTCGCAAACCCGTTCAACAGGCTGAGACGAAATTAGAAGTTGTCATAGTCATGTCGGGTGTACTTACCAAAAGAAAACCCATGCGGGCCAGGCACAACAACAACAACAATAAATAAAAATATCCTCCGAATCTCAATATGGTTCGCTTGGTCGAGCTTAGGGAAGACAAGAAGCATCAAGACCAACGACCTGCGTCGGAGGTGCCTCCGCAATCTCAGTATGGTTCGCTTGGTTCGAGCTTAGGGGAGACAAGAAGCATCGAGACCAACGACCTGCGTCGGAGGCAAAAGCAAAGCAAAAGCAAAGCAAAGCAAAACAAACAAAAAGCCAAAAACAAAGGAGATTTTTTGGTGATTGTTTTCTGTTTTCAATTTTTTTTTGTGTTTTTCAAATTTTCTGAATGCAAAACAAAAGCAGCAAAAAAAAAAAAAAAAGACGGCATCGGCTTGGTCGGGAAGCCGACTGTCGTCAAACGAGCGGAATGGTGTAATGACCGGAATCGGCAAGCTAGGGAACAGACGACGGATCTAGACCGAGGACCACTGCCCACATAACAAGATGTGAGGGGTTTGGCACCACTAGAATTATCCAACCCATGAGGACCAGCCTCAGGTAAAGGATGCTCGAGATAGCGGCCCAACTGACGAGAAGTGCGCGGCAACTTCGGGCGGCACGCCCCTTAGCGAGGGGGTCGTCGGCGTTGGCCAAACGCTGGATCCAACGGATCATAGGCGCGATCTGCCTAGTGCCTGGAGGGTGTGCATAAAAGCACCATGGGGGTCAACAGCCGGAGCTGAGACGGAAGGAGGTGAGTCAAAAGGAGAGACGAAGGTCGGAAAGGGACTCAGAAGCACATGTGCTCGTAAACCTCGTCGTCGTCCTCACACTCCTTGATCCATCGCGAGACCTCGACGACGGTCGTGTTTTCTGCCCAGACAACGGCCTTCTTGGCGGGCTTGATGGCCTGGCACGCGGGCCGACTAGGCTTCAAGATCCCACGAAGGTGCTGGGGTGCCCGGCGGAGTTCAGGGGCGCAGGAAACATCGGGAGCAGCGGCGGAAGACAGGGCTGCTGGCGACGAGGTCGAGGATTGCAGTCGAGGGGGAGCGGAAGCCGGTCCTGGGCGGGCCCAAGGACGGTCACGCTCTTGACGAGCTCGACGGCGTGCCTCAAAGAGAGGATCACCCTTGAAAAGGCGGCGGGGGCAGAGAGAAGCGGCTGCGAGCTCGGCGGCCGAGGGTCGCACGGAGCGCGGTTTGGCAGGAGCCCAGGTCGACCTGTCGGACCAAGGTCGAGGGCGGGCATCCCGGGCAGCTCTTCTCTCATCAAGGCGCAAGGATGAGGAGGGGACGGGGGGCAAAGGAATGGCGACCCGGCGCTTGGATGGCGACTTGCAAGGAAGGGGCAAGCACGACCGAAGCTGGGGGTGATCGAAGGAAGGAATGGCAGTACGCGAGAGACAAGGCGTTACTGGAGGGCGGCTGTACAGTGTCCGGCAAGCCGGGCAAGGACAGCCAGAGAAGGGCACATGGCGACCTACATCGACGGTGCGACCAGCGCAGGGCCGAATAAGGAAGAGTACCCAGAGGGCGGAAAAGGACCAGAGGGCCACAAAGGGAAACCAGCTTGCAAGAGTAAGAAACATCCTGACGAAGCCAGCGAGGTACGGAGTACTGGGAGAGGAAAGGAAGAAGGAGGAAAAAGGAGTATTTATGGTTGCTGGAGGCAGGTGGATCACCGACTGACAGCTGCCAGATCAGCCGGAAGGCGTGCCGGATCAGCGCTGCCAGATCAGGATGCAAGTCTGGTAGCGAGCGCTAAGCGAAAGGGCCCGGCCAATGGGCGCGCAGGATCAGTGCAGAAGATCAGAGCTCCTTCCTGCTGGGCATTTGCCTGTGATGGCGCTTTGTTTACATCCATCATCCTGACGACATGCAGCGCGAGAACGGGCAGGACGGCACAGAGGACGGCAGAGGGACAGCAGCTGGAGGAAGAGGGTGGAAAGGGACTGAAAGAGAACAGAGGGAGCTGGAGTAGAAAGAGCAATGGCCGTAAAGCACGGCTGGGAACATCCAGGGGAGCAGTCAGTAAGATGTGGTGTTGCATTCAGTAACATGTGGTATTGACGTTTTGGCTTGTATCCTAGCAACGGTATCAACCTGTCTGCACATATGGACAGAACGCGAAACACCACAGACAGTAAGTACAGTATCAATTGATGGTATACACGATCAGACAGCTCCAAAAACGACTACCAATGCTTCAGAAACAAAGTTTGATATTGACAAATAGATTCTAGCAACGGTATCAATCTGTCTATGTGCAGAACGCGAAACACCACGCAGATAGTATATACGACCAGACAGTCTCGAGAAACATCAATGCTTCAAGAATACTTCAGGAATGCTTCCTTTATATCCATTAATCCACCAAAACCTCCACTATCAAACCCCTCCATACCCGTTCTGCCGCTCGCTCTCCACGCGTCCCATCAGGGGCTGCTGCTCAGCCGCCAGCTCAGCACGCGCCTGTCCCAGCACCGAGGCCTGAGTTGACACAAAAGTGACCAAGAAAAATCCAACAACAGCAACGGCTACCGTGAGTATGACATTGACCGGCGTCGGGTTGCGCTCAAACACTTTGAACGTCAGAGCATCAAGCCCCGTCTGCGCAAAGTTGCACACTCCAGCCAGCGCGATGATCAGCCCGTATACCTTTCCAAACGTCTGAAATCCAAACACCTTGGCCACGTAGTCGGACACGGCTGTGTAGTAAAAAGGGCGGTAAAGAACGAAAAGAACGATATTCGCGTAGCCAGCACCAACACTGCCAGGGATACAGCCCAGAATCCCAATCGCCGTCGAGACTATCACGAGAACAAACAACACCACGGTAGTACCAGCTCGATCGAGCGCTGTTCCAATGAAAGGTATAGCAATTAAACCGCCAATGGGCAAGGCCAGGTCAAAGGCCTCGTTGAGCTCGCGAGCCAGCACGGTCGAGCCGAGAAGGTAGTCGTATTGAGACCGGATCGTCGCCACAAAGTAGTTGATACGAAGCATCTGGAGAACTGTGAATATAGTAATCAGAATAAACCACCCGCTGCGTATTTGCTGGAAAGCAGACGCCCCGTGCATGGCTCCCCAGACGCCGCCAACCTTGTGCCTGTTATCGTTACTAGCTGGTGGAGGAGGAGGAGGAGGAGGAGGATGGTGGTCTATTTTGGGAGACGACACGCTGCCACCGCCATTGTTTGTCGGCCTGCTTCCATCAAATATGCCAGTGTGAACCATCCCTTCGTTGGTTCCATCGTCAAGCAAACCCTTGATATTGCTGACAATGCTCTTTCGACGCGTCCGCCGGGTCCGACGTTGCTCCGCCTCGCCCGGCTCCACGACAGACTCATCCACTGGGTCATTTACCTCTGCCACAATATTCTCTGCTGCCTGCAGCACCAACTCGCCAGTCGTCTTGTACGAAGTCCCCGGCATCACCAAAATCTGAGCCAGCAAGATGAAAACCGGCACGACAAGGTACGCCGTAAAGAACTTTTGCACAGTAAACCCACCATCGGTCTTTTCATTCACAAGCCGAAATATCAAAAACAGTGCACTCGAGGCATCAAACGCACCCGTCAGCAGCGAGAGAATCAGACCAGACCGCGTGGGAAAGGCATTGGACAGCTGGAACGACGAGATGAACACAAACGGTCCGCCGAGAGCGAGGAACAGGTATCCGGGGATGTACACATCAAACGAAACCTGTGGGCCGACAACAAGTAGCACAGCACCGACTGCGAGCAGGAAGCTCCCCATGATGCCGCACACGCGAGGGCCGTAGGTATCCAGCACAGTGCCGACAGGCAGAGCGCAGATGTTGGTGGCGACGGCGGCGATGGTGAACATCAGATTGAGCCTGAAAATGTCAGTCTGCTAGAAAAGAGAAAAGAAGACGAAAGGAAAAAAAAAAAAGAAAGACCTACCGCGTCTCCTGCCCATAGCACAGCCCAAACCCGCGCTGCAGCTCGTCCGGCGTGCACTGGTCGCGGTATACTCCTTCCCGGATAAAGACCGGCTTGATAGCCGCAAAGCCAAAGACCGTGCCCGCCGCCAATAGACAGTACAAAACAGCAACAACCACCTGTGCCACTCTCTTTCTGGGGCCAACTTCAAACGCCGGCGTCGTCTCTGCCAGATTCCAGTTGGGATCTTTAAACGCTACTTCTGCTGCTGCCGCTGCTACTACCTGGGGATCATCTGCACCCCTGACCGAAGCCAACTCTGACAAATTCGTTACCGACCCAATATCCGAGCGCAGCAGGGACCGAGTCTCCTCGTCTGCGGCCGCAGAACTGTGTGCCCAGCCGCGGCCGGCATACGGGTTGAAGTTCAGTTTGTGGCGGATTGCGCGTCTTGGGAAAGTTGATGGAAAAGAGGAGGACAGAAGAGCTGCCTCGGAGGTGTCATCATGGGCATGGGCACGGGAATCATAGGCCGAGTCATTGTCATTATCATTATCGTCGTTGTCGTTGTCGTTATCGTCTCCGGAGCCAAAGTCGTTAGAGTCGCGGTGCTGTCGGATAAAGGGCGGTGGTTGGTGCTCCCATGATTCGAGATAGGAGACACGACTGAGAGACATGTCGAGGAGGGATCAATATGATATACGAGATATTCAGATCACTTTTAAGGATAAGAGAGAGAGTATCGCTGCTCGTCCTATCGTTGCTCGTCCTATCGTTCTACAGCTGCGATCCAATCAGGAAGCTGCCAGCCTGCAGTGACAGAGCTGCACCGGGGCTAAGCTATATACCACACAGCTGCGTAGAAGGTAACAAGGATTATCCAGATCCAAATTATGTCTATAAAATATAGTAAAAGACAATTATTTTCCCACTCTCACCAACTCTTTCAGCATGCGACGTTGAAATAGCAGTGCGGGCGGGGATCATCGGAAGCTCCACCCGCCAAGCCGAACCAGCCTTATCGGGCAGTGATGTCATTTATAATATCAATCTGATATACGTTGATATATAAAGCAATGTTGATGATTGTACATAGTAAAACTAGAAGGACTATCGCTATCAACCTGACGCATGCATATTTACAAGTACATTATGCCGTGATTCATCATGAAAGTAGGGAGGTGAGTTCGTCATGGATAAAAGATGAGATGAGTGCAAGAGATGAGGGAAATGAGATGAGTAAATAGACGAGTAAAGAGATGGTATGATGGTATCAGTCGTACACAGGAACCTTCCTCGTTCCAGCCCGACTCGCGCTTTTCCACGGCACCCAGCTGGCCGGCCCACTGGACGAGCGAGGCCGGTCGCGATCAGAGCTGCTCGATCCGCTGCCATTGCTCAGCGTCGATCCGCGCGCAGCATCAACCGGTGTACCATCGGACCGGACATGCACCCGCGGGATCTGGCTCTCCTTGATCTCGTACGGCAGCGTGGAATTCGCGTCGCGGCTGGGACGAGCGACAGGCTCGTCAAACATGTTTTCGTAAAACTTCATTTTCGACGGTGGGTACCGGCTAGAGTCTCTTTTGTTGTTGTTGTTATTATTATTATTATTATAGTCAGTATGATAGCCTCGGTCGCGCGTCTTGTAGTAGCTTGCATCATGAGAATGCCGTCGCTGAGACTCTGCATCATTAGATGGCGAGAGATGAGATGACCTTCGCGGCCTCCGTTCATCAATCGACCCTCGCCTACGCCGGGGGAAAACTCCGTCCTCATCATCAGAAGATTCCGACAATGGCTCCGGTCGCTGTTTCCGATACGGTTGCTTCCTCTCTTTTGTCTTCTTATCCTTCTTCGCACTCGCTTTCTCAGGGTATTCCCGATTATTCCGCGGACGCGTTGTCTTGGATCGCATCGGCATTCGCGCCGCCGAGGACGATCTGGGCTGCGCAGGCGATGGATTCCGCGAGCCCGTCCACCCATCCAGATCCGTTTCGAATCTATGCAGGCGCGATCTCTGGGCATCTTGACTGCGACGTCTGTGGTGTTGACGCAGAGTCTCATCATCCGTGTCGAAATAAGTGCGTCGGTAAGACGAGGCATCTCCTCCATTCCGGCTGTTGGCTTCTGCGGGCGACGTACGCGGTTGTGGTGTGTTCCAGTGTGCATGGTCCTTTTCTAGTCGTCGACTCACTCTCTCATGCCAGCGCAGCATGTCTGCATCGGCAGTTTCGGGAAATGCAGTTCGCGGAATCACTTTTGGGAACGTGCCCCCAGCCGGATTGGGTACATCCCACCGACACAGTGCATCTTGTATGTATAGCGAGTGCTCGTCGGGACACAGGAGGATTTGGATTACCTGCCACCGGACAAAGCCCATGGGCAGCAGGGCCGGGATTGACGGGGCTTCGTATGGGTTTTTTGTTGGTTGCAAAGTGTGGAAGCAGCCCAGAGCTTGGTAGATGAACGACAGCGCAGGCCCTTTGGTTTCCAGAAACAGCGCATCGTAGTTGCCGCCCACTTGGCGATAGAATCGGGCGAGTTTGTCTGGCGTCAGGTCGCATGATGATCCGTGACTCGACTCGAACTGGACCTGCTTGATCATTAGACTAGGAAGGAAGACAATATCTAAGGATCCAAGGATCTTTACCATAAGTTGCACCAGTCCGAGACACAGCTGCTCGAGGAGCGGAGCCGCACTCTTGTCGGCGTTGATTAGCGTTCCCCAGTAATCGCCATCTTGGCTATGAGGGGCCTCCATGTGTAAAGTCTGTGTTTTCGTCCAAATGTTTTTTTTTTGGGGGGTAACACAAGGAAATCGGCTGTTAAAGAAGCAGCGACGGCGTCAGGCACAGCCGACGGCACAGAACAACAGGCAACCAGCGCGCCCGAGTCATGCAGCAAGAGGGGCAACAGCGAACGCTAAGCAGGCCCATTTCAGGGCTGCAGCCTGGAAATCGAAATCACGCTGATAACTACTAAGTAGTATAGAGTAATGGGTTGGAGCAAAGCGGGGATCTCGATTAGGTCATCCGGGGTGGGCACGTTCGATGCAAGCTTGGATCACGGGCCGGAGCGTGGTTAGTGGACCAGACTTGCTGTACTAGATAAGTAGTTAGTAACTAAATAGTAAAAGAATGAAATAGTAGTAACAGGAACATCAGTGGACTTTTAAATAAATGGGAGAAAGGGCGTGATGTGGCAGCAGTGGGGGCGGGGCTGTGATCTTTGCCTGTGATGCTCGTCGAGGCGGTGTACTTGCTTGTGCTTGTACCTTCCTGCAACCATCACGTGGAGCATCTCATCGGTTTTCTACTCTGTAACTAGTTTGCGACTCGTACGATAAAATGTCGGAAGATTCATCGACTCAATCATGGTCCCCCGATCTGGATGATCGTACACTGTGATCGCGACGATCGAGATGCGCGATTACGTCATATGTTCTTCGTGTCATTATTGACTAACTACTAACTATCTTCTATATCCTAGATATTGATTTGATACATCACTCTACCTCCAACAGCGTATACTGCGCGTTGGCCTTTTCCAGCGCTTTCTGCACCGCGGTCATGTATCCCAACACCTTCTCCTCCTCCCAGCGCCTCCCAACGACCTGCACGGCCGTCGGCAGTCCGGCCATTTTTTGCGCGTCATAGTGCATCCAGGCACCACGCGCCATCGCATGGTTGGCGCCCAGCTCCTGCAAGGCGCGTCGATACCCTCGCTTGCCGCTGTGCGCCAGGGCGTCTAGTTTCGCGTCGACGTGCCCCACGGGGATGACGCCGGCCGCATAGTCGAGCAGGTTCCAGAGGAATGTGTAGCCGCATGAGGAGACGGCATCGTGCATTGCGCCGTGAGGGAGTGCTGGGGTGGCGTTGGCCGGACACAAAATGAAGTCATATTGCTGCGGCTCTGCGTCCCACCACGAGTGCCAGCGTTTCCGGTACCCTTCTCGCTGCGCCGTGATCTGCCACAGTTGCGCCGCCGTTTTGGGTCCAAAGCCCTGGATCACCTTGGCCCATTTCACGTCTCGCCGGATGTATCGCACGTACAGGTAATACAGGTATCGGAGGGGCCTAGGAAGGTTCGCGATCCGGCTCAGTTGCGCCGCGCCAGCGTCTGTCGGTTCGCCCGAGTATCGGAAGGAGTTGAATGTCACGCATCCGTCAGAGTTGAGCAACTCAGAAGCCAAGCAGAACCCGGTGAATGGATCGGCTTCTGCCGGTGGTGTGACTTCTGTCAGCGTGTGTCCAGCCGCCGCCAGCGCCGTCACTGTAGTGTCAATGGCTCGAGAAATCGCGGGCGTGGGAGGGATGACTCCTGATATTGAAAATTAGATAAAACCCCTTCAAAATAGTAAACATACGTACCGTCCGTTCTCAAAACCCCGATTCTCAACTGCTTACTGCTCGCCTCCTTCTCCTCTTCGGCCCTCCATGCAATCGGGTGCACGGTGTAGTCGTACTTCCAGGGCTGCATGCCAATAATGCTCCTAGTAAAGTAGGCAAGATCATTCAGAGTACGCGCCATAGGGCTAAAGACACTGGGAACCCCTTCCTGGCCAGGCATACTGGTGTCCACGCCCGTCTTTGGCCAGCGACCGGTACTGCAGCGGAGAGAGTAGATTCCGCTCCAAGCAGCCGGCGCGCGCACACTGCCTGCGACGTCTGATCCAATACCTATGCGACCACCGAGTGCCAGCAACGCCCCTTCTCCGCCAGTTGAGCCGCCGGGCGAGTATTCAGGCAGGTGGGGATTGCGACAGGTTCCCCAGAGTCCATTGGCAGACTCGAAGCTGAGGAGCGTGATGGGCAGCGCCGTTTTGACGTAAGGAATTGCGCCTGAACATTTCATTATTAAACAACATCTTTAACATGTCCAAGTGTATGTACTTACCGGCGTCCTTGAGTATCTTGACAATCACTCCATCCTCATTATAAGGCTTGAGCGACTTGCTAGCATATCCAACCGAAACATCAAACCCCTTGACCTGAACCGTATCCTTCAGCGACACCGGGATACCCGCAAGAGGGCCCTTCAAGTTGACTTCAGAGGTAGCCCACTCCTCGGCCTCGGGCAGGAGCAGCTCCGTCACACAGTTGGTCTTCTCGTGCGCCTTCACCGCAACTTTGCCATATGTGTGAAGCACGTCGACAGGCGAGATGGTTTGGGTCTGGATATCGTGCACGAGTTCTTCGATGGGCTTGTTAATGAGCTCCTTGTCAGCCGCTGAGAAGGGGGCGTGGTAGGCAGGACTGAGCGAGGCAAAACGGGCTGCGCGCTGGCGCTGTTTGATGTCCCTGCATTCTTATCAGTATAAGATAACACACGCTGTCACTGCAGATATTGAGAAAACATAGAAACATACCGTATCCGGGCGTACTGGAAGTAATCAAAGGGAGGCAACATCGTTAATTGGTATCAATCGGCTGCACGCTCGAGATGTCAGCGAGTTGATGCTCAGGAGCAGAACGTGGAAGCTGGAGAGAGCTCTAGTCGTCGTTAATGCGGAGACGAACAGCTTAATAAGGGCGCTGCGGGGAGCCGCTGATAAGCGCGCTTATCCATGACTCGGGGACCACGCGATGATATCAATTGATGATAGAGACAGATTCGTGTTTATGTTGGAATTAATTCATTTATTGATTGATATTTGTTAATCTAGACATTTAAGTGCCCCATTTTATATGGTAAATATGGCATATTTGTGCATTGGTGTTGGGTTGTGGAGATTCCAATGTTGAATATATATCCGTGTATGTTTCATTACGACGTGCTGCAGTATATTTTAGTTGACACTGTAACAAATAAACTCAAATAGCTTCAAGTTGTGGATATCAATTACCAAAGACACTCTTAACCACGCCAAATTCCACTGTAATCTTATCGAATGCTCCATGACTTGCTGGCCAATTCCCAACAAGAACATTTCGTGATGTGCTCTTCGATGTTCCTAGTAATAGTATGTATCAGTGGCCGACCAGACATGCAGCAACAACAGTTGAGCTTCACACATAGGGAATACTAGAAATACCAGAACTTAATTTAATAACAAAGTTTCATAATATCCATAGAAACATTTCTAATAATAACTAGACAAGATACAAAAACACTCTTGGCGCTTCTGGAAAGCGCTAGACCAAAGCGGCTTAGTCACGACATCCGCCACCGAGATTTGGTTCGATTTGAATCTTTGAGTCGCGGACATTGCAAATTCACCTTCACCGTCACCTTATCCACGCCATTCACTGCTGCTCGTGTCTCTCATTCCGAACCAAATACAGAGATTTTCTTCGCTGCGACCCTGTGACAGTTGAGCTCCCGCTCCCTCCAACACGACACCATGGCCAACTATCTCGCCTCCATTTTCGGAACCGAGCAGGACAAGGTCAACTGCTCGTTCTACTACAAAATCGGCGCCTGTCGCCACGGAGATCGCTGCTCGCGCAAGCACGTCAAGCCATCGTACTCGCAGACCATCCTGATGCCAAATCTCTACCAGAATCCCGCCTACGACCCAAAGAACAAGATGAACCCGAGCCAGATCCAGAACCATTTCGATGCTTTTTACGAGGATATCTGGTGCGAGATGTGCAAGTATGGCGAGATTGAGGAGGTTGTCGTCTGCGATAACAACAATGACCGTACGTATCAGAAGTGAAAAAGAAGAAAAATAATAACAAGAAACTAACGTGTTGGACAGATCTGATCGGCAACGTGTATGCGCGATTCAAATACGAAGACTCTGCACAAGCCGCATGCGACGCGCTCAATTCCCGATGGCACGCCGCCCGACCCGTATACTGCGAGCTCTCCCCCGTCACGGATTTTCGAGAAGCCTGTTGTCGGCTGAACAGCGGCGAAGGCTGCGTGCGAGGCGGCTTCTGCAATTTCATTCATCGCAAAGAACCCACCCCGGAGCTGCAACGCGATCTTGACTTGGCAGTCAAGAAATGGAAGGAAGAGCGCGGTCGCGACGAACGCAGTGTCACTCGAAGCCCTAGTCCAGAGCCAACTCGCAGGAGGTTTTAAAGAACGAAAAAAATTCTCAACAACAGCAGTTGTATAATCCATCTTTTACTATTGGGATTCGGAACAAACCACCCTCCAAAAAAGGATATCCTCCGAAGCATGGCGTTATTAAGATTTTGGAATTTTATATTTATTTCTTCTTTTGTTGCGGTTATGTCTGGTATTATTTGTATAAGTAATTAGTAACCTTTGATATCCAGTTTCATCATCAATCACGTTAATTATACTGCTAGTTGCAGATTCATATATGTACATTTGAACTTGACGAAGCCCGATTCCAGCGCTTATCAACATGTGCTGGCACATAGCTTCCTATGTACAGGACACTACCGTAAACTCCAAGCCACGCGGCAAAAAAAAAGCAGTGCTGAAAAAAAGAAAAAAATCAAGAATCATCGACCGAAAACTCGACGTGAGTTTCGCAGAGGCAAAAAATCACGGCCTTTGGCCCTTTCTGAAATAGCCATTCTTGCTTAGATACCAAATAGCCACTGCGGCGCCAGCTGCAACCAGCACAATGACAAGGGCAATTAGAAACCCACAGATCTTGGAGCGACGAGTTTTCTTGCGTTGCCGTACGAGCCATGAATCTCTAGAGAATGAGATTAGCAAGGTTGGAGTCTTTTGTATCAAATTTAAGGTAGTTAGTTAGGCTTACTGTGTTTGCGTCTCCTCGGTCTCGGTTTTTGCTAGCTCTTCGTCTCGATGTACGGCCATGGAGAACCGACGCCAGAATTCGGGGTCTTTGACGAGCGAGACGTCGCTGTTGACAGAGTGGCATAGCGTGGTGTTGGTCATTGTGGCCGGGGAGATGGGTTCGGGCGTTGCTGGAAGGGCTCCGGGCATATGTGGCTTTTCCAGTTTCTCCATTGTAGTTTTCTTTCTTTCTGGGTATATCCGGATAGATCTGGATAGATCTGTGTGTCTCTGTGTCTCTCTGAGGGCGATTATGGTTGGTATTCACGTGTATATGGCGTATACTGTGTATCGAGACTGTCTGTCTGCTTCCGCTCAAGTCAAAGGGTGTGCACGCTGTATCTCATGCTGAGGATCAATCAAGTACTAAGATGATGCATGTAGCTAGAGAACAAAACTGCCCTGGCAAAGCAATTGCCGTTCACGCTGAAAAGAGAGTCTTGTGAATCAAGATCCGGTCATGTCGACCGCATCAAGGGGGAGGGAAACCGTCAACATACATCCTAAAAAAGACAAAGCCCACTACGATGCTTCCGGAAAAACAATAACAACAGAACGAGCACAAAGGAACATTAGTATTAGGTAGCTGCCTTCATTGCAAGCGGTTCTTTGAGAGCAGATGTAAACAACAAAGCCGCATCCGAAAGGGATGGAATGCTGGGTTGACCAATGGTAACGGGCCAGTGCTATAATCGGAACGCTGAACTCATCAGGAACAGGGATATATGGACGGACAATTAGAAGAAAATAATGGGTGGAATTTGACGTGGATGGAAAACGGAAAAGATGATCTATATCAATATTGGTGATTGGTTGGACTTGCGCTGGCGTTGCATTTCGCGCATGCTTGACAGATGCGTTCGCAGATTGCATGTATACAATTTGAAAAGGTCTTTGTCAGAATCCTCGAGCGACTCCAGATGTCAAAGGTTGTGCTATCATGTCCTGATCCTGTAGATAGAAAATTCAATGATTCATGATCTATACCAGTTGACGACAGTTGTACACATAGCAAACGGGAAGACTCCCCTGTCATATAGGGACTAACTCTGAGAGATTCATTTCGTATACATATCAATTTGAAATTATGTTAACGTGTTCAACTATTCTGACCGTGCTGCCTCTGCAACCGCCAAACTCCAGATTCGGAAGAAGCAAGGGGCACCTGAAATTCATTGATATGACGTACCATGATAGTAGCTTGCATGTAAACCTTGAAGCCAACGAGGGATAAACCTGTTCTTTGACAGCTGAGTATCCCTGGTAATCGACCACTGGTCTTGGCTCGTTTGTTGATAACGCCGTCAAGTCTTCATGTCGTATGAGCTGACGCGGCTTCTTATATGAAATGCTTGTTATTTGATGATATTATCGACTACCAGCATGTCATCTAGGTAATAGAGAGCAGGTGCTTGTATCGCAAAAGCATTTCTGCGACGAGGCCGGCCTCCAGCAGCGAGACCAGCAGCAGCTGCAAAAAGGCACGCCCTTCCGAGTGATACTGTCACGGACAGGAGAGCCAGGGAAAAAGATGCATCACATTGCCCAAGGAGCAACTGACCCAGGGTCAATAATCTATGGTAGAACAAGGACATCTGATAGAGGGTCCCGAGGGCAGCAGCCTGATTGGCCAGGCCCGCGGGGGGCTTTATTTGGTGATCACGAGCGACTGAATAATCCCTTTCGAGTCTCGACATGTTCGGAGCTGAACACCCGTCGTCGCCTGCTGCAGGGTTGACTTTTGTCTTCTTGCAGAATACCTTTTGCTGCCTGTGTTGACCAAACAAACCCCAAACCCCAAACCCATCATCCGTGACGCTCCGCTCGGCGTGTGGGACGTCAACAGCAGATTAAGGTGGGCTTCCGCCTTATCAGTGCCTGAAAGTGCCATCAACAACATCTTCTTCTATTTCGCCAGTGGCGCCTGTTCGAGGCTGGACAATTGATGAGCCTCATCAGGTACATGCAGAGTTGATTAGGAGCTGATCAGGGCAGTGTCCAGCCGAGTCGCTCCGTATTTGTTTTCGCTCACGTGGGCCTACCAACAACAGCACTTGCCACCGGGTGACTATAGTGACTATCGCATTCAACAAGGCTATTGCTTTTATCTTTTCCATCTCTCGATATTCGCAGACGCTTTCTATCTATCTATCGGAAACATACCATCTCGCGGCTTTACACTACAAGAAAATAACGATCCGTCATAATCCGAGCTGTCGCACTTGCAACCAAGAACACGCCTAGCCTCGCCCGTATACCATTTTCATCGAGCTTGGAAGATCGTCAATATTTGTGTGAATACCGGTACGTTGTTGATTATTTACGACGACTGCGTTGTCATAATCGGAATGATAACCCTCGCGAACACGGTTTACGGTTGATTTGATGCTGGTGGGATACCAATACTGGTATAAACCTCAAAACCGATTGGGCAGGATCATCGCTATGGATCGCAAAAGAAGATTGACTGCTACATCCCACGAGGATCGAGAACCTCCGAGGCGACAATCCGGAGTAGAGCCCTCGTCTAGCAGGGTAGAGCACAATCGGCCTCTACCCATGTTGCCTCACGACGGTCATGAAACACCACCGGGAGCTCCTGGCTCCACCCAAGAGAACGCAATAAACATTTTATCATCGCCGTCCTTCCCCGACCCAAGTCTTCACTCCTCTCGCCGGCCGAGTAACACCGTTTCCACCCCGTCGCAGCCTTCACAGAACCTCATGGAATATACATTGCCTCGCTGGCAGCCTGATTCCGAAGCTACACACTGTCCTATATGTGACACTCAGTTCAGTTTCTGGTATAGAAAGCACCATTGTCGGAAATGTGGGCGTGTGGTTTGCGCGTCGTGCTCTCCCCATAGGATCACTATTCCTCGACAGTATATCGTCAGACCGCCCGAGCCGATAGAAGAAGCAACTCCGGAAAGAGTGTCTCGTCGACACAGTTATTCAACTTCATTTGTCGATCTCACAACGGACACTGGCCATGATTCTCCCGTTGCAAGCCGGATAGATTCGATAGACTCGTATCATCCTGCCAACCCCGCCTTGGGAGGAGGCGAAGAAGTACGACTGTGCAATCCATGCGTGCCAGATCCTAACCCAGATCCGCCTTTGACATACAGTGCTGTCCGAGCTAGTTTTGACCGCCTGGCCGACCCAAACTGGGCTACGACAATGCCTTCGCTTCCAACGAGCCACCCCCTTCATCGATCGCATCGATCCGTGTCGGGGCCTTATGTATCCAGTTCGCGAACAGATACTGATAGAGATTCTGGTCGTTACCGACATAGAAATAATTACGTATGTTTCACGTGTGCTAGGGATAGATTCAAAACACTGACCGTTTATTAGGCGAGCCATCAAACAACCTCTGATGTGTCTTCTGGCCAGCATGTTTATCCTTCTCGTTATGCTTTCCCATTTGATTTCCACCCGTCGCACTCCCCTCCATCCCCTTCTTCGGCCAGAGAAATATCCTACTTTGTAAGTATCAACTATGGTGTGTTCTTAGTTTATCTGCTAATTCGAAGCAGCTCTCTGGACACCAGTCTGGGCCGGCGAGTTCGAACTTTCGAAGCGCATTCTCAACGAATCCACGCAACCGGCCAACTCATTCTCGTTCGGTGATGGATTATGATCGACCGCGCCATCTACAGCAATCTTACCGAACTCCCATCGACGAGCGAGATATGTGTCCGATTTGTAGCACGAGGCTGCCTCCACGCGGCAGCGACGGCAACGAAGATGACCGCGAAGCTCATATTCGGACCTGTATTCAAAATTCCTCTCGCATGGGTCGATCCCCCCCAGGGTCCAGCCCGCCTCAGTCACCACCGCATCCGTTGCGCATGATCTTCTATATCGCGACCGAAAAGGACTGTACCAACGAAGATGGCACGCCGCAGGAATGCACCATATGTATGGAAGAATACGAAGTCGGAGACAAACTAGCGCGGCTAGAGTGTCTCTGCAAGTTCCACAAACTCTGCATTGTAGAATGGTCTGACAGGAAGAAGGAATGCCCTGTCCACAAATTCTCCTGATATCTACACACAACTCACTCGACATTTCTCACGACATTTGATACCCTTGACATTTTTTTTAGTTGTGTGTTTCAGAGGCGTTTTATGGCTGATTGTTGATCGTCTCTTTGGGTGGCTTATGCATGTTTTATGTTGTTTACGATACCGACCAATCACCCTATATTAGCATCTAGTCGATGATAGAATTTACACAGTTTGATATGACGGTAACCATGCACACCTGTAGTCGATATTCCAATATGCGATGCGATATCATTTAATCCATGTAGTCGGACACGCAGTGCTAGCCCCATTGGGAGAAGCCGCCGCCACTTCCAGACGTCGCGATCAACCATCTGCAAGCCTGTCCAGTGTCTTGCATTAATCTTCTTTCTTTTTTTGGCCTGAACCCTGCATGCAGCCAGATTCCAACTTGGCGGCTGCTCGGCTTATCTCTCCTTGACAGCCGATAAAAGCATCCCCAACCGATCGATCGCTCGTGAAACGCGCAGGGTCGGCGTCACCGGAGAACCGACTCGCCGCTCGCCGATGCGCGTTCACTCGCTCTCCGACGTCGTGACACTCTGGTTTAGAAGACTTTTGAAGTAGCCTTGCAGGGCTGTCAACTAGTACTACTACTACTGGCCGTTGGTGCGTTGTTGTTGTTGGTTTCTTCTTCTTCCACTCCCCCATAGTAAATGGCACCGGCGCATTCCTCAATTCTGATTCTATCCACCACGCACCTCTGGTATCGTGTGCAGCCATAGCTAACATGGAGTCAATGATGGATTGGCTTTGGCAGCCGTCTTCGGTGCTAGAATTAATGTCCCTGGGGCCACACAGAAATCGGGCATCCACGGAATGGACATCGATCCGCGTTTGCAATCGGCCAACGACCGGCTGAACAAGGGCTCTGCCAGCCCAAATCGAGACCGCTATCATTCTCGCCAGCAGCAGCAGCAGCAGCAGCAGTACCAACAACATCGCCCTCTGTCGTATACGAATACTTCAAGGACAGACGACCCCGTCAAGGCGGCCAGCGACTATCACGTCTCCCCGGACTCGTCACACAGCCAAGTACCCGGATCAACGCCTTCTCCGCACGATGAAAATACGAATAATGTTGGGGAGTTTGGGAATTACTTGAATGAGATGTCGATTGGCCTCAGCGACGCCCACGACGACCCTCTTGCTGACTTGAAACGGCCGCGGGCCTGCGAAGCTTGTCGCCAACTCAAGGTTCGGTGCGAGTTGGATAATAACCATCCGTCCGGATCGTGCAAGCGCTGTGCCAAGGCGAAGCGAACATGTGTTATTACAGCGCCGTCGCGCAAGCGTCAGAAAAAGACGGACAGTCGGGTTACTGAACTTGAGAAGAAGATTGATGCTCTGACCGCCAGCTTGCAGGCTTCGAGAAGGGCAGCAAGTACTTTTTCGGACGAAGGGGCCCATGAACAAGATGTCGTTCCTCCTCGACGATGGCTGGGAGGGGGCCCTCCACCGCAGTCAACAACATCACACCCCAGCTCTGGAAATTCTCCTGCTCCGGCAACAAAGCGTACTGCCAGTGGCGACGTCAAGCCGAATTCTAGGGTAGCGACGTCTTATAATAGTGGCTTGTTTGCGGCATTTGGTCGCGACGGTGCTTCTGAAACGAATGAGGGAACTGCTTCTTGGCCGCAGGCTCAAGGACCGTTCCTAGAAAATGCCAATGAATTCGCTGATGTGATTGACCGCGGGGTGATTGATGTTGAGACTGCATCCAAGGCTTTTGATCGTTATGTCAATGAGGTTGCGCCCACCTTGCCGATTGTCGTGTTTCCCCCGGGAACGAGTATGTCATCAGTTCGACGGGACAAACCGAGTCTCTTTCTTGCCATCATGTCCGTTTCTATCAGCCCGTTCCGGCCAGAGTTGCAGATGCCTCTGACCAATGAAGTGCATCGTTTGTTTGCCGACAAGGTTGTGATACGGGGTGAGAAGACGTTAGAATTGGTGCAGGCAATTGTCCTGTCGTGTACGTGGTATAACCCGCCTGACCATTTCGAGGAACTCAAGTTCTTTCCGTTCATCTACATGGCTGTGGTAATGGCATTGGATATCGGCATGGGCCGCGTTACGCGAAGAAAAGGCAACAAGCAGCTGGGAATGCTGCGAGAGATTCTGGGCAAGAACCGCAGTTCTATGGACCCGGATTCGGTGGAAACAAGACGTACGTGGCTGGGAGCGTATTTTCTGGCCGTCAACGCCTCGATGGCTCTTCGGCGGCCCTTGCTTTGTCGGTGGCATCCGTACATGGACGAGTGTATCGATATATTGCAAACCTCGCGGGACGCACTGCCATCAGACAAGGTATTGATCCATTGGGCGAAGCTGTCTCATATTGCGGAGGAGGTTGGGTTCCAGTTCTCAATGGACGACCCATCTTGCAGTGCATTTTTGACCGATGCCAAGGTGCAATTTGCACTGAAGGGGTTCGAGAACCAACTTGACCAGTGGCGGCGCGAGATAGCGCCTGAGAATTATACCCGTAAGTAAGATCTTGGAACAATGATTTTCTGTATGGCTGACAAGACTAGTTTTATTGCGACATGCGGAGAGCATCGTCAATATATACATGCACGAAATATCAATGCACACAGAGCACAACTTTGACGATTTCAAACCTCCATACCATGATGGGTTTAGTGACGATAGCAAGATTACAAACGTAACGGCCGCCCAAGTCGATGCACTCACAGTGTGCCTGACATCAATCCACAAATCGATGGACATAATCACCTCGTTTGATTATGACGCGGTGGTTTGTCTCCCGACGGTGTATTTCGCACGCACGGCGTATGGATTCGTCGCCCTACTCAAAATGTTCTCGGCCATTTCTCAGGACAACGGGCTGGGCCAGGTGTTTTCGTCGAATGATCTCCGAGCAGAGCAATATCTGGAAAAGGTCATTACGCATCTGAAAATCAGCGGTGGCAAACCGGGCGGTCGAACGGCGGGCAAGTTCTGTATGATTCTGAACTTGCTCAAGAACTGGTTTGTCAATCGCAGGTTGGAGAAGTCGAAAACCAAGACTGGAAGTGCCCAGGCTGACAAGCCGGTAAGTAATATCTTTGCTGTAGTAGTTGATTGTTTGATGCTCATTTGAATAGTCTGTTTCGCATACTGTACTCCCACCCATCAACGAGGCTGTAGCTGGATCTCCAGAGCCATCAACTTCTACTCCGCTAGCAAGCCTTGTTGGCATTTCCTCTGGTGACGGACTATTACCCTCTACCACTGGCGAACCAACACCTGCAGCCGCATCCCAGCAATGGCCTCAATACGGCCCTGCCACATCGACGACTCCAGCATCAGCTTTCACCATGCCGCCGCAGGGCTTCGACATGACGGCGCAGCAGCAACCACCAGCCAACTTTGGCGACGCCACAAATCCGATGATGACCGGTATGATGGCCACAGCATCGCAGGCCGAATTCGCGGGGTTTGCGCCAGAGCTCGGCTTGCAAATGCCATTTGACCCGGAGGGACTGTTTTCGATTGGAAATATGCTTCATGACGGGATTTTTAATATGCCGATTGACGATGAGGGCAATTTCTACCCGGGGTAAATATCTGCACATGCAATATATGTTCCAATGGGACATTGAATATAATAGGGTTTGTATATACTTTTAAAAATTGAAGGCGTTGACTGGTATGGGGGAGGGGTACCGGGGGGGGGGGGGGAAACATATTATGGCTGCATGGTAATTAAATATAATTCTACTCATTCAACGACTAGGAAATACCCTAGACATAGTAGAATTCGATTCCAGTGTCTATTTGTAGAACTAGTTGACAAGGCTGATAACAAAAACAACATTAAATACGAGATCATGCATATCCCCCAGCCGCCCATGCATATTATTCGCTACCAGCCCGGATCGATTGTAAAATAATGCAGTAAAACCAACACTAAACAATCCGTAACTTTAGCAGATTGGTTTTTGGGTTGTATTGCATATTTAGTATGTGAGTCGAAATGAGTAATCGTTTTTGAGTGATGTGGGGGGGTATTAAAAGCTGGAAAAACTCAGAAGAATATGAATGATGTCAATACACTTCCATATACTCTATAAATATTACTTTCCGGCAAGCCAAAATTCCTTGACAATAGCATAGAAGAAAAAAAAAGGAAGAAGAAGAATATGGCAACAGACGCAGACGTCGAGGCAGCAACGTTCACTCGTCTCGCAGAGACAGGGTTGTTTGCGTGCTCAGCGCTCAAGAGGATGAATGGCGGCACAGCAAATTTCGTCTACAGCGGGAAACTGCTTCCTTCACAGGATGTTTTACAAGATGAAAGGCCAGATGTGGTTATTGTCAAGCATACGACAGATTATGTGGCGCTGAATCGGGCGTTCAAGTTGGATAGAGAGCGATGTGTGAGATTTAACCTTTTTTTCTACGTGCTCTTTTTCGTCTACGTGCCTCTATACTGATGGGTTAGTTTAGGTTTTTGAAGAGACGATGCTGAGAGCATTGAATACGTTTCCCCCCGTGCGTGACACGCTGCTGTCGCCGCCTCTCACGGTCAGAACGCCCAGGCTGTACCATTACGACCAGCAAACGTATACGCAGGTCATGGAGCATCTGGCCGACTCCAAGGATCTCAAGAGCTGGCTGCTCTCCGAGGAAGGCGGCAAAAGTGTCTCCCGGGCCTCTGCGACAGCGATTGGGCATGCACTGGGCGCGTGGATCGGAGCCTTTCATGCGTGGGGGTCCCAAGAGCAGCAGGCCGCGTTGAGGGGCAAGATGGCGCAGAATATACCGATGCAGAAGCTTAAGAATATGATCAACTATGAGAAGCTGCCGTCCATGGTCGATACATACCCGCATATTCTGGAGTCGAGTCGCGCTATCTTTGAACAGGCGCGAGATCGTGCTGCTGCGGAATTAAGTAGTAGTACTGCAGCAAGCGACACGCAAAATGAGGACTATGGACTTATCCACGGCGACTTTTGGACGGGCAATGTGCTCATTACAGACCACACGTTGTTCGTGGTCGACTGGGAACTGAGCCATATTGGTCTCCGCGCTTTGGATCTCGGACAGATGCTTGCAGAGCTGTTCGAGGCCAAACATTTCAAGGATATCGATGCGGCCGTGTGGATAATGCAGGGACTGGCCGAGAGGTATGAGCTGCTCACGCCGGACATGGCGTTTCGCGCGGCAACGCATGTTGGCGTGCATCTGGTGTGTTGGAGCGTGGTGCCGGGATGGGGCACGCAGCAGCAGATCGAGGATGTGGTGCGCATTGGCAGGGACTTTATCGTCAGGGGCTGGCAAAAAGATCGAGACTGGTTTATCAACGAGGGCACGTTGGCATCTTTGTTTGAGAGAGAGTATCGGTCGTGATTGATTGTATTTAGATTCCCAACAATGGATAGGGAAATGTCCGAGATGATTGACGAGTGACAAACCACAGTCTCGACGCCAAGCGATATAATTAAAGTCTTAAGGGTTAACGTCGCTTTGCAGCACCACAACTGCCATCGGCAAAAAACCAGTTTGTTTATCTTGAGCTGTAATTCGCCTGCTGTGGCCGCGGTGGAGAGCAGGCTGGAACGATAGGCCGAGAGCGACCAGCGACAATGGCCGAATGAGCCGGGGAACAGGCTGGGAGGCGAACTAGCATGTCTAGCGTGCTCGTTTTGTCGTAGCTGAAACGCGAAAGACTAAGTGTGTGAGACACGTCGACACGAGTCGGTGGTTAGGCTCGGTTGCTGCCTACAAAGTCGAAAGCGGAGAAAGCAGAGGCTGAGGCTGATTAATCCGGCCATCCGTATAACTGGCAGCTTTCCTCCTCTTCCCCCGCCCAGCCTCGCAACTTCATCCACCACTCTCGTTTTGTTGTTTACCTCTATACTCTGGCTGTGTTCTGACCGTGTTGACTGTCTTCATACACTGCTTTCATTTCATAAGATGGCGTCTTTTACAGTAGTCTCCAATTACCTGGCCCGGCGTGGAGACGAGCAGCCAGACCAGCCTGATGCCCCATTTCCCGTCTTGGGATTCAGCACCTTCGTGATCACGCTGATCGCCTTTTTCGTGGCTAGTGGATGTATCGACTACGTCTACGGCAAAGTCGTCGCGACCCTGGCCGCCGTTGAAGACCCGAACCCCGACGTCTACGTGCGCATCGAGAACGACCGCGATGTCGAGAACCCCATCAATGACGCCGACCTACCTCCCCCCAAGCCCATCACCAGCTCGCTCCGAAGCACCCTAGCCCATCTCAAGTCCCGTGCTGGCCGTCTGTCGCGATTCCGGGGCATCCGGCTGTACCTGTTGATTGTCATCGCCGTCAATCTGATCGCCTCTCCCCTGGCTGCCATCACCGGTAGCGGCCTGCTTGGCAATGCCCTGGGCCAGTTTGTCGCTGAAATCGTCGTGTCAAACCTCCGCGTCGGCTGGATCCATCTCGTCATCTCGGAGCCCTCGACCAAGTCGCTGTGGTCTCGCATTCCAGCCTGGCGCAAGACCACCATGAAGATTGCCCCGGCTGCCGCTATTCGCGCTGTGGCCTCGCAACTGGCGACATTTATTCCTCTCCTCGTTGCGTCTGGCACTAGCCTGATGGCTGACCCGACCAATATTGCCCCGACTGTGTTTGTTTCGGGCGGTCTGGGTCTGACTGCGCTCTACCTGGTCCTGTACGTGCTTGTTCAAATGCCGGCCGAAGTCACTTTCATCCGCGTTGCTGCGTCGATGCTGCCCGAAGACGACGAGGCTATTGTCCCCTTTGATCGCTCATTTGGCGGCAAAGTGACCCCCGAGATTGTCGGTGGACAGGGAAAAATAGGTATTGTCGATGCGTGGAGATCCTTCAACTGGGGCTCGCGCATGCGCTTCCTCAACGTCGTCGGCCGGGTCTTCCTCCTGCAGATTGCCGTGTCGCTGGTCTTTGCTCTGGCCCTAATCTCACAGGTGTTTATCTTTTTCGGCGACCGTATCCAGCAGTCTGGCTCGATTGAAATCACCATGTAATCATATATAAAAGATCACGATGTTCCTGGCTGTCGGACAACTCTTATGTTAATATAACTACTCTTTTGGTTTATCATACTGTGCTTGTAGCTCGTAATTATCGGTGGCGGTATATACATCCTCATGCGGTGGCGGTGGACGCTTTCGGCTTCACTAAACCGTAACTCTTACCCGCCCCACTCGCTTTCTCCCACTCTCCCTTTCCTTCAATAACTATCGCTGTCTGTCCTTGTCAATCTTCAACGCCTTTTTCTTTTGCTCAACCTACCAGCTTCCTTCTCTCTACGTCTCTCGTCCTGCCGATCAGCCGCCGACGTTCTCCCCCGCCGTCGATCCCAAGCGGCCAACCCCTCACCGTCACTCTCAGGTCTACACCAGACAAACACCGACAGATACACATCACAATGGCCACCTCAGCGGCTGGCCGCATGCTCTCGCGCCAACTGCAGCAAATGCAGTCGGACAAGGACATTCCCGGAATCAGCTGCGGCCTGGTCGACAGCAGCGTGTTTGAATGGGAAGTCATGCTCATGATCTCCGACGACTGCAAGTTCTACGGCGGCGGTTTCTTTCGTGCCCGACTCAGTTTCCCCTCGGAATACCCTCACATGCCCCCGAAAATGAAGTTTGAGACGCCGATTTTCCACCCGAATATTTACCCCAATGGGGATGTCTGCATTTCGATTCTGCACCCGCCAGAGGAGGACAAGTATGGGTATGAGTCCGCTGCCGAGCGATGGTCGCCCGTGCAAACGCCCGAGACGATTTTGTTGTCTGTGATTTCCATGCTGTCGAGTCCGAATGACGAGAGCCCGGCAAATGTAGAGGCTGCTCGACTGTGGAGGGATGATCCGAAGGAGTTTAAGAAACGAGTGAGGAAGTGTGTCCGAGAGAGCCTTGGAGAGGATTGATTTTTTTTTTCTCTTTCCATTTCTCTTTGCACTTTCTATTTCTCGTCGTTCTGATTTGGCCTATCCAAAAAAGCCATGATTACCCCTTCGGATCCTTTTACTCTCAACTCCACTCCGCACCTCTGATTCTCAAACGGACGCAGTGACTTTCGACATACTTTCTACAACAGCACAAAACAAGGTTTGATCCTTGATAAGTTGCATACTTGGGCTGGTTTTCTCAGCGGGTGAACCACATTCTTGCCTTTTTTTTGTTTTCTTGCCTGGATTGCATTTAGGTCGGTTTTCGGTCGGTCTCCGTGCGATGCGTGCATGCTACTTCTTTTTGATATGACTTTATGCTCATGCCCAGCGTCTTTTGTTTCGAATGGAATTACCACTCCGGTTGGAAGCTGGGGCGGCGTTATTTACTTTGTTTTCATACATGTTGATATATGGTTGGTAGTGAATAGGCATTTTCAATTTGGTCTTGTCAGTATGACTCATAAGTTGCGTAATATGTAGAAGAATATTTTCATCCACGTAATATGAACCTTTGAATACGTTCTTTCAAATATAAATTAATATTCAGGTGGTGAGTGAGTGATCTAATGTCCCAAAACGGAAGCCGCGCCAAGCCTTTTCTGATGAATGTTTTCCACGACCTTTTTTTTGATCTCTGCTCGACTCGTCGCAGGGCAAGTAAAATTATTCCAGCAAATTACAGTACAATGTGAACAAATTGCAAGAAAAATTTAATCCGACATGGGAGACGCGCTCGACCTCAACCTTTTCCCCTCTTGCTACAACTGCCTCTCATGGTCCGACGACGGCGAGCTGGCCATCGCCGCCGGTGACGCGGTGCATCTTCAGGTGCGCCCCTTCTTCTCTCTTGATATAAATACAAAGGCAGTTTGGTATTCTAACTGAATAAAGCTCCCCCAATGGAAACCCAAATGGGTGCATCCTCTCTTCGAAAAAGAAAAATCCACACCGTGGACATCTACCAAAATCCGCGCCAACGTCTTCACCCACCGCGAATGGGAAGTTAACTGGCCGTCAAACCGCGATGATTTCTCCATTGGTGCCGAGCAGTCGCTAGGCACTGTCGTCGCACTGGCCTGGTCGCCCCAGGGTCTGGGCAAGCATCGGCGCTGTGTGCTGGCTGTGCTGACGTCGAATTTGTTGCTGTCGCTGTATGAGGCCGATGGCCAGCGAAGGACTTGGTCGCGCGTCGCGATAGTTAATGATGCGATTGATGCGTATTTCCGTGTTGAAGAGAAGAAGATGAAGCAAAAAGGCGACGATTCTTCAAGTAATTTGCTGCGCAAGGGCAGGGTTAGAGCGTTTGCGTGGTGTTCGCCGTTGAAGAGTGAGGATGGTCACGATGATCATGGGGATGGTAGTGTGCGCTGGGGAGAGCAGATGCTGGCTGTGGCGACGGATGATAATGATGTCGTTCTTGTTCAGGTGAAGCGTGATGATGTGTCCTCGGTTGATAAGAGTGTCTATTCTTCCAATGTTGTCTCACATCTGGAGTTTGACCAGCAAGCCAAAAAATACCCTATGACTCCGGGGCCGTCACTGTGGGCAGATGCCTTGGAACAAAAGGCGAGAATACTGCATGTAGCATGCGGACCATGGAGGAAAATGACAGCATCTGCAGACGGCTTCGGTGCCATGATTGCGGTGGTATACGGATCTAGATTGCAGCTTGTCAATATACAAGCCGACACAGTTGCTGGAAAAAATGGCGAAAGAACAGTCAGAGCTCAGATGTCACACACCCCGGAGAAATGGCTCTCCGGGTTGGATTCGAGCAGTGTTAATTTCACCGGGCCCCTAGGATGGATTCCCTCAGTATGTTCCCTACGCTATAGTATGTGGAATTGGTGCTGATAGGAACAGGACGACAATAGAATTTTACTGGTGGTAGGATGTTTTGGTGGACGTGCCACTATCTGGTGCGATACCAGTGCCTATCTCAACCAGCCGACACCCAAAAACCAACCAGTGTTTCGCCAACTTTCCTTTCAAGAAGAAGGAAGTGGCTTCATCAGTATGGGTGCTACATACTACCAACACAACGAGCCCATGACCGGTATGTCTCGTCCACCGATACTATTTATGTCATACTGACAATGATGATAGGAATAGTAGCACTCGACAGCCCAGACACCCCCAAAGTCTACATAACCACACTGGGTCCAGTCTCCGAGACCATTGCCCTCTCTGTGATTGGAACACCCCTCGAAGAAACTGTAGCCAAGATGCGTTCTCCATGGATAGAGCACATGGAGCGCTACAGACAGCGCTACAACATCCAATACGAACTCGGCGACATGACCGTCGCGCGGACATGGGGGCTCGCCGCGTTTCGCGGCTGGCTGGCCGTTGCGTTCTCAATGCATCCTGGCGATGTTTTGGAGTATACCATCCGAGCAGAAGAAAACACCGTTGTTCTGTTTGTTCCCCCGGACGCGGACGCGGTATTCCCGACTCCGCCTGATACATCTGAAGAACATGTGGCGGCAGCCAGAGACGATATACTGAGGTTGATTCTATCCTCTGCTCACGAACTGCAGAAGAATGATACGCGATCCGCCAGACTCGTCTATGCAGCATGCATGTGTGCTATAATCACCCACCAGCCACAGGAGCAAGAACAAGACCAAAATCAAACACCGCTCCTTACTCTAACCCACAACGCGCTCACACATCTCTCCTCCAGTTTTGACCTTCCCATCACCGAAGAACTATCCTATTGCGCAGATATAGCCTCGGTTCCTATTACTACTACTACCACTACCACCGACACACAAGACATTAGAATTGAAACAACAGTCCTCACCCCCGCAAAACCAGCATTCACCCTCGAGGGCCCCGGCGGCTGGATATTCGAGTCTTGCCAGACCTGCTACCGACGGAAAAACGAGATTGTCGGGTTGAACTGGACGGGGTATGAGATGGCGGTTTGCGAGTATGGGCATCGATGGAGTAGGGCCCCATTTCTTTGTTGTCTTGGAAATAAACACTGACGGACTATAGACCGCTGCAGACTCACATTCCTCGCCATTCAAGAGCCGTATATATCACTATTCTGCTCTGTCTGTGATACAAACTGTCTCGCGCGGAATAGAGGTGTTGGATACACGTTGAACCGGGGCGATGTTGTCATGGCCGATAGTGACGAGACGAATATAATCAAGGGGGAAAATATAGAGAATGGGAACGGGCACGAAGAAGAACATGCAGAAGAGAGAGAAGAAAGAGTAGAACTGTATGAGAGGCTGTATGATCGATATGATGTTTGTGCGTATTGTGGGGGAAAGTATCAGGACGAATGACGACGACGAAGCATTAGAGACTAGTTCTAGAAATACCAATATCAAAAAGCATCTTGATTAATATACCAACGCGAGAAATATGTACAATGCTATCAATAGTAACACCCCTTATGTATCCACCGACCCATCGGTCCTTTTCTTAAATACAACACATGAACAAATCTCAAGCTATGTAATTGATGTTGTTACTACTGTATATACGGCGTCCTATTGCCAGTCCCATTCCCTACACACCAGCATTTTCCTTCACCTTCTCGCTCGACTTGCACGACGACGTCCATGTTCTTTTGGCCGAGATACTCCACGGTTCGTTTGCGCACGTCTTCGAGATCAGCGCTGCGAGAGGCGATGATGTGGATCATGCCAAAGGCTTTTGCCTCGGAGTGACCGTGGCTGTGATCATGGTCGTGGTCATGATGGTGATGGTCATGGTCATGGTCATGGTCGTGATCGTGATCGTGGGAATGAGAAGGAGAATGAGCATGGTGAACATGGCTATGGGAATGACCGTGTCCGTGACCATGGTCATGTCCATGGTCATGACCAGACGACGACGAAGTATCGTCGAGCCAGAACTTGGGAACCGTGTATCCAACCACACCCCTCAACGTACTGATTCCAGCGAGGGTGTCCCTCAAATTGTACTCGACATCAGCAGGCAACGTGAGCAGCAGCGACGACGCGGTGCTCGATACGAGCGGAACGGCAGAGGCAAAAATCAAAATGGCAATGATGCACGAGGCGATGGGATCAAAGCCCGACCATCCGTAAAAGTGGACGAGGATCGTCGAGATGACCACCGCCACGGACCCGAGTGTGTCGGCCATAATGTGCAGGAAGATGCCGTGCATGTTTTCGTTTCCGTGAGAGTGGTCATGGCCATGCGAATGACCGTGATGAGCATGGTCAAAGGCCATGATGCCGACAAGATTGACGGCAAGGCCGGCAATACTGACGATGAGCAGTTCTTGAATTCGACGCATTTCGCTGCCGGACATTAACCGCTCAATAGCCTCGTAGACGATCTCAACGCTGATGATCATGAGAAAGATCCCATTGGCAAAGCCTGAAAGGGTGTCGACTTTGCCATAGCCATAAGGGAACCGCTCGCTGGGAGGCCATCTGCTCATGACTGCGGCCGACAGGCCAACGACAAGAGCGAGGCAGTCAAAGAACATGTGAATACTGTCGCTAAGCAGGCCAAGTGAGCCGGTAACAAACCCGTACGTCAGTTGGACAAGCATGAAGCCAAAATTAAGACTAGTCTCGTTAGCATGAAACTTTCCAATTCTGAATGAAAAACATACCACATAAAGTAGAATATCCGTCGAGAGTCCTCCTCCAACAGAATGCTATGTAAAATTGGCCACGATTCTCCTTTTTGGATCAAAAATTTTGTGACAAATGACATTTCGGTCTTGAAACGCGTCGGCTCGCCTGGTTTGGGGTCGTCAAAAAGTGCCGCAAAATAGCAACCAGTCGCCAATATCGACCATGACAAATGAGCAATGCGACTGGTCTCTTCGTGTGGCGCGGCACTGGTGAGTACCATGACTAGAGCTGCCGCCACAAAACCCACTTTCTGACGAGAACGCAGTCCAAAAGGCGAGGAGAATGTGTATGACAATGCAAAGGTGCCAGCCACAGCTAGTGCTTTGATCAAGTCCAAAAACCCAAACGAAACTTGCGAATCATTAAACGGTGAGGTTAGGATGGCCAAGATGGCAACTGCTCCACCAGCAACCAAGGTGAGCTGAACATCTTCTGGAGACGCAGCCAGCGGACTGCGAAGTAAAGCCAAGGTTTGCTGATCAGCAAGGGCAGAAAAGAAATCCCCCAGCTGTGACGCCGAGTCGACACTCGGTTTCTGAGTTGCCGGGATGGAATCTCTTGCGGCAGGAAAAGGCGGACGAAGAACGAATATCGAAACTGCGAGTGCAACATATCCACGAAAAGGTTGGGTATCAATAGGAAAATCGTATCCAAGCACATTCAAGACCACAAACAACGACAAAACGAATAGCGATGCTTTTTTACTTCCGAGCCGTTCTTGCAGTGAGGCGATTTTTTCGCCCTGGTTGAATATTACCGGGATACCAGCTGCATACGTCAAGCCCAGCGCGAGAGCAACCATTGTTCCACCAATAATCATCCCAGAGTATATCGGAAGCGCAATCGACACGACATGTATCAAGGCCTTTTTCGCCGAGCCAGCGTTAATCTGTACACTCGTCATGTTCGGAAGAGCCTGCCCAGCTCGGAGGCGTCGAAGTAGGGATATACCGCCAATGAAAAGCATCGTAAAGGAAACCAGAATCAGCGTGCGCCACCATACTGTATCCACGGATGTTTCTGGGGAGTATGTCTTCATGAGCTTTTTTTTGGCAGCCGCCGACTTGAGCATTCGCCAGACTTTGTGCGATGTCGGTGCCGTGTATGCCCTTAGATACCACGATAGTACGGACCATGGCAGCGCCGTGAGAACGCCGGTTACGAGTTCATAGCTGTTAATTGTTAGCGTTATATTTTACAACAGCTCAACGCCCCAACATACCTCAGTGGAATCTGCTCCGAAGCTTGGAACGGAATTGAGTATGCGTCTGAAGCTTTGCTTGCTTGGACCGGGTTCTCCTCGGAGCCGTCTGGTTTTATCCCCAGCCCATTGCTAACCAAGGAGTGAGAGTGCCTGTGGCCGTTCGAGTGCGAGTGCGAGTGCGAATGCGAATGTGAGTGTGAGAGGGAGTGTGAATGGACATGCGAATGCGAGTGGGAATGACCATGGGCGTCCGTCGCCGGCGGACCGGAAGTCGAATTCAATTCATGTGTATGCTCCTCATGGTGCTGGACATGGCCCGGAGAGTGATGTTCATGGTCATGGTCGTGGGCATGGTGTTCTTCCTGAATGCCGCCCTCATTGATCACTGGCGATGCAAAAGTAGCCTGTGACCAGTTCCCCGAGCGCGTGTGGCCGCGCGGAGGTCTTCGACTGTGTCCGAACGAGCCGGAGGGCATGTGTGAGACGCCCGGTCTCGTGGACGAAGTTGACATTGTTCCTAGCCCTCGCCGGGTATGAGATCCAACAGCATTTATCCTGAAGCCTTTATCTGCCGAAAGACATTGGGGGGGGGGGGGGGGGGGGGGGGGGATCAAAGGTCGATAAGCGGGGGAGAGCGTCTGCGCGGCCGTCAAAGAGCAGGTTAAAAAGCGAACACCGACTCGGGCAGTCCGATTAATGGAGATTCTTGCTCTGCCGGTCTGCAACAGCGTGGCATACAGGAATTGCCAACAGAACGAGATGTCAGCCTTGGTCTGGTCACTCCGGTCGTCGTCAGTTGCAACTCTGATGAAGGCCCGCCTTGGCTGAGCGTGGCCAATCGGCGCCGACTGCGTGCGCAAAAAGGGGCGGCTTTTTCTTAGTGCACGATAAGCAGCAGCCTTGCAGCTCCCCGCATTAGTTCGCGACAATAATAATATTACGTTCGTCTTTGCTCGACTGGCAGAGCTCTGACTGCCTTGTCGTCCTATGGCTGGTTTTGGGAAGTGCCGCAGCTCGATGGTGACGTCGTGACTCATGAACACCTGGGATTATCCGCGGCAATGATCGACACTGCTATCAGCATCGCCTTTTGGGCGTCCAGCCTCCTCACCTTGGCTATTCTTCTCTTGCCGTCGCAGTACAATCCACAAAAAGCTCGCCAGAATGGGTCCGACAAGAGTCAAGTCCGCGTGCAGATTCTCGTCCTGGGGGACATTGGTCGCAGTCCGCGAATGCAGTACCATGCCTTGAGCATAGCTCGTCGCGGAGGCCACGTCGACATTATCGGCTATAACGGTTAGTTGTTGTTGTTGTTGTTGAGCTTTTTACAAGAGACGATGATGAAATATATCTAATACGCGATTACTGTAGAGTCCGATCCCCATCCTGACCTTACATCCAACGCGGCCATATCAATTGTGCCGCTTCCTCCGCATCCAGCGTTCCTCCAGACAAGCAACAAACTGTTATTCCTCGTCTTCGCACCGCTCAAAGTCCTCTTCCAAATTGCCTCTTTATGGGCCTGTCTCGCGTACCGAACAAAACCAGCGAAATGGATGCTGATCCAGAACCCGCCTTCCATACCGACCCTCGCCGTCGCATCTGTTGTCTGTTTTCTTCGCCAGACTCGGCTCGTCATCGACTGGCACAATTTTGGATACTCGATACTGGCGCTGAAACTGGGGGATGGGCATCCAGTAGTCCGGCTGTCGAAATGGTACGAACGGGTATTTTGCGGCATGGCGACTGCGCACCTGTGTGTTACAAGGGCCATGGCTCGCGTCTTGAAAGAGGACTTTGGGATCATGCAGGCCCCGATTTTGCCTCTGCATGACCGCCCGGCCAGCCACTTCAAGCCTATACTGGATAGTAAAGAAACAATACAATTCCTACAATCACTACCGGAAGCCGCAGCAGTGAAAGCCGAACTGGAAACCGGAGAAGCTCGGGTACTGGTCAGCTCGACGTCTTGGACCGCAGACGAAGATTTCTCAGTCCTGATCGATGCTCTGTGCCAATATTCAAAAATCGCATGCACCGAGAATACATCATTACCTCGGGTGCTAGCAATCATCACCGGAAAAGGCCCACAGAAAGAAATGTATCTCAACGAAATATCCGCCCGCGAAGCCGCCGGCAAGCTCGAAAAGGTCACCATTAAGACCGCATGGCTCACGACGCTGGACTATGCGAAACTCCTGGGCTGCGCGTCACTCGGCGTCAGCTTACATACCAGCAGCAGCGGCGTAGACCTGCCCATGAAAGTCGTGGATATGTTCGGTGCTGGTCTGCCCGTTGTGGGATGGAGTCGCTTCGAGGCGTGGCCAGAACTCGTCACCGAGGGCGTTAACGGGCGAGGATTCGGAAGCGCACAAGAGCTGTCCGAGCATCTTACGGATTTGTTTGGCAGCTCAGGTAAGCTTCAGACTCTAAGGGAAGGGGCTCAAAAGGAAAGCTTGCGTCGATGGGATCAAGAATGGGATCCTATTGCAGGGAAACTCTTCGGACTGGTAGATTAACTACGGACAAAATTTATGTAGAAAACAAGTCAATTGATAATGTCGTCAGTATTTACATACATCAAATACACAATATAGCCACTCATCATAATGTGAAACACGCTGTGCAGAAACCAAATCACCAAGGGTATTTTTTTTTTCTTTTTATCATGCAGAAGTTTGTTTACTCGACCTTGTCGAGTTTCTGGACAACAATAGCCGTTGCAGCGCCACCACCGTTGCAAATAGCTGCAACACCGTATTCGCCTGGCTGCAGCTGATGAAGAAGGGTGGTCAAAATACGAGAGCCGGAGCTGCCGAGAGGATGGCCGAGCGAGATGGCGCCGCCGAGTTCGTTCACACGAGCATTCTGGAGGCCGAGGATCTATAACTTTGTGTTAGTATGGGGGTATTTTTGTATGGGTAAAAGTTTCGGTAGGCATACCTTTTCATTGGCCTTGATGACTGCGGCGAAAGCTTCGTTGAACTCCCATACGGCGACCTGGTCTTTGGTGATACCGGCCCTCTCAAGGGCGATTGGCACAGCCTTGGCGGGGGCAACTGGGAAATCGACTGGGTCGATCGCCGCGTCCGCAGATGCGACAATACGTGCGAGGGCGCGGTTTCCAGCGCCATATTGCTGGGCAATCTCGCGGCTGGCGAGAACTAGCGCAGAGGCGCCGTCGTTGAGAGTGGAAGCGTTTCCAGCCGTGACGGTGCCGGTACCATCGCGAACAAAGGCAGGCTTGAGGGCCCTGAGCTTGTCGATGTTCAAAGACTCAAAACCTTCGTCCTTGGAAATGACTGTCTCACTCTTCTTGCTCTTGACGGTGACGGGGGCGATTTCTTCGGCGAACTTGTTCTCCTTCCATGCCTGCTGGGCGCGTTGGTAGGATTGGATGGCGTATTCGTCTTGCTCCTCGCGGGAGATGCTGTGCTTGGAAGCGGTCTTCTCGGCGCAGACTCCCATGTGGAATTGGTTGTAGACGTCCCAGAGACCGTCCTTGACCAGTCCATCTTCAAGCTTCAAGTTGCCGAATGCAGGCAGTTGGCTGGAACGAGGCAAGTAGTATGGAACCTGCGTCATGCTCTCCATTCCTCCAGCGACTTGAGCTTCGGCGAGACCCAGCTGGATGTTCTGGGCGGCCAACACGACTGCTTTCAAGCCGGACGCGCAGACTTTGTTGATCGTGGTGGCTTCAACTGTGTTGGCCAGACCGGCCAGAATAGCGGCTTGCCGGGCGGGTGCTTGGCCGGCATTTCCTTGGAGGACTTGTCCCATGTAGACATCTGTGATTTTCTCGAGGGGCACGTTGGACTTTTCGAGGGCGGACTTGATGGCGACAGAGCCGAGTTGAGGGGCAGACAGAGAGGCGAAAGCACCGTTGAACTGGGGAAGGTATCAGTAACACTGCGGTGTGTTTTTTTTTTGTCCCAAGGAAGGGGAAAACTCACCTTTGCAGTCGGAGTTCGAGCAGCACTCAGAATGTATGCTTCTTGGATCTCCTTTGCGAGCTTCCCAGAAGTGCTGAACTGCCGTCGGGGCAGGTGGCCCGCCTGGAGGGCGAGGCGGGCTGTTGCTCTTGATGCCTGCATCGTGGGTATTATTTTAAAGTGGCAAACCGAAGCCAGAGGCTATATGAGGCAAAGGATAAAATAGAAGAGAAGAAAAGAGAAAGATTGATGTGTGAATTGGAAAGAAGAGAGACAACTATCACGGCGTGGTTCCGCATGCATGCGTTCCGCCTTGAATATCCGAGCAGTCGGGCCGAGGCTATCCGCCGAGGCAGGGAACTGCTACTATAAATGACAAGACGAAGCCATGGCAATGCATATAAATAAATCTAGTGTAATAATAGAACCTTTAGAAACTTCAATGTTTATTTTTATTGGGCATTAGGGGGGTTTGTGACGATTGCATGCTGGTCGTCTCGACTTGCTATACTAAACTGATTTGCATGTGCTTGTCAGCATCTTATCAATCGATCCCACCACGTCTAAATTAAGCTTCGCAGCTTCAGTGATGTTGATCCAACAAACAACGTTATGATCATCGATCTCTCTAGCCTTCAAAAAGAATGACAATTAGCTATTGTGGTCACAAAAGGCATGTTTACCCGGTCACGTGAGCGTCCCCAATGTGGGCGCTGTGATTGGCGGGCGGCCCGGTTATCGGCGAGACTATCGGACGCCTCCACCGCCCGCATCACCTGGTGCCGCTGTCACCAGCTCTCCGCAGCACCTTCTCAACTGTTGTTTCTCCTAGCATTGAAATACCATCATCTCGTCTGCCCACGTCTCCAAGAGCAGTGCCTGCTGAGAGACTTGACTTTTGGGATAACCATCCCCTTTGTATCTCTTCAGCTCCCTATCTCGCTCTTCCTGATACCCACCCCGCCGAAGCAATGTCGACTTCCGCCCGCCGCCGTCTGATGCGCGACTTCAAGGTTCGTTCCCCCCGACGATGCCATGGCTCATCTCAGAGATCAAGAAGCTTTGTGCAATATCGAGTTTACTAAATACTGATTATCGGCAGCGTATGCAAACAGACCCCCCCTCCGGCGTTTCCGCGTCCCCTGTCGCCGACAATGTCATGACCTGGTACGCATTTGATTACCATAATCATCATCCACCTCTCGCAGACAGCACGATTCTAACAAATTTGCTACACAGGAATGCCGTCATCATTGGCCCCGCAGACACTCCGTTCGAAGATGGGACTTTCCGCCTCGTCATGAACTTTGAGGAGCAGTATCCCAACAAACCCCCCGGTGTCAAGTTCATCAGCCAGATGTTCCACCCCAATGTGTACGGAACCGGCGAGTTGTGTCTCGACATCTTGCAAAACCGTTGGAGCCCCACCTACGACGTGGCCGCCATCTTGACCAGCATACAGAGGTATGAGTCCTGATTAGGAATCCCCCGGAAATCACGTGCTTATGCAGATGACAGTCTTCTCAACGACCCCAACACTTCGTCACCCGCAAACGTTGAAGCGTCCAACCTCTACAAGGACAATCGCCGTGAGTATGTTAAGCGAGTGCGCGAAACGGTGGAAAAGAGCTGGGAAGACTAGCGGTCCCAGTCGACGGACTAACTGACTAACTGGCTGGCCGGATGCGCGTATTCATTCCATTTGTTCCTTTCTTTCATATCTCCTCACGATACGCGCAAGGAAGCGGTTGTGACCCGGACGGCCCCGGGGCTTTCTTGCATCTTGCACAGCGTGGAGTTCTGGCGTGATACAGGGGTTTATGATGCTGTCTGCTCTTCAACCACGACGCCGATGTTTATCTGCATTTAGCGGTTTGTGGTTTTTCTTTTATTGTTATTTTTTCTTGTTCTCGGACCATATGATAGGTAAATGGGCTACTTCCACAGACACACATAAAAAAAAATCAAATAATTCTGGCAAAACATGGATATGACTTGTAAAGCAACCCCTAGTTATCACTCACTACCCCTCCAGGCGATCACGTTTAGGCTCAAATCATGCAGTACCGTGGCGCTAAGCCCAAAGGGGACGACTCCACCCAGTAACCGGCAATCAACAAGTTGTTTACACCGAGCCCAACACAGATGCTGCAGGCAAGACTATTTTGTACATCTTTGCATTCCCGGTGACGTCTCGCTGTCATCCCTCCGTCCCTCTCTCTCTCCTTCTGTTTTACTTGTACGTCACAACTTCCGCTCTGGAGTGGATGATCTGTTTCCAGTAGCGGCGGGTGCGCGTGTTTCGAGACCTCCGCACGTGAACCCCCTGACGTTCTATCGATTTCCTATCTTCCGAATCCTGCCAAGTCGCTGCGACCAGATACCAATCCCCCAGTCTCTGCAACCGGTCCTTGTTATACTGTCTGCTGCGTCTGTATCGACTCCTTTCACGAGCTTCGCATCCCCCCGCGCTGGGGGCTAATAACCTATTCTCCGGATCTTGTGGTGTGGCCCGTGGTGGGATTGACCGATAATTCAAGATGGCGTAAGAACTCGCTCGCTTTTTTCCCTCTCGCTTTGCTGCGCCCTTTGATTCTTTTGGATTTGCACTTGCAATCTGCATACTGTCGGATTTCGTTGAAACGACTCCTATACTGACGCTATATTTTGCAATGACAGGTCCGCCGGCTCCAACTCCAACACCATCAAGGGTATGTGTCACCTGCGCTTGTCGGTAACAATCCGCTCACCTTTTCTACAATAGTCGTTGCGAGGTTTCGGCCGCAGAACAAAATCGAACTTGGATCTGGAGGGGAGCCGATCGTGGAGTTTGAATCGGAGGACACATGCAAAATCAATGTAAGGATAGCTAACAGTGAAAGAGAAAGAAAAAAAGGGCGGACGTAACTGACTTTGCGCAGTCGCGGGAGAACTCCGGCTCCTTCACTTTTGACCGGGTGTTTGGCATGAACTCGAAACAAGCAGACGTCTTCGACTTCTCTATCCGGGGCACAGTGGACGATATTCTCAATGGTTACAATGGAACCGTTTTCGCCTACGGTCAGACTGGTGCTGGTAAATCGTATACGATGATGGGAACGGACATTGATGACGACATGGGAAAAGGAATTATCCCCCGTATCGTCGAACAGATGTTTGCCTCGATTCTGACGAGCCCGAGTAATATCGAATACACCGTGCGAGTGAGCTATATGGAAATTTATATGGAGCGCATCCGCGATTTGCTCGTCCCTCAACACGACAACCTACCCGTCCACGAAGAAAAGTCGCGCGGAGTCTATGTCAAGGGTCTTTTAGAAATCTACGTTTCCAGCGTGGAGGAAGTTTACGAGGTCATGCGCCGTGGAGGAGCCGCGCGAGCCGTGTCAGCTACCAACATGAACCAAGAATCCTCTCGATCGCACTCTATCTTCGTCATCACCGTTACCCAGAAGAACGTTGAGACCGGCTCTGCAAAGAGCGGTCAGCTCTTCTTGGTCGACTTGGCAGGTAGTGAAAAGGTTGGCAAGACCGGGGCAAGCGGGCAGACGCTTGAGGAGGCCAAGAAAATCAACAAGAGTTTGAGTGCACTCGGAATGGTTATCAACGCTCTTACCGACGGAAAATCGACACATATTCCTTACCGTGACTCGAAACTTACCCGTATTCTACAAGAATCCCTGGGTGGTAACTCTCGAACGACCCTGATCATCAATTGTTCTCCCAGTAGTTACAACGATGCCGAAACGGTTTCAACATTACGATTTGGTGTGCGGGCCAAAGCAATCAAGAATAAGGCGAAGATCAATGCCGAGTTGAGTCCTGCCGAGCTGAAGCAGCTACTAAGGAAAGCCCAGGGACAGGTTACAAACTTTGAGAGCTATATTTCAAATCTAGAAGGAGAATTGAATATGTGGCGATCAGGAGAGTCAGTCCCCAAAGACCGTTGGGCGGCGCCAATATCCGATACCACCGTTGCTCCTAAACCTCCTCGTCCGGCTACACCATCACGTTTACAAACCGAAGTCATCCGCGCAGAAACACCTAGCCGGCCGGATTCAAGACTGGGAGACCGGTCCAGCACTCCAAGCATAGTGCTTGAAAAAGATGAACGAGAAGAATTCTTGAGGAGGGAAAATGAATTTCAGGATCAAATTTCGGAAAGAGAGACTTATATCAGCAACATCGAGCGCAGTCTCCACGAAGCAAAGGAAGAACTCAAGGGCATGAAGGAAACGTCGTCACGAACTGGAAAGGACAATGAGAAGCTTAATTCCGAGATAAACGAATTACGGATGCAGCTCGAAAAGGTGTCCTTTGAGAGCAAAGAAGCGGGCATTACGATGGATAGCTTGAAGGAAGCTAACTCGGAACTCACCGCTGAACTAGATGAAGTTAAGCAGCAGCTCCTTGATGCTCGTATTCGCGCCAAGGAGACAGGCGCTGCTCTCGACGAGAAGGATAAGAAGAAAGCGGAACGCATGGCGAAGATGATGGCCGGATTTGATTTGAATGTCAACGTCTTTTCGGACAACGAACAGAGATTGAAGCATTTGATCGAGCACGTGGACTCGCTTCACAAGGTCAGTGCCGCTGGAGAAGCAGTTGCACCTGATGATATCCTCGAGCTACGGGCTAGTCTTTTGGAAACTCAAGGCTTTGTGCGACAAGCCGAACTCTCGATGAGTGATCGAAGCGAGATTCACGAGCTGCAGGACAGCAAGCGAGCTGAACTTGAGAGGCGAATCGTCGAGGTCGAGGGCCAATACCAGCAGGTGCTAGAGCAGAACCTAGGCGAGGGAGATGCAAATGAGATTCGCGAGAGACTAGAGAAACTGTATATCGACCGCCGGGATGCTGAATCCAAGACCGTGGCCGACATAAAGGTGGATCTGGTTCGCAAGGAAGAAGAACTCGTCCAACTCCGTCAAAATATCGCCGACTCGCAAGTCAAAGCGGCGACCAACGGCACAGCGTCCGCCGCGGCCACAAATAAGACTCTGCAGCAGCAGATTGCAGACTTTGACAACATGAAGAAATCGCTGATGCGGGATCTCCAGAACCGCTGCGAACGGGTTGTCGAGTTGGAAATCTCGCTGGACGAAACCCGCGAGCAATACAACAATGTCCTGCGCACGTCGAATAACCGTGCCCAGCAAAAGAAGATGGCCTTTTTGGAACGCAACTTGGAGCAACTCACTCATGTCCAGCGGCAATTGGTGGAACAAAACAGCAGCCTAAAGAAAGAAGTTGCCATTGCCGAGCGCAAACTCATTGCTCGTAACGAGCGCATCGCTAGCTTGGAAAGCTTGTTGCAAGACAGCCAGGAGAAGCTTACCGCAGCCAATCATCGGTATGTAGATTCGTATGAAACCCAATACATGGAAAGTTTAGGATGATTAACAAGACGGGTCTAGATTCGAGGCTCAATTGACGGCAGTAAAGGAAAGGTTAGAGGCAGCCAAACAAGGATCGACGCGCGGGCTGGTTACATCCATGGAGGGCCCATCTGGCTTCAGCTTTGGGGGATCACGCATTGCCAAACCGCTTCGTGGTGGCGGTGGGGGCGGTACAGAGACCAATGGCTCATCAGTACAGCAGCAAGAACCATCCACAAAAAGAGGGAGTTGGTTCTTACGAGGATGATAAAGCACGGAACGCAATTTCATGGAATGGCATATCTGCATTGACTTTTTTCTTTTCCCCGCTCCCTCTCCTTGGTCTTGTTCACAATTCGTAAGCACAAACACACACACTACAGTAGAATATTATTCCCCCATTCGTCATTGTCTTTGCACTACTTGACGTGTTCATGAGATATATACTTTTTTTTTTCTCCATTGATTTGTCTTTATCTTCTTTGTCTTTCAATATCCATCCCGTCTTTTTTCCCTTAGTTTTAGACCTTTTTCTATGTGTTTCAACCCGAGGAAACATTTTGAAGGCGTTAGACAAAGTTACTGAGATGAATGAGCATAATAAGAAGAACGTGCACATGTGGAATGTTTTGAAATGATTGTCTGCTCAAGAACAATAGTAAGGATAGCCAAAGAATCCTGGAGAACAATAGGCTGGACGGGAGAAGAACAATATTAAGCTGCCGGCCGCTTAGAGCTGAGGCGTCAACTGGCGTTTTCTTTCGGAACTCGAAGAGATCGAAGAAATCGAAATAACCAAAGAGTTTGGGGCGGTCTTGAGAACAATTAACCATTATCACACGCAGGGAGATTGGCCAAGATCAAAGAAAAAAAGGAGGGCAATTGAACAGAAATTCGGTGTGTATGTGATGGTCGAGAACGACCTGTGTCAATATCCATGAAGCTTTTTGACACCAGCATTGAACATGAAAGAAGGTCATGTCTGACCTTTAGGGACTGAACAGTACTAATGAGTACGTGCTTGAGTGTAAGAATATGCTCTTTGAAGATACATAAATTGACGAGCACTGCCCTCCGATGAGAAGTGTTTCTTAATCAATTATAACACATCTGAAAGAGAAGCAGGCTTCTATATCAACAAAAAAAAAAACCAGTAAGTCATGAAATTAGAATGGTGCATCTGATACTACTTCGTTCTATAATGCTAATACAAGATAGATACCACACTACTGTATAAATTTCTCTTAGTTTAGGAGCATTTTATTTTAATCAACACAAAACAAAATGGGTCCCGAAATGTCTTCCATGTCTTCTACTACTATCACCGCCCAATACGAGGCACCTGTGAAGACCACTTGCAACATCAGCTCAACTGGTGGGTGGATTTGCACCGTTATGTGAACAACAACAACAACAACTTTCGGAATGTTGACCGAGATACCCATTGACGGGACAATATCATTACGCTTCTCCAGATGGATGTCAGGAAAGAACGGCACACGGAGGACCAATTAATATGGGGAGTAATCGGGGGAATTATTATTTGATTCCAAGCTCCCTTTTCTTTTTTTCAATTTCAATTTCAATTTCAATTGTGATTTTATTTTCTTTCTTGATTGATTCGTCTATGTCAAGTGGACATCTAGACGGATATTTTGATTCTATTTTCTTTCTTAATTGATTCGGCCATGTCAAGTGGACGGATATTTTGATTTCACTTCTCACATCCGACTTTTGATTGAATATTTTTTATATTTATTTTCTATTTGGAATGTTTCTTACTGGGCTGGTTTACCTACATGACTCATTTCATGTAATTACCTTTCATTTTACAGCCAAGGTTATCTTGAATTAACTAGTCTGTGAATTCTTAACTGGATTTTTTATTAATGGTTCTGATATTCAACTACTATTGTAATTTTTGTGAGTTGATGTAGTCTGATAGCAATTAAAGCATAACAAATACCATAGTAATAGTTTGTATGAACTCATCCAAGTCCTAGGATTAGTGCCATGTCATTCCCAAGCGTTGAACGAATGCGAACAACGACTCGTTTGAGACGTATCCATCGTAGGTTGATTGCCACCAAGAAGCAAAAGATCTCTCTGCAGCCCGCCAAAAGCATTCCTGACCAAGTGAGTTGTTACATTGCTGTCTTCGACCGTGAAGCTTTCTGGTGCGACAATCCAGTTGTAAGGGAACCCTTGTCCCTTTTGTTCATTTTTGTTAGGACCGCATGAGAGTCTCGTGCCAGTCATCCGTGTCTACATCCAGGACATACCCATTCCTATCTTGGGCTTCAAGCCAGAGACCCACACAGTATACTGTATCGTCTAGAACTGCGCGAGAATCGCTTAGACATGCAACACGAATAGTATAGCTTTCTTGTAAGTGAGCGGAGCGCACACGAGCCTGAACTTGCAGGTGCAATTCGGGATATAGCCTCATATACTTTTCTGACTTTTGCTGGCTTGGAAATGGAAACCCCCCTTTCTTCCCTCAGCTTTACATTTGTTTCAGGAAGAATCAAAGGCGGATGGGTGGTATATAGTCACTCCATTGTTGTGGAAATGACTATACTGAGTTCTTATGACAAAGAAAAATAGGTGATACAAGAGAGCATGAACCGTTTTATTGGGATATCAGCAGAAAGAAGATAATTCCATGTTACCGGTGAGAATCTACAAATTGTCGGTACCTTATTTGGTGACCGCCCACCGCACAACCGATTAATTGTTTATCATCTCAAAAAGACATCCAAATTACTTCATTCTCTGTATTTCCTGCTTCCCCATCCACCCACATCATGTCGGCAAGACCACCAGAGAACCCAGCGCTCTCTGACATGCAAGGAGAACATGATGAGCCCTCAACGCAGACGATCCAGGAATGCCTAGCATGGATGGGCAGATACACTCAGCCTGATAGGGTAGCTAATCTCGTTGAACGGAATCGCTACCTATCCATCGACGGAAATCTACTCCTTCACCTGATACAATGGATGCCCTCTCTCTTCCCGAAGGCGCAGTGGATTGAAGGGCCTGCAGTAACGACCGAGCCATCCCAGAATACGTTGGCAACAGCAATGCTCATTACCGCTTTTAAACGCGTACAAATTCCAGTTATTTCATATTTCTGTTGCAACGACCAAAGAAACCACGCACCAGTTTCTTACGGAACGGAGCTACTGAATATGGTCTTCGCCTTGATCTACCAAATCTCAACTATCATCCCGGAAGATCTTTCATCATGGTTAGATTCTGAGGATATACCTGACCTATCAGCCTCGCGGCTCAACTCTCTCCAGCCAGATCTGCAAAGTCTTCCTGCCGCGATTGAGCTACTCGGAGACATGCTAGCTATCGTCCCGTCGTCGGTATTTGCCTGCTGTATCGACGGCCTCCAATTTCTCGACAAAGAGGACGAAGGGGAAGGGTACAAAGCCTGTTTCCAACAATTTGTTAAAGTGTTGGGATATGCCCAAACAGGATACCCGCGCGTGCTGAAGATATGGCTTTCGACTGACGGGCATAGCGGGTCACTTCAAGATGCAGTGGAAGAGAGATGGATGCAGACGCGCAAAACTGTTTGTGAGAACCAGGATGAGTCGCTGAGAATCGATATGATCCAATCACTGGAGCAACTGGATATGATGTACATGATCGACGGACTTGTATTTGGGGACCACTGAGTCGAAATGATTCATTCGAGGGAATAGCTGCTGAGCAAATGGAAGCTGTTCAACAAATCTTGATGTAATCACTATGCTTGTCTCTTTACTTTTCTCGTGCTAATTGAAGGTGATATTAATCGATAATTCATCAACCTGTAAAAATATTAACGGAAAGGGGCTTATATTAACTTGTAATCGAAGTGTTAACATGTGATTTTATCCGTGACATTGAATTATCAGCGGGTTATTTTAAACGATGGCTTCAACTGGTACGGTACGGCCATCATTACATATAATGAAAAATTGAAAGCACTGTTCAACGCTGGTGATTATTTATATATGGAGCATTCAAGCTATTAAGTACATAAATGGTGTCATATGTAGGTAGATTTTACGTGTCGTAAAAGGGGGGAAAAGAGGAAAACGTTATAGGCGGCGATGGTCATTTCCTGGATAAGCCAAGTAGTGTTTCGATGCTTGCAGAGGCGCCCCCCCAACACCAAGCGCCAATTGTCTGACTTTATCATCTGGGCCCGAGATATCCCTGACCACGCCAGGTAAGTCGTCCAGGGCCGTGATTCCTCTCGTACTCTTTCCAACGAGGAATGGTAGATGTTCCTGACCAAACGCGGCGCCCATACGTAACATGGTAAAGGCGTCCAGGGTATGGGTCCAGCGAGGGGTGGCTGCAGAATAGAGTGCCAGGCACAGCAATGGGATGATATACAGTGCCAACAGTATAGAGCCGGCGATCAGACCTCCGAGGGGCATTGACGGAATAGATATCTGTTCTATGGCAGAAGAACTGTAAAATATCGTGAAATGGCCATAAGAATAAGAGTCAAACATGGCTTTGATGGCTAAAAAGCTGGCCTGTGTGAAGGCTGAAGTGGTGGCTTCCAGGTTTTGGTTGTAAGAAAAGGCCATCATCAATGTTTCGATTGCAAGGTTGCCCTCAATGGGTGGTTTGAGTCCCAGATTTTCGAGTGGAATTGGTTCATAATACGATACTCTGTCAAAATACTGGTTCCATCCAGTGTCGTTCGTATGAAGGTAATTGGTATCGGTCGCATTTTGTTGCGTGTCGGTAAATGAGCCGGGTCCAAAAAGGGCCAGAGCTATCATGGTAAGGGGGCCCGGAAGAGCTGCTTCAAAGCGGTTAACGTCCTGGCGAGGATATCCCCTCCCGTTGCAGAGATAGCCCAAGCATAGCGACGAGTTCGCATCTAGTGGACCCGATTCCTGATTTGTCATGATACTTGGCAACTTGAATGCACCTGCGGTCGTGTTCATAGTGACTATGAAGGGAGTGGCGTTGACAAAACCGTGTGCTAAGTTTTGGAAATTTGGGTTAACATATAACACCTCGGAAAAGTCCTGGCGCCCGTCAGTGCCCTTCCATGGAGACTGAGACCCGTTTACCGGCAAGCAAACTTCCAGGGTCAAGTTCAGATAGCTATTGGGGTACGTATAAAAAGCGTAGAACCAGTCTTGCATTTCGGAGCAATTGGATGGAAATTCACCCGCTGTCATATTCTGAATGCTGACGGAAGAGTTTACTCTCGGAATATATTGGTCAGGGTATAGGCCAGTGCTGAAATTGTTAGGTAGCTCTGAAAACCAGTTGGTGTCGGGGTTGATCTCGCTCAGCACACCGGTATCCCCCCAGAGCTGGCTCTGGAAGCCATTTATCCCGTCTACTTGTAGCGCATTACGCAATGACAAAATGGGGGTTATAGAGACAGGCTCGCCCAGGAATTGTTGTATGCTTTTCCCCGACAATTGGCTGGGATAATAATTGTGGTCACCCCACCCTTTAACTGGCTCAACATAGACAAGGCGATGTGAGAGAAATAGAGACTGAATCGGATAAGTAATCGCGCCGATAATATGCATAAAGATAGCCAGGACGAGTAGCGCACTGCCATAGCGCTTAAATCCGGAAGGGTGGAACAGCAAACGACACCAGGTGAGAGGATTCATCCAACCACGATCTGCTAGGGTCATGACCTGGCGCAAACGTAGACTGTGAGCATCACGCTGGTTTTGCACATAGACAGCAGAAGCCCACGCGCAAACGAGGGAAATAATCGGAATTGTTGCGACGCTTGTAATGATTTGGAAGACGCGTGCGGCTTTGTATTGAGTGAGCTTGGTGTTATGCTCATTGGTAACTAAGTCGCCTGCCTGCGAAAGAAGGCAGAAGGTCACCCAGGAATAGAGGGCCATGCACGTGTAAATTGCAGTAGGAATCAGGATATAGATATTCCGACTTAGCGGCGTAGAGTCCAATTTGACCAGATTTCTCCGCTCGTAAGGTGGAAGCGCATCCCCCCTTGTTGCGTCATACGACGGTATTTCATGTTCATCGGAATGATATGTGTTATTGGCTTCATGAAAGAGCGTCTCTCGCGAGACCGGCGAGACCGGCGAGACAGATCGAAGAGGGATATCGTTTCTGGCCTCCATGTCAAGGTTGCTTGGACTTTCGCTTCAACCTGAGGCAGACGGCGATGGCCGCGGAGGGTGCATACTTATGTATGAACAGCTCACCCAATACTCACTAATCCAAGACATCAGCCTCACTGCCAAGAAGAATAGTTTGATACAAATTTTCGTTACGGCTTGTTTGGCCCGGCGTTGGGCGTTATGGTTGCAGTGATATGCAGGCAGGCACCCCATTGGGCGGGCCGGGCGCAATCCTTTGTTGGGCAATCAGCTGCCGAGTCATACCTGTTCTGAGAGAGTTGTAACAATGTGCAAAAAAAGAGTTTAGACATGAATAAAAACAAGTACACATGCGAGAGAGAGTTCAAGAGTCACGTCGATGCGGCGGTAGAGGGAAGGAGCGAGGGGAAACGCGCTGATTGGCTAGCGGCCAAAAATAGAAGCCACCCCGCGCGCTTGCCGCTCATTGGCTGATTCATTTGACTCGGAGTAAGCTAGTACACTATAAAGACTAGCTCGTATCCACACAAGAACCAACCAATTGGAGGCGATTCACAAGGTCAGGTGACTGTAGTGTCTAAATTTACATGAAATTATTGGAATGAATGATGCAATTTAGCCAGCCTCCAAGGTACCCCAACAAAGTCACGTTCGCGGCTGCGGATTGGCTGAGATCGGGAGCTCTTATCTGACCCCGCTTATCGGCACAAGCACGCATGACCCCCCAGCGTCGTCTTAACTTGCGCTTCTTCTCTGCATCTCGCTCTTCTGTCTGTTCTTTGCAAAGCAACAGCCAGAATGGGGCAGTATCCATCAAAGCCGGAAGTCGTTGACGAAAAAGAGGCCATGGTTCGTCGCATGCGCCGCCTGAGCCTCGACAAACCTGACTACGTCTTCGTCCAAAATGAGCTGCGTGAGTTATCTTCGTGCGCTTGAGCCAGGTTTGGTCTGACGAGGTAGACCCAGCGCCGCCCCCGTACGAGAATGGCGACCGAATCAATACTCTTTCCTTGGACCAGACAAAGCGCTGGGAGCAGAAACTTCTGTCCTCGCCAAGGGTAAGGACTGCTCGATCAACAAATTAGTTCACTTCAACTGACTTGTTCAGAACCGCCTCGCGATTTCTGCGCTGAGCAACAACCCGATATCGAGTATCTTGACCAACCAGGATGCAACCATTACCGACAGCCAAGTCTTCAACATCAAGATCCCCTTCGAAGGTGCTCCCATCACCAACCAGCGTTCTTCGGGCCGATGCTGGCTATTCGCTGCCACCAATGTGTTCCGTGTGGCTATCATGAAGAAATACAACCTGAAGGAGTTCGAACTCAGCCAGTCGTATCTGTTCTACTGGGACAAGATTGAGAAGGCAAACTGGTTCCTGGAGAATGCAGTTGATACCGCCAACGAAGAACTTGAAGGCCGTCTGGTCAAGGAGCTCTTTTCCCAGCCCGTGGGAGATGGTGGCCAATGGGACTTTGTTGCTAACCTTGTCAAGAAATACGGTCTCGTGCCGCAAGTGTTGTATCCTGACTCGTACAACGCCAAGAACAGCGGCAAGATGGACTCGTTGATCACCACCAAATTGCGAGAGCAGGCGTTGACCCTGCGCAAACTGGCTACCACTGGAAAGGGTCACTTGATCGAGCAGTACAAGCAAAACTCTCTACAGGAAATCCATACTATTCTTACCATCATGCTGGGACCGCCTCCAAGCCCGGAGAAGGAATTCACTTGGACCTTCTACGACGCGAATGAGAAATACACCAAGGTTACTGCGAAGCCCACGCAGTTTGCTTCTGCCTTGTCGGAAAAGCACACGGTTCGTGCATGTGGTGGAGCAGACGTTAACCAACTTTTTAGTCTGGTGCACGACCCTCGCAACGAATTCAACCGTTTGATGACCGTGGACCGTCTTGGAAACGTTGTGGGTGGCCTCCCCGTTCGATACATCAATTTGGAAATGGACGTGAGTAAACTCTTTTCTGCACTATGGAATCGGAAAAATTAACTGTTCATAGACCATCAAAGCCGCCGCAATTTCCATGCTCCGCGCTGGAATTCCAGTTTTCTTCGGCTGCGATGTCGGCAAATTCTCTGACTCGGCCGCTGGAATTATGGACATCGATCTCTATGACTTTGATCTTGGATTCAACATTAAACTTGGGTTGACAAAAGAGCAACGCCTGAAGACCGGCGAGTCTGCCATGACCCACGCCATGGTTCTGACAGCCGTACACATTGAGGGTGGAAAGCCGGTCCGATGGAGAGTGCAGAACTCGTGGGGTGACGGTGCCGGGGACAAGGGCTGGTTCGTGATGACGGACAAATGGATGGATGAGTTTGTCTACCAAGTCGTGGCTGACCCACGCTTTGTGAGCCAAGAAACGCGGGATATTCTGAAGCAAACTCCAATTGTCCTGCCGTTGTGGGATCCCATTGGCGCGTTGGCCTGAACTTAAGAGTGCTTTTTTGTTTCGTCTGCTAGATTGTATGGCCTGTTTGGTTAAGCGTATTACGAGGATATGAGAATGAAGTAGTCACAATTGATTATCGAAATACAAGTCATCAATACATTGGCATTACTAAATATACACAGGTCCAAATTATGTCGTGTACCACCATATACATGCTAGGCGTTTTTCACCTCCTAATTCCAACAGGTCTAGCCCACAAGATAATAAAAAAAAACACCCCCTAGATATCCTTGGTTCTCTCTCGGACCGTATCCTTTACCCCATTGACGAGCCCCGTTACCTCGCCAAGCACATACCTCGCCGCCGCTTCAGACGCATCCACGATGTTTCCCTCATCAATCTGTGGCTTGGTCCTTTCCGCTGCCAGCTTCTGCTCTGCCCATGAAATAGGCCACAAGAACAGAGCACCAAGCACGCAGCCAACCGTGGCAAACAAATGCCAGAAAAATACAAGGAGTGCACCGATTCCAAAGGGCAAAAAGAACTTGACGAATTCTGTCGTTTGGTAGAGATCTTCCTGTGCAGATATCCAGTATTTTGTGTTTGTGTTTTTGTCTGCAGTAGTAGAGTCTTTGCCTTTTGATGGGTCCGAAAAGTCGTAATGGCCGCGGTATTCATTGGGGTCGGTTGTCAGAGTTAATACGGTGGTTAGAGTGACTGGGGCGGAGTAGAATGGAACGAGAAAGACCGAGAATATCTGCGAGATGGTGACGTAGAGTTTTAGATGTTCTTCATCAAAAGCTGTTTCAATTGGTCAGGAGTTAAATCATGACAAGGTACGAATAATATGAATGCACAAACCTATGGATTTGACATCAAGCTCGATCCGAGGCGACATGATCTTGTAGAATCGATAGATCATCTGGACCAGCCATCGCGACCCATTGAACGACCATGTACGGCAGAACGGATGTGAGAAGGAGGCATTCGGAGTGAAGAATTTTTCGATTGTGTATGCCTGGATGGTTGGCGGGGATTGGGTGAGGAGCTTGATGACCGTGGGGATATCGCGGACTGGTTTTGGCGTTAGTTATGCAGTATGGTGAGAGATGAGGGGGGGGTTTTAGTACCTGGGTCTTCCATGATGAGGGTGATGGATGGATTGAGTGTATTGTTGAAGTTATGGGAATTGCAAAGATTGGAATAGAAAGAGTTCTGTGTGGTTTCAATAACGTTGTGGAAGCAATCAAGATTCTGACGGACGCATGTGTTAATGATGTCATCGCATCAATGTCTCCGCCGGACGCTCCGTGGACAATCCGACAGCATAGGTTCACATCAGTCATCCTTTCTTTGATTCTGAGTTTTAGTAGTCTACTATTAGAGGCTTTGATAGGCTGAGATTTACGTTAGTCCTTCCTTTTTTTTTTAATAAACCCCTTGAAATACAGATGTCAATTGTTCTTTATCTACTTGTAGTACTTGTAGGTTTGCTTTACCTACAACGACACAGCTTCTAAAACTGGAAATTCCTATTTATACAAATAAGAAATTGGTCAATTAATTGCACACTATTCAAATCTTCTGAGGCTGGATAGGTAAGAAGTACATACATAAAAGTAGTGAGACCCAAAAGATCGGGCTCGGGCTCGGCCTCGGTGTGGGCGACAAAGCTCGGACTGGGAAAAAATACACCTAGTTCACATACATACATCTGATAATTCCACGGAAAGAGAAAACAACTATAAATATAGTAAGTAGGGCACTGCACTCTCAAATTATTTCAGATCATCAACTTCAAAGATAACAGAATATTTATTTCCTCTATCGCCCTTTGCTATCGCATTACGGAAGACCTCTCTACAACTACTGGTAACAAACCAGCATCATGTCACCCAAAATTGCTATCGTCGGCGCTGGCCCTGCTGGGTTAGCACTTGCTTCTATCCTCTGTCGTAATGGCATTACTCCCACGGTCTTTGAGAGCGATGCGTCTCCAACGGCACGTCCTCAAGGCGGTTCTCTCGACTTGCACCCCGCCACAGGTCAGGCCGCCCTCGCAGCATGCGGACTAACCCCTCAATTCGAAAAGTACGCACGCTATGATGGGCAGGACTTTATTCTGAGTGACAAAAAAGGAAATCGACTGTTCGAGATCAAGGACCAAGAAACGGGTAGACCTGAGATTGATCGTGAGCAGCTGCGAAGGATTCTGCTCGACTCGATCCCGGAAGGGGTGATTAGATGGGGCCAGCATCTTGTCTCTGCAACGCAGGATACTCTTCAGTTCAAAGAGGGCCATTCAGAAAGCGGCTTTGACCTAATCGTTGGTGCGGACGGTGCGTGGTCAAAGATTCGTCCACTATGCTGCTACGTGAATCCCTTCTACTCTGGCATCACCGGAGTAGAGATGACGCTGCGAGAAACCAGCACTAAACACCCAGAACTCTCAAAAACAGTTGGAAACGGGTCTTTTTTCGCCTTTGCTTCAGAAGACGGACGCGTATTGCAGTTCCAACGAAACGACAATGACACAATTAAATGCTATGCATTCATGCGAAAGCCAGACAACTGGGCCAAGAATTCCGGGATCGATTGGCAAGACCCCCAAAGTATTCGTGCCTCGCTCAAGTCAGACTATGCAGACTGGACCCCGGAGCTGAGCAGAGTGATTGAAGAATTTGATGGAACGGCCGCTGTGCGACCACTATACACTCTCCCTCCCATTCTCCGATGGCCTTCGCAAAAGAAAGTGACTATTATCGGGGATGCCGCGCATTTAATGACCCCGTTTGCGGGCGAGGGAGTGAATATCGCTCTGGCTGATGCTATGAATCTTGCCAAGGAAATCATTGCGCATCCGGATGATATCGCTGGCGCAATCCATGAAGCAGAGGTGAAAATGTGGGATGGGGCCAAGGATGCCGCCGCACTCGCATGGGAGAATACCCTGTTGAGATACGAACCAGGTGGATTGGAGAAGACCATGGAGCGGGTGACTACGATGCTGAAAAAATTAGATGAACACTGAAATACTTAGCGTGGCGGTGGGTGATAGTGTATATTGATATTCTCTGTGTAATTCGGCCTAACTAGTATATCAACATCTTCTTTAATCAATTTATAGCCATTTCCTCTCTCAAAAATGCTCTACTCTATGGCTCAAAAACTCCCTTTCGCATCGTCACCTTTGGCTTCTTGGTCTGCACAGCTGCGATTTCCGGACGTGTTTGCTCAAAATGAACACTTCCATATCTAAGAAGCTCGGCAAAGGTTCCCTTTTCGAAGTCCTTACCCTGATTCTCAGGCAGATCCCACAGCAAACCCAGCGCTGGGGTTTTGGTAAGATTCTTACCACGCGAAACCTTTTGCATGCTCGACTTGGTCAAGATCCTCCAAGTCATGGCATGAGCCATCTTGTACCTTTCCGAGTTTGGGTCAGCATCCAGCCTTGTGGCCAGGGCGTCAAAGACGCTCTGACCCGTAAAGCCGGCGACTGTTTCGGCAGCCCAGTCTTCTTCTAGTGCGTCAAACCACAGGATATTGTCACGCGCGTAGTCGGCGCAGCTGAATCCGTCTCCAGCATCTTCCAGCGCGCACAATCTGTCCCACGAGACGACCTGCATGACGTATTCAAAAATAACGAGCGGTTCAATCTTGAACTGCCAGCCAAACCCACGACCGGCCGATTCGGACAGGTCTTTTTTCAGAATATAGCTTACAAGGGGATTGGCAGACATGCCCTCGTACGTGTCGCGGCCTTTCCAGAGATGGATAAAGAGGTCATGCCAGCGTTTAATAAATGGATCGTTTTTGCGGGCAGCGACAAAATGATTCGCCATGGTCGTGCTGTACATCCAGGGCACACTGACCTGGCGCGGGTTCTGAGGGTCGGAGAGTATATTCCAGCACATATCGTCCATATTGCGCACAAGAATATTACCAACATCCATGAACACACCGCCGTAGAGATATAGGAGCGCACCCCTTAGGAAGTCGGCGCTGTGAGGGCCGACGTAGACGCCCGTCATTGTGCCCTTGACAAACGTCTCAGGGAGGAGTTCGGCAGGAATGTACTTCAAAGCATTGTTTGGCGAGCCTGGAACCGTGTCGAGCACTCGGACAGTCCAGGAGGGACCGCACAGTCTAGCCCAGCCCACGACGTTGCGCTGTGTCCAGCCCGGCATGCTATCGAGGCCAGAGTGCCAGAAGGCCCATATATTTTTTTCTGAAGTATCCGCAGATACTTGCGGCTCTCTGATGGAAGCCAGGATTTCCTCTTCTGACCGTGTATCACGGGCTTCGACATATCGGAGCTCGTCCTTGAATGCCGCCTCAATTTCAAATGCCATGACTATGATGATGGTATATGTTTCACAAAGTACTCAACAAAAGATATTGACATTAATTTCGCACTCTGGCTCATCCATGCGTCCATATTTATAGCTGAACACAACTCCAAAACGTCTTAAAATACATGTGGAGATTTCCTATTTCCGCCATTTCTATACGATCTGGCCAATCACACACTGGCCAACAAGTGGGCGTGGTTAAGCTCAAACAGCTCCAGCCAACCATGAGTTGATATAAGCCCCACTGCCTAATTCAACCTAGCCTTATTATTACGGCTGATATCTGGAAGGATCAGGCAACGCGTCAGAGGTATAAGCATGAGCCAGTTTTTTTGATGACTGACATGGTTAAAACTTTCCATGAACATCCGACTGGAGGGGTTCGAAGGCTAGCCTGTACCCCAGGGCCCCCTTTCCAACTACCTGGCTGCCCAGTTGATATCACTATCCCTGTGTTCTTACCTATATTCTTATCTCCGACCCGACCAGCTGATTGCTGCGCCTTGCGCAAAGTAGAAGATATGTACTGGTTTGAGGAGAATTGACTGACAAGCCTTGTCCTGTTACTGAGAGTCAGATATTATAGTTATTGTTGACCGTATAATCATGTACGTATAAAACTCACTGGAACATCCGAGTCGCACCGTTGGAATGAACGTGCGTCTGATTTTGAAAAGAACCCCTAGGCGATAATAACCTATGAGCACAGCAATTCGAACTCCCGATGTGCAACCTGCTCATCTAAGCAATGCGTAATGAGGCAAAAGCCCACTCCATCTTCTATAACACTCATCATTTCCCACATGATAAGGCATCTCCCACTTTGTGCGACGATAAACAGGTCCTCTTCAACGGTGCTAAAGCGAGCATCGTCAAGCTCTATGGGGGCACCGTTGTTGAAATCGTTGATAATCTCAATATGTGAAGATTGCAAGCACACTCGAATCGTCTTTGCGTGGCCATTCAGCGGTGCTGGGAATGCCTTTATAAGTACGAGGAAAGTTTTGTATGTTGTAACAATCCACTCGCCGTCAGGGCTGATTCTAGAACTCTGTACACGCTCCTCTTTCTCACTAGGTGAAGATGAAGACGGCTGATAAAACTGACAACGCCCGAGGTTCCAAAAGTAGGGTATTTTGGTGTCCTCACGGCGCTCATTTTGATTGTAATATGGCATTAAAGAAAGAAATGCTTGTTGAATAGCTTCTTGCGCCCATTCGGCACTAAAGAGGCTAGAGGCCATTTTCTTCGCCCAATGGATATGCTGAACCGGGTATTCGCATAACCAGTCTGTTTCCTGAAAGGCCTTGTATAGCTCTCGAGCTCTAATGCATGACGACTTCTTCGATGATTTTTCATGAAGATTAAATGGCGGAAAAGCCTTGAATAAGCCCCTCTCAAGCAGTGCGTGTAGAGACGTCGCCGACGACTTGCCGCGGACATCGAGTTCCCCCTGCGACACATACTCGCTATCATAGTTCTGACGTTTAAAATAACCCTCGTTTGGTACAAGTAGGGCGTCCATAAGGGCACTTGCTGGCAAGAATATACCACGATCAACACGACGGGTATCCAAAACGCAAATCCTGATATTGGCGCCTGCCACCAGGACATCCGACCGAAGTTTGCAAATCGCCTGGTCTATCGCGACAACAATCGAACCCGTCCACGATATGAGATTATTCTCCGTCGACTCTCGCTGCAGAAGATGCTTTTCGAGCATACACTTGGCCATCTCCCTGTCACGGCCGAGCAGGTCTCCATCGTTGCGTCCGTTCCATATCGCTGCCGAGCGGACGAAATTGTGCGAGCTTTTGCTATGCGGAGCGAGGAAATATGTTCGAAATAAAAAGGGCGGGACTTGGTCAAACTTGCTTTCCAAGAACTGTAAATCATCCTGAGGCTGAAATCGCCATTTGGAAGGGGGCGACTCCATGTGAAAACCATCGAATTCGGGGGACTCTGATGTGCATTCAAGGGAATGATCGATGCTGTACAGGTTTCGCAGTGGCAGGCATGTTTGAAATAAATATGGCCTTTAAGAGAGTCGAGGTTCATCGTACCCAGGAAAAAAAAAAGGGTATTCTATTCATGAAGGCGCGTAACATGCCTTGCGGATGTAGAGGAATGTAGACAAACGCGATCATAACAACGCTTGTATTAGGCATCAAGCTCATAGATAATTAAACTTTGGCATACAGACAACAATTGATAGTTATCAGGGGTGTTACTACGTATCAAGACAAAATTAGATGCGGCCGTTGTTTGACTATGTTGAGATTTGTAGCTTCTACTACAACAGCATCGCGACAAACCATACGTAATGGGATACTATAGGAAGAATTTTTAAGAATTTTACAACTCTCAACAAAACGTAAAGTGAAGAATTTCAAATAGGAACGAATAGTTTTGGCATCGGACGGCAGCCGAGCGAAGTGTCAGTATGCATCCGTTTCAAACAGCCAAGTTTTTGCCTTCGTTACGCAGGCAATCTTGGGATAAACACCAGTGCAACATTATCTCCGAGAATGATCAATTTGTACACACAGTCCACGCAAGCTAATAGCGTATTTTGTACGCATTTGAACAAAACGGAAAACGGTGTGCTCCCAAGTTGTCCAATCACAAACCGATAATCGTGCGTCAGGAATGCACCTATCCTGCTACGTACATCGTGATGTCCACCTGTGCCCCTCCATGATATCACATCTGGTCCATAAATCACAGTCGCTTCCTGCGAAAATACTCTGGATACTATTTTTTTGGTACATAATATACTCTTATTCAATCAATATTCGAATCTTGCAAGACATCACCGGAAATTGAAGATGACAACCACACAGTCCCAAAAAGTCTCAGACTTGATCAAGCAGCTTTCAGCCATTGAAAAGTTGTCGGAGAGTGCACTCTTTGAGAACGATAAGCTGCGTTCAGATGCTGCGCATATCGTGAGAAAGCTTTCTGTGGAGTTGGAGAAGCCCGAAGATGCGATTGCATTAAACAGTGGCCAAGCAAGTCACATACATGTTTCTAGATGTCAGGTCTATGTACTAATAAACAATTCAGCCAGCTCAAGTTGCAGCGGTGAAGGTCGGAGTCGATTTAGAACTGTTCCATCATCTCGGAGATGGACCGGGAGCAAAAACTGTTGATGAGTTGGCCGTGCGGACGGGTGCAGATGCAGAATTGCTAAGTAAATTTGACTTCTATTTCATATTTGTGGGATTAGGCTAATGTGGGGGGAAAGTTCGCATTCTTCGACTTCTCGTGGCCATAAACTGGGTCGATCAAGTGGACGAAAACTTGTTCAAACCAACACGCATTACCAACACTTTGAAAGACAGTAAGCCAATGCAAGCGTCTGTCAAGCACATGTACCAAACTGCCCATCTACTGTAACTTTTTGCTTCATTTTCTGACAAAGTAAAGGTACCTTGCTCTTCCAATCTACGCCAAACTCCCAGAATACTTGAAGAAAACCAATTACAAATCCCCAACGGATGTCCAGGACGGGCCTTTTCAATATGCATACAACGTGAAAGAACCGGCCTTTGATTATTGGGCAAAGGACCCCGTTGCAACGGATACATTCAACACGTTCATGACAGGCGTTCGCGCTGGTAGAAAGAACTGGGTTCAATGGTTTCCCATTCAAGAGCATCTAATTTCCGGATCGACTGGGAATGATGAAGATACATTGATTGTTGATGTCGGTGGTGGCAGAGGACATGATTTGAATACATTCATCAAAACTTTCCCAGGTGCCAAGGGGCGTTTTGTACTTGAGGATCTTCCAGTTGTCATTGACGACGTGAATGATAGGAATCCTCAGATTGAGGCAGTGAAGCACAACTTTTTTGACAAGCAGCCAATACATGGTTCGTTCCTTTCTTTCTTTCCTTTCGCAAGCATAAGACGCTAATTTCAAACTAGACGCTCGAGTTTATTTCATGCACCACGTCTTGCATGACTGGCCAGATGACGACGTCGTCAAGATTCTGACCAATGTCGCAAAGGCAATGAAACCGGGATATTCGAGGCTCTTACTTGGGGAAAACGTGTTGGTAGACGTAGACTGTCATCTTTACGCTACCCTCATAGACTGGGGTATGATGGTACTGCATTGCGGTATGACCCGGACGGTTGGCCGATGGAGGATGCTTTGTGAGCGGGCTGGATTAAAGCTAGTCAAGTTTTGGCCACCTCCTGGTGATGGTGATGGAATTCTCGAGGCAGTTTTGGCTGGTGATGAAGTTATGTGAGGTGTAGACGGTTGGAGATTGCACGTGGGCAGGGAAAGACATATCGGGATATAGAGATTAGGGGAAGTTAATAGGAAATGATCTGGTGTTGTAAGTGGCTTTATGGGAATAATGAACAATAGCATTAATTTTTTATAACCGATTACTTTACTTCTCATATACACCAACTATCATTACGTATTCACCACACAGGTCAACTGGGGCTTGAAGTGGTATTTTTTGAAATTCATAGACTAATCACAACAGCTGATTAGTCCGAGATCATGCAATTTCATCGTTGTCAAGCGATTTCTTAACAGCTCCATCCAAGACATCAGAGTCTACCGGAGGTTCCAATGAGAGTTTGACAGGATCAAAAATCGATTTTGACTGACGGAAAATTTGGTCAATCTGCTCGAGCGAGCGGCCCTGGGTCTCGGGATAGAAGAAATAGATACCAACTACTGCAGCGGCGCTGCAGGAGGCATAGATCACATAGTATCGCCACGTTATGCTAGCGATACCAACGGGTGTGATTTCAGCAATGAGAAAATTGAACAGCCAACTGCTGGCAGCCGCCATGCCCGCGTACGTTTGCCGCATTGCCACCGGGGATATCTCAGAGGCGTACATAAATGGGATCATAAACATGCCAATGGGTAGCAAAAGCATAGCTAGGAAGTAAAATACTAGAGCCACTTTACCAGCTGTAGGGTTTTCAAGGTCGGAAGAAAGCCCGGCCACAGCAGCCTGGCAGACAGCCATCGATCCCGTGGAGAAAAGCATTAGCTTACGACGGCCGACTCGCTCGATAAGGAGACACCCGATGATGGCCCCTATCACAAGCATAATCTGCATGCAACCAGAAACTATCCGTGCAATGCTTCCAGAGTAGCCCAGTGTTGATTCAAGAATGCTGTTAGAGTAGAATGGGATGATGTTGATACCAGTCATTTGTGTGATCATGGGAGCCGACACAGCAACAAGAGTTCGATAGAGGTGTCGATCAGGGCCAAGTGAGAAAATGCTCTGAGATGATGAGTTTTGCTGCGATTGGTGATGATCGTTAAGAGCCGAGTTTATAATGGCTACTTCCCGAGATACTTCAAAGCTATCCGAGGATTTGTCCATGAGGCGAGACATCACATTCTGCCCTTCTTCTAACCGATCCTTTTTGATCAACCAACGCGGAGATTCAGGCAGTATTGGTTGCACGACAATCATGAAAAGGGCAAATATGAGTTGAAAAGCAATGGGAAAGCGCCAATTGACGGCTCCTTTGACATAATAAAAGCCAAAGTTTAGCCATGCAGCTAGGACAATTCCGGAGAGGGCAAAGACTCCATCTAAGAGAACAAGCGGCCCACGATGCTTCGCATCTGCAGTTTCGCTAATATACATGGGGATGATGGCAGTGTAAATACCGATACCAAGGCCTAAATGCTATTAGTCACAGCTATAGGTGTGATGCAGCAAGTGACGAGCAAAACCTACCGGTGATGATCCTGCCAGCAATCAGCTGCCCCAAAGAGTACGTAGCAGCCTGAATGACCACGCCAACAATAACAATGCAGCTAGCAGTCAGAATTGACTTTGGGCGGCCAATTCGGTCACCAAAAAAGATGACCGACAGAGCACCAAAGGCACAGCCGACTTCGTAGATGGCAACAGTGGCACCTGCAGGCTGTTAGATGGCGCAAAAGCTCGATTGAAAGGATACATACCCTGCACATTCGCATTATGTTCATTTTGAGCCCCAGTCGTATGCAAGGTATCGATCTCGGGCATGGTGGAAAGAAAGGTACTCAGCGTGAGTAGCCCATTCATAATGGACTGATCGTAGCCCTGCAGTAAAAAGGCCACGGCACAGACGGTTGCTAGCACACGCTGCAGAGCGAGGCCGCGGATATTCTGAAAAGCGGCCATATTGAATGTCAGAGAGAATAGCCAAACATCGAAGGGATCAAAACAATCAGCATCAATTGAAGCAATCCCTGCGCATGGAGATCCGGGGAACTTGCCGATCTCCACTGCGGAGACCCCGATGCCGGGCTGGTATCCAGTTACATCTTGCATAAACCTGGCCTAAAATGCTTAAGTCTCTGCTGATATAGCTCTCGGAGGGTTATCGGAGTCGGTCAAGAGCTGCTTTACAATGTTTTGGTTATTAATTCATTGTGTATTATATACTGTTCTCAATATTAATTCACGTAAGGTACGGGTTGTAGAAACCCACTTAACCCTAATGCACCCTTGCCATATCTGGCACGCATATACCATGACGAGATGACTCGGAGTCGAGTGGTAACTAACTATGTAATAATAAGTAGGTAGAAAGTCCGAACTCCCCAGGATGACGCAAGGAGTGTAATTCGTCTGTTATACGCGTCATAATGCAATCTAGACAAAATCCACTTGATTGGTAGCTCCAACCAACCCAGCTTATCCTCTCTGCAGAGTCAGTGCTCAGTGCTCAGTGCCCAGTGCTCACTCAGTACGGACTCAGTAAAATGAAGCTTGTCTCGCTCGGACTCGCTCCGATTTCATCGCGGCGCAAGCCGACCTGGAGACTAAGCTCCTTTGCGGGGAATTGGGATGACCCCGGCCCCCGCAGTTTTAGCGACAATTTCAGCGAGGCGGCGAAACTGAAGGTTTGTTTATTTCCGCTGGGTTATTTCGCCGCTTTCTTTGTTCCTAGAATACTCGATCCATGTATGCAATTAATGACAGCGGGCCGGGTAGCTTTCCCCATACTTCCAGGCACATATTGCACGCCCGACGGCCATCCCGACCCAGGGAAGCTCGCCAGGGTGACATCGCGCGCGCCAAATTATCTGCAGAGACCGCACAGGCGCGCAATTAACGCTCCCACGGGCCTCAGTCAGTGTGTAGCTGTGTTTCTGGTAATTTCCGTGGTTCTCCAGAATTCTCGCTCGGTCTTTTTTTAGGCTCTCGCGTGGAGAAGTGAGGGGGCCCGCCCGGAATGCAATAATACGACAGTATAGCAGCGAAAAAACGAGCGAGCTATCACTCGATTATTTAAAGGGCAGCTCCGCCCTCTTCGCGTAGGCTGAGATTGTAGCGGCTTATTCCCAACCATCCGCCATCATGAGAAATTACTTGGCTGCGGCGGCCTGCCTCATCTTGGGTGCTGATGCTGCTGCATTGGCGACTCGCAGTGCTACAGCATCGTGCCCAGGTTACAAAGCAAGCAATGTGAAGAGACACCATGGCGCGGTTGTCAGTGCTGATCTCTCCCTTGCTGGCGAGGCTTGTAATGTCTATGGTACCGATTTGGATAATCTGAAGTTGGAAATCGAGTATCAGACCGGTAGGATAATCTCGTTGTGATTTACGACATTAGCTTCGGCTACTGACAGTCAATGCAAGATTCTCGAGTCCATGTCAAGATTTTCGATGCCGACGAACAAGTTTACCAGGTGCCAACGTCGGTTCTGCCTCGCCCCAACAGCACGGACGCCCATCCCGCAAAATCGGACTTGAAGGTCTCTATCAATGAGAATCCGTTCTCGTTCAAAGTGACACGTCGGTCCAATGGCGAAGTTCTCTTCGACACGTCCGGCCATCCGCTGATATTCGAATCGCAATATCTGGGATTGCGCACAAGTCTGCCGGACGAGCCCAATCTCTACGGTCTGGGTGAGAGCACCGACTCCTTCAGACTGCAAACCGATAACTATACCCGCACCCTCTGGTCACGAGATGCGTATCTCACACCGGAAGGCACCAACTTGTATAGCAACCACCCTATTTACTTTGATCATCGCGAAGACAAAGGCACACACGGCGTGTTTTTCCTCAATAGTGATGGAATGGACATTAAGATCAACAAGGATGCGGATGGACAATACCTCGAATACAACACCCTGGGTGGCGTGTTCGACTTTTACTTCCTGGCCGGGTCGACGCCGAAAGAGGTGTCGGTCCAGTATGCAGACACTGTCGGCAAGGCCGTCATGATGCCTTACTGGGGTTTTGGCTTCCATACTTGCCGATATGGCTACCAGGATATCTTCGAAGTGGCTGAGGTCGTTGCTAACTATAGCGCTGCCGATATCCCACTTGAGACACAGTGGACTGACATCGGTAAGCTGACCATATCTCAATTTTTCTTGATGTGGAGCTAATGAAACAATGCAGACTATATGGACTTGAGGAAAGTGTTCTCCTTGGATCCTCTCCGCTATCCCCTGCACCTCGTACAAGAACTCGTCTCGTATTTGCACAGCCATGATCAGCACTATATCGTTATGGTAGACCCTGCCGTGGCTTACAGCAATTACACTCCGTTCAACGACGGTGTCGAAGACGGTGTCTTTCTGACCAATTCAGACGGCTCCGTCTACCAAGGTGTCGTATGGCCCGGTGTTGCAGCCTTCCCGGATTGGTTTGCCCCCAAAACGCAGGACTACTGGAACGAGCAGTTTGCAAGCTTCTTTGACGCAGACAAAGGTGTTGATATCGATGCCCTCTGGATTGACATGAATGAAGCTTCGAACTTTTGCCCGTGGCCGTGCTCAGACCCCGCCGCTTTTGCACTGAAAAACGGCGATCCACCTAACCCACCGGCTGTTCGTCTGTCAGCCCCAAGACCTATTGCTGGTTTTGGATCAGACTTCCAGCCCAAGTGTGTTGCCTCGGTCTCATTTACCGTGAATGCGTCGACCTATACCGGCGAAAGCATTTACGTGCTTGGTAGCTCTCCTACTCTAGGTGGAGGAGACCCTCAGAACGCGGTTGCCATGGACTCAGACAATTACCCGGAATGGCAGATCAATGTGCAAATGCCTGTTAATGGAACCTTTTCCTACGAGTACCTCCGCAGAGAGTCAGATGGTAGCTGGATTTACGAGAAGAAGAACCGCACAATCACCACTGGTGACTGCAATGCTGGTGTGCAACAAGTCTCTGACAAAATCAGCACGAGCTCCGGGTCGCAAAAGAGATCCGAGTCTACGCATTCCTTGCCAATGGCTCGGTCTCCCATGGGTGACGCCAACATGCAGAAGCGAGACAGCCCTATGTCCGGCCTTCCTGGAAGAGATCTGATCGACCCACCGTACCAAATCAACAACACTGCCGGTTCGATCAGCAACTTGACTCTTCGCACGGATCTTACCCACGCCAATGGTCTTAAGGTTTACGACACTCACAACTTCTACGGCAGCATGATGAGCGCCGCTAGTCGAGACGCTATGCTTAACCGCCGGCCAACAGAGCGGCCATTGATGTAAGTACAGGAAACACGGCACCAAAAAGGAAAATAGTTACTGATCTCTTGACAGCATCACAAGATCCACCTATGCCGGTGCTGGCCGTCAAGTCGGTCACTGGCTAGGAGACAACAACGCCGACTGGGACCACTATCGTTGGACCATCGCCGAGCTCCAAGAATTCGCCGCACTCTACCAAATTCCGATGGTAGGCAGTGATGTCTGTGGATTTGGAGGCGACACCACCGACGCTCTCTGCTCTCGCTGGATCTTCGTCGGCGCTTTCTCGCCGTTTTTCCGCAACCATCAGAACATTGACACCGTGCCGCATGAGTTCTACCGAACCCCGGCCATTGCCGCCGCCGCTCGCGCCGCCATCGATATTCGTTACCGTCTGCTCGACTACGCCTACACGGCCTTGTGGACGCAAACTCAGACTGGAGAGCCCATGATCACCCCGATGTTCTTTGAGTACCCTCATGACAGCAACACGGCGAATCTGCCATACCAGTTCTTCTGGGGCCCCGGTATCATGGCCGCTCCTGTCACGGATGAGAATTCCACTTCGGTGTCCGTGTACCTGCCCAAGGATACATTCTACGATTTCTACACGGGTGCTACTGTCCACGGCAAGGGTGAAAACGTCAACTTGACTGACATTGGCTACGACACCATGCCATTATACTACAAGGGTGGTAACATCATCCCCCAGCGCATTTCATCTGCCAACACAACGGCACTGTTGCGTAAGCAAGACTTTGAGATCGTAATCGCCCCCGACAGAGACGGAAGGGCGTCTGGTACGTTGTATCTAGATGATGGCGACAGTGTCGACCAACCTCATACCTCTGAGATCTCGTTTGAATACCGCCACAAGAAATTCTCCGTGACTGGCAACTTTGGATATGATGCTGGCGATGTGGTGATCAGCCAGATCCGGGTGCTGGGCGACAAGGTGAAGAATCATACCGTTAACGTCAAGTTGACGAAGGAGTATCATGTACACTTGAATTAGAAATAATTTCAGCTATTTATTAGAGATACTATATAAATCAAACTTATGGAATTGCTTAGCATGGGCGTTCATACATGGTAAATCTAGCGAGATATGTCTTAAGGTGTAGCGAAAACTAAGAATACATGTAGCCTTGATGTATAGTAATAGCTAGGGATTCATAGAATCGTTTCGATTGATGATAGGGGCCTCTTTAATATTTATTGGGTTGAGCATTGGAAATTGTCGTCGGACCTTCAATTCAGAGAACCCGAGTTAGGGTTTGGTCGACACGTGCCGACTGGCTACCACGTGAGTTCCTCAAGAGCAACCAATCCAATCGCATGTAAAAATAAGGTATATTTTTGAAATCAACATTTCTCTTATCTCATGAAAACACAATATGATACTCAGATAATACATTCCAAAAAGAGCAACTCACCCTTTGAGGGCATTGGCTCGGCCACTTAAAGTGTTACATAACACACAATCGATTATTCAACAAAAAGAGGACATTTCATTCCGCCGAGAGTCACAAAAAAACTCAGCCGCTGCAGCGTGACTTTCTGCATGAATGAGTTTGGAGCCTCTCACTTTGTGTTTCCTACTTCCCGTGTTTCACGCAGTGATTGATGCACTGCATCTCGCAGTCCGGATTGATATCATCAAGGATGTATTTCAAGTTGGATGCATCATTAAGGACCAAAAAATGGTCCTTTTCTCTTCCTGCTGCACATGTGTGCAGTATGCGGGCGACGGAGCAACATATTTAATACCGATCTGGATGTCCGCTGTTTAAACGACCTAGGCATTGATACAAGTCGTCGTCACACAGTCGGACGGCATGACGGACTAACAAGCAATGCCTCGATAGAAGTCAAAGCACAAAGCGAGAGACAGAAAGGAGTAACACCTGTAAATGTAAATGCATAGGGTGATACCGGTTACACAGCACGCCCGGATGTGTAACCATATAATTGGCCCGGGTGCAGTGGAACGATATACGAGGGGTACATACGGACAAAATGCACTACAGCACATTCCGTGTAACCCATCAGGGATTTGGACGGAAGTTGGTTTCTAAATGTACAAACATTTGTCTTGGTTTCGTCGATTCGTACATGGAACTGACCAGTTATCCTCCGTAGAAGGGACTCCGATATTCGGAATGAAGTTGATTGCACAGCTAGGGGGAAAAAAGAGAGAAAAAGAAAAGAAAAGTAAAAAAGAAACATGAAAGACAAGACACGAAACAACACAACACAACACAGAGATACATGCATGGTCCAGAATATAATTAATTCGAGTCACAAGAAGGTATAATCTCAGCGAAAATCGACCACTCGCGAGAAATCGGTTGGCTGCGAGCCACTCTCCATCGACTTTCAACATGTAGGGTATTATTAATTTTCTTTTTGAGTTTATGGCTCTCGACTTGACATGAGACTCTGGCACATATCAATAAGCCACAAAAGATATTAACAAGTTTAGTGGTAGTGAGATCAAGTCATACAGGACCAGCAACAATATTTGCCTTGAGCCGCCGTTGCCGTCAATATTCCTTACCATGGTACAATAATCAAAGGCCAGAGGACTCAAATGTTCGGTTGAATGAAAATTTCAAAGTACCCTGTCCTGTTTCTCTCAAGGACTACCCCTCTGCGAATATGGAAACACATGTAGCGACTAAATCGGCCGTGTGCGAAAGATAGGATTTCCATTCTATCTAGCTCGGTACCTATTCCCAATATTTTAAAGACATATGCGATAATTTAGATGTTCTAATTGTAATATATTTGTGGATTATGTTGAAGTTCGACAATAGTATAACTCAAAAGTTGAAGTACTGGTTGACTATCCCGAGGATTTATTCTTTAAAATGAATACGGTATCTGGATGGCAAGATTATCTATTATTTGAAAGGCGTTACATAAAATAAGATTAAACGACATTAAATCTAAATTAATAGAGTTTCATCACGTAGAAAGCATATGATGATATCACTAACTAGCACTTCTGGAGGGCAACAATAAAATAAACACAGCACATGTGCAAACTTAACCACCCTTGACGAACCAAAGTTTATCTCCTAAGCTCATACGAAATCCAACTCGTCTCTCAATAGCCAGCTTCATCAAAAGCTCCTTCACAAATGGTACGAAAATGCTGTCTACAACATCGTCCGGCAAGTCTCCAAACACTTGCGTCACCAGATCCCTCGGCAGAGCACCTATACTTCCCTGGTTTCGCTTCTGGAGTGTTTTAAGACCGGCTATAATCTGGCGCTCCCGGCGCTGCTTGCGCCCAATTTCTGTCTGCATGACCAATTTCAAATCACCAATTACCTCGCCGTGACCTGGATAGCCGATCTTGCAGTTTTGTTTTTGCATAACAAAGAGGCTATTCATGTACGTGGCTAGGTCTTCAACTGCCGTAGTTCCGTGGCCAAGCATGTTGTCGCCAGTAAATAAGGCTTCCTCTTCTTCCAGCAGAAAACACATGTGATCGACGGAATGCCCGGGAGTGAAAACCGCACGAATGGTGGCCCCCTCTGTCTCGAACACCTCGCCATCGGAAATGGGGTTTTGACCAGCATCAGGTCTATTCTTGAAGATTGACCCTTCCAATTCTGGATACATTCTAACCAGGTCTGGTACACCTCCAGTATGATCCCCATGCCAGTGAGTCAAAAGAACTTTTTCGATGGTGATGCCATGTTCTTCAATGGCAGATGATATCCATTGTGCCCACTGAGGTATTCCTTGACCTGTGTCAACTAGGATACGTTTTGAACCAGTACCAACAATATACGTATTTGTTCCTTGGAGTTGCATCTGTTATTGATGTTGTTAAGATCCGAAACCAAGTCGAAGTCCGGCAGGTAACGTACGAGCCCGGGATTCCCGCCCAACACGCGGATTACCCGTGGTGAGATTTTCTTTATCTCCGGTAGATCTGGCAGTAGAGATGCCTGGGCACTGAGATATTCCTCGAATGCGTAGAGATTGACGCTCTTGTTGATAGATCGCGACAAAACATTGACCTCTTTCATTTTGGCACTTTTTTTCGCCTTCTAGCAGAAACTTAACTCCAAACTGCGTGAGACTTGGGGCGATGCGGAAGAGTTTTTCGACATGACAGAGCTGGCCTGTCCTGCATCGATGCAAACCGGTGGCAGGATGTCTACGTGCAGAAAAGAAATAGCTGCATTTGAGTGGTCACTAACATGTCGGACAACATAAAATCGGAGTCGAGTCGTATGCCTTGGGACGGATGGGGCAACAGCCAAATCCATGTAGCTTGGGGCATTTGTTCGTGTTGGAAAATTCTAGACTCGTCTGCAGTCCCATATATAATGCCTCTCATGCCATACTTTCAGCACCACTAAAAATTTGAAGGTTACAGGACGAAGATATTCCAATTTGGACGGATGCCGACATTTTCGAATCAACCTGGCTGCTTCTCAATCTATTACAGCCTCACGCATAAACCCTTGCTTTAGCCATGTTCCACGGCGTTCAAAAGATACATATATCGCAATAATCCTTGAAAAGTAGGTTTACGAATATAAGAGGCTTGCGTTGTCCTAAAATATCGGTTTAATGTGCATATGCGAGACAGGGTTCGGTGATTATCAAGGCACCGCGGCACAACGCCGGGATTTAATCTTCTAGGAAGCGCCGGTTATTAACACTTGATAAAAAAAGGGGGGGTATCAATACAATGTAGATATTATATTGACATTCAAGTGTAACAATTTTACCCAATTTACAACATTTGAAGTCGATACGTAACCACCTATGCATGCACTTCTTAATGTTACCTAAATATTATGAATGAAATGTTATTTGTTCTGTAGTCATGCACATATTCGATTTAGACTGAGATATTCGGTTTGCTCAACGCATATCCAAGGTTAGCCAGGCAGCTGCATAATCGTAGTATTACTAGACTCCAACACCAATGTTTCAATATAGATTAAAGGGTTTGATCAAGATATGGCTGAAACCTCTCCATAATATCCTCAACAGTCATCGTAGTTTTTGTTCCAAACAGCTTGACTTTTATTTTGTCCCAAATAGAAATACTGCCCTGGCCATCCTTTGTGGTACTGGCACCCAGCTTTGGTGGGAAAATAATATCATCAATTCCGTGGATCACACCATCTTGAACAACAATATCTGGCTGTGTCACATCGACTTCATCGTTGACCCGGATTTTTCCACTTCCACGCTCTCTATTGTAGTGGATGTTCGCTTTCAGCTGAAGAGGTGGTATCATCGTTGACATGTTCAACTTGAGGAGAAAATGACATTTAGAGGAACTCAGACAAGAAGGGAATCAATAATCGTTGCTTACCTCAAATCCTGGGGCTACCTCGTTATTGATTAACCCCGGTCCTCTGCCATTGGCCTTAAAATGGGAATCTGTGAAGAGGGTTTCGTTCGCAACGACATGGTACTTCAGCAAGGCTCTAAGGCATTCTCTTCCCCACGGACCAAACAAAAAATCAGTGACATCCTTACCGAGCTTGGCAAAAGCCCTGTTTGATGGAGCGAACAATGTCTGCCCGTTGTGGGTTGAGGTATCATTGACTATTACGGCAAGTCCGGTATCATCGAGACCTTTCCGGAGAAGGGTAAACTCAGGCCAATTCCTTGTAACATATGCTGTAGATATCGGCATCATCATAACACGGTCAACATAATGAAGATACCCGTTCTTCGCTTTCTGTTTGAAATATATTAGCCGTTTTCATCGTCTGAACTAGGACAGGGCTGTGCTCACCAAACTGGGTTTGACAATGGTCGCCCTATGGTTCAGTTTCACCGTATCTGAAGATAATAACTGAGTGCTTATACGCTGTCTGTAAGACATGTAGATATCCGCCCACAGAACAGCTGGTACGGTAGGTTTCGCCGCTAGGTCTTCCAGTGAGAAATTTCCTATAACATAATGATACGCTTCAAGAAACATCCAGTAAAAATTCGGGTTATCCCACTCAAATGTTTCTAGATCGTAGGCTTCATCAACGGGGGCGAAGACGGTCAATTGATCGTGTGATTCGAAATAAGCCCTGTATGCAGCAGGCATATCCGCTAAAATGCGTTGCAATCTTGACAGCCTGGTGTCGCCAAATATGAGTTCTGTGAGTGAATGGAGCGATGAATCGTTAGCAAGAATGTTGCTAGGGCTTGGTTGTGTACTAGTAGAGCCCTTCGGAACATGGCTTTCGATATCATTGACCACTGCTCTGATATAAATTTGAGTACCAAGTGCGAACAGAGCAACTGCAAAAGCAGCGCGAGTGACTTGATACAGCACACTTATTAGCTTAGGCATCGTGTTTTATCAAAGGAGATTGTTCAGTAATTTTTAAGTTTGGGACAAAAAATCTCTAGGCATATTTAAACAGTCCGTGGCTAGAAGTGTGAAACACCTTGGCATTAGGACGGCGAATGGAGACATCATGTTGCACAGCATCTCTTGGTTTTAACAAATGCTAGACCCCGGAAAAAGAAAAATATATATATATCACATGCACAACGCTGCATTTGGAAATTGGTCTTACCCTGGTCCGATAATAGCAAGAAGCTATAGTGCGAGCCAGAAACACTGGTCAAGGATAAAAGTTGTCTCTTTCACACCATCAAGTTCGGGTACGATTTTACTCCATTGTTTTTCTTTCTAGCTTCTTTTAAGACTAGATACTTCTTATCGACCAGTTTAGCATTTATAATGAATTCTCTATTTCGTGCCTTGCCCATCTTGCTACTTTGTCATGTCTCACTTTGCAAGGTAGTGCGCGAAGTTCTTACTTTGACATGGGAAGAAGGGGCGCCCAATGGCCAAGTACGAGAGATGGTGAAAATGAATGGCCAGTTTCCTGGGCCGAATTTTATATGGGAAGAGGATGATGACATAGAGGTAAGTCTATGGCCTTGGTTCCTTTCTCAGCGACAAAATTGTATACTGATTTGAAATGTGTGTGTGGCTATAGATTCTCGTTCACAACGTAATGCCTTTCAACACCAGCATTCATTGGCATGGGATTGAGTACAATGAACTTTCAATCTCATTATACGGATAGTTATTGATTCACAACAGGCAACTAGGAACACCTTGGTCAGACGGCGCCACAGGAGTGACCCAAATACCTATCGAAGTAGGAGAAAGCTTCATTTACCGATTCAAGGCGATTCCATCTGGTACGCACTGGTATGAATTCTTACACATCCTCTTATTAGGCTTCTCTAATATTTTTAATGTTTCCTACAGGTATCATGCCCACACCAGGTCGACCATTTTGGATGGGCTATACGGCGGTATTTTCATTCGGTAAAACTGCGGCTCTCTTGGGATAGTCTTTTATTACATGCACTGACAATAGAAAAGGCCAAAGGAAGATACCCCAACACCATGGCACATGGTTTCTGAGGATCCTGTTGATATCGCTGCGATCCAAAAAGCCACCGAAAAGCCTGAGTTTGTGGTAATTTCTGACTGGAGTCAATTCAAGTCCTGGGAATATCTTGAAGCCGAAGATGATGCTAACATCAATCTATTGTATGGTTGTTTCTTTCAAGTGCTTGTTACATACTGTAGTTGACAAATGATAGTTGTGTGGATAGTATTCTTATTAACGGAAAAGGTAGCTTGTTTTGCCCCGGAGAGGATTACCTTATTGAGAATACGATGAGGTTCATTAAATGGGCGATATACCCACATGAGGTTACGGATAAGGGGTACGGCATACCTGTATGACACATAATATCCGGTGAATATCTAACGTGTTTTTTCCCCTTGAATAGGTGCTTGCCTCACGTTTTCTCCACACAACGCCACTTCTTGCGTATAGCGAAGCCAGAAAAAGTACCTCTTCATTTGCACAAGGGTTGTGTTTCTACTGAGGGAAGTCGCGAAATAATTGAAGTTGACCCAATCGATGGTTGGGTCAGCTTAAATTTCATTGACGCGTCGACGTTCAAAGCAACAGTTGCCGCAATCGATGCGCATCAAATGTGGATATATGAAGTGGATGGTCATTACATTGAGCCACAAAAAGTCGATGCTATGCTGCAGTTTACCGGAGAAAGGTATGCTGCATTGATCAAACTCGATAGGCCTGGAAAAGACTACACAATCCGAGTTGCAGACGATGGTAATGCGCAGGTCATATCCGCCTTTGCGACTCTGAGATACAAGAACAGAGTCCCAGATCTCACAGAGACAAAAGGGGTCATTGATTATGGTGGGCAGAATGTCACACCGGTTATTTGGCTTGATCGCAATAATCTTCGGCCATATCCTCCCCTATATCTTGCTGACCATGCCGACACTTTGTTTGTCTTCAGGACTGCAAAATGGTCGAAGGCCTGGCAGCATACCCTAAGCGGCGGAGGAATGTGGCTGGAAGACACCACGGCATACGACCCACTGCTTCATAATCCATATTCAGACACCGCACAGAACGATAGTCTGGTTGTAACGACAAAGAACGGATCCTGGGTCGATCTTGTCATTCAAGTGGCGTCGTTTCCCGGTCAGGATAAGGATGCGCCTCACACCATACACAAGCATACTACGAAGATGTGGCAAATCGGTTCTGGGGAAGGTGACTGGAATTATTCCTCTGTTGAGGAGGCAAGATTAGCCCAGCCTGAAGCATTCAACTTCGACAACCCTAACTTTCGGGACACATTCGTTACGGGTTTCGCCGACGGACCGATATGGATCGTCATGCGGTACCAGGTTACTAACCCCGGACCGTGGATGCTCCACTGTCATGTGGAAACACATCTGGCCGCAGGTATGGCGGTGACCATACTGGATGGTATCGATGTCTGGCCGGAGGTTCCTCCCGAATACGCAAACGGACGCAACGGAATGCTTGATGGCCAAAGTATTGACTGGAAAATCTGGAAGAACGGCGTTGAGAACCCGATTAATTCTGCGGGAGTTTCTGATTCCTCAGATGGTACTACTTCCCAGGATAATGCATCTGCAGAAGCCGGCCAGAATGAAGCTACATGGAAAGGCTTTACCGAAAAGCTCACCCACTTTCTGCAAAATTGGTCCCCACAGCGCCGAGCTTAGAGAAATATCACTTCCGGTGATACTTTACTCGATTGTTCGAAAATAATTTCCAGTCCATCTGTGATCACCACGATAATTACTAGAGATTAGAGAGCGCACAACCCCAATATAGTCGTTAAGAGGGTAGGTATAGCAGAGTTTCCAGTTAATTAAAATGAATTATATACATAAAGTCTGCTATGTGCGAACCAGTGTTCAGTAAACATTGACTTTTCCCCAAATCTCGAACCATTTGTGTCCGAGACTTGACTAATCTAAGATATCACGAACCATACGAACTAACTAGATTGATGACTGACTATTTGATAACAGAAACGATATTCCTTGAGCGGACTTAACGTTCATTTGTCCGTTTACAGAGTGACCGAGCTTGTGTCGAGAGTACATATGGTACTAATGAGATTAGCGCCCCAGTTGTATCCCCAATGGCGTACATACATGGCCTAGCCCAATTGAAAATACTTCAATGTGAAACCTCGTGATCACAGAGCTCCGAAAAGCTTCCCATTTGTTCGTTCCTTTTGTGCAACTTATGTCATGTGTACCGGATGGGGTACAACAAAGTACATCTCGATGTACAACCGAAGATTGAGTAAAATTGTAGCAGGGGTTAAATGATAAGTGTAAAAAATGCGCATCATTCATTTTTCAACCCGGTCAGAATTGAGATTCTGCCGTGCTCTAGGTGAAAGTAGTATGTTGCGAAATTTCCTAAACAGGAAATAGTGGGTCGTGAGTATCTCTGAACATGACCATTCATATAATGCATCGGTCTATAATGATGCTTGTTAATTTTAATATGCAACTGTTGTGCGTATGGTAGCAGCCGGCTAACGAAATGCTAACCTTGCCATACCTACATTCAAACCTTTTCTTATCCCAGTCTTCAGCTGCACATACAATCCAACATCTAGACTGGACATCTGACTATCGGTCTTCAGCTTTTATGCATGGTACGGAAAGTACCCAGAGTTCCATTGGGTCTAGCCACCGAAAGCCTATCGGTTTTGCCTCACCTGAGGAAGTGGCTGGCTGGGAATTCATGCACACAACAATCAAATGAATGGAACGACACTACGATGATTTTTCGGTATATTGACTCAGATTATGTATGTCTTTGATCAGTTGAAAACGGGCTACTACCACTCCGAAATCCGGAGCTACCAATTGAGAAATCATCCCACTCGGGAATAACAAACACACTGGTTTCGATAGGTCAGACGATCAACGTATAAAGAACCAAAACCTTAAAATGGTTTCATGTTTATTATCACGCACTGAATCTCATTGAGCACCACTATTCGTTTTGCTTTCCATTCTTGCTTTTGATGTCGTTATGGATAGCCGTTCTTCAAGCTCTCCGTCCTCGTTTTCGATGCTTGGTGCGGAGAAGTTGAAGTTATACCATTTCCCAAACGAGCACCCAACAGAAGATGTAGGGAAAACAATGCTACTGCTGCGTCGTCGCAGCAAAAATGTTGATCATTTGTTTCTTCGCCAATTTTTGGACGCTGCCACAGTAACTCTACGGGACGAACTGCGTCAATTGCCAGATCACTTGAAGGCATGTCTGCCTCCGTTTGAACATATTCTTGACTTGGCAAATTTGCCACAGCTACGAAAATCGTCCATGGGAGCATTGTTGGACTCTTTAATGGTACTTGTGGCACAACTTGGCCTGGTCATTGGGTAAGCTTTCTTCTTGTGCCTCAATACGAGTCAACGTGAACTGATTGTGAAAAGCTATTATGACAAGAATCCCTCTGAGTTCTCCTTCACAAAGGGGCAATCATGCTTTACAGGAGTAGGACCTGGTCTCATGGTGGGCGCAGCAGTCGCCTCATCGCGAACCTTGTCAGACCTACCTGTAACAGGCGCCGAAGTCATTCGCATTGCTACACGTCTTGAAATACTCACACGTGAAGTAGCGGATGACCTCGAGGCTGTAGAACCCGGAGAGGAGCTAGCTAGCTGGGCAACTTTAATCAACGGAATGAGTGCGGAGACGGTGCAGAAGGAGCTCGATATTTTTAACTCGGAGATGGTAAGTGATCATTCTATAAAACGAATGGAAAATACCTAACTAAACTGGAAATAGCAAATTCCTCCACTTGCACGTATTTTCATAAGTCTCAAGTCAAAAGAAGTCACTCTTGTGAGCGGTCCACCATCACATCTACGCAATCTTTTCCGCTTCTCCGAGAAACTTCGATACTCTCGGTTCCTGTCAATGCCAATATATGGGGGTCCTTGTCACGCTCCGCATATTTACAATGACAGCCATGTCCAAAGGGTTATTGGAGGCATGCTAGCTTCTGTATTAGAACGTAGCATTGGCCGTGTTCCGTTCATTTCAATGGGCACTGGGAAGCCGTATCCTGCAGAAACTGCCCGCGAGCTGTTCGAGTGCGTCCTCACTGAAATATTGACGGGAACGGTTCTATGGTCGAATGTTGTCCAGTATGTGGTGGAGAGAGTCGGCTCTGCTTCAACACCTGAGCTGCAGCTACACACACTTCACTCCTATCACGCGACGCAGGAGGTTATGTCAGCCATAGAGGCAGAATACCCGACATGCACTGTGAATATTACCGACCTTCAGGGCTGGTCGATGGCAGAAGAAGATCATTCCAAGCCTATTGGAACGGCTGACTGCAAAATTGCCATTATTGGAATGTCATGCCGTTTCCCCGGGGGTGCCGATGACACTAATCTATACTGGGAGCTTCTTGCTGAGGGACGAGATGTACACCAAAAGATCCCTGCAGACAGGTACGATGTTGAAAGCCATACAGATCCAACTGGAGAAAAACGGAACACTAGCTTGACCCCATTTGGTTGCTTTATCAACGAACCAGGTCTTTTTGATGCGGGTTTTTTCAACATGTCACCACGAGAGGCTGCTGGATGCGACCCTATGCATCGGCTTGCTTTAGCCACAGCATATGAAGCCCTTGAACAATCCGGATATTCGTACAACCGCACCCCATCAACGAACCAGCGGCGTGTTGCTACATTCTACGGCCAAGCCAGTGATGATTACCGTGAAGTCAACGCTGGACAAGAAGTCGACACATATTTCATTCCAGGAGGGTGTCGGGCATTTGCGCCGGGGCGAATTAACTACTTTTTCAAATTCTCCGGGCCAAGTTTTGACTGCGATACAGCCTGTTCATCCAGCGCAGCGACGATACAAATTGCCTGCACATCACTAGAAAATGGGGACAGTGACATGATTGTTGCTGGTGGTCTTAACGTTTTGACTAATTCTGACGGTTTCGCCGGTCTAAGCCGTGGTCATTTCCTGTCCAAGACCGGAGGCTGTAAGACTTGGGACGTCAACGCAGATGGATATTGTCGTGCAGATGGAGTCGGTTCGATAATAATGAAACGGCTCCCTGACGCAGAAGCAGATAATGACAATATCCTCGGTATTATCTGCTCAGCAGCCACCAATCATTCTGCAGAGGCAATTTCAATTACCCACCCGCATGCACCGACACAGTCAGATTTGTACCGACTTGTCTTGGGACGTGCGGGCCTTGATGCTCGCGACATTGACTTTGTCGAGCTTCACGGTACAGGAACCCAGGCAGGCGACTCAACTGAAATTGAGTCTGTGACCAATGTGTTTGCTCCAAGCAATCCACGGAGGAAGACGCCGTTGACCATTGGTGCAGTTAAGGGAAATGTAGGCCATGGAGAAGCAGCAGCCGGCGTCATGGCCTTGATAAAGACATTACTGGTATTCAAACACAGTAGTATCCCGCCACATGTTGGCGTCAAAACCGGACTGAACCCTGCATTTCCAGATCTAGAGAAGCTCAATGTCCAAATCCCTTGGGAAACAGTCTCCTGGGAAAGATCCCCGAGCAGAAAAAGATATGCAGTGGTGAATAATTTCAGTGCCGCTGGAGGCAACACGACCCTTGTTCTTGAAGAGCCTTCGATCCGTGATCGTCCAGAACCAGATCCTCGAGCAGGGGCTGTTGTTGCCATTACTGCTAAGAGCAAGAAGTCTTTCAAGAGCAATATTGAGCATCTTATTGACTATCTGTCCGCTAACCTCGATTCGCCCTTGGCTGATCTGTCTTATACAACCACAGCTCGACGTATGCACCATAATCACCGTATCTCGGTTAGCGGCAGAACAATCTCAGACATCAAAAGTGCTTTGCGAACATATCTGCCATCGGCGGAAACTCAAAGACCAATTCCCAATGTTCCACCTGCCATAACCTACGTGTTCTCGGGCCAGGGAACTCTCCATTCAGGTATCGCCAAGCAGCTGTTCGAGGAACATCCTGGATTCAATTCTCAAATCCTACAGCTCGATTCCGTGAGTCAACGGCATGGATTCCCATCATTTTTACCTGTCATATTGGACACCGAAAACCAAAAATTCCCTCCCATTGTTAATCACTTGACCCTGGTGGGTGTGGGTATTGCATTGGTCCGCCTCCTTGCCACTCTCGGAATAAAGCCAAGCGCCGTGATTGGAGCCAGTCTAGGAGAATATGCCGCTCTGTATGCTGCCGGCGTTCTATCTGCAAGTGACGCACTTCTTCTCACCGGCCGGAGGGCAGCTCTTCTCCAACAAAAATGCGCCATGGATACACACGCAATGTGTGCCGTACGAGGCACTGCCGACCAAGTGGCACAGCACGCTAACGGCGGTGTGTATGATATTGCCGCCTTCAACGGCCGGAAGGAGGTATGCATCAGCAGTACTGTTGAAGAAATTGTGCGTATTAGAGGCAGTCTAGAAGCAGCTGGTCTTCAATGTCACCAGCTGAACGTTCCCTATGCGTTTCACTCTCCTCAAATGGATCCTATACTTGATGAGTTTGAGAAAACTGCCGAGGCTGCCGTCTATAAAGCCCCAACAGTCCCTATTATCTCTTCACCACTTGGAGAATGTATCTTCGATGGCAAGACTGTCAATGCAAACTATATGCGACGAGCAACCAGAGAGACAGTCCAGTTTATTCCGGCCGTGGACAAGGCCTGGGAAGACGGTATTGTGGATCCCAAGACAATATGGCTCGAAATTGGACCACAACCAACGTTTGTGCAATTCATCAAAAACGCCATCCCGGAAATTTCTACCACGGCCCCAACTCTTCGGCGCGGAATTGATAACTTCGTTAGCATGTCGGAGATGCTGTCTACGTTATACAATGCGGGTATCGATATCAACTGGCACGAATGGCATACACCGTTTGAGAAGAACGTCAGGCTGTTAAGCGACCTCCCAGCGTACAGCTGGAACAATAAGAGTTACTGGATTCAGTATGAGGGTGATTGGATGCTTAGTAAGAACCAGGTTTCCTCACAGAGTGTCGTTCCCGCAGCAGTTCCATCGACTTTGCGTACTTCGCTTGTTCATCAAGTTCTTGAAGATGAAATCGCGGATGACGCGGGATACCTTGTCATTCGATCGGACTTGATGCAACCAGAATTCTTGGAGGCCGCCAATGGACATCGTATGAATGGTCACGGAGTTGTCACATCGGTAAGTGGTTGTCCCACCTATGCACGAGTAAAAATCAATTAATACTTACTATGTTTAGTCTATCCACGCCGATGTTGGCTTTACACTAGGTAATTACCTTTGGTCACGTATTCGACCGGGCAAGAAATGCCCTGGAATGAATATGAAGAATCTGCACGTTCTCCAAGGTCTTATTGTGCGCAAGAACAAAGCAATTCCGCAGCAAATCGAGATTGTCGCAACAACCGACTTCAAAGAAAAGCTGGCCGTCAGGCTTGAGTGGTTCAACGTCGATCCAGAAACAGGCGAGCTCGATGATGGATTTGCATCTGCGGAGATCGAGTACGGCGACAACGAAGTGTGGCTCGAAGATTGGTCCAAACACACACACTTGGTGACCTCTCGGATCGAGGTTCTCGATAAACTTGCTGGTGAGGGCGTGGCTAACCGCCTATCACGCGATCTAGCATACACACTATTTGCCAATCTGGTCAATTACGCAGAACGCTACCGCGGAATGCGACAGGTTGTCTTGAACGGACTCGAGGCGTCGGCGAATGTTACTCTGACAACAGAGGCAGGGGGCTCCTGGACCGTGGCTCCACACCATATCGACAGCGTGGCCCATATTGCTGGGTTCATCCTGAATGGAGGCAACGGAGCTGATCCTCGAAACAATTTCTTCGTCACCCCGGGCTGGAAATCGATGAGGTTTGCCCGGCCCCTTGTAGGTGGTGAGAGCTACCAGTCGTACGTACGCATGGTACCTCAATCCGAGCCAGGTTTCTATGCCGGTGACGTGTACATTCTTCAAAATGGAGAGATTATTGGTTTGGTTGAAGGAATCCAGTTCCGAACCTTCCCTCGGTTGCTGCTAGGAAAGCTGTTCAATCCTACAGATTTAAACAAACCGATCAACACACAGAAGGCCGCCTCTGCAGTAACCCACCGACCTAAGAAAGAAAAGACTTTGGCTGTTGCTTCTACCCCTACTGCTACGGCCTCGCCTCCGAAAGAGATTACGCAGCCGGTTGTTGCAGAGGCTTCTGCTTCCTCACCAGCGACTACGCAAGAACATCCCAAGGAGGAACCACCCAAGACTGCCCAATCAAACGCTGCAGCAAGCGCAGAAGATGACGGTGTATTAGCTTTGATTTCTGCTGAAACATCCATGGACATCTCCGAGCTAAACGACGAGACTGAGTTCGCATCTATTGGAGTAGATTCGCTATTGTCACTTGTCCTAGCAGAGAAATTCCGCGACCAGCTAGGATTCGACATAAAGAGTTCGCTGTTCATTGAATGCGCTAATATTGGTGCTTTAAAGGCCTGGTTGGCTGACTATTGCTAGTTATCTTTCTTCGCGTTTCCGTTTTTCTTATTCAAATGTTGTGTCTTTTCTTCTTAATGATTTGTCATCCGCTTCGTTTTCTACTTGATCGCCTGTCTCTGATTCCCAAATACCAAACACATTTCGTTGACTTTAATAATTTGTCATTAGCCTAATAAAGTCGATAGTGAAGAATGAAAATTTTCCCTCTTGTTCTATAACCTAGTGCCAAGCTTGACAATTGCTTCTTCAGAGATTATTCACCAGCCGAATATAAAATGCTAGGGAAATCCTCCAGTCGCCAATAGAGAAATAGAAAACAAAACTAGCTGTACTAGACACGTGCCCTTTGGGCCCTCCCCACGTCTCCAAAGAATATAACCTGAACAGTGATATCATCCCTCTCATATCGAGAATCAGGGCTTTGCAGGCTCAGCTCACCGCAGAAATGCTCCCTGCGATTCCCTCCAAGAGCATTTCTTACCAAATGTGTTGCCACGTTCTCATCTTCCACAACGAATGTATCAGGTGAAACCTTTCCATCTGGAAATCCTACGCCCTGTGATTTGTGGATGCTCCATTCTGATAATCCACCTTTCTTCGATGATGACTCGCGATTGATCCATTTAGTCACACACCCGACAGCATCTTCGTTGGTGACGCGATCCCAAAAGCCATCACTTGCGAGAATAACAAAATCTCCCTTCTGTACTTGAGTTGTTGTAATGACTGGCTCGGCAGTCATGTAAGGAGGGGTTTGATAGTGTGGTCTGACACCACTACCAAAGAAATGCTTACTGAACCGCTCTATGGCCGCGGTTGGCCATTTCCAGCGATGGTCGCCAAATGCTCGCGTAATTGCTATTCCCATCAATCGTCCTGATTTAGGGTCGATTATTTTAGACTCTCCAGGGTGGTTCTCTGCAAGGCGTGCGCATTCGTCTGGGTTGAATCCTGTTTGGTCAGAGGAGAGTTCAATTGTTGTCCAATTGCTGCCCTCTCCTCCGGGGGGTGGTCGACGGCCAAGTACTGCACGCGAGTCTCCGGCACAAGCAACTCTTAAAATCGAGTTAACTGGGTCATGGACCGCAAGAAGTGCACATGAGCCGGCCCGAGCAGGCGCTGTTCTTGAGACAGCTTCTCCGGGTGTTTGAGAATCAGTCATAGCTTTGAGACCATCATCTATGATCTCGCCATCGAGTCTCAGGAATGCAGACGTGATTGCGGCATCAATAGCTTCGGGTGTTGCTACTCCGCCTTGCATCGTCATCAAGTCTCTTATTTCACGACCGACATAGGCAATCAAGGAATGTCGAAGGAGCGCAGAAGTCGCCCATCCTCTGTTCCGAAATGAGACAAGAAAATATCGTTGTTATATTGGAAGTAACTTACGCATGACCGTCATAAACGCCCCAAAATTGCCAATCCCGCTCTTGGCCAACATCGACGGTATCAAAAGCAAATTCATCTTCACAAGGTGAATTACTCGGGAGTCTCAAGATATCAAATCTGCTTACGGAGCTCTCCCCAAAAGCAGAATTTGCATCAGAGCTATACGATTGTTCGCTGGCTTTGAGCTTTGCATTAGCAGCGTCGAGATCTAGCACGGGATAGATAGCCTGTTTTATGTCGGATGGCTCCTTCACCTGCGCAATGGGAGGTGCGCGAGGCACAAAGTGTGAAGTTAGAGTTATTTGCCAGAAACGATTTAAAAATTCAGATCTCAGTTCGTCAAAGCGTGGTCCGACAATGGCCAGAACAACTGCCACGCTAATGCCGACAGCATAGTAGTGCCTGCGTGAGTCACTCTTCCGTCCCTCGCCAGCAGATATGTTGCTAACTTTGCGATTAAAAAATGTGGAATCAAGTCGACCTCTTGCGCCACCAATGCTGCGAGCCTTGCTCGAAAATAATAGTGGACAATCGGCTCTGTTCAATCCAGGCTGGAGTCGTCGAAATGGCCAGCTGGCCGAGTGCCGAACACCAGCGGCTACCCGAGGCAACATGTTCGTATTTCTATTGTTTCTTGAATATGAAACTAATGGAACTGACAATGTAGTAGTCGTTTCATAAACGAATTACTCGGATCTTGCAAGAGGTGAAAGGGAAATGTAAAGTGAAGCCTGTAAGTGGTGGCTGGTCGAAGCTTGGCGTGTCTAGTCCTCTTTCGGAAGTCCAAACGTCATGCTTCAATTTATCTACTTCGATGAGTCTGGAAAGCGGCAATTACCAGGTAGAACTGGAATTTACAATATCTTGGAAAGGGAAAGCTACTAATCGTGCCAATTGCGCTCCCAAAGATTAGTTGACAAGGTTCACCTTAACAGCAGCTTATGTAAAAGCGGGGATTCGGGGATTCTTCCCGCTTTCTTTGAGCATCATGAATGATTTTTCTCCAACGCTTTTCGTCAACATTCAGTAGATTTCGAATATGGAGGCCGAAACGCGAGAAATGCAAAACCTCCGGCCTGTAGATAGCCCTCCAGCCGATGATGCAAGCCAAACACCCCAATTACCACCTGTAGACGGCGGGAAGGATGCCTGGCTGTTTTTAGCAGCGTGCTTCATCATTGAGGCTCTGGTCTGGGGTAAGTCACTGTTCTCGAGAGTAGATGAATACATCCTTTTAACCTGAATGCTTCAAGGCTTTACGTTCTCCTTCGGAATCTTCCAAGATTACTACAGCAGCCATGAGCCTTTCAAGGGCTCGGGCAATATTGCCATCATCGGCACCTGTGCAATGGTAAGTGCAGTGCCGCCTTTGAAACCTGTTTACCAGCCATGACTAACACGATTGAACAGGGAGTATCCTACATTTTGGCACCTTTGGCGTTTGCGCTGTTGATCGCTGTTCCTCGATTCCGTCGCTGGGCAACTCCCGTTGGCTTTGCGATCATGTGTCTCTCGTTGGCTCTCAGTTCATTCTCGACATCTATCACCCACTTGATTCTCTCTCAAGGCATAGCCTATGGAATTGGCGCGAATATTGGATATGCGCCAACAATAATCTTTATGAACGAGTGGTTTGTCAAGAAAAAAGGTCTTGCTTTCGGCACTATGTGGGTATGTATTTCTTTCTTTCCCCCGGTTTAATACCTACCTCATTACAGCAGCTGACTGGAACTCAGGCGGGCACCGGGCTATCAGGAGTTATCCTACCCATTGTTTTACAGTGGCTCCTTAACTCCTACGGATTCAAGACCACACTTCGGATATACGCTCTTGTTCTAGCTTTCCTTTCAGCGCCATTACTATACTTTGTAAAGCCTCGACTACCAATCTCACAATCATCTCGATTCCGTCCATTCGACCTTCGGTTTCTAAAAAGCTCGACCTTTCTGGTCTATCAAGCTTGTAACGTTATCCAAGCACTCGGCTTTTTCCTGCCAACTATTTATCTACCCAGCTATGCCCGCTCCCTAGGAGCTAGCAATCTCACCTCGTCTCTCACTGTTATTCTTTTCAACCTAGCATCTGTCTTTGGATGCATCATCATGGGGCACATGACCGACCGCTATGACGCCACGACTTGCTCGCTTATCTCGCTCGTCGGAAGTGCCCTTTCTGTCTTTTTTATCTGGGGATTTTCAGTGACACTGACTCCACTATACGTATTTTGCATCACTTATGGCATCTTTGCTGGGTCGTTTACTTCTTCCTGGCCCGCCGTGACCAATGCAGTCCACCGAAAAGACCCGTTGGCTGAAAGCAGCATCATCTTTGGATTTTTGGAGACTGGTCGCGGTATCGGGAACGTGGTCAGTGGACCATTGAGCGAAGCTTTGATCAAAGGTTACCCATGGATGAATGATTTGAAGGGAGGATATGGCACTGGATATGGAACATTGATCATCTTCACCGGGGTTACGGCAACACTCAGTACACTGAGTATTATGGCGCCTCCTTTGAAACGATTGCTTAGTACTTATTTCTAGATTGCATCTAAAACTATCCGAATCGGCTCCTTTCCATCCGTCCGATTCGATAAACATGTCCTCCATGCGTGACGCTTACATGTGTTGCCGTTTAGGCCGTCGTCCGGTTTAAATTACGGCGGAAAATATCTTTACCGGTCGTTTCCTTGTCAATATTTCGATTTTATATATCAAATTGTACTTGGCTAGAGCTTCCCCACACTCAAATAACTGCGGGGGATGCTAATATGCAGAGTTTAGATAGTCAAATTTGTCATTTCTTTATGCGAGAACCTTAGTAAATGGACATATGCGTCTCAATTTAGGCTTCTTCCAGTAGTCGACTTTTCTCTTCTACAAGAGAATGTAAAAGTTCCAGATATCTACAGGATTCATAGGAATTTCCGAGTGACATCTACCACATAATCTGCAAACACCTGTGGATGAGAAACATACGGGAAATGCAAACCAGGAAGTGTGCCGAAATTGCACGAGGGTCCAATCTTAGTCGCCGTCACGATGTTATCCAGGAAAGCTCCCGTAAATGTCGAAGCGCCAACTGTCCAATCCAACGGTCGCTGTCTCAACGCTTCCAGATTCCCAATTGGTGTCGAAACTGGTATAGTGGCTGGATATCCGCGTGCCCAGCGAATGCAGTTCTTTTGAATCCTCGCATGGACCTCCTCCCCAAGGGCGTCCCATGCCTCTGGGTCCCCAGAAATATTCTCGCGAACTGGAGCTACCAGGTTACTTAAGATGAATTCTTCGTCCGCATCGCCTAGTTTCAAGAGGTTGTCCATCTTGTACGTAGGTGCCTCGTGTAATAGCCCGTTGCGAACACGGTCAGGATAGTCTACCACAAGGGCCAACACTGTTGATGCACCGGAGCTGCAGCCCCAGAAAGTAGGTTTGTCAATCTCCAATTTGTCCATCAGAGTTATGACATATCGTGCTAACTTCTGGGCGGTTACGTCTTGGTAGGTCTCTGGCGGGGCATTTTCGGATCTCGACATCCCAGGCATGTCAAAAGTGGTGACTCGGAATCCTTTGGCTGCTATGAGGGACATCGGTTTGTCGTACATTTGACATTCGCCAAACCCATCAGGTATGAGGACAATATCAGGGCCGGATCCTTCTTGTTCGCAGTACCAGTTGATACCATCTGAGGTGATAGTGGTGAATTTATTGCGCATGATTGCAATCAATTGATATTTCAGCAAATTCAAGTAGATTAATAGATCAGTTGATGTGACAGTTTAACGACTCGCTGCAGTTGGTCAAGAGGGGACATGTGGATTATATACTTGACATTTCAAAGCTAATGCCCGCCGCGACGGCGGAGTCCTGGTATAGAACACTCGAAAATAAAGATTAAGTTTTTATATTCAATGTTAATTTATAATTATTATGGAAATAACCGTAAATGTTCTCTGTCCTTTTGTATCTAACTGGCGTCTATTCTATACGGGGCCGGAATCTAGCGGAGGAGCTCGTCCGCCGCGACGGCGGAAGTACACGTATTACTATTCATGTATTCTATGAGATCGACAGCTTTGCTGGCTTTCAGCCTTTAACAACAACGCTCACGCTAAAACAAAAATCGCTTTTCCTGCTAGTCCTTCTTGGCTTCATTATTTTGATCCCACAAATCTCTCAATACCAGATCCCAAATAGCCCCCACGCCCACCTTGTGCCGGATTAGCGCGGATCGTCTTTGCACCGAGTTGTCTCGCAGCCGTACATATATCGTCCAAATCTTCACCCCACGAGGTTGGGGGATCATCGCTATAGTCGTCTTGCTTTTTTATTGTCAAAGTGAATTAAGGAGTGGTTACTGGAGAGACAGTAACCTGGATAGTCAGCGTTAATAATGGTCCGCCCGGACCGGCGGAAAATCCGCAAAGGAACAAAGAGCTGCTGGGAATGCAAACGGAGAAAAGCAAGATGCATCTCCACCACCGAGACACAGATCTGCGATGGGTGTCAACGCCGCGGAACTCGGTGTATTGGCCAGGAGCAGCCCGACCCAGGCAGCTCAAGCCAGACTAGCGATAGGCTGGGTCGGATTGAAGACCTTCTGGGGCAGTTACTTGAGAGACTATCAAATAATAGCGGTTCCTCTGGGGTGGAATTCGATACTAGCTCTTTAAGTTCTCTTGGTATTAGACTGACAGTAAGACGAAATACCGTCATTTGCACAAGAGATTGCTGATCTTCTCAAAGCCTGATGTAGCCCTACCACAACTCTCAAGAACTAGGTTCTTGCCATCGCCTTCCATCCTTCCGTCGACAATTCAGACGGCACAGCATGATCGGATACGAAATTGGTTTCTTGAGAAATGGCCTAGTCCAGGAGAACTTGAAATTCTCCTCTGCAATTCTGTCCAAGTTGAGGGCTGTACGCATGGGCTAGTTTCTCCTTTCTGTGCGCTTGACCTAGACCGCATGACACAAAAGCATCGCCTATCTCGGCAAATGCTCCAGCCTCCTCCATCAGGATCTCATCCGGTGCTATATGCACGAAAGATGATGCAGCTGGCGTCTTGCTTACAAGTTACGGCTCCTCCTGAGCCTCAGGTACAAAACCAGATTTCTGGTAGCTTCGATAACTTGATGCTCCGAGCCATAGAGACAGCTCGCAGTCTGGTTAATTCCAACGACGAAATGGTAGGATCTATTGAGGGGATAGAATGTATTGCTATGGAAAGTATATACCACAGTTATACGGGGGATCTCTGTCGCGCCTGGCTTACCCTTCGCCGGGCTATGCTGATTGCCCAGACAATGGGCCTGCACCGTGGAGTCCACCCGCCATATATGGGGATGACGACAGATGGCCATCGCCAACCTGATCCAGATCAATTGTGGTTCACTCTAGTACATCTAGATCGCTACTTCTCACTCATGAATGGGCTCCCGCAGTGCTCATCTGAGAGCAGCTTTGCGGCGCCAGCCAAGCTGGAGAACTGCACACCAGAAGAAAAGCTACGCCGTCTTGACTGTGCGGCGGCAGGAATCATTCTAAAAAACAGAGAAAACCCCGTGTGTGACTATGAGATGGTATTAGAAGCCGACAGACTCCTTCAGAAAGCAGCTGCTTGCATGCCCCCAGGATGGCGGCTACTTTACTCCTTCACAAATACGCTAGCGAAAAATACGGAGGCAGAACATTGGGCTCGGCTAAAAGAAAATGTGAGGCATTATCATCTGCTGGTTCAGTTACACTGGCCGAGTCTACTGTGCAATAATGACGACTGGGAGCATGAATACAGCAAGATTTCCGCCGTAAATGCAAGCCGCGAAGCACTTGTGCGCTGCATTGCTTTGACAGATAGCAAATATGTGACGTACCACTCGCCAGCTTTCAATCGTATAGCATTTTTTGCCAGTTTGGCTCTGTGTCTTGGATACCTGGATGTCAGCCGGCGTGACTATCAGACGGCATATGCTGCCCTCTTCAGCCACCAGCGACAGAACGATCGGGATATGATGGAGCAGGCTCTTTTTAATATGGAGCACATGAAGCTGCTCGAATATGACACTGCCTCGGCCAAGATAAAAACTATCTTTCAGCAGCTCCTCGCTATTGATGCATCGGCATCAAATGGAACCAAGTACGATTTCAGAGTATTGGCTGAAAACAATTATAATGGTGAATTTAGTAGCGAAGTGATAGATGGGAGGGGCCTCCGAGTCCATATTCCATCGCATGGCACCATCGTAATTGAGTCTTGCAAGGAGGCATATGACTCTAGGGAAACAGCTGCAACAACCTATCCCAGTGAACAAAACGCTCAGGAGACGGCTTTTTTCCCATCATTCAGTCCTATTATGACCGATGGTGTGCATTTTGGATTGGACTTTAACGCGCACGAATGGACCCTGTAAGCACGTCAAACCCCGGTATTGACAGGAAAGGGCAAGCTTCGTATGGGAAATTTGACGTGCGCCGATTTTACAGTTGAACGTCGCGTAGACGCAGACTTAGACCATGCGATGATACGCTATAATCAATACCCAGGGGATATGTTTAGTGTCTAGTGGAAAAAGTCTTTGCCGGTAGTAACGTTGCCTCACGCCACTTTATTACTCCTCTAAGACTTCTTCACTTCCATGACAAAGGGGCGTTCGCATGTAGATAAGTAGAACTAATTAGTTTATAATGAAGTATGTAGTTCTAACTAGTCGGTCTTGATGTTTTATCCGATGATAGATACTTAATACATAACATGTAACGTTTAAGTCACGGTTCCCGCCAGTTCTACATATCGGCAAAGAATATAGCCACAGTGACAACAATCTAAAGCAAATGACAGTGGAGTAGCTTACGTTGCCAGCCCCAGATCTGCCCCAAGATCAAATAAACTTGAGTTACGCTATTGTTGTTTCTAGATTGGTGAACAAATGGGAGCGGATAATTGGGAAGCTAAGTTGCCACTAGACATGCAAGCTGTTTGTCCCCTGAAAGTACTCCGTATTCATACCTAGCATCGTCTAGGCCACTGCCGATCATCAACAGATGGATAAATTGTCAATAAGCTAGGCCCTGACCTAGGCCCGGGTGACCGGAGTGAAGAAACAATTGACCTATATATTGGTCGGGTATGTCTTGTCGGGTTAATTCATTTGGTTTCGATAGCGTCCTCCAATGAGTTTTGGAGCTCATTGTTTTGCTCTTCCTCCTATATTTCACGCTTTGAGAAAGCAAATCAACAAGGAGAAAATATGATTTCTTCTCTTCCCCTGCTCGCTGCAGCATCTGTAGCATCAGCTTCTAGCAAGTCTCTAAGCGACATCTGTTCCAAGAGCATCGCCCAGGCTGCTCTGCCCTCTGATATCATCCAGGGGATTACCCTCGATTCTACTTCCGTTACTGCCGCAGTTGTCACCAACAGCTCAGTCAGCAGTGATTTCTTCCCAGATGCAATCATCGACTATTGCAATGTGACATTCGCCTATTCTCACGACGGGATTGCCGATGACCGTGTCCTGCTCGAGATATGGCTACCTGCACCGTCCGAGTTCCAAAATCGCTGGTTGTCCACCGGCGGAGGTGGTCTTGCGATCAACTCCGGCGACAGTTCTCTCCCTGGAGGCATTATCTATGGCGCGGCAGCGGGCATGACTGATGGCGGCTTTGGTAGTTTTAGCACCAACGCCGATGCCGTGATGCTTCTCGCCAACGGTACACTTAATTACGAAACTCTGTACATGTTCGGCTACAAGGCACATTGGGAGCTAAGCAAGATCGGCAAGCAATTCACCAAGAACATCTTCGGTCTTTCTGACTCCCAGAAGCTCTACTCTTACTACCAGGGCTGCTCCGAGGGTGGCCGAGAGGGATGGAGTCAAGTGCAACGCTACGCCGAAGAATGGGATGGGGCGGCAATAGGTGCTCCAGCTTTCCGCTGGTCGTTCCAGCAGACTCAGCACTTGTACTCCAATGTAGTCGAACAGACACTGGACTATTACCCACCTCCCTGTGAGCTCGAGAAGATCGTCAACGAGACCATTGCTGCGTGCGACCCGCTGGACGGGAAGACCGATGGGGTGCTTTCGAGATCTGATCTCTGCATGTTGCATTTTGATATCGAAAGCACGATTGGAAAGTTATACTATTGCGCCGCATCAACTGGACCCAGTGGCCCGTTCAAACTGTCCAAGCGTCAATCTCCAGGTGGCAGTTCCACTCCAGTCCAGAATGGTACGGTGTCGGCCAAAGGCGTAGAAGTTGCAAAGACAATCCTCAACGGACTGCATGACTCCGAGGGCCGCCGCGCATACTTTTCCTACCGTCCTGGTGCAGGATTTGATGATGCTCAGACGCAATACAACTCCACTACTGGCAAATGGGAACTGTCTATCGACCAGCTCGGTGGCGAACATATCGCGTTGTTGATCTGGAAGAACGGGACCACTTTAGACTCTCTTGACGGTGTCACGTATGACACCCTCAAGGAGTGGATGATCTCTAGCATGCAAGAGTATTACTCAACTTTACAAACCGTCTGGCCAGATCTTACTCCGTTCCACAAGGCTGGCGGAAAAGTGATTCATTTCCACGGTGAAGCCGATGCTAGTATCCCCACTGCCTCGTCAATCCGCTACTGGGAATCAGTGCGTCAGGTCATGTATCCCAACGAAAGCTACACCGATGGAGCAAACGCTCTAAAGGAATGGTATCGTGTCTACACCGTTCCGGGTGCCGCCCACTGCTCTCCTAACCCGCTCATGCCCAATGGCCCTTGGCCACAGACATCACTGGGCAATCTCATCGATTGGGTTGAGAACAATGTTACGCCGACTACACTGAATGCTACTGTTTTGCAGGGCGACAATATTGGTGACAACCAGCAGCTTTGTGCCTACCCACTTCGTCCACTCTGGAAGAACGGCACGATGGACTGTGTTTACGACCGGGCTTCTATTGATACATGGAACTATGACCTTGATGCAATCCCGGTTCCAGTTTACTAGGATTATGCTTTTAATGCTGTCTCTTCCGATTTCACTCTTTAAACAAGTCAATTATTCGACGCAATTTCTCGTGTCCTTAAGCGAAACAAATATTAGGTTCCAAACCCCCATGTAGAAATAGCAAAAAGAGAGCAACGAACGTAAACACGCAAAACGGTGGCAACTATCTTAATCAGAAGGCCGAATCGGGTAAAACAGGAATGTACTTGTATTGTCAAAAGACGACTCCAGATGCCTGTCTGTGGCTCTTTCAGGGGTCACACTTCCATCTTCACTACTCCTTTCATCTCCATCATCTTCTATCTCCTCCATTTCATCATCTGGGGAGCACTCCTGTACCTCTTCCTTTCCCTGTTCGGGGGTGGGAGTAGATTGGTGCTTCATTTTGATACTCTTCTTCAGGGCAGCCAGGTCTCTGACTAGCTCATAGGACTTTTGGAGGTATACCTCGCGTAATATGTCCACAACCTCTTGAACGAATCTTCCGTGCAGTGTCCGATTGAGTTGCGAAAAGTCTCGGAAATCTCCATCCAGCTGGTCATACTCACTTTCACATGCGGCTTTGACGCGTTCCCGAAAATGGACCTCTGACATCCATTTATCAGGGTGTGCATCATCGGAAGAGTGGACTTTGAATTTCTCCCAGTTGACATCTCCGAGAACATTGAATATCTCAGATATGGGCATCTGCGTCGCAATATCCGTCATGTGCCCCTTTGCAAGCTCTTGAAGCCCCGTAAGCTTATAATTTTTGGATACCATGTATATCTCGATGCCTCGCCGGTACTCTGTTTTCGCCATACTTGTATAATCATACGTCACCGTGGCGATCGTTTCGTAAGCTCCAGTGGCATAGTAATGGGCTATTGTATGGGCAATAGGTCCACCCACATCCCTCATTCGAATACAATTTATCCAGTCTTGAAATTGGTGGCGTGAGGTATTTTGAAAAGTAAGGTACCATTTGCTGGTGAATTCTCTCGTCCCTTCATTATGAGCTTCTTCAGGAACTATGTAACGCATCTTTTCATTACCTTCCCCAGTCATGATCATGGTATGGGAGAACTCGTATGGACTACTTATGTAACAGTTAGTAAATAAATATGTAGAAGCTAAAAGACAAAGTGTGTGAAAAGAAAAGGCATAAAACAACATACGGCCTAGTTGTCTGGTTATAGCCCAGTTTCAGATTCTCGCCCTGCTTAACGTCTGCCATGTTCAAAATTCGTAGTCAATGTTTAAAGAATTTGAAACTGAGAAAAAAACGAAGCGGGATACGATCTCGTCGATGCGAAAATATTAAGGTGGGCGATGTTAACTTTTATAATAGAACCAGGTAAGGACGAACTTCAACCAACTCCAGGCAGCGAAGCATTACACGTTGATAACATCTATCTATAGTTTCGTGGCTATTTTTAATTACCACAAATAGTGGATATATTCACAAGGTGTAATTTTGACATAATAGATAATTACACATGTTAACACCACACTAGAGCCAACATTTGAAACGCTTTATAACGCGGGAGATTTTGGATTGAAAAATCTCTATTTCTATCGCCTACAGTAGTAGCACTTAATGATATTTCACAACTACGGATTTTGACAATATTTTTAATTTTCCAATTTCTTGACCTACGTGTGCCTAAGATGGATGCCCCAAAGTCTGGTTACCACCCAACACACAGGAAATTTCGACGGCGATATACTCTCTAGTAAATAAAGAAACCAGTCATTCTCGTCAACTAGACTTAACGTTCGAGTGATCACACTAGATTCATGATAAGCCAGATAAAAGCCACTGTCCTCCCAGTCGATGATCCCGCTGACAACGTAGGCATCGCTCTCAGGATTTTTCTTCACCATGATATTCGCAGTCCTCACATCGCCATGTGTGAACACTGGATTTTCTATCAATGTCGACCTATCATGCTCCAAAAGAGAACGCAGAAAATCCACGTAATTATTGCTGCCATGATGGGGTGCGGAGAATTGCAGCTCGTTGAATTATGCGGTCGTGGTGATGTCTTTGAAAAGCGCGCATTCATCGACATTAAGCTCCTTGACCCCTTCTCCACAAACTCCTCCGAGTACACTTCCATCGTTTTTTCGAAGTGTTCTGAGTCGGTAGAAAATGACATCGAGCTCGCTCTGTATAGATAGTTTGTTCTCGTGGGACATGTTAGGCCATGCTTGGGCCAGTGTCATATCTATTATGTATGACATGAAAATGACACGAAAGGGCCCAAGCGCAATAAGCCCATGAGGTCTTGGAACGGGAATGTCGGGTGCTTCCTTTGCAAGGTATTGAAGGCTTGTGTATTCCGTATGGTCAGTGTTTCCGTTAATCACCTTGGCGACGATGTCGTTGTTACATTTGACTACTATGCCTCTAATATGACTTTCCCATAGTTTCACCGAATCCCAAAGGAACTGTTTCAAGGATGCCGTGAGCAATTTCTTTGGGTCTCTAGACTCACCCACAGGCGTCCCTGAATATTGGGAAAGCAAAGAAGTCACACTTTCAGACAATGGAAAGACAATATCAGCACTGGTAACAAGTTCCAGACGATCTCGGAAGTCAGGCTGATCGTTAGTTTCTGAACAAACTTTGTCTTTGTTTGGCTCAACCTTTGGTCCAGTCGCCAGTGTGATGCTGCGGGTATAATTCTTAGGAATTGCGGATAGTAAATTGACTTCAGGGTCGTCCCTGAATTCATTGTATAGCTCAGTTAATGTTTCAAGATTAATTTTCGCACCCTACGAGAGCGGGTGATGTTGAGTATTGTAGTGTTCACGCTGGTATGAATCGGAAAACATGAACATCAGATCCGCCGCTGGATCTTGTTGAAGAGCAGCCTCGAATTTAAACATCAAGTCTCTGTTCCACTGCGCAGCCTCATCATTGAGAAGTGAGACGACTAGTGTAGAATCACCCATGATTATGTCCTGATGCCTTGGGGCGAAATTTAAAGGCACGTCGAAGTACTTTTGTAGAAAAGTAAGAGGATATATGGGGCCGTCATTACATACAAATTGAGTTTTGTCATTGTCTTCGGTTCTGTCCGCCGTAAGTACGTATGTTTTCAGCCGGCCTGCATTTCAAATCCAAGAGTAACAACTCATATTCGAGTGAATCGGAGCATTTTTCACCATACGGTATTATTCCAACCTGTTGAGGCGGAATACTAATATGGCATCGGTGCCCTTCCAAGCGGGCCATGTCGAGCCGCTGAAGATCCATTGCGGAGTAATGAACAAAGAATTTGTTGACCGGCCGTCCCCGCTTGATCATCCGCCTACATTTTCTATCTATTGTTCCGTACAGAATATGTTAGTCACACTGTGAAGATCTTCAAAGTATCTCTACCCTCTACCCAGAGTACATGTTCTATTGGCCCTGGACCGTTTCAATGTTCTGTTTGTATTCTCTAGAAAGGCGGTGCTTGATGGGCTTCTTCAAATGGGGTTCACACTCACGCTCTTGACGCGGTCAGAATCCTCAATAAAGGATGCCCCCGCCGACGTTGAGGTTTGCGAGGTAGATTATGCTTCTGATAAATCACTTTTCAATGCATTGGGGGCCCACGATGCGGTTGTCTCTATAGTCGCCGGTGCAGCCGTCGCTGGTATCAAACACTTCAGCCCAGCCGATTACGCAATGTGTCTGAGAAGACTTGAATTGCTCATAATGTCACCGTATACGGGTGCGATTGACTGAAATGTTGTCGCCTGTGGTGGGTTTTCAGATTAGATTTTTGACTTGCCGTTTGTGATTGATCTGGGAAATCGCAAGGTAGATACTGTCAATACAGGAGACGTTCCCTTCGGTAGTTATAAATTCGGTACAGCAGCGAAAGCTGTCGCGGGCGTGCTCCAAGCCCCGGAAAAGGTGGTTGATCACTGTGTTCAGAGCCATGGTACAACAATCGTGCAAAATGAACTTTCCAAAATGTGAAGGACGAAAGCGACCTACCGCTAGACCGTCAATCATCAGGACGGTGACGTCAGTTTCAAAGGGGGGGCGACATGTTGAAGAGAGGCGAACATGGAAGCTGCTTTAACTGTGATAGCTGGAGCCATATGGAGCGGTAAGTATAATGCAGGTTTTGAGTAAACCGAAAACTGGCTGGGAGTTGGGCTGATTTCCAAGCAACGTCTCAAAGAGATTGTGAAGAGCAAGGTCCTGAATGAATTCTGAAAGGACTATTGAGGCCATATCAAAGGGTGGTTAACAAATTTAGTAGAGAGAAACAACACCTTGGGAATTTTTCTTCTTCTTAATATCGAGATTTGAAATTCCCCTGGTAAAGAATGAGACCACACTAACTAATGTTGAATTCTCATGCACAATACGTGGTATCGGATCCCCTCCCGAGCGGGCCATCTTCTGCCGCCGGAGATCTGCCGACTATAGAAAAGGGCCCTGCACAGGGCCTCGACTGTCGATACTTACTGTATTCTACCACGCTGCAACACGGTCCTTGTGTAACAGATGCGGGGTAAATATGGCAGTTGTTTGAGCGGGGAAAGCAATTTTGTCTTAGGTGGTTTGTTTCTTCTTTTTTTGAGCCTTATTACTCTCTGGTTGTGATTATCATAGTATAAAATCTAGACGAAAAATAAGGATACTCTTGGAGAGGTTCCAGTTTTTCAAATTATCATCTAAACCAGAGTGTCGATTATAAGATCTTTGCAAATACAAGCCAGTATGTCCTCTAAGCAAAGAGAGACGAAACCATCAGTCGGAGGTTCCCACCGATCCATACAAGATCTATTTCGCCTCGACGAACGAACAATCGTGGGTACGTGAACTGGCCTCACATTTGTTTCTTAAGCACAAACAGAATAACAAGCACAATGATAGTTACCGGTGGAGGTGGTGTCGTCGGGCTCGAGGCTGCACGATCTATTCTCGAAACCGGCGGCGACGTGGTTTGTCTAGACCGCCAGGATGAACCTCTTCCAGAGCCATGGAGTGCGGAACCCCTTCGAAGTATTGTAATATACCCACCTAACATTAATTTTCTGTTCTATTTTGAATAGAAATCGTCGAGAAAACTGCCGCCAAACACGGAACAAAAGCCTGGTACTATCAATGTGATATCACAAAAGAAGAGGATGTCAAGCGTGCTTTTGCCAGTGCAGTCTCCGGAGCCCGCTTCAAGCTACGTGGACTTCTCTGTTGTGCAGGAATAAGCGGCGAAGGTCCATCTTTGGACTTTCCTATTGAGCAACTGCGACGAATTGTGGACATCAATATAGCCGGAACTTTTCTATGCGCACAAGCAGCCGCTCGAGAAATACAAAAGCATGGAGAGCCCGGTAGCATCGTGCTCATTGCTAGTATGAGTGGGCATGTATACAACAAAGGAGTTGACACCACCGCGTACAACTCTTCCAAGGCCGCCATCGTCCAGATGACGCGCTCTTTGGCTGCCGAATGGGGTAGTCGGGCAGGTATTCCCCTGATCAGGGTTAACTCAATTTCACCGGGGTACATCAACACTCGGATGTCGATTGGCTCGATGTCGGAACCTGGTATGCAAGAGCTATGGACAAGTGGGAACATGTTGTTGCGGATTAGCGAGGCGCACGAATACCGCGGTGCAATCATGTACTTGCTGAGTGATGCGAGTAGCTATATGACTGGAGCTGATATGAGAGTTGATGGAGGACACACTGCTTGGTGAATTTTATCTAGGAATAAATTATATCGTGAAGTCTACAGTAATTAATTATGTCCGCTCGACTTCCTTTGTACTAGCAACACTGAGGACACTTTTCTTTAACCAGTCGTGCGCCTCTTGGTATATTTTCTCGCGCTTTTCTTTCGGCACTGCAACATCTCCCAAATCTCCAAGGCCGTGTGTAAAGCCATGGGAGCAGCCCGTGGCCAGTGTCCATTTGTAGTTTCCTTTCTCAAAACTAGTTTTCAACTGTTCCACTCGATCGTCCAACCCAGCCAAGCGGTGCATCATGAGCTGTGCTTCCAATCTCAGCATATCCCATTGTGCCCCAATTATGTAGATCCAAGGAGGAAGATCTTCCGGTTTTGCATAGCAAGGGCTCAACAGTGGGTCCCGCCGATTCTGTCCGGGAGAGACGTATCCCCAATCGAAAAACCACGCGGAATGCTCCAGCGCATCTCTTGGGCCATCGGTGTACGGCCTCGCGGCCAACTTCACGTTTGCTGGGTACCCAAAGTCCACAACAGGATAGTATGCCACCGTTGCTTTGATGATTCCCTTGAGGCCTGGCAACTGTGCCGCTGAAAGTGCCAGGTTTCCCCCTGCGCTGAAGCCGCCAATAGCTACTCTGGATTTATCGATTGGTAGCAGTTCATCTTCCAAAACGGCTGTAACAACGGCGGCGATGTCATAAGTAGCCGTGGGGAAAGGGTGTAGAGGAGCTTTGCGATAATTCAAGCTCACCACTAGCATCCCAGTTCTTTTAGCCCAGGACACACAGAATCGGTCATCAAACTGCGCGTCACAAAAAGCAAAGCCGCCGCCATGAATGTCCACGTAGAGCGGTAATAAGCCCGGAGTGCTTTTCGCATAATAATCCGGAGGAAAAAAAATTCGGGTTTCCAAATTCGGTCGACACGGATATCTTTTGGTCAGTGTGGGACGGTTTATAGCATTGGGACGAAAGAAAAACCGAGCGACGATGAAAAAAGTCCTGGCGATGGATTTGAGGAGCCATAGTCTAACAAAACAATTGATCCTGTGCAAGAGTGACGACTGCTTCTTCGGAAGAGGTGGCAGGTCTTCGGCGGTGGTTTTCTGTCTCGCTGGTTCTACGTAACCAGCTGCCGACTGCGTCGAGCCGAATGATTCTATGGCCATACTTAAAATTGGCTTTGGGCACGTTGGGTTCCCAGTGCTGAGTCTGGATCGCTAGAAAATGAAAGATGTTGCGATCAAACTCGATTTATACTATTCCACTTTCGTCGTAGTGGATTGTTCCCCTCACTTTTTGTGGGCTATCGTAACAGTTGATGCTGCGCGCATCGACAGGGCTCTAGCTTAATATATTAGGTTTGAATTAATTTTAAAAGTTTCAATGGCTCTATTATTTTTATACAAAAAACACACCTAGATACTGCATTGAACGTGGAGGATTCATAGATAGTGTAGTCTTAGATATATTCCGCTATGAAGTAATTGCTTAAACGGTCAATTGATATCACCATATTTAATTGATATGGGTTGATTGAAGGATTGAAATTGAATCTACATACAAATAAAGCACTAAACAAAGGTCTGAACTAGTTTAACAATTGTGAGAAATACTCCAATACTCGCTCCAGAACTACTGAAAACTGACGATGCGGCGCCAGTCTGGTCAGAAGCGGCCACAGTGGACGTGGGAGATAATCCGGACTGTTTGATATATATTAGTTTCGCCGTCAGATGTTCAAAAAATATCAAAGGTAATAAATAGCAGGAAAGAGGTTGTTAACGTCAAGCGAAAAGAGGGGAGACCCTTACAGAGCCGGTAGCAGACGCAGTAGAACCAGAACCCGTGGCTGACAATGCCCCCACACTAGTTGGAGTAGCAGCAGCTGTTGTTGTAGCAAGGACAGACGAGGTTAATCCGGCGGCTGTACCTGTAGAGCCAGGGCCAGTTGCCGTTGCCGCAGAAGCCGAAGAGGGGCTAGGCGTAGCACTATCACTGCATGTCTTTGCTGCACTTGCGACCTCATCTCCGTAATACTGCCAAATATCCTCTGTGAGAGCACATTCTAGACAGGCTTCCAAACCCGAAGTGAAAGTGGAATTTGAGCAGTAATTGTCTGTGCGCGAGATGAGAATTGCGTTGCCTGTCGATTGTGATGGGTTAGCAGGAAGATTCCAGATATTGATCTTCTCGTTTTCTTGAAGTATTAAGGTAAGGAATACCGCAGTTGGCGTGACACTCGTAAAGAGGAGTTCCGGGTGCCACCTCTTGGCGTCTTTCAGCGCGTAAGTTCCCTGGCAGTTTAAAAGCAACACTGCAAAGTAGAAAGGCGAAAAAGGTAAAGATTTGAGAAACCCTCATTGTGAATCTGGCGTCGGTGTTGCGTTACTTCAGTAAATAAAAAAGCGCAATATAAAACAACCCAATGCAATAAAAGGCGGGCATGTAACTGACAATGTAGAAAAGGTCGGTTATAAACCATCCACGTGAAAGCCTCCATATACTAAACACGCAAAAGGCGGCGCCGAAAGTCGGAATCTGCCGAGTCATGCTTTGACCATGGGTGGCCTCATGCGGATGCAATACTCACCGATTAGTGGATGTAAAATGTAGCGAAGGAAGTCTTTGGGGTTAAGGTTACATGGAAAACCCGGAAATGGTGCATTCTAGAGTTATCTGATCCGAAGAGACCCACCTAGAGAGACCATTTGCACTACTTATTGGCTGTGTTAAAAGAGGGGCATATATTAGCCAATAGTAGACTGTTAGATCATCTAATCTAATCTTATCTGATTCTTTCCCGAGTTCGGAATCAGCCGACTCGACTCGCCAAAAGGGAAATCCTCGCGGAATGGACATAATAGCCGGGCATCTAATGCTTAATTAGTGGCTTGACTGTTGCTACATTGACTAATAGGCTAATCGATTCAACAAGTAGCCAACGCACTACTCGTTGACCTATGCGGGTGTGTGTCTAGGCCTTGTCACATAAGTTCTACCTCCGATGTTCGCTAACTTGGAGGGGTACTAGGCGTGTATTTACAGCCAGAATTCCCGCGTACTTTTTCTATCTTTCCAAATTATAACCGAATCATGAGGACTATTCAGATTTTGCCCATTGTGTGCTTGTTGAGCACCACCGTCGTAGGCCAGATGGATGATAACATGGGCCCGGCTGCCTTTCTATGGCCTTCCGATAGAGCCTTTTCAGAAGCTAATGACAATACTGCACCATGCGGGTCAGCCGCTGGTGTGTCGAATCGAATGGATTTTCCAATGAGTATGTATTCACTCGAACGAATCTGGAGTTGAAGGATGAAAATTTGACGCAGTTAGGCAACGGTGCGGTTGCTATTGTTTTACAAGACGAGTCTTATAATATAAATTTAGCCGTCTCTTATGATAGCAGTAAGTCTCTCCGCTAGCACTAACCCTATACCTTGTCCGCTGACCACCAACCCTTGTAATCAGATCCAACCAGCGTCGACAACTTCACCACTCTCGTCTCCTCCAAGAGCTTTCCGGAGCTCGATGCTGGTCACGAATGCTACTCAGTTCCCAATGCGCCCTCGAGCGTGTCTTCAGGCTCCAACGCGACATTGCAGCTGAGCTACATTTCCGAAGGCGAAACTGATACCAACAAAACTTACTATGTCTGCGCGGACATCACTTATGTGCCATTAACAGACTTTACGACGGACATTCCGTGCTTCAATGTTTCCATTGACAATCCCACTGCAGTGACAAGTTCTCTAGCAGCTGGTGCGACGGCTACATCTACCAGCTCTGCTTCATCGTCGCCTTCGTCATCATCAACAGGTGATGGTGGAAGTAAACTCTCTGGAGGTGCAATTGCCGGTATCGTGGTGGGATCGGTAGTCGGCGGTTCTCTCATCCTGGTTGCGTTGGCCTTCTTGTGGCGGCGCAGCCAGCAGAAAGCACGGCGAGACAAGAACGTTGCGTTGAAAATGAATGAGCTCACAAGTGTGCATCGGTCGGATCATTCTGGAGAGAGGAATTAACGTTTGCATTTAACTTACGATAGCGACTGTCCAAATTAGTCAGCTCAATATATGCGTAGTTTCGTGCTGAGATTGAGTGACTAAATGTTGTACCAGTAAGCTTCAAGTGCCTAAGACCATCTTGGTATATTCCTTGAGTAACACCGTGTAAAATGGCAAACAGGTGGCTAACTAGATATGTTGGTGCGGAGGCCTCTACATACAAACCTTACCAAAACTAGTTCTCTTGAGGTTCTCTAGTCTTTGCCACAGGTATTTTCTTTAAAAACCTTTGTTCCTATTTGGGACTAGTTTCCTAATTGGGTCAGTGTTATATAAGAGGGGATACACTACTAGAAGCGATGTAAGCGATCAAGTTTATATACACCTTACCATATAAACTTGATCAATATATTCTCAATTTGAAGATAATAAAATCTAAACGAGTTAATTCTAAATTCGGCCTAGTCCTAGAGGATCCCACATTAGAATAAAAAATTCTCTTTCTCAATTTCTCTCCCTTCTCTTCCCGTCTTTCCATCTCATACCTCTATCCCAAAACCTTGTCAAATCTCATCCAAATTTTATCCTAAAACTATGAGATGTCTGTTCATTTTCTTTGCTAACACGTTTATCATTTCGTTGCACCAGAAAGTGTTGGTGTCTGCCTACCATAAATTTATTTCTCGAGCGGCCCTCCGTCTTTAAAAAAATACGATCAGGTAATCGACTTGATGGATGAGCCAACGGTTCAGTAGCGCTCTCAAGCAAATCCAAGTGAGTCTCAGAACCATTTATCCAGAGGTCGTGCAGCGATGGTTGAATACTGACGAAATGAAACAGATGATTGACACGCCCAGGGAACCGCTACTTCATCCAAGCGCCTTTTAGATAAGGATCATCAATATACTACAACGGTCCCCCTCTCGTGGCCGTTTTCTTCGTCTACTGACTCGTATCAATTACAATGAGTCGGTCAGTAGTTGGATTCTATCGAAGCCAACTATGAGTCTGGCTTCGCATGTGTTGAAAACCTGGCAACCATACCGTTGCCACCATACATGACACCCCGGGAAGAAAGGAAAGAGATCCCTGATTCTCAAGAGGGGAGTGAATTGTTCAACCAGGAATAGTCCGAGTGCGATATGGCCCTTGGCGAGAGCGATCTTGGTGATGACAAACGCCTTGTTGAATCCGCATGTCCTGGGTTGGATGGGCCAGCCTATTCATTCTTAGACGCAGTGGTTTTTTCGTCAAAGCCATGGATACCCGCTTACCCAATTACTCGGCAAGACCATGATCGCTCTGAATCCCCCGTGCCCCCTAAGAAGAAGCAGCGTACTGGTGTTGAGAGGTTCTTGGACATTGCTGCTGGCTCGGATGGGGAGTCTCAGGATGGCTCTGGAGACGATGATGATTCGATGAGCGCGTTTTTTAATAATGATGAAGATGTCAACTCCGAAGGATCTTTTGATAATAGTGATGTGAACACTGGACTCATCTTGAAATCTACTGAGGGTAGTCTTGAGTCCGAAGGAGATGAGGATAGTGATAATGAGCACGACAATGTGTCTTCCTCTGGTCTGGTGCGTGGTGAGAAGGGGGCTGTAGGGCTCCCATGTCAGCGTTGTATCCGCGCTCTGAAGACTGAGTCCACGTCCGCGTGTGTCTTCGTGAGCAATTACGAGCCTTGCCAGAGGATATGCAAGAAAGATTCTCGCCTAGCCTGTTTGCCCCAGGTCTCCATGCAAGAAGCAGCTCAAGTGGTCGCCTGGGTAAGACAGTATCCATCGGATGAGAGGCAGTAAGTTCAGTCTGCGGAAAGCCAACTTTATTTGGAGACTTATAACTGATCACCCTCATAGGCGCGTTCTCGCCGTTAGCATGCCTTTGGTAGTAGAATTATGCAGCTACGCATTCCTCGTTAGTATCGACCTGGATTCATCGATCAATTTTTGGATATGCATCTTCCAGCAATCACTAGTAACGTACAGTTACTGTTTGAAAAGGAAAGGTAGTCAGTAGACGACTTCCCCGATCTTGTTTCAGAGTTCCCGGTAGATGGAACAGCCCGATGGGCATATATGCCAATTTCTTTCTATGCGAGCAGCGGGGTGTTGAAAGAATTATGGGCTATGTCGGTTCTACATTTGATTTACATAAACAGATCCGTGAGCATCGAAGAATCACAAACTACACACTTCGGAACCTTCCTAAGGTCACAAAATCTCAGGGCATTATAAGTTCATCTGTCGCGATGATGTTTAGCCCAATACTGCGGCTATCGCCGTCTTTGAGAATTCAATCGAAAAGGAGCTACTTACTTCTTCTACTGGAAGGAATTTTTATGGCCTTTTTTTCCACTCCGGCCGCCGCCATATTAATTCTTAACCTGAAAACCCTTGAACTTTCTTTCTTCAATCCGAATGGGTAAGTCATCCCTATTCAATCTATCTATCATCATCATCTACAATCTCCCCCTCTTTCGTAGCAGAATTATAGCGATAACGATCTTGATGCTGATCAATTATTTACAGCTTTCACTGTCGAAACCCATGGCGCTGCCCCTACCCCTGACGGTACCTCTCTCGCCCCAAGTGGATCGGTTATACAACGAAGACATCCGGAGGTCCTCCGCAGGAGATCTATGATATTATCGATGGTATGGCACAATCATTGAAGAATTAAACTTCAGCTATCCAGAAATGACCTTTGAATGATCCATTTCCTCATTCTGCCTTTTCCAAAGAATCGCCATGCGTGAAATGTCAGAAAATAGCTTGGCCCAGAGCAGCGATGCACGGCTGGAGCGAAAGTCGGAACGCCTTTCTTTAAATCCGGCCGGTATCTCTGATTACTGCAGAGTAATCCAAGAGTATGCTATCTTTATTATAGACGAACTGGCTGTCTTCGCGATATATCAATCTGGACTACGTCTAGGATGCCAATGAAAGAGGCGGGCCTGTGGAGTACCATTATTACGGTGCGGTCAAGGACATTCGTGTGACAATATTTCAATGTTAGCAGGCGCAAGTCAGGAAAAGTTCCTTATTATACAAGACATGAATGTACTATGAAAGATGTGGCGCGGCGCGGCTGCAAGCCGTAATAAAAGTGAAGAGGTTTCCGGGATTTGTAGGTAATGTCGGTGTCAGTACACCATAGATTGACTGCCCAGGGAACCTTTTTTCTTTTGCTGCAGCTGCCAAGAAGTAATTTTTTAAATACAAATCAAAATTTGAGCCAAATGTGTATGTTTCTCTAAGGTTTAGTAACTAATTGTGGTCGTAAGCCACCTATATCACATCGGAGGGCTCCCCAAACTGATTAAATAGTCTGCTGGCTTAAGAATCGTGTGTAATTAGGGAGATTGGATATCGCGCTTCTCTCCGACGTTTAGCTTACTGCAAGAAAGCTTAAACCCCGGAGCTCCCCCGGATTCCCCACATTTCCGTCTGCGCGGAAACTCTACGTACGTATATAAATCGAACGGAATTGCTACCGATTTAAATCTCCATTTCTTACCAAGTACACGCGCAAACATGGCAGGCAACACTGAAAGAGACTCTTTGGATATCAAAAAGGATACAGCAACTTTAGAGTATGTACCGTTGGAGGATCCCTGGGGTTTCTCGCAAAGGTCTCAGGAATGGCACCAAGCATACAACAAAAAACTCCTTCGCAAGATTGACTTGCGAATGCTACCGTTGCTGGCCTATATGTTCTTGATGAACTATCTCGATAGGAGGTACGCTTTTCACACCAACTGCACTTCATGAGCCGGCCGAACTGACTTTTCTTCCAAGCAATCTTGCCCAAGCACAACTAGGCGGACTTAGCGAGGATATCGGCCTTCGTGGCACTCAATTCAATACGGCTACATCGATTTTGTTCGTTGGCTATCTGCTCATGCAGCTTCCATCCAACCTCATTTTCACTCGATTGCGACCGGCAATCTACTTACCAACTGTCATGATCATCTGGGGGGTAATATCAGGTTGCCAGGCGGCTACAAACAGCTTTGGCGGACTTCTGGCGACAAGATTCTTGCTTGGATTTGCTGAGGCGCCTTATTTCCCCGGTGCAGTCTATTTGATGTCAACCTGGTATACACGCAGTGAGCTATCCCAACGATTCGCCTATTTCTACGCCGGGCCTGCCTTGGCCAATATGTTCGGCGGACTAATTGCTGCGGGAGTGCTACGTGATATGCAGGGATACAAAGGCCTGCAGGCTTGGCGATGGCTTTTTATCATCGAGGCCATTATGACTGTCTCTGTTGCCGCCTTTGCCTTCTTCGTGCTCCCTAACTTTCCCCATACAACGACATGGCTGAGCGAAGAGGAGCGTGCTTATGCTGCTTGGCGGATTGCATCTGACATAGGTGAAGCCAGCGAGCACGATGCCGAGGAAGAACAAACGAAAAAATCCTTGTTTCATGCTGCTAAACTAGCGATCATGGACTACCGCACTTGGGTCTTCGTTTTGATGCAACATTGTGTGCTACTCTCGCAGACGGTGACTTTCTTTTTCCCATCCGTGGTAACCACACTAGGGTACGACAACATAAAAACCCTGCTACTCACTGCGCCCGTCTGGGTAGCAACTTTCCTGCTGAATATGTTTGTTCTATGGTCCGCTTCTCGGACAAACGAACGCTGTCTGCATCTGTGTCTGTCAATGCTTCTCACCATCATTGGCAATATCATGCTCATCACCATCCATCTCCGAGGCCCACGCTTCCTTGGAATGTTCTTTATGGCAATGGGAGCCCAGCCCGCGTTTATGATCGTCCTGACTTGGATGTCAAACACCTTTCCAAGACCACTGGGGAAACGAGCGGCCGTGACTGCGATCGTCAACATGATTGGAAACACGTCGAACATCTACGGGGCCTACTTGTACCCGTCCAGTGCCGCGCCGCAGTATGTATCTGCCGGAGCGACCATTGCTGCCGTAGGGGTTTTGTGCATTTCTCTTGCGGTGGTGATGCGGTTTATCCTCATACAGGAGAATAAGAAGCTGGATGAGATAGAGCGAGAGGGCATCTCTGCTGCGCCTGGGTTGACTGTGAAGGACCGAGAGAGGAAAGACCTGGCACGGACAGGGTTCCGGTATATATATTGATTTAGAGTTATTGATGAAAACCTTGACAACTTGATCCTTTACGGAAGAATCTCCGCGATGCATTTTGATGTAGCTCCGCCGCCGCTAGACCTAATCGGGTGGCACAATTTGGCTTACGGTATTTGAGCCAATAGCGGGTGCGGAAGGATATGTGGCTCACTCCTATCTCCGGCCCTGCACTGTCGTTATTTGCCGCACAACCATAAGCCAAGTCAAGATGAAAAGTTTTTGTGTTGGCGCCACTTCCGGTGTTAGATCGTCTAATCGATGCCCGTCAAATTACATGGAGCTGTGGAGGAGCAAGACGCTTCAAAATACTTCCAGTCACGGAATTCCGTGACGTCGTGTCTTATGTCCGCCTATCGCCGTTACATGTATAGAGGCGTGGGAAAGCTTTGCATATAAATACCTTGGATTGGCATCGAAATAAAATTGAATTATTCGGCCCAAGCAATTAAAATTGAAAAGAATAGTATCGGACCTTCTCAAGTGTCAGCATCACTTTTGTCGTTGACTATCTTTGAGACCATCAAATAAATATATCTCGTATAGAATTCAAACATGCCTCAACGACACAAGTTCAACAAACTCGAGGGCGCTCGCGTCTTGGTTCTTGGAGGAACATCAGGTATCGGTTTCGCCGTCGCTCAAGGCTCTCTCGAATATGGCGCCTCAGTCGTCATTTCTTCTTCCAACCCCCAAAAGGTTGAAAGGGCCGTATCTCGCCTCCGCGAGGGCTATCCCGAGCTCTCATCGCGCGTCTCTGGCCAGGCATGCGACCTATACAACATTCCGACAATGGAGGCCAGCATTAACTCGCTTTTTACTTTCGCCACCAAAGACGGAAAGAAGATCGACCACCTCGTCAACACAGCCGGCAGCCCTGGTTACGCCCCGTCGCTATCTGAAATCACACCTGAGCAAATCGGGACCAGTGATCGGCTTGCCGGTATTATGATGCTTGCTAAGCATGCTCCCAAATACATGGAAACCGGGCCTCAGACGAGCATCACCCTAACAACTGGGACCATGCTCTTCAAGCCGGTCAAAGATTTCGTCACCGCTATCCCATGGGCTGGTGCAGTCGATGCAGCCTCGCGCGCGCTCGCTATTTCGCTGGCACCGTTGCGTGTCAATGCAGTGGCCCCTGGCGCCATAGATACCGAGCTCTTGCAATCGATGGGCAATGGAAATGAAGAAATAAAGGAGGCTACATACAAGCTGTTCCGGGATACCAACTTGCTAGGTACCCTAGGACGGCCGGAGGATACTGCCGAGGCATATCTGTATCTGATGAAGGATCGATTTGTTACTGGTCAAACTATCCTGACCGATGGTGGAAGACTCCTCAAGTAGAAGTTCTTTGGGATGCCGGCCACGAGGATGTGTGCTGAGAGGGGAAATCATGAGTAGTAATCATAGGAGAATTCCACAAGGAAAATACAAACTATATCATTAAAACTGTGCTCCGCGTACAATTTTCACAATTTTCACATTCAGTTCCCATTTAACACGAACTAAACTGTATACGCCCTGGTTCAACTATTATTGTGTGTCGGAAGATCTCGCCGGGCATGCGGCCCGCGCGGCCCGCTACGATATGAACCGGTTCTTATTTAATATTATTTGAACCCTCCACACCAGTCGCATACTTGAATGAAAAGGGAAAACAATGATATTTATATAGTGTATAACATCATGGAAGTTAGCAAAAAAGACGAAACGACATTGCAATCACCAGCCATAAACACAGGCTTAACGAACGATGCTTCTAGAGACTTGGAGAAATCTACCGCAGAGCGGGGTGCAATTGAATCAACAAACGAACGAACCAAGCCCAAAGGATTTTTGCCATTTTTAGCATTAGTGTCAATTCCAGACAATGCAAAGAATGCGGATCGTCGATTGAAGCTTGGCCTCACTTCGATTATTTCTTTGGCGGCCATGGCAGCTCCACTAGGAAGTACAATTTTGATGCGTATGTAATCTTCCATCACAGAAATTCCATATTCCATATCTGCAGAGTAACTCTAATATACCATATAGCTGTTTTGAAAGACATTGCTAAAGACTTGGACTCAACTCCTACAGTTGTCAATTTGTCGGTTGCTTTCTACTCCCTCGCGGTAGCCTTCACACCTCTATGGTGGTCCTATCTCTCTGAGCAATATGGTCGCCGAGCCATTTATTTGATCTCCTTTTTTCTGTTAGCAATCTTCAACATTTTGGCTGCTGTCAGTGTTGATATTGGCATGTTCATCGCCACTCGTGTCTTGGCTGGTGGAGCCTGCGCCAGCGTTCAAGCTGTTGGAGCAGGTTCTATTGCGGATCTCTGGGATGTTAAAGAGAGAGGAAAGGCTATGGGAATTTTCTTCCTTGGGCCAATGCTTGGTCCCCTTATATCGCCAATAATTGGAGGTGCTGTCGCTATCAAATGGAACTGGCGCAGCACTCAATGGGTCATGGTTATCTACGGCTTTTTGGTCTTCCTTTTGGTCCTTTTCTTTCTCCCAGAGACATCAAATATGGAAAGTCGTCAACAGAAAACCACTACCACGGAGAATGAGAAGCAGCAAGGCAAATCTGCGACGCGGTGGATATTCACAGTCATAAATGTGATTATTGCTCCAGTTAAAGTGTCTCGCTTGTTACGTTTTATGCCAATCCTGATCACCGTTTTCTATACCGGCATAACCTTTGCGAGCTACTATCTTGTTAATATCACCCTACAGACGGTTTTCTCATCTTCGCCGTACTCTTATTCTCCATTGATTGTTGGTTTGCTCTATACGCCGAGCGCTTTGGGTGCAATTATTGGCTCAGTCTTGGGCGGGAGGTGGACGGATTATATTATGAATCGAGAAGCGACAAAAGTCGGTCGATATGATGAAAATGGGAATATCCAGTTTCTTCCCGAAGACCGCCTGCGAGAGAATGCTTGGATTGCAGCGTTTATATACCCCGCGGCCTTGGTATGGTTTGGATGGACGGCCGACAAGCATATCTTTTGGTTTGTACCGGTAAGTCGTTCTCGTACCAAGCACGTAAAAACAGTTAACTAAAATATATCCAAAAAAAATACAGTGTCTCGCCACGTTTTTCTACAGTTTCGGGATGATGCTAGTCTCCAACGTTATGACCACAATGCTCACAGAGTTTGTGCCCAAACGCTCGAGTACGGGAGTAGCAGTCAATAATCTCTTGCGCAATTCATTAGCTTGTATTGCGCTCGTGGTTGCTGATCCGCTGGCTAATGCTATTGGCACCGGGTGGTTGCTAACGATGGCTGCGTTCATTTGCTGGCTTAGTGGTCTTGTACTCATTCCGATGAGGTTCTATGCAGACAGATGGAGCAAAGATATGGCCGAGAAGCTTCCAGCGCTTTCGTTATAGTGTTTCATCATTCTGGTTGGCAAATTTTCATAGATGGTCTAATTAAATCAAGCTCGTTTCTGTATAGTATAAATAATGAATATCCCTACCCAATAGTATCATTGATATAGATAGTATATGATCGCACAAGCTTATTCGCGATTGGTTTACGCTTGTTGAACCGTGCGTTGCGGCTCAGGCAGCAGTCAACACTCCCAACAACAGCCAGTAAACAAACAAAACGCGTCGCAGCCACAATCAAAATAGGAGACTACAAGGCGTCTGTGGCCTCGATTTTAGTGAAGTCAGCGAACACACAGCCGCAGTTCTGTATTTCCAGCCTACTTTAACGCAATATCCCGCCCGAAATGGACAGATTTTACCTCGAAAATGCGGCTCAATACCGCAACATGGTCCAGGCGTTCAACACCACGCCGGTGCCACGGCCAAAAGAGTCAGCCTCAGAGACAACAAGCCCAGAAATGATTGTCAGTGCCAGGATCCGGCCTCTGCTGGACGAGGACATTGCTGCTGGGTTTCCATGTGCTGTCTACCCACGGTCTGCGCAAATCGGCGAGGCTGGTGTGGTAGACATTCACGATCTCTATAATCACCCGAGGGGGCGGCCTATACTCAAGGTATGATAGAATTTAAAGGGTTTATATCTGAGGCTTTACTGATCACATTGCTCAAGTCCTTTAAATACAAGGTGGACAGACTATTCAACTCACAGGCAACCACCGAAGAGATTTACGAAGATGCCGTAGAACATCTTGTTCCGTTTGCCTGGAATGGCGGTATTGGAACTTTTTTCGCCTATGGCCAGACAGGCTCCAGCAAAACTTTCACCGTCAGCCATTTAGAAAAACTCGTGACCGCATCCTTGATGGACGGCAGTCTCGAGGGCCAAAGGGAAATGTACATGACCATCATCGACCTCGCCGGAAACTCGGCCTACGACTTGCTTAGCTCCCGAAAACCCATCTCAATTCTTGAAGATTCCTTTGGAGTGACTCAACTGGCCGGGGTAACCGAGCACCCGGTAAAGGACCGAGACGAAGTGATGGATTTAATTGAACGAGCTGCATCCTTCAGACGGACTGCACCGACCCTGAAGAATGACGCTTCGTCTCGCTCACACGGTATCTGTCGCATTCGTATCAGAAACCCAGCTACAGGGTCAGATGGACTTTTGTATCTGGTTGATCTAGCCGGGTCCGAAGCTGCTCGCGACGTCGCAGTTCACGGAGCTGACCGCATGCGCGAGGCGCGTGAGATCAACATGAGCCTGTCAGTGTTGAAGGACTGCATTCGCGGTAAGGTCGAGTCAGATGCCATCGCATTGTCGGACATGCCCAAGTCAAAGCAGAAAAAGCCGCGTGTGCCGTTCCGGCAAAGCGCACTGACAAAGGTCTTGAAACACGTTTTCGACCCTACTGGCCGCCGAGCCTGCAAGACGGTTGTTATAGCCTGTGTAAATCCAAGTCTGGCTGATGTGTCGCCAAGTAAAAATACCCTGCGATATGCCGAAATGCTGCGTGTTCTGGTTCCGACGAGCACAGCTCCCAAGGAATCTAACCCAATGGCTCCCATGGCTTGGACGAATGCACAAGTAAAAGCCTGGATAAGTAGAAACGTAAGATTCTAAACTTTTTTTTTCCATTCTTTTTATGCTAACTCCTTGCTAGTCAGGTGTCCCTCCAATCGACTCTGCTGTGCTGGCTCCTACGGAGTCAGGCGCTCAACTACTTCGCCTGCCAGCCGTTAACTTTGAACGGCGATGCTTAAAGACACCCGGTGTCAGCACGCAGCAGGCAAAAGCGTTTAGGTCAAAGTTGTGGCAAATGCATGTTGACTCACAGCGTGCCGGCGACAAGTCGAATACAACGCAGTCAAACTCCAACGGGTCGACTGACCCTGACACCATACTTTCTCGGCTCGTATCGTCGAGCCGAGACTCCAATCCCACCGCCTCAGAAATACCATTCAAAGATCGCATTCGCCCGAGCATGGTTGTTAGCTGGAATGAGCAGCCTGGTCATGACTCCAAGATCGACATCCCTGGTGACATTAAATTGGCTACCATACTTTGTCCTGTTGCAGCGGTACAAGAAACCGCCAAGGGAGCCTTTGAGCAGGCATTGGATCTTACGGGAAGGGATACGAGTAATGGCACGCAGTATTTGTGCGCGCTAATAACGCCGGGGCAAACGCCAGATTCTTATGAGCTCAATCTATGGCGACAGATTATCATCGATGTGAGTATGATGGAAAATGAAGTTATCCTTGAGTATGATGCGGGGACCAGGTACTACTATATGTCTGTTTAGCCGAAGATACATGGAAGGATACACGTAATATAGTTAGATCCAAGTCTTTTCTTCAGAGTTTAGATACGGAGGATAAATTCAACATCTACAACACGAATTAGCCTATTACTATATTACATCAAGGCCCAAGGATTAAGAATAAACGAATCAAATCGTAGCTATAGATCGCTTATTTACTCTCTGCATCACGAGTCATAACATAAGGGCGCTCGGCTTGCTATCCGACAATGCGGGGAAAGATACGCAGTCTGACTGGTCAATGTAAATGCGGGGAGCGCTCCCAAAGCGGGCATCGGAGAGAAAACCTTGTCCCAAACAGGCATCGGATACCAGCCCGCATCTCGTCGCCACCCTGATTGGTAACCAAGCAATTGAACGGAGAATCCCCGTGGGGTTTATTAGTCTCCGATCTCTCTCCAAGAAATATCGATCGTTCATCTACTGCAGCTGTCTTTTACGAATTTCTTTAAGAAAAAAGACAACAATGGAAGCTCCCGAAAAACTAGATCCCTCGTGCCACATTGAGCTGTCGACAGCCGGGCTACAGGGAGTCGATGCTGAGCGACAGGCCATGTCGGTCGAGTTTGCCTCGCGCGATGCCGACTGGCACAATGCGAACACGAAGAAACTACTACGGAAGATTGATTTGCATCTGCTACCGTGGGTTGTGCTGATGTATTTGACGAATTTCCTGGATAGAAAGTATGTTTCCTCCGTGCTTATTCAAATTCGACGTGCTAATGACGGTTATAAAAATGCAGTGCACTTGCACAGGCGAGGCTGGGAACTTTGGAGCAGGATTTGGGCTTGAAGGGAACGGAGTATAACACAATTACATCGATTTTATTCATTGTGAGAGAACTCCTTCGCTATCAAGTTGGGAAAGGTGGTCTAACGAATTAGGGCTACATTCTACTTCAACTTCCTTCAAATCTCCTCCTGACCCGCGTGCGACCCTCCTTGTATCTGTGCGGAACCATGGCTGTGTGGTAAGCTACTCCTGAATAACGTATATTCGACGCCTATTTAACGCGAGCCAGGGGTATGATCTCGGCATTGCAATCAACGACTCAAAGCTTCGTCGGAGAGCTCATCTGCCGACTATTTCTCGGTGCAGCCGAAGCACCATTCTTCTCGTAAGTGCCATAATTCGATTTGAAAGATTTGGTTTATTGATATGCGAACAGAGGATGCATCTTCTTGATGTCGTCCTGGTACCGAGCCCACGAGCTGGCTCATAGAATCGGCTTGTTGTACGCCGGTGTGGCCCTGGCCAATATGTTCGGCGGTCTCATTGCTGCTGGCGTCCTTTCAGACATGGATGGCGCCCGAGGATTAGCTGCCTGGCGATGGCTTTTTATCATCGAAGGTTCCGCCACCACAGCAATTGCAGCGGTCGCAGTGTATGTCGTCTAGGTTACTTTTCTCTACAAACACAATAGCTTACAGAAGAAACAGGTGGATCATGCCGAACTATCCAAGCACCACGCGTTGGCTGTCGCTAGAACAGCGCCACTATGCCGAATGGAGACTTGCGCAAGATGCCGCTGGCGAAGTCGATGATCGATATGCAATCAGTCCGATAAAAGCGGTCAAGATGGCGTTCAAGGACTGGCGGCTGTATATGTTTATGATTATGCATCATTTAAATCTGCTGGCGCAGTCTTTTACGTATGTATCATTCCACTGTTCGAGATTGTTGTTCTAAACTGAACTAACAAATGTTAGCTACTTCTTCCCCACCATCGTCCAGTCTCTTGGGTTTCCCAATATCACCACCCTCTTACTCACCGTCCCTGTCTGGTTTGCAACTTTCCTCGTTGTCTTGATTGTGTCATACCACTCTTCGCGCACCAATGAGCGTAGCATGCATATTGCTGCGTGCATGATCGTGGGCGCAATTGGTAATATCATTGTCATTTCAACCGGAAACACAGGTGCGCGCATGTTCGCCATGTATCTGATTCCCATTGGCGTTCTACCCCCTTTCCAGATTATCCTTGCCTGGATCACGTCCAGCTTTTCGCGTCCACTGGCAAAACGGTCCGTTGTAGTGGCTATATGTGGCATGTTTGGAAATTCGGCGAGTATCTATGGCTCGTATCTCTATCCAAGCTCGCAAGGGCCGAGGTACGTGCCGGCCGGAATTACGCTGGCGTGCGTTTGTACTGCGTGTGCTGGGATGGCGATCATTATTCGGTTTGTGCTAAAGGCAGAGAATCGCAAGTTGGATGAAGAAGACGAGAGGAACGGTGTAGTTGTGAAGGGCTTCAGATACATTCTGTGATTGTGTGTATTATTAGGAGTGAAGAAGAAAAAAAGTCCCTTTCAAAGTTCAGGTTAATTTTGTGTTATCTGATTAACTAAATCTACTAAAGAATCTTCCAAGGCAATCCAATCATTCATGCTCAATACGGACTCGCAGTTGCGTGAGTCAATGTCAAACATCGGAGGCAGTTCCTGTATCTCCTCTGACGGATGCAGGCCAAGTCTCTCCTTGGCTATCTTCGCAAAAGCCGAAGGAGGAACCTTGTTCGGAGCAAGAATAAACCGCTCGCCCCTGGCTTGCGGATTCGTCAAGGCGAGGAGGTGCGCAAGAGCAACATCTCTCACATCGACCCAGTGCGGAAAGTCAATCAAGGGAAGATTATCCTTGGGACTCGACAGCGCGACACCCGAGGCAAGATGACAACTAAAGCTCAGCTTCTCGCGGGATACAGGCAGCAAATAAGGGCCGAGGATATAGGTAGGATTGACAAAGGATAGATCCCATGCTGGCTTATGTTCAGCCCACCAGTCCCATGCCCCGCGTTCTGCAACTTTCTTCGAGGTCGTGTACGTGACAAATGGACGATACCTTTCTGGCCACCTAGACAGATCAAGGGCAGGGTCGGCCGCGAGTTCGTAGGTCAATGGGTTCCAGTCCTTGGGAGTGTAGGTGTATCCAGGGCGCAGATCTTGCATAAGGTCAATGACGGACGCAAAAGAGCCTGTTATGACCACTGATTTCAGCTTATTGGCCTTTTCTGCTGATGCCAAAAGAGACAACGTTCCTCGTAGAGCGGGCTTCAGCACCTCGTCTTCGACATTGGTCGACCCAACCACCAGGGGCGACGCCACATGCGCTACATGTGTGCAATCTCGAAGTGCAGTGTCAAAGACCCCTTCCTGTGTGATGTCGGGGATTTGGATGATTTCCAATGACCCAGAGGCCACGTAATTTCCGAATACTGCTTGCAAGGCGGCTTCGGATGTAGCTGTTCGGACCGTTCCTCGAACCTTGACTGAAGGGATTCTCAGGAGTTGTTCGAGCATATGCTGAGCCACATGTCCATTGGCTCCGGTCACCAAAACGGTAGAGTTTTCTGGGAAGTTTAGAGCAGAAGACATTTTTGTAGCCTAATTGAATTTTGAAGACCGTGTCAATTAACTCCTGAGGTGATAGCCCGGTTTATATACACTCAACGTGTAAACTATGCCGGAAGCAGAATCGGAGGCAGTTCGATCATGTGAATACCTCCGTGATAAATCCGGTTCTGGTATACATGAAGTGTTCAAATGCCCAGCCACTACTATCGCCGAATTTAACTCCGTACATCACAAAGATAGATGCGGGGTGGGCCCGCACCAGACCCACACCAGATTCAGGTGTTAGGGTTAAATGTTGCATACAATGTCGAAAATACCTAATGACAGTTTTCAGTGGTATATTATTCTTAAGTCTGATTACTATAAAGTACTAGTACTCAATCTTCCCTCAGTTACTAGGGTCACACATGATTATGGTTTTGTCGTGTCATCTCTCTTGCAGAAATAGCATAATTATGCCTCCATTTGGTCATTTACCATTATCTTCTCTAGATCGATTAGTCTGATGACCCTTGCAGTGACCATCTCAATACATTGCTACCCACGACGTTTCCTATTATCAAAGGCAAATACCACAAAGTCCACCAGCCTGTGGAGACCATGAAGTCAGGATCTGTCTCTCAATGCGGGGTGGGGCCGCATGCATATCAAGGAATGGCTGGTATAAACAGCAAACACCCTCCTCAACCTTCCTCAAATTCTATTAAACTCAAAACCAGAAAATTTAAATCATGAGTCCCCCCTCTCCTAATCAAAATCTGCTCGGAAAAGTGGCTATAGTCACTGGGGCATCTCGGAGCATTGGAGCTGGAATCGCGTTGGGACTCGCAAGCAGAGGCGCCAAAGTCGCAATAACATACACCTCCTCAAAAAGCGATGCCAGTGCCAGCGACTTGGTGAAGCAAGTCGCATCAATGAGCCACCACAGTGGCTCTACAGCTGCAATCGCCATCAAGGCGGACTTGCGCATTCCATCATCAGCTGCAAGAATCGTCGAACAAACTACGAAGGCTTTTGGCCCGCATATCGACATTCTCGTGAACAATGCGGGTGTCGAGCTAGTAAAGCCGGTGCAGGATATTTCGACAGACGACTTTTCTTTTGTCTATGATTTGAACGTGCGTGCGCCAATGTTGATGCTCCAACAAGTCCTTCCGTTCCTCAGAACTCCAGGCCGAGTAATCAACATCGGCTCGGTGGGTGCGCGCTATGGATTCAAAGAGCTATCCACGTATTGTTCATCTAAAGCTGCCCTGGAGGGACTGACGCGCTGCTGGGCAGCAGAGTTGGGTGCGGCAAAGCACACTGTTAATACGGTAAACCCTGGTCCTGTGCAGAGCGAGTTGCTAGATAATATTCCTGCCGATATTGTTGATATGCAGCGCAAGAACACACCGGTTGAGAATAGGCTCGGTACAGTGGATGATATTGCTCAGGTAGTAGCTTGGCTAGCTAGTGAGGAGAGTCGCTGGGTTAGTGGTCAGGCTTTGGCAGCGAGTGGTGGATGGGTCATGTATTAAAACTGCCCATTCGTGTGTGATAAGCTCAAAGAACTAGATACGATTATACAAGATCTATATACGTATGGAGAGTAATTAATGTACAACTTCGAAAGAAACACATCCATCCATCAAGCCTTTTCGAGTACAGTGATGGCGTATCCCTGTCGCGCATCAAACACATGCACCTGTGCAATCTTCAATCCAGCCCGATCAACAATTTCATGCCACTTGCGGCTGGTTCGTTCGGCTCCTGCAAAAGCAACCATCATTGTCAAGTCTGCCAGTGTTGATTGCCAATAAGCTCCAGTATCGGGTAAAACAACCTCATCGAGCAATATCCTCGAGTCATGGCCAAGGGCATCCGCAAGCCGCATAAGAATCTTGACACAATCATTATCGGGCCAGTCGTGCAAAATGCGGCGCAAGTAGTAGAATTTAGCTCCTTGAACTGTTTGCGGTTCGAAAAAGTCTTGCGTGATGTATTCAATCCCATCCACGTGTTCAGCCTTCTCGATAGCTTCCGATAGGTCTTCCAATGTGAGCCTGCCATGGAGACCAGGGTATTTCTTAAGCAGCTGGAGGCATTGATGTCCATACCCACCACCCACGTCGACGAAAAACGGTGGCTCAGAAGGTGGTACAGTAATGGCGGATAGTGATTGGACTTGTTTCTCAAATAGATCAAACCCTTCGGCCCAGTTGCTTGACTGGAGAGATGTCATGACTACCTGCATTGAAGCGAAGAGCTTCGGGTGCTGTGGAAGCCACTCAAAGGGCTTCAGTTCGGTGTTGAATGCTTTCTGAAATGGAGTCTTGGCCGTGTCAGTGATGTTTTTGTAGCCAGTCTCCGCAAGGAAATCCGGTGTTGAATTCAGAATAGGGTTGATCAAGCAGGCCCTAATTTCCCAATGTTAGTCGGGGTTGGTCCCTGTTTTGCGGGTATAAATAAGGTAGTACTTACACATGGACTACCGCCGCTTCAACTTCATGATGGGCAAGAATATGAGTAAATTTTCCTGCGGTGTAAGTATCAATTCCTACTTCCTGGACATACCGGACGGAAGCAAGGAATCGTAGAATGCGGGCTATTCAAGATCGTAAATATTGGCAACAGTGCTCAGATAACGGCCACGTGAGAGTAAAATAAAACATACCAAGAAGTTCCGGGTCCGCACCGGTGTCCTGTGACAGCTGAACCACCGTCTTTGACGATCCCTTTTCGAGTGTAGCCAATTTGCGGAAAAGGCCGAGGTCGACGGCGATCTTGATCGATGTGACCTGAACAACCTACAATACGATTTCAGCACTTTGGCTCGTCAATGCATGCCAGTCAATAACAGGCAAGCTTACGGAGCAGTATATTCCAAAAACTTGCTCTATCGGGTCTTGCAATTCGACCTGAAGCTCATTCAGAGTGTTGAGGATCTTAAGTTGTTCCGCGGCATTGGCCTGGGCGGCGAGGCCCCGAATCTGGTCAGCGATGGAGTCCATTGTTCATACACAATATCTGGTATATCGAAAAGAGAAATCTATAGGGTGTCAATGAATGCTTTTCGACTTTATATACCTTCGCCCTTTTCCCGATGCGGACAGAATTAGGGCTAAATCCCTCCGCGGATGGAGCGGAACTTCCGCGGACTTTGCACCCGCTGATTGGCTACATTCTGCGTACCAGGAAAATTCTTACTGAGTTGGATTTCAATGGAGTTGTAAATGCTTCTGAATAAGAGTTGCTTTTCAGTACACTAATCATACACACCGAAAGGTCGCCGGTCCGGTTTCGGCTCGGGCAAGCAATCGTTTTTTTTGTTAATCTTATCAGATCTAGTGGCGACTCCGAGTGATCAGTTATTTTTAGCCGCCCCCGCGTTTTGTATCAGCGAACTTCATCGCCCGAGAAGGAGGAAAATCGAAATGGGCACTGGGGAGCGCAGGTCAGTGCCGCGTAACCGGCCAGTGTCGTGCTATTTCTGTCGTTCTCGCAAGCTTCGCTGCAGCAGACAGGCGCCCTGCTCCAATTGTTTGTCCAGGGGCATTTCCTGTACGCTGCAGCCATTCACGGCGCCAAACCCTTCGGAAAGAAGCCACATTACTTCATCCACACAGGCACCTGCTCGACCTACTTCTGATTCAGCATCAAACTCTGAGCTTCTAGCCCGCGTCCGGCTTCTAGAGGAGGTTGTTCTCCAACAAACCGAGGATACCCGTCATGGCCGTCCTAGAAAGCGTAGTCCACCAGCGCAGCCAATCCAGCGCCGGACAACTGTATCTCCCAATTACGGTGCTGCTTCTTCAGAAATAGAGGCAGACGTACTGAAAAACGTCTCTGTTAATGAAGGGCTGCTAGTAAGTTTCTCGTCACCCTTTTTTTATCAGGCCCCTTTTTTGAACAAAGGATATACCTGACAGCGTATGTTCATTTCTTAAATAACACTCCAAGACATTGCTCGGACCCATTAGAGTGACCTTTCGGGTCTGCTCCATCAAATACATCCCGGAATCACCATTGTACATATGGCCTTCCGGGGCAATACAGCAGGCCGTTGTCGAGCCAGTCAGATGTATATGGATTCCAAGACACGAAGAAGCAAAACATATGTTCGAGAAATATGCCCGAGACATAACATATATTCATCACGTCATACATACTCCGACTGTACGGGCCATGGTAGATCAGATCTACAATAAACTAGCAAAGGATGAGCCAGTGGAACCCCCTCAAATTGCATTACTTCTTAGTATCTTTGCCAGTACCACATACTCTTGGACATCTCTCGACTTGACTGCTCACCCTGGCCTTTTTGAGAACGTCGAAGAGGCGAATGCCCAGTCGCCGCTGTGGGTGAAAGGCTGTCTTGACCTGGTGGATCGCGCGGGCCGGTGTGCTTCTCGATCAGTAGAGAATATCCAGGCAATGATTATTGCTTTTTTCATGCTCGTCAATTTTGAGGGCATAACTCTTCGATACACTTCTTTGCTCAACCAAGCCATTTCAATGGCGCGCGATCTCGGTTTTCATCGCCTGGATCACTCACACCCTATAGCGAATACCGCGAGACCAACACCGGGCACCGTTGCAGAGGAAATTGGTCGCAGGATATGGTGGTATTTGTCGGCTACAGACTGGTACGCTTTCTCTGTATTTTTCTTCTCTGACATGAAGCTTTTGCTAATCATAAATAATTACAGGATGTACGTTTTTTTGTATCCTTTTTCTGGTATGAAGCTTTTGCTAATCACAAAGAACGACTAGGATGTCCAGGTACGCAAGCCCACACGAAGGCATATATACTATAATTCCACACCAGATCACCACTCGCAAACCATTTAACGCGAACGATGATGACCTATTCGATGGAATGCCAAACAGCATCAACAAACCGCTTTGTGAGCCGACTGAAATGTCCTACTTTCTTCAACGGATTCGACTGGGTGAGCTCTGTCGGGAGCTCTGCGACCGCATGCCAGTAGACGCCATGCCGGGAGAGCCAGCCTCTCATGCCCAAGTACTAGAAGTTGACGCCAAATTCAACAAGTTCATGATGGGTATTCCTGTGTTTTTCCGACTTAGTTCTTCGGAGAATAGCCCGGAGTTGACTCCCGGAATAATCATTCAACGATATATTCTAAATTCTCTACTACATTCACACCGCTGCAAAATGCACTTGCCTTACATTACTAGCAAATACGCAAATTCCGCAAGTTATGCATACTCCCGCAAGACATGTCTAGATGCGGCGAGACAGATCATCCGGACAGAGCGCCTGCTTGAGCGAGAAGCCGTGGCTTTCGTGCACACTCGCTTTCGCATATCAGGTGTTTTGCAGTCCGTTTTCATCGCCAATATTGCCTTTTTGCTCGACCTTTGCTTTCATAGTGATCACGGAGAATACGATCCAATTCGAAAGGCAGAGCTATTGGACGCATGCAGCATTCTCGAGGATGCCTGGAATCAGTCACCCATGATTTCTGGGTTAATTGAGTCTCTAAATAGTGTGGCACGTAAGTACAAGCTTCCGCTACCATTTATGGCCAACATAGATCGTTCTTCTACTGCCAATTCCTCTACTCTATCCACCGCAATGTCAGGCCTGGGGTTCACGCCGTCTCACGTTGCCGATGTGAATGCACCCTCTTCGACCAATATTACTGCTTCTTCTAATAATGACCTTTCATCGGTTCCTGGACCTGCTCAAGTCAATCTCGACATGCCTTTTTTTGACTGGGAAAGTTTCAGTGCCGAGATGGAGGTTGACTCGCTAGATTGGAATGCACTGTTGAATGAGCTAGATTCCCAGTATTTTGCTAGCTCTATGCCTTCTACTAGATGAGCATCACCTTATTGCAATTTTATGTATATTATATTAGAATTAAAACGGGAACTATGAAGAAATAGAAATTCATCGACGCTGTTTTCAACTTCCTACTAGATGTTTCTCCTACGTCTTGGATGTTAACGTATAGCATTCACAATCAACAAACCCTAGATAGATCCTTCTTTGTTATCTTCACTGTCTCTGTGAGTACTTCGCCAGTCATATCAGTCCATTCCTTGTCCTGTTCCGTAGTTGGTAACCTATAATTCTTGTTGTCAACGCTTTTTTGCATTGGCGCCTTAATATACCCTTTTAGTTTTCTCGCGATTTCATCAAACTCATTCGCAAGAAAACTCATCAGCACAGTCATTAAGCTTATATCAATTGATTAAATTGAACTTTATTTTCGTGAATGCCCCTTTCTGCCACCCAGGCCTGCTTTGCCTGCGAGGTGATTCCATCGATATTGAATTTGCACCTTTTACAATACATTCCGCCAATGATTTTAACTCCAAGTACATCTTATCTTCATTTGGGCCGATCGATGGCCAAGGTGAAAGGAGTCTCAGTAGCTTTAACATCGTTGAGGGTTTTTCTGTGTTGGTATTTTCGATAGCTACAAGTAAAATACTGAAATTTCAAACCAAGATATCAAGTGTACTACCGATGCTTTCGAGCTCTGAGCAAATTACTTGGAGGAGCTCAAGGCCTTTGCTAATCTCGAGGACAAGCAAGGCCCGTTTCTATTGGAATTTTCGTCGTTACAACACCTAAATTTAATCCATATACAAAATCAGCTTGCCTTTCGCAAATCGACTCTCTAAAGATGCATCTCCTAATGTCGGAAACCATATTTGGTCCACTTACGGCGACTAATGCATGAATATGGTAAATCTACTCTACGAGTCTACTCGAAAGGTTCGTGGCTAATTTGGCTAACAATAAACTACAAACACGACATAGTAACTGCTATCAAAAACTTTCATCAAATGTCAAACTTGTTCCAAATTCATGATTCCGGCATATTAACCCCCACGGAGAACGTTGCTAGATAGCTTTTTGCGAACATCTCGCTTTCTCAGAATTCAGGCGAGCCCATATGACTCTGCATTGCTCGGCTTTCCAGGAATCCCCGTGACAGATTACGGCCGACTCCGAGAATTGCTCCGGAAATATCTTTGGCGCAGACTTTCCTGGAGCAAAGAGGAGCGGGGTTCGAGTACAGAATCATCTCTCAGGTACGATGACAGGTTTCCGCCATACAAGTATTCGAGTTTTGTTGATCGTTTTGCGCGCTTTCTGGTTGCAATCGCCGGTAGTGTGCTTCTAGTCTGTCCGATGTTAGTAATGACATTGAACCCATCAACTACCAAAAGCCTAGTCACTGTATCAGTTTCTATGATTCTGTTTGCTTTGTCGATAAGCCTTGCATTTCGCACGGACAATAAGGAAACTTTGGTGGCTGCAGCCACATACGCAGCAGTTCTTGTTGTTTTAGTAGGTACGAGCTCTTCAACGACATGATTTGAGAAACAGGAGTCATGTGTTATAGAAATGAAGAAGATGGAGACGATATTGATTAGAGTTGTCGTCATATTGACTGTGTGATTAAGCAACACAATTTATCAATAATAGTCTCGTGACACTCGTATTCTCGTTTCTTCAAAGCTGATTGGAAGGATGTCTTGGCTGACATCCTCTATACTTTCTTAAATTCCAGCCAGGGGTTTTCTCTAGGCCCTTGTCAAAGCTTCATTCAAACTTATTTTACATGGTTTTTAGTTTACGTACATTTAAGTTTGCGTTATGCCTTTTACTGTTTGTAATGACGCGGTCTATCTTGAAATTCCCGACATTTTGACTGGAACCTTTCTTTTTGTTGTTTCAATGATGAACCGTGTGACCTGTTACAAAGTGCACGTAAGGAGCGGCATTCTTTTCTCACTTGCAAGTTGCAACTGGCTCGGCTTGAAGGGATCACATATCCGGGACCAAACATGTTCAATTCTCACGTCATATGTCCAATGACAGATTAATTTACCGGTTCCTTTTAATGATTGATTCAAACTGAGATGCATGTTTTGATTGGGTAGAATATCCACGCATATAATGCTGATGTTAACCCTTCATTCCAGTGTTCTCCTTCCTTAATCCGATATCTGGAGTGGATGTTTCCCGACACCTCCACAGACCAGTATTTGAGTTCAACGTTCATAATAATGTCTATTATTATCTTGAGCTTTAGTGGAGAGTAATTACGTTATGTCGTTGATCGCCGTTAGCACAATATTATTCAAGGGGTGGCGCCCCCTTAGGAACCACCTTTTGGCATCGGTTTATGAAGTGCATAAGTCACTGACTCCCTTGATCTATGCTATAAAGCAGGTATTATGAAGTAATGATCAACATACCCGTACTATAAATGGCAATATCACGTAAACTCATCGATAAAAAACCAGATAGATCAACATTAAAACTTTTGAAATGGCATTCTTTAACGTAAAGTCCATCCCGGTTGGTAGTTCCGGTATGCATATAGCTGCTCTTTAAGAGGCTGGTTCTACATAAGCTCAGACATTTATTCAAAAGTTTAATTACTATAAACTTTTCTTTTCTTTTTTTTCATATTAATGCTACACTACTCAAAAGAATCCTTTTCGTGTCTTTTTTGGTTTACTAGAAGGTACAGTAGTCATCAAGTTGGCAGCATCTCGACGGAAATTCTCAACACCAAGACTATTCATCTCCGATGAGGATGTTGAGCCATGCAACGCGTCTTAAAATCGGTGTTTTGATGACATTCGCGTCATCAGCATCGAGTGGATACAATCTTTGTCAGATCAATGGACTTCTGATGCTTCCAGAGTGTAAGCCCATTTCCACCGTCGTGTTCTTTTGTTGAAAGCTGATTTTTGGGGGGGGGGGAGAAAGTTGCCGTATTAGCAGATGATATGAGCAAATCTGTCTTGGGCTTAATAATCGGCGCTATAGCTCTAGGCAGTGTTTGTTCCTTCATCCCCGGTTCTCATGTGGCCGACCACTTCGGCCGAAAAACAGCTATTAGGATAGGATGCATCATCATGCTATTCGCAACAATCATCGAAGCATCTTATATAAAAATCTGGGTTATTTTTGGGACAAGGGTTATGCTCGGAATTGGTGCAGGTTTCATGCAATCTACTGCACCCAGTCTTATAACAGATGTTGCCCATCCTAGGTATCGTGCTGCCGTCACATCCCTGTACCAAACGGGGTGGTACTGGGGCGCTGTCTTGTCTGGTGTTATGACCATTGGTATGCTTTCGGTCAATGGAGAATGGTCTTTCAGATGGCCGTTTTTGTTGCAGGCCTTGTTCCCAACTATCCAGTTGATAGCCCTTTGCATTATACCCGAAAGTCCCCGATGGCTTGTGGCCAAGGGCAGACAGGAGCAAGCTTTGGCTCTGCTGGCTGATTATCATGGGAATGGAGACAAGAATAACCCACTGGTGCAGCGGGAACTGCAGGATATGGTTGCTAACATTTCACGAGAGGCCGCCATGAAAGACCATGCCGGGTGGAAGGCATTTTTCAAGACCAGAGGCAACTTGCACCGCTTCGCAATTTGCGTGTTTAGTGGTATCATAAGCGAGTGGGTTGGAAACTGTATGAAACTCCAATAACAAAGCACTATGAAGTGATTAAATACCTGCTAATACTTACCAATCACAGGTGTTATCACATTCTACCTCGCGCCAGTTCTCATATCTATCGGTGTCGACAATCCTAGGGCACAAGCATCAGTCAACCTTGGTCTACAACTTTGGAATGCAGCCACATCTGCGTGCGGCGCTTTGTTATCGACACGCTTTGGTCGCCGAACACTCTGGATGAGCTCCATCTCAGTTATGTTCTTTTTCTTCTCATTGATTACCTGCTTTTCAGGTCTTTTTATTGAGCGGCACCTGATATCGGCAGGTGTGGCTGTTTTGCCAATGCTGTTTCTCTTTTACGCAGGCTACAACTTGGCCTGTTCTACCATTTCCGTCGCCTATGCGTTGGATATATTGCCATTTTATTTACGGTCAAAAGGAGTCTCACTTTTCTTTACCGTGGATGCTGCTGCAGCCTCGCTCAGTCAATACATCAACCCAATCGCATTCAACGCTTTGAGCTGGAAATTTTACTTTGTATATCTTGGCTGTCTCTTTTCATTTCTCTGGGTTGTCTATTTCCTCTTTCCAGAAACCAAGGATTGTTTGCGGGAAGAGATTGCGGTCATTTTTGATGGTCCCAAAGCTGCGGCGGACAGCGACATGATTCTTCTCCGGAACAACAGTGTCCAAACCGAGACGGATGAAGAGAAAGGGCTTTGAGTTTAAACTTAACATCACGACCTTACTAAGTTCTATCAGTTTGAAGGCTTTGGGTTTCATATCGTTTTTATGTGAGTTCAGCAAGGCGCTACTTTTGGTTGGAGGAAAGCATTCAAGATGTTTGTATCACGACTTGTTAACTGGCACCCTGGAAATATCGCCTCTTACTACTTCTGTTTGCATAGTTATGCTTATATAAAATCGATTCTGTGACCAGTTTTGTTTCCATTATTCTTTAATGCGAACCACTACAAAACAGTAGGTAAAATGACTCCTAGTACCCCCGTACTAGCCTAAGTCTCAGTAAGCTGCTATGAAAAGATAAATACTAGCCCAAAAGAAAGAAAGAATTATATAACCAATTTTAACCATACAGTTCGAAAGTAAGACCTTTTTACTTGACAACCCATTTGTTCATGAAGGTGATATATGTATAACGCTCAGAAGCTAGTGTAATAAAGGAATAGTAGTCAAGTGTAATAACAGGACCAGGAGCGAAGGGGGTTGATGCGTAAACGCACGCTCGGACTTTACGACTAAACAGGGTAAAATGCCCTTATGAATAAATAGCAGTAAAAAGCATTCGACTGGACTATAAATTGTCGCGTATGCAATGCGATTTGATAGTCACCTCACCACCATTCGTTGAGGGGTTGTCGGCGTGCGGCTCAGCCTCGGACTAATCGATTTATAAGCTGGACTAAACACTTGAGCGAAATCAGATAAACTTGAACCAAAGTCCTGTGCAGATCGAATGGCAATCCGAAAAATGCCATCTGGCCGACAGTAGATATCGACATCTACACTACTTTTGATATAAGAGGCGCAGTTTTCCTTCGTTTTCCACTGTGGACATTCAACTCCACATCTTGAAACAACGAACAAAAATAGCCGTCGAGTACCTTTCTCGATTTTCGTTCCTACATTTCCAGAGCCAAACGTCTCATCTGCATAAAATAACAGCATACATCACGATGAAGTCGCGAAAGGACAAAGATTATATTGACCGTCGTCGGGTTCAGAATCGCATGGCTCAGCGCAGGTTTCGACGTTAGTAACCCAATTACTCTTGGAATTTTTCCCCCAAAATCTAGCTCTTCCATTTTAATATCCAACTAATTTTATTATTCATGCCTTCTAGAAAGACAGGCTCAGGTAAAAGAGTTAGCAGAGACAGAGCCCCAAAATCAGCCCACTACTCCGAGTCCGCCAAATTCATCTAATATTCACGTCGAGCAAGATGTGGATACATCAATCAATGCCACCAGTTCGGTGGAAGTCGGCGCGTCTATCGCAGATATGAGCACGAAAACCTCTACAGCCCTTAATTCTCTTCCGAAAGCTTACGGCTTTGGCGTGACATGTCTACTAAGCCGTAACAATGGCCTTTTGGGAGTTCTAGATCGTACGAATATGCATAATGTCAAGTTTTCTTCGTCGTCAGAAGTGGACTTTAATTTTACTAGCAGTGTCTCCGTCCCATTCTCTGCGGGTGGCCGAGGCTTTCCTGAAAATGGCGATACAAGAAAGTCCGAAAGTCTCGAGGCCGCTGATCGCTCTCTACCAACGTCCTGCATCGACGAACCCATGGCCTCATCACCCTCTATTTCAAGACACGCCGAGAAAGAGAAGAATGCGGATCCTAATTCAGCCTCGGGCTTTCTCACCCCTCTCCATATAGCCGCGAAGAACGGTAATGAGCGGATTGTCCGCATGTTGTTGCAGCACAACGTCGACTGCGACGAACCGGATAGCGAAGGCTTGACTGCGTTAATTCACGCCACCATCAGTGGCCATGAAGATGCCGTCTCTGTGCTTCTCGCTCATGGTGCACAAATTGGCCCCGTCGATGGTCACTACAAATCGGCGCTTCATTGGGCGGTCTTGCATAGAAGAGTATCGATACTGAGAGCTCTGTTGAAGCATTGCGCAAATGATCAGAGTCTGATAGATGGCTGCGACAGCGAGGGTATGACGCCCTTACTTAAAGCTATTGATATTGATTTTGAAGCCGGTGTGGAGTTATTATTACATGGTGGTGCTAATGCGCATTACAAAATGAAAAAGTCGCTAGTGCAGTAATGAAAATAAATTCTATGTCTATAGTATTTGAGAAATCCAGAGTTTCAATCATTACATATATTTAATCCTCCCAGTATTTAACTCTCTAGTATTATCATACTAGATTCGTCAGAATTCATGAATACTCCGATTCTAACTGAGATGCGTGCTGACCCGCTCGGGGTGATTACATGCCGACTGGGGGGTAAGCAAAGCGCTATCACAGGTGGAGTTCACTATTATTGACTCTTTGCTTATTATTTATGTCTATATTTTATCGGTCCGGATCTCGTGGTGTGTCGGAATTACCCAAGCTTTACTGAGAAATTAGCAGGTTCGCTGATATTTCAACATTTTACGCTGCTATTTATAGACTAGCAATTGGGGTTAGGGTTATAGGCATAATCGCATCCCGCGTAGATATTTATCAGTAACCAGACTACGACCTCGGTGAAACATGCCACAAAAGATAAATAACATATTCTAGAATCAGCAAGTTAACATACTTACAAACGTTCATATTATATGTAAGATTTCCCCGAAATGCGTAAGCTTTGGAACACACCATTCCCACTGGCTTTTGCGTGTAAAGTTATAAACAACTCTTGCCGCTGTCCACATGGATTCAAATAATTCTAACCTTCTAAATATTCATTACATATGTCTTCTCAACGCACCGTTCTCATAACCGGCTGTTCCGACGGCGGTCTCGGGGCTGCCCTTGCACTAGCATTCCACACCGCCGGGCTCAAAGTCTACGCTACAGCACGCAACAGTGCCAAATTAGGTCAATGTTCCTCTGCTGGTATTGAGACATTAATAATCGACGTCCTATCCTCTGAATCTATCCAAAATGCGGCCTCGAAGTTACCATATCTCGATATTTTGGTCAACAATGCAGGTGCTGAATACCTCATGCCCATTGCGGATCTTGATATCGCCGATGCCAAGAAGATATTTGATCTAAATGTGTGGAGCTACATTGAAGTGACACAGACCTTCCTCCCCCTGTTAGTGAAGAGTTCATATGGCGGGGTTGTTGTCAACCATACCTCATTGGCCTCCGTTGCCACGGTACCCTTTCAAGGGGTATATACCGCATCCAAGGCGGCCATTGCCATGTTGTCTGATACACTTCGACTTGAATTGGGAGCTTTAGGTGTTACTGTGGTGGACATAAAAAGCGGCATCGTGCTCTCCAACTTGATAAAGAATGGACGAGACGCCAAAACACCACAACTTCCCGATACCTCATTCTATAGCCCGGCCAGAGATGTCGTGGAGAAAACACTCAGCCAGGAAAAATTTGTAGGTGTTGGATCTCCGGCACCGGTATGGGCAAAGGCCGTTGTGAGAGATCTGCTTAAGAAGAAACCACCTATGATCATATATAAGGGGGAGCAGGCTTGGCTAGCCTGGCTGATTGGATTCTTACCATCTGGGGCTTTGGATGGGACAGTTAAAAAACTATCTGGATTAGACGTTGTTGAGAATATTATGAAGGTGGGTCAATAGATCAATTGATGTGAACCTGTATATTATATGAATACCGGAGGCTTGTTGCTCTTTACCGTGCAATTTTGAATCCGCCGTGTTCGTCTTCATATTCTTGTAAATGTTGGTATACGTGAGACTGGTGCTGTAGATCCTTATGAAAAGGGCCGTGTCTTTTCTCAGATAGACCTATTCGCGCGGGCGGCCACGATCTTATATGTGCCCCTGGATTAGGTAGTTCAATGTTGAGAGTATATACATGTAACCGCATAAATTGATGCATGTGGTTAGCAATAATATAAGATATAGATGGTTAAGCTTCTTTTAGTTTATTACTCGAATAGTAATACTGGATACCACTAGTTAACATGAAGATGTAAGCACATACCTGATTTCATGCTTAGAGTTATTGGCTATCATTTCAATGTTTTAGCCTTTTATCAATTAATGCAATCCATCAATTGATATTTATAGTATCTTTATAACATTGAAGATACAATCTCAACACATGATATATCAGCACTGATATAACACCCATCAACCCGAGCTTTCCTGGTACATCCACGTATCCTGCAATAGAAAATACCTATTGCCAGCCGACAATAAAAGTATAAATTGTCAGCACAGACGAATATAGCGTGTGTAGTGGTTGAAAGGCATTGCATTAAATACCAGCACGACCTCCTCCTCCTCCTCCTCCTCCCCGGCCACCGACCGTACGCACTGAAACTGTGCGTTGTTTGATATCCGTATCCTTTTCTGATGTCTAATGTCATATTTAAAGTTTACTTTGCGTGTTAGTGATTTAACAACGAGTGCTAGATTAAATTTAGACCAAGACGACGCCGCCATGATCAACGGCACCTCAGAGCAGAAGCTAGACCTACACTCAATACCCCTCTTCAACGAGGTAAGTAGCGATGAAAAATATTGTATAAAATACAGATATAATGTATATCTGATGGTGAATAAGGGAACAGAGCGGAGGTAGATAAGAAGAAGAAGAAGAAGGAAGAGAAGTACCTGATGGAAGAAGTGAGTATATCTATCTACTATTCTGTTACACTGGTTTTAAGAGACACAAGCTAATCATGCATTCTATAGTTTCTGGCCTGGAAGAGACAGGTATTATTCCAATATAATCAAACGAAACTCATAAAATCAATCACTAATACAACTCAATCATGTAGCGCAAGAGCTACGAAACCGCTGAGGATTAAAAACCTCGTTAATTTTTCAGAACAACCGCCAGTGGCCTCAGCCCGGCCCAACTAGCTCGACTTGAGGAGATTGATAGTTGTATTGGGGCTGAAATAAACCTCATTAAAATTTAAAAAGCTGCGCAGAAACAGGCTCGGCAGGAAACTGCTCGTCTGGAGCTGACAGTGAAAAACCGCCAGAGAGCGATCGATGGCTTGAGGGCGAAAAAGAGCATTCAAGATTTTTAATGCCGCTTTGATTCATTACACCAAAAACACTATTGATGCTAGGTTAAAGGAATACAAATCAATCATTTTTTTAATCTCCGTGGATGTGCCTTATTGAGAGAGCAAAACCTCTAGATGCAAGTATCACGAGTACTAAAATATTATCATACAAACGTAAAATTACTAACTGAGTGCTAACATAGTCTGCCATGAGATATTAGAGAATTAATGGAAAGCAATGCCGGGCCTGCCAAACACGGATTCCACGTTTTCTGCTACAGAAAAGCCTGTGAGAAGAGACACGAGCTTGGCGTGGTCAATAACTTCCCACAGAGGTTTCTTGCTCAGAAAGATTTGGAGCGAGGATAATCAAGCGATGCTCAGCTGTAATGAGAATGTCATATTCTTGCTTATCAGCATTTCGTTCGGCCCTTGTTGCAGCTGGAAGGTGGGCGACTCCTGTTAACCTCTCGCCGAGCAGACTGACAGCCCCCAATGTCGACACTCTTGAGCGATTCGATGCCTCAATTGTTCCAGATAGTTTGACGGTGCTCCTCCATAGGGATAGAAGGCTAGGTATTGTTGCAATTTGGTCTCCATGGCGTATCAGGATCGATTCCTCTGGAAGTGCCGCTCGTGATGAGTTGGTCTGGACAACGGATATCTCGCCATGTAGGGACGGAGCGGTCGGAGTCTGGGCCCCCCTAAACAAGATATCTTCGCGGACACGTCTCGTTGAAGGTGTCATAGGAGCAAATTTGGTTCGCTGCTCTGGAACCGCGTTGCTGGCGCCCTGGGATTTATTTGACTGAGGGCCGCCGACAATGCGGCCGCTAACTGAGAATGCCGTCAAAGAGCCGCCAGATACGCCGCGCACGCTAGATTGTCCGACAAGAGGCCCTGGTTCTGAGCCCGGACCTGCTCCTTCGACATCCCAGACTCCCCATTCACCATCAGCCAGCAGCACCATGATGGCCCTTCCAGAGAGGACCCATGAAACATCCACAATTGTCTTCCTCCGGCCAAGATCTTTTGGAGACTGTTCAAATCCAGCATACAAGGTGATAAGCCATTTTCCATCTGGCTCTGGCGCGTCATCGTCACTGATACGTCGACCCTCGTCGGAATATTGCAAGCAACCCAGAATCTTCACATAACCATCAGGAAATGAAACCAGTAGATTGGAATGGCGCGTAGAGGGATATGAGAAAGGATTAAAAGAAATCGTTTTTGCAGGGGCAGGTAAATAGTGGGTTTGAACAAGTCGCGCATCTTTTGCAGCAATTGTATTATCTTGCCCAATAGGAATACGATATAGAAGCAATGTACCAGAAGCCTCCGCAGCATGAGTAGCGACAAGTAGCTCCCAGTTGCCTGTTTCAGCATCGATGCGGTGCTGTCGCTGGCGTGTACGAATGGCGTTCCCCTCGTTGTCGTTTTCGCGCGTGAATGTAAGTGAGACGCCCCTGGGTATTTCATTATGAGAGACTGTAGCATCAAGAGTAGTTGTCTGAATATTCAGGTCGGAGTTTTTCGAGCTCGGATGCGGAGGAGAAAGCGGTAAAGTTACAACTCTCAGCTTGGAGTCGGCGCAAACTGCTGTGACGACGATTGATTCTGTCAAAACTGGTGGCACGTTATAACCCAATGAGCGAGCCTTTTCAGGGAGTAAAGATGGCACAGCTAGATCAAGTGCCTTTGAACCAAGATGAATGTCCACATAGCGGATTACCGGTTCATATGGATATGACGGGTCGATTTCAGTTTCTTGGTTCTCGAAGACCTCGAATTCGACAGCTTGTTGGGTATGCGAAGGCGCCGGGGCCGGTTCATCGTCATCTGAATCAATGATCATAATAGAATCATCATTATCTTGAACCTTGCTGGGCTTCGCCACAGGAGATTCGTTCTGCGACTCCTTTGGTATAGGCGACGGAAGAAACGGTCGACCCCCTCTCCACACGATGCGAATGCCGTTGTCGTAGCCATAAACGATTATTGTCGATCCATTTGGGGCAAGCACGGGGTAAGGCTTCGCAGCGAACACGCGATGAGGTAGAGTATAGCTGCATCACTGTGTTAATCTTTGAAAATCGCGCAGACCAAACATCAGGGTAACCTACCTCAGCTGCAATCCATTGTCCCTCCGACGTACCATGGGCTTCACGAAGGAGCTTGTCATGGTGGGCAACAGCAACTGGATAGCGGTATGTTCGAGATCGAGATCAGTGCATCGCTCTCGAGGGCCTTGATGTGAAGGGAAATGGAAGTTCAAATCGAAATTCTGCCGAAAGTCGAGGTTATTGTGATTTGGAGAAAACTAAGCTTCGGCCGCCAAGCGCGTCGTCGCCGTCACGGTCTCCGCACAGCGGGAAGGCGGGAGCTCCAGCATGAGCAAGAACAAAACAAAGCAAAAAATAAAAATAACAACAACACTGAACACGTCTTCATCCCATGGCGCGCATCATCGCCTCGACAGAGCAGCCAGTAACTACCCTACGATGAATGTTTCCCATATGGAGGGCAGCCTTGCAAACCTCATCTCGAGTCACTCTCAACAGCGTCGCCAACAATGGCATCGGTGCAATCCCTTGGCCTGCACGAACCCCCTGCATTGCCCTTCCTCATTGCTGAGGGCCTCCTCCCTCTAGAACCGTCGCAGCAACACTATACGTGGATACCGCAAGAACCGGGTCGAGATGATGATGTGGTATACACGAAGAATTGCGCCGTCTGGTCGCGAGGGGGTGTTGTGAAGCGCGTCTTCAAGGTGGACATCGAAAAAGAAGATATACGGCATGTCGTCCTCGCATCATTTCCTTCTATATGCTCTCAGGACGCCGATCAGGGTACTCGTCGTGCACCTATGCCTCATGTCCATGCGCTACCTGCATCAAAACCCCGCGAACGAACGAAAGCCAGCACGGACGATCTAGATTCGATTATGGGCACGAATGAAAGCCAGGCTAGGCGAGGACGCCTTAGCATGTTCAATGATCCGTCGAAAGCCTTGGTTGTTATTCTCAAAACTCAAGCACATATCTTTTTTCTAGCCGGAAACAGCCATGTCATACCCTTGCCGTTCGAAGTTGATTCTGTTTTCGCCTCGCCTCGGGGGCTGGTCTTCCAGAGCAGATTGCTGGACGAAGCAGAGACACTATCTGTTATAGCGCCTCCAAACTCCTTCATGTCGCAACAGTACTTTCCTGAGTCCCAGCTAAATCAGTCTTTTACGTCTTCCAGGGGCAAAGACGCTCGGCTATCCGCTACTTTGACATCTACAACTCCGTCTCGACCGCGGAAAAGGCCCAGAGAACCAGACATGCCTCGGACGTTTTCGTTGACAGATCCTCATGCAGAAATGGGCTTAGTCGTTTCGAACCAGTCAACCCGTAGTAATGGATTCGATGCTCTGGACCCCGCGGATGAAATTCTTTACGTCTCTAGCGCCAATGAACTACCAGGAGATAAATCCGATGGCCCTCCACTGATCATAGTAATAACGATGAATACGAAGACTGGTCTGTACACTATCTGGACAGCCCGCTATAAGTTGGAGGCCACCAATCAGGAGTCGAAGCAACGCAAAAAGCCAGCACATAGCGGTGCACGCTCAAACAGACGCAGCTCTCACTTTGGAATGACACCAGGTGCATCAACACCGGTTGCTCGTCCTTCCGGTATGAGAGAGAGTCTCGGCACGAATAGAAATATATCCGGCCCTTCGTTCTCACAAGCACTTCAGGACGACGACAACTCCGAAAAAGCTGATTTTGCCTCTCAAATGGGCCAAGAATTTGCAGAAATGGGTGGCCCTTCAAAGACCTCACGGCGTATAAGCTCCTTGTTGGCAAGGGCGGATCTAGGGACCAGTCAAGATAGAACAACTTTCTCAGATCTTGCTACGGGAAACCCCGGAATGGTAACGAACCACGGTAGCCTACGACAATCAATAGGTGCACACAGCAATCGAGCTAGCTTTGGTCATAATTTGAGGGGCTCTCTCGCTGGGAATGCTTCAGTGTTTAGCGCCGCAAGTGGTTTCCTAGAAGGCCCCGTCGACCGTCTCCTTGAGGAACTCAACAATGGCGGTGATTTTGAAGGATTTGAGAGTATGGGTCTGACAGGGTCGATTTCTGAACTGCCGAAAGAGATGATGCTACATAAAATTGAGAGCTTCTCTTCCGCCGTATCGAGCGGCAATCTTTCCTTCTCTGAGTTGAGGACTGCTGAGAAACCCAAGATATTTACACTGCGGTCTGATGAAACACGCCGAGCCAAAGCCAGAAACCCCATTAACATCGGGCTCTGCTTGCTTGACAAAAACTCCAAATCACTCGTCGTTGTGGATCTCAAAATTGAGAATGTGGGCCTTTCCGATAACGAGGCTATCTCTTCCCACAGGCAAAGGAAATCACAAAAGAAAAAGCCGAATACCCTGGTAGTTCAAGCAACAAGCATACGACATGCTCCTAACGTGATAGATGCTTGCAAGATTGTGGATGGAGATGTATCAAGGATATTAGCTTTATCATCTACCATAAATGGCAAAGGAGAGCTGACTTTGCAATCACCATGGAGTCCGCCGATCAAAATCGACCTTCCAACCAATCTAACAATGCATGCGCCAAGCCGCTTGTCTATCCTTCAAAGTCGAACACAGGACACAGGTTTGACAAGAACTATCAACGACCAAGATTTAAAACTGGTGGGAGTTGGACACTCCTCTTCGCGTGGTAAAGTGGATTTGTTTGACTCTGAGAATCGTCGCCACCATATTGTGATCCAGCTTCAAGCTAAAAACCCTTTCGTCAAAAAGGCTTTAGACGTCTGCCGTTTCGTGCTCAGGGACTCTCTTCGCGCTGCCGACGGCCTTTATACAGCCTGGTTGGAAGTTCTGCGGTGGTTATACTCTAGAGAGTCGGACGAAACCGATCTAGAATGGACCGCGTTCGTTGTTGTGCTCTTTACGATGGCGGTCGGTTTCATCGATTCACATTCATCCCGCACTCCCAGTGCAGGGAAACAGAGACGCAAGAAGGGCCTTTTGCGGTCCAGCAGTGGTAGCCACTCCGATCAGGAGAGCTGGGAATCCATGGTAAAATCAATGGCGGGGTCTTCCGGGGTCACATCATCGTGGATGATGAGCAACTCGTGGTCATGGCTTTCAAGTATGAACCGCGATGACGGTGACGAGTCACCTCAGCTGGAGCAGCAACAATTTATAAAACCGACCGATCAATCGAAAAACTCCTATGTGATCCGCTGCGTGGATCTTGCCCGTGAATTTTTCGAAAGCCCCCAGGGCGAGTCTGCTTCTGGCTCCGAGGGATATCTTCCCACAGCTCTGTGTCAAAGTCAGAATACACGGCGCATGGCATTGTGTAGCATTCTTGTCGGCCTTCACCTACTGCGAGAAGAGCAAAAGCTTTCCATTCACGAAAGCGAAAATTCATATAATGAGACTGGATTGCTCGCACCGATTCTGGCTCAGATCGGTAGATGGGTGGGATGGGAATCATGGACCTGGAAAGACGATAGTTACTATGGCACGGAGATGGCTACGATGTCTTGTTGGGAATTCCAGGACAATCAAATAACAAGCTTGGAAATTCCCTCCGAACCTTTCGTTCCGCCCTCTATTTTTGACCACCTACAGAACTCGATTCGCGAAACGCCAAGACGCCCCTTTTTCACTCTCCTTGATGTTGTCTCTGCCACTGATCGGAAGCCTGGTAAGGGCAGCTCGTGGAAGGATGTGTATAGACTCACCCCCAGGACTCTGGCAATCAACGGTTACATATCTGAAGTAACTCAAACGTCTACTACAGTCGACAAGGTCAAACTATTCCTCCGCTGGGGGTTGACAAATAATGTCATTGAGACGTTTCCAGAGGGTGTAAGTGCACCGTTGTCCGAAACAATTGTGCGCTGCCAAATGGAGCCTCCAGCGTCATGGACATCCGCCTTGGCGGAACTCATTGATCGAGATGACCTTCATCTGTCTATGGAAACAGAGGCTGTTTCTGTACCAGCTTCGAAGATGCACCTTACAACAACCCACAACTCTATCCGTGACGTCCATCATATCGGCGCTAACACTTTGGAGTTTGAACTTGCAAATTCATTTGAGGCTTCCGTTGAAGCGGATCGTATAGCCATCACGAGGCTGATATTCCGGGAGGACTGGCGATTTTTGGAAGCGGCGAAGCTTCTCAATCAGTCCAAGGCACCAGTGGCTCAATGCACTCCAGAGCCAGAATGGTCTGATTCTGACCTCCTTGAAGCGCAAAAAGAGGTTGTCCAGCTAGTGACTTTGAGGACTTTATCTGTTCCTGCTGGTCGAGCCATGTTTATGTTCAGTGGTCGTTCGCCTTTATTGACCGAAAAGCTACCGATACCATCGTTTTCTTTGCAGTGTGTTATGAAGCCATCGAACGTGACCATTAGTGCCGATAGGTCCGCTTTCAACGAAGAGAAAGTTTGCTGGGCCTTCTTCCATAACGGGGCTGCCACGGGCCTTGCCATATCTCGGGCTTCCCGGGGTATCGATACCTCTTGGATTCTATATAACAAACCTCAGGAACTGACCAACAGACATGCCGGGTTCCTTCTCGCTCTTGGTTTGAACGGACATCTAAAGAACCTAGCCAAGTGGGTTGCTTTTAAATACTTGACCCCCAAACATACAATGACATCAATCGGCCTTTTATTGGGCTTGTCAGCATCGTACCTAGGGACGATGGATACGCTTATCGCGCGTTTGCTCTCGGTACATGTTACACGAATGTTGCCTCAGGGCGCGGCGGAGTTGAATCTGTCGCCACTTACGCAGACAGCTGGCGTTATGGGCATTGGGCTGTTATATTGCAGTTCTCAGCATCGACGAATGAGCGAGATTCTTTTGTCCGAAATCGAGAATATTGATCAAGACGACGGCTCGATTTTGCAGGACGACCTGCGCGATGAGGGTTATCGACTAGCCGCTGGCTTCGCCCTCGGACTCATCAATCTTGGCAAGGGTAAAGACCTTCAGGGGTTACGCGATATGCAAGTGGTCGAGCGGCTTCTCACTCTGGCCGTAGGAACGAAGAATGTGGATTTGGTTCATATTTTGGACAGAGCCACTGCCGGTGCTACGGTTGCTCTCGCGATCATCTTTATGAAAACAAACGATGAGACAATTGCCCGTAAAGTCGATATCCCGGACACAACAGTACAGTTCGACTATGTACGGCCAGACTTGTTCCTGCTACGGACAATGGCTCGACATATTATTATGTGGGATTCTATTGAGCCTAGTTCCAAGTGGCTCCTCCGCAGCATTCCAGCGGCGTATAGGAAGCGTTATAAGCTTACGGAATTTCGCCGCCTGTCGAGTGATGATATGCCCTTTTTTAACATAATTGCCGGTCTCTGCTTTGCACTTGGTCTACGATATGCCGGTTCAGGTAATCCCAAAGCAAAAGACTTATTGCTGTTATATCTCGATCAATTTATTCGCATTGTTCGACTTCCCGCTTTGCACTACGATGGCCGGTTGGCGCGCAACTCTGTGCGTCACTGCCAGGATATCGTAGCAATATCTGCGGCTGCTGTTATGGCTGGCACTGGAGATTTGGCTCTTTTTCGCCGATTACGTTCTCTTCACGGCCGGGTCGATCCTGATACCCCTTACGGCAGCCATATGGCAGCACACATGGCTGTTGGGTTGCTCTTCCTAGGCGGCGGGAACTATACTTTGGGAACTTCCAATTTAGCGATTGCATCGATGATGTGTGCTTTCTACCCGATCTTCCCCATGTCTGTATTAGACAACAAATGCCATCTCCAGGCTTTCAGGCACCTCTGGGTTTTGGCCGCTGAACCGCGCTGCCTGGTTGCCAGAGATGTGGATACAAGACGGCCGATATCAACACCTGTTTCTCTCGTCATGAAAGACGGGTCCACGAAAGATACCGTCGCACCATGTTTGCTGCCTGAGTTAGATGAGCTAGCGATGGTCAAGGTAAATGGTCGAGATCACTGGCCATTGGTGCTCGATTTCGGCAGAGACGGACGTCTGCGCGACAAATTCCGACACGGCGGCCAGTCCATCTACTTACGACGGAACACAACGTACGATCCGTCTGGGAGCTCGGTCTTTGCATCGACACTATCTGGACTGAGTGAAGCACAAGATATTCTTCCAAATTCGCTGATAGGATCAGCCAAGGGACCAAGTCATCTGCCCAATGCAGTTGCACTACTTCTCTCCCAGGGCCGGCGCTACAAGACGCCCCAGTACGACCTCTGGGACTGGGTCTTTGCACTATCTTCGCTACAGGGGCTAGATGTAACAGAGCGATCGTCAGTCTTACCGCCATCAGCTTTCCAGTTCCGACCCCATCGCGGCATAGCAAGTCCACCATGGCTTCGCCTGTCCGCGGTAGATAGCCGTCTTGTGCTCGAAAGCACGGTGCAGGATGCCATTGACTCGGCATCGGGACTATGCCCTAGCTCAGACGAAGTAATAAAGGATCGTCTTTGGCAACTCCGTCTTCTTTTTGAATGGCTGGATCTCGAAAACGAGACAGGACGGCGGAAGGATGTAGAGGATACGACGCAAGACTCGTCGTTGTCGCAGGGCTCGACCGCGGAGGTCCGTAGGCGGCGCCCTGGGCTGTGGCTTAAGAGAGACGTGATCGAGGAGGCACGATGGAAGATCTGGAGTGTCCAAGTCGGGGAGATAAACGTATCGCGCAAGTGAAGAACCAACCCTTCATACCCGCCAGGTTCCCTGAAGCAGCGCGCAGGCATAGATCGCAATATTATTATTAAGTAGCTCGAATAATACATTTTAAAAAAAGTTTGAAGAAAAGAATACTCTTAAACTATAATGCCAATGTAAAGTACTATAAAGAAAGCAATGAAGACTTCAAAATGTTCTAAGCACAAGAAAAAGAATAATAACAATATGATACATGTATTGCAGGAACTTATCACTAGCCTTTCATGTCAATATTGGTTGTCAAGTTAGTTGAGGGATTGGGCTCAGGAAAAGCCTCATCAGACAGCTCTGCTTAACAACATTGAACAATACCGGTTTTTGGGGAACGCGGATATCGTTCTGCAACGTTGCAAAAAAAATCTACACATACCTTACCATTACCAAAGTCGCTACGTAGATAATTTTATGAGCGTAGTGACTTTCTGCGACGTATCAGCAATATGGTAACGTTGCGGTAACGTCGCAAAATGCGAACAGTTGCAAACCACTTGCAAGTGGCAGAAATCTGATGCGTTGCAGAAAATCGATATGTCTATATTTCTTGATACGTTGCAAATTGAATTACAATTCATATAGAAATCGCTTGTATCTTTGGTATTGTAATTACAAATTGAGAAGCTGCAGCGAGGCCAGCAGCTGCGCCCCACCGATTTGACGCGCCTGAGAAGCCTGCAAGTCGTTTAGTGAGGCCTCATAAAGGGGATCTCAACGTACTGAGGAAGCTCGCAGGGTGGCCTCTGCGCGCACTGATTAGTGAGGCCATCGGGGGTGGTTGATGTTAGTGCGCAGCCTGGTTATATATATATATATAAGAGGGTGGTGTTGAAATATATAAAGGTAAAGCGTGTACGTGGGTAAATATTGGGTTGTTCACATTATTCCTATTTAGGAAAGAGCGTTCGGGAATGCGTTAAAAAAAGACCAAAAAACTACGACACCCCTTGGAAACGTCTCAAAAAATTGAGATGTCTCTAAATTCTAATACGTTTTGTAAATACGGGTACGAATTTTAATACTTTACTTATTATTTAACATCTTTTGGAAAATATCCATATTTGCGACGTCTTTTACCCGCAGATACGGGTATTAAACGTCTCCCTATTTCAAAACGTTTCCACCACCAGGCTTTTGGTGTTCAAGAAACTGCAAGAATAATATCCCGAGATTCCCACTGATTAATTATTAAATTTTTACTAATAAAAATAAGAACTAATTCCTGGACCATTTTAAAATGAGAAAAAAAGTTAGTCACCACTCGTAATCGAAACGAGGACCCTTCGAAGGCATGAAGTCACTGCAGTCGAAAGCTCTACCGCTGAGCTATAGTGACTGTTGATGTAGTAAAGATTAAAATTATAATCTATAACTATGTTAGTAAATTGTAAATGAAGTGAGTGAATTGTGTTCGCTGCGGATGCACAAGAGAATGTCGTAGAATGTCGTGTAATCTGCAAATGCCCGCAGTTTGCTCCAGACACTGTGGGCCAATGGAAAGTGGATACAATCCACCATCTGGATAGTATTTGAGAAAGAACTGGTCGAGCAACCAAATTTCATCCCCCGGGTCAGCGGGAAGCAGTTTGAGAACTTCGGGGCGTTGGTTTTTTCGCCTTTGGGTATATGAGACATAACGCAGGGGGCGCTGCTTGCCGATCTCGAAGAACGATTTAGGAATGACCATGTTATGGCCCCCAATGCTCTCTTGCCCAGGATTGTCCAATGTATCACCAGCGGTCATGGTATCCTCCAGCGTTTTTCCTGTCTTGTGTCTCCAGAGGCTTTCGAAAGCCTTACCCCATGGGTTGTCGGCAAGCACTCTAACCAGCTGATGAGCAGGGATAGTAGCGATCTGAAGCTTGAACATAAGTGCATCGGCCTCTAAACCCAGAGTGTTGCCGAAGGTATCGCGGATGTCAATTCCGCCGGCCGTGAAGACAAAATACCGCTCATCGTCAATGTCCTCGGGTACAACATCTCGGGGGAAAGTAAAGTTGTTGAAGAAATGGCCACGGCCGAATTCATCTTGCCAGCTAGTGATGTACGTGTCATGAGAGTAGTGCTATCGACCTCCTCGGGAGTAAGGATTACTCGATACCTATTTGAAGGTTCTGAAGGTCCATCGTCCTCGGTAATTTCTATCTGTGCAAAACTAGACAGGTCTTCGATTGCAGTCTCTATGGAGAACCTGGACTTCTTTCGCATTATCCACTGATAGAGGCTTTTCCATGCGTTGCACAGGACTTCTTTGTCGTCGAGGATTTTTGAGTTCTCTTGCTTCTCTGGTGTGAGAAAGCAGCAGAGGAGGTTTGGGATTGCAGTAGTCAAGCAGAAAAGGCGAGTCGCCGCTGGTCGCACATGTGCCGAATAATACAATGAACCAGGGTCATTTGAGAGGACAATCACGGCCCAGTCGCAGTCCTGTTTCCGGTCGGGTAGAGCGTCAAAATTGCGGAGATGAATGGTACCGGGACGATGGAGGGCACCCGGGCGAGAGCGATCATAGTGGTACCTAGATCTGGCTTGATATGTGTGCCCAAAATCAGCCAGAGCCATTTTGCTCGTCTCGCCGCCGAGTGTGAGAATGACCAGGGGGTCCACGGCGTGGATCCCTCGACGGAGAAGTTCCAACGCGCTTTGCGTATCGGAAGAAGACACACGGGGCCAAGGAAACACGTCGAGAAAAGGCAGGCAATGATCCTGCACCAACTGAGTGATGATGTCGCTGTCTAACGACTCTGAAAACTCCCCAGTGGCCTCCCAAGCCGAAAAATGAGCCAGGGTATTTGCTGCGGCGTTTGGACCACGCCCTGGTGTCAAAAAGTAATCCAAGTTTTGATGGAAATGAGTCATTCCGACTTCATATACGATTGTGAGGAGAGCCGATTGGCTTCTCCTATGAATTGACCTTGGAATAGCTTGTTGAACAATTGTCCTTTGACGGCTCTCCGGGAACTCCTGGTCACGAATTCCAGTGCTTGTCTTGTTCGCGTTGGCATACTTCCGAATCGCTTCGGCGTAATCACGCACAAGTTTGGTCTTTGTGGCTGAGCATACTGACGTAGCTTGGTAAAGTAATGCTTTCGTGTTGGTCTGCAAAAGACCAAAGACACGCAAATCATCCTCTCCAAGCATAACATGTCTCTTGCCGCCAGGATCCATATTCAGAACCCCATTCCAAAAAAGTGCGACAAGTGCTTGCTCACGCTGATCTGCTATTCTATGAGAGACTATCTCACAGATAGTCGCAGGCAAGAACTCCTGGATAAGAGCCTTCCTGATAACATCTGGAAACAAAGCCCTTGTCGCCGACAGGAACTTTGTCACGAAAGAAGACACCGGAGCATAAGCGTCCCCAAAGTGGCGACGTTGTGGACAAGTTGTGGTTTGACCCACGTACCCAGGAAGGTTGCAGCGAGGCCTGCAGCAAAGCCTGCAAGCCGTTTTTTAAAGCTATATAGAGGGTGTCGACAACATATCAGGCTCAGGAAGCTTACATATTGGAGAAGTAAAGGAGATAAAATAACCCCAAAAGGAAGTTTTGTACAACGGTCAACCAATAACATTCAGGCCAAGAGGCTCCACTTTATTCTGCATTTTGACAGAAGTCAAATTCATGAACGTGATGCTCGTTTAGCATCCAACATGGCAAGAGTAGTCTTATACAGTTTCTTACATTAGTAAAGATAAAACTCCTACACTGTGAAGAAGTAAATTCATTGGATAGTTCCGTCACATAACATGTGACAAGTATCTAAGAAGCAAGGACTAGCAAAGAAATAGAAGCAATAATAATTAAGAAAGTAAGCAAGCATGCAAATAAGTAGAAGTAACAAGCAAGCAAGCTGATCAAAGGTAAATAATGAATGAATAAATAGCCATTATTTTATTTTATTTTAATTTTTTGTCAAAAAAGAACGCTAGGATCATCACTAACTACGCCGTGTTCCACCCCAACCGGAACGGCGCGAATCTAATCTCCGGAGGGTAAGGCGGATTGTGGGGATTGTGATCCTGATATAACGGGTGTTTGTTGTTTCCCTTTTCTTACTCTGTATCCTTGCTCTTCATTTTCAGTCGCAAGGTGGTGGACTTTTTGGCGGCAGTTCCTGTTGCTGTGCTGTATTATTGTATAATAATGTACGGAGTATGCTCGGCGGTGTTTGCTTGTTTGTTTAGCATGGCAGCCTGAGGCGCCAACCGCTGGACTAGGCGGTGTGTGACGACGACGCTTTCCCCATCGGGGCGCTGTCACGCCGCCATCTCCGCTTTATTATCTTCATCATCATCTTCTTCTTCTTCAAATTATCATATTATAAATTCATTGTGAGCGACATGCTTCTGATCCTTCGTATTCTGCACACCGCCTGGGAAAATCAATGCCAATGCAGCAAACTTCATCAAAAGAAGTTGCGTTTAGGCCGTCGGCTGTAAACCGTTTAGTGCTCATCTCCATGCTACATTGCTAAATTATTATTGACTAAGGGATTAGTTTCTATTTTTTGAGACGGACTCGCTATATTAATAATAATATCTTCCGCGGAAGCGCGAATCGCAGCCTAGCTTCTTCGTTTGCTGCAATCGACTGCATTAAGCTGCCGCCATGTCCACAAGGGGCAAGGATCTCGCACGCCATGAGAAGTCCAGACTCCTGATCCCTGAATGGCAGTGAATGGCGCCAAATGCAGCTTGGAGTCGCAAAGTAGCGCGGAGATAGCGAAGGCGGCATCATTAATGGCCGCTTGTTTCTCATTGCTTTTTTTAGCGCTTCGGTCACGACGCTCAGACGCCTCTTTAGACCCGAAGGGGTCCGTTATCCTGGGGCCCTGATGTCCCAGCATGGGTATGATTCACTAGCAGGTATCGCCAGTTGCCCGGTGGTGCCGGGTCAGCAGCTAAGTTGATTCCGGGGCACGCCGCGCAGGGGCGCACGGCGCACGACGTGGTGTGCGCAGAACATCTGGATGTCCAGCTGGATTGATCTGACATTAAACTTTACTGCGGCGGGCAAGGCTACCTTTGCCTGGCTCCTCCGTTCCCGTGGTTCTAGATTGAAAGCTACAATATGTCTCGCTCTCGCTTGCATGTGTGACTCTCAAAAAAAAAAGTCAATTTCAAATCTTTCAGCCTAGCTCTTAAAAGTTGAGGCGCATACTCGGGGAGCTGGCATACCACACGGGGCTAGAACCTCACTCAGCTTGAGAGGAACTAATGACTAGATCTCGATCCCCTGCCTGCCTGAGAACCTGGAACTTCGGCCTTTCGTTATATGCAAACGTCTTCGCCCGTACACCCACGAATAATTCACCCCCTCCAATACCATCCGCATGCTCTGTCGATTAATCAGCTTGTCCCATTTCAAGAGGCCCGACCACTCCAGCCAGTTACCATTGTCAGCCCTCTTGAGTCGAAGCGAAGGGGGGAGGTATGCCAAGTCGCCAGCGAAAGCAGCCTGAGAACCGAAGAAGAACTGGCTGTTTCCAATGCAAAGGTTGTCTGAATCATCCGGTAGCACATTTATCGCAATCCGGGCTGACCGATTTGAAACTAGACAAGCATGTTCAATGCACCGAAGAGAAACCCAGTTGTAGGCGATGTCAGCGACTAGGTCTTAAGTGTCAGCGGGGTATCAAACTTCTCTTTCGGGAAGACGCCATTCAGCGAGGGATTCAATTTGGGCGAGAAGGTAGTGCATATATAATCCATGTTTGCGCTTCGAATCTAGGCTAACACAAAGTGATATGTTCAGGTACTTGGTCAAAACGATGTAATCGAATCCGAAAGCCACCAGTCTTGAAACTAGACGATGACTTCACCGGCGTCCCTCTGGAAGAATATGTTGGAAGATGGATTTGGTTGAACACAACATATGACGATTTTATTGGGGGAGAAAATGGTCGAACTCTGGACATTTCAAGCGACGCCTTGCTTCAAATCGACGGAATCAAAGTCGAGAGCGGACGCTTCATCCAGGGAAACAGTTCAGCGGACAGTCACTACCTGGAAAGACGACCATTGGGAAACCCCTTCAGTCATTATACGTATAGAGAGGGGTATCTTCTTGACTACTTTATTCATGGAATTGGGCCGAGTTGCTCGCTGAGCCGATCGAACAATCCGTACATGTCCTTGGTTCCTCTACTGTCGCATACGACGCTGAGGAACACCATTCTTGCCGTTTCCGCCAACCAGCTCTTCCTGCTCGGTAATGACGTATGCTCTCAGGAAGATTTCATGTACAAGGATAGAGCGCTCCAAGGACTACAAAATGAAATCAAATCTTCCACGCTGGAATTTGGAACGGTGGCTTCCATCTTGATGATGTGTTTTCACGATGTTGGTCTTCCACTTGTCGAAAATTCACGTTATAGACATTTCTGACAAAGTTACAGATAACCGATGGAACCGATGGGTGTGCGTCTTCTTGGCTGTTCCATCTGCGCATCGGCATGCAGATGACAAGTCAACTTCCGGCATACTCGGCGCAAGCAGAGTCTTTGAAGCGTTTCTTCAACATGTATTTTGTTGCACATGATATCATGAGCCGAACTGGCCGAACTCAGTGTGAAGGCCAGTGGGATAACGATGTTCCATCTCATGTTTGGTTAGAAAATGACGATCTTGACGAGGTACGTGTTCTATTGCGTTGGCATTTCCCCAATATGCCACTTACATTGTATACGCAGATCGACAATACTATTGGCTGTTCTCGCCAATTGATGTCACTTATCAGCCAGATATCATCTCTTACTCGGAAGAAATCCAAGGTAACGAAACCAATAACATTATTGGTAACCCTAACTAATCCAAGCATTTTAGATTATCCCCTCCAAAGTTGATATTGATTTCATCTCCAGTTGTGAAGAAGTTGAAGCCGCACTCGAAAACCTTCAGCAGAATTATTCCGCACATTCATCCCCTACAGACAACTACATTCTTCAAATCGCAGAGATCAAACGTTTAACTGCGCTGCTTTATTTTAATGAAAATCTCGGAGAATTCGTTTCTTTCATACCGCCCCTCTACCGGAGCATGTCATTAACGCCTTCGTCATCGTCGTCATCGTTGTCGTCATCCTCATCTCTAAACAACACGTTAGGGGCCAAACAACGGCTCGTTTCTAGTATTATTGAGCTCATATCAGCTCTCCCCAATCCTGACACGGCCAGTGTCCTCTGGCCTCTCTACGTGATTGGAACTAGCATGGCTCTTGAAGACGAGACTCAACGACGGTTTGTCCTCGAGCGACTACACAATATCCAGCAGACACGAAATCTGGGCAGTGTGCGTGCTGCAAGAACGGCGGTGGAGCGTGCTTTTCGGACAAGAGATCTTGAATTACGTGAACAGCAGGGGAAGTGGGTTATTAGTCTGGCTTGAACTTGTTTTTCTTGTTGAAAGGAATTTGCGATGCTCTTGCTGCTGTTTCTACGGATACCCCTAATTGCGAACTGTCATACCCTTTCTTTTTTTTTTTTCTCCCTACGGTGTTCTTTAGTTACAATAGAGCGGTCAAAAGGTTGGTTTAGGTGGAGTTAGGACCGAGGTTAAGCTAATTCCGATATTATGACCGACATTTTAAATCTATCGATTATTGCCACCTGACAAGAACATTTCAAGCTCACACTTACAAAAATAGCAATACCTCGCGACCCAGCCAATGACAGACAGCATGGCTATTATTACTCAAAAAAAGGAAAAAGATACAAACCTTGCCAATCAACCCCACCTTTATCTAAAACATATTCATACGGAGTATATATATATAGAATTAATTAATTAATATAACAGCGGGAATTTATTATACCCTGAAATAAGTGCCCGCAACTAGTAAGATTCAGTTTCCACAGCTGGAGCTGCTTGTACACCGCCAGAAGGGCAAACCAACGCTTAGTCTGCAGCCTGGGTCTGTTGGTGGTTCTAGATTTGATCGATATCGCTAGTGTCTTGTTGGTGCATGTGATATTTTTTTTATTTTTATTTTTATTTTTGGTTGCTCGTATGGGTTTATTATTTTGGCTATTATTATCATCTGGATTTCCCGGATAGGAAAATCCCGACACTAGGTTACAATTATTGGTTTAACAAGCCACATTCCATAGCCATGCTGAGTCATATAGTTAAGTAACATGCAAGTTATACAGCTGACTATTAAAACCGAAAAGCCAAGGGTGAAAAAACAGTATCGGCTAATTAATAAGGTTCATATAATAGTACTATTAAAAAAAAGCAAGGAATACGTGTATCTTTATACGAAGTAACGAAGTACGGAAAAAGAAAAAAAGAAAAGAGACTGAGATCTGATCCCCAGGATTTGCTGATCACTAACACCGAATCTCCTCAGACTGGATTTTGTAATAATGTCAGATTTCGAACTAATATACACGTAATGTGTTACGAATTATACCATACGTTTTAAAAACAGCATTATTAAACAAGATATATTTTGTAAATTGTGGTTGGAGGAAAAATATATCCTCGGCTGTTATTTATGTGATTTTTTGTTATAGCGTATCTTTGCAAAACGTCTAATAATTTTTTGGCTCGTGAGGGGGAAGTTCTTGGCCAAGCCAGTAGTACAGGGATAGTACATTATTATCTTTCGGGGAGATACTACTACCAGAAAAAAAAAATAGCTCATACAAGGCACAGAAGTAACGCAAAGGGGAGGAGGAGCTATAATGGCCAACATTTTAAATTCTTGGCAGTAAAAACGCATAGACTTGGCAATGACAAGTTAGCCCACAACAATTAGATAAAAAGATAAAAAGATAAAAAAAAGCCAGCGAAAGAATAGTACTACTACGTACCCCGCTATTCGAATGATATCAAAGTTTCGGATTCTATTCATTTATATCGAGCTAAACGGGACTACGATGGTTTGAGGACAAAGCTCCGGGACTATAAACCGGGGGAATACGAGGAGGTTCAATTAATAGTACCATTATGAAATCCAAAAGTTTACTGAACATCTGGTCTTATCATGCATGTGGCCTCAGCTTTACTAGTGCTTAATTTACATAATGAATATATGCACGGCGCAGTTTACCACCGAAAACAGCAGTGAAGAACAAAGCAAAAAAAAAGGGTTATTATTAAATTCTATGTCGTATACTTGAACTCTCTCTGCTCATAGTCAGTCATATCGGCAAACGGAGATTCGGCCAGGCTATCCCCATCTGAGGAGTAATAGTTAGCCGCCGCTGTCGTCGTTGTTGATAGAGTCTCGCGTCGGGTGTTGAGGACAGCCGCCAACGCCCAGTATAGCACCATCAAGCCGATGCAGAGACAATAACAGACAAGCATGGCGGCAAAACCTGTCGTGTATTCTGGGGCTTGGTTGGCCCGAAAGGTTTGGGGGCCGATTAGGTTACCTGTTATTATATTTTATATATTATTAGGATATACATGTATATATTGGTTGGATACTGCCCGATGGGATTGGATACGTACCGACAGCGTAGCCAATGTACATGATTGAATATTGGACGTTTTTCTTGGTGTGTCCGGCCGTGTTGGCTTGTCCGAGGGAGATTCCTAGTTAAGTAATTGTTAGAGACCACTGTATAGACAGTTTAAAACGCTGACTAGGGCACTGTCTACCTAGAACATATGGCCCAAAGTATGTATACAACTATTCAAAACGAGAAATGATAATTAGCGCGGCCAAAAAGAAGAAAAATCTGAATAGAGATAATAGTACCAAGTAAATCCCCACCATCTGACCACCGATATTCGTTCTAGGTAGAATATATACCAAAATCGCACCGACAGCAGGAATACATGCTGCAATTATTGTGACGAAACACCGTCTATTCGTCCATTTGGCTGCAACCCAGGAGAACAAAAAGGCAGACAATGTCGACATGATGCCAGTGGGCATGTTCAAGAGCGAGGTTGTAACGGCGCTGAAACCGAGGTTGTTGATGATGATTCCGCTGAAGGTTATTAAGCCTATAAAGTCAGTATAAGCTAGTTAAGATATTAGATGCTGAAGAGAAAAAAAAAGCAATATCAAACCTCCATTGGGCACATTGATGGCAATGTTAAACAAAAAGATAATCCATGTTTTCGGGTCGGCGACGGCCTCGATGGCTTGCTGCCGTTTCCACGTCTTGTTGACAATGCCAGTCTTGTTCTCTGCTTGTCTCGATATCGCGTAGAATTTCTCCTGCTCACTGAGGAACCAGGCGTTCATCGGAGTGTCTGGGAGATATACTACCGCGACTAGAGACCATGCGAGGGATATGGAACCTGGAATAGAATGTTAGTTTTTAACTTTATGAAATTTCTAAATGCATGTTCATCTATCTTTGTGTGTATAAACTGGACAGGAAAAAAGGAAAAGCTTACCAGTAATCAGAAACAGATACTGCCATTTCGAAAGACTAGTAGACGACGGAATCTGTCCAACAGCCCACGACAAAAAGCCATTAATCACCGAACTAACAGCAGCAAAAGCTATTGCATTGCGAGGTGGCTGCTCGGATTTTTTATAAAAACCGGCAATGACAAGCGAAATCGATGGGACAATGATACCCTCAAGACAGCCTGAACGGGAAAAAAAAAAGAAAAGGTTAGATTGCGGAAGATTCTTCGCTTCTCTGTGTTGGATAAAGATTTTACGTACCCATCAAAAACCGCAGGACCATTAGGTCACTGAACTGACGACACGCCGGGATCAGGAGGGATAGTATAGACCAACCGATCGAGCAGCATGCGAGGTATTTTGCAGATGGCACTCTTTGAAGGACGTATGATGATGGCCACATGCCAACAATGCACTGTATATATCAGTAAACATGGAATCATACAAAAACGGTTTACTAAATTGGGTACTGGGGAAAGGTGTCTTACACCAAAATATAGAATCGAGCCTGCCCATGAGTACTGGCTGCCGGAGAGATGCAAGTCTATTCCCCAAGTCAGTAATTCAAATATTGTCACCAGTCCATTTTTTAAAAAAAACCATACCATCTCTCAAACCGTATATAGCTGCTGTGCTAATGGCAACTTTGTCTACTGCACCTAGCGTTGCTGTAGTAAGGAGCTAGCATAACGCCACCGATATTTGATAAGCTGCTGAGAAAGGAGGAGAAAATATGCTCGGAACGTAGGTTTGTACTACTAGTCAGGAGAGAGAACTCACCATTGGCACAAGAATCCAGTCCATCTTGCGTAAGAGGCGTTTTTCTTGAGTAGGGGACATAGGGGGGTATTCCCCGACTTGACTAAGGTACTCTGCAGCTTGGTCCATTATGTATATGTATGGTGTAAACTAAAATCCAAGCTGAGGTCCTGTAGGGAGGAGGGATATTAAAACGAAGGGGGAAAGATATTAGTAAAAGAGAAAATAAAACAAAAAAGAACCAGAATATTGCATGGTATATTCATTATTTAAGCTTCAGTAAATAACAAGTTAATCCATACAACGCACTGGACAGTGCTTATGCCCTCCGTCATAGGAGACGTGTAGCCGTTGCTAAATTGCCAATGGATTATTGTCCGATGGCTACTAGCGGGTAAATTATCCAGCAAGTAGGGCTGATATCTCAGTGTTGGTTGCATATCTAGAGAAAACCGGAATTATGTTCAGGCATACACGATGGATCCAGAGGTATGGATAGCCCCCTGTTCGTGATAAGAAGGCGGAAACTCGGGTCGGCACGGTCATGTGCGACCCAAAGAAGTCGGAATTATCCACTTGATCGTCAGCTCGAACGAGGGGTAAGAGGATATGTACTCCCAGAAAAATTAGTCATCGCTTTCTGCTCCATTTCAGGCTGGCTCACGGTAGCTTATTTGGCGTCTAACTACTTCGCAGTAGTCGGCTAGCTCTCCGAAATGACTCGCATGATCCGGCATAGCCCTAAGGACCGTTGATGGACACATAGCTTGCTTTGTTCGGTATATGGTCATTGAAAGATCGTCTAGTGTGGTGTCCACATACTTCTGTATATTTTTGGAAGGGCAACCGGATCGATCATATATCGAACTAAAGCAGACGCAAACTTTGGAATTGCCTCCTCAATATCAGTATCAAACCGGTGCCACCAGGGTGGCAAGCAACGCGGCTGAAGGCCAAAAAAAAAAGAAAAAAAAGACGCCATGTTCTGACTGCATCATGCAAGCTAGTCTCAGTCAGCTGGTTATCCGTTGTCCTGGTACAGGATTTCTCACTCAGCTCTTTCAGTTAGGGCTAGTCGTCATAGGCTCTGTGCGCAGCGCCGACGTTAGGCAGATATCGAGTTTTTTTTTATTAAGTTTTTTTTTTAAAAAAAATAAAATGGAAAAATCCACAGTGGAATCGGCCCGTGGTAGTAGTCGGCATCTGCTTGGCAACTCTTTCAGCATGTCGATTTTGAGCCCGAGGCTTAATTGAACGGCGTACTGAGGTCGATGGAGATGAGGGGTCAGCTTTATCACCCCGTGACCACTAGCCAACCACGACGGCGATAGCGATGAGGCAGCGCAAACTAGTAGATATGCGTGTCGCTCTCTTGGGTGAATTTAATGCGCTGGAACGTGGTACCAAGGCCAATGGCGACTTGTAGTTCGGGACCTGCTCCAGCACAGCAGGGTGCCGAGCATTTAGAACGTGATGATGGAGACTAAAAGTCGTTCCCGGCATCGTACTCGGCGGCCTAACGAATGAAAGTTCAGACGGACCGAGAATATGGGTTTGAGATACACCGATGATCAAGGCCAATGCTAGTATTCAGGCATCGAAAGACCAAAGAAACCGAGTCAGGAAAAGCCTCGCACATGATGCCTGAGCGAAACGAGTGTCGAGGATCGCGGTCAAGACAAGCAAAACATCAGACCGGGTGCTTACGTACCCCACCACATGGTCTTCTTCCGCGGTGATTATCCGCCGCGATTATTATACGTATTGAGTAAGTCTCCGATCTCCCATTAAGAGGATCGTGCATAGAGTAGCAGATGCGTCGTTACCAATAGTGCAGGTCTCGATGCTTAGTTGTCAATCGGCACGGCACGCCAGTTGGCTGTGCGGGCTTTGCTCCCTGAGGGCTCGATCGTTTAGTGCGTGGTACATGGGGCCATATTGATATTGTGAACGGTAGTGTTATAATGTTCCCGAGCCTTTGGGGTTATTCCGTTGCCGCCGTGTATTGTCAAACATTGCTAGGAATAGTAGAATGTCATCGCTGTAAACGCTAGTAATACAGTGAGACTGGACCAATGCACCAAGACATTGATAGCATTACTGAGGTCATCGGATCACATTCTTGTCTCGGCCGATTTGAGGATGCCTCGTTTGCCTCCTCCCATTTGCCATAGCCAGATGCCCTCTACTGCCCATGCCTTGGCACTGGCATGTTTTCCAATATTCGACTTGGGCCCTGTGGCCGCGATCTGAGGCTTATTCTCCTGGCTTCCGCCACCCTCCGCCTCGTCCATCATTCTAGGGACGACAGCCTCTCGTTCGATGACGGTCCATAGGCCGTCGACGAGATCTTGTTCTGGATCTCCAAATTCCCCCTTGCCCAATCGATATAAAACACGCCCGATAACTTGCCACGCTACACATCTCTGTGCAGGGAAAGTGGAACGGCTAAGTATGGAAAGTTCGGATATGGTGTACCCGGCGGCCTCGGGGTCATCGGCATGATGATGAAGTCCGAGAGAAGTAGGGAGCGACAGGGACTCGGACGGGGGTAGTATTTCGCCGCGAAGAGAAAAGCGTAGAGCGGATGGCACGATGGTAGTAGCAGAACTAGAAGAATGATATGGGGATGAGGTTGCATGATCATCCTTGTCGTTTTCGACCGGCTTCAACCATGACAGAGTAGAGGGATCATGAGGAATATCTGGAAAGTAATGCTCTTGTAGATCGGCGTAGAACGAGGGCGAGTTCGGATCGAGATTGGGCACGGGGCCTTGGCGGGGAGGAGGGGTAGGAAAATGGACGGGACCATTTGGAAATTCGGATGCCGGAAGTAGATCTGGAGGATGAGCGGCCGGGGCTCGCTCGTCGATACCAGAAGATTGTATCGCTGTCGTAATTTCCTCGCTGCCATCTAAAACAGACCGTTCTGTCGATTTTTCAGTCTCGGCTTCGGGGAGGTCGAAGGAGACTGACTTTGCCGTGCTTTTAGTTTTATTTTCTGTTAGATTAGCTCCACCGGTAGGTAAAACAGCCGAATAATGCTGGTCAGAGTTGGATGGCTCGTCAACTTTATTTGCCCTCCGCAACAACCTTTCAACCAGGGAGGGCGAGAGATTAGACATCAACTCGGCCCTTTCGCTCTCAATCTCGGCATCAGACATGGCCGCTAATCTTTGGTTGTTTTCCTCGTCAATGATTTGCTTTTCTTCATCCGCCATGCTAGATTCTCGGCCCGGCTGAGTGTTTGATGCGGCGGCTGGCCGAGCGTGGCCGACCGGGTTGGAAGCAGCAGCAGCATTGTGGCTGGCGGCGCGTCTCTGCTTGAAGGCCGAACGTCCGCGTCGATCCTTGGCGACGGGAAAGCCAGTCGAGGTCTTCGGAGTCGGGGCCGTAGCTGCCTTGGGAGTGCGTTCCTTGATCTCGCCGATGAGATCGATGAGAGGTGCGGCGGCGGCGCGGGGCTGGTCGACGGGTTGTTCGGCCTCGTCGTCGGACAGATCGAGCACAAAGCGCTCTCCGGGAATCGCCATGGAGGGTAGAGGAATAGTGTGTAGAGAGAATTTCAGGATGTTGGAGACCGCAGGAGAAGCGAGAGAGGGCAGTGAGGAAGGAAGAGAGGCAAAAAGCGGCAGGATGGGAAGGAACGACGCGACGCGAGCTTCCCGGCGGGCTGCGGCTTAAAACCCTAAAATCGGCTCATGCAGAAGCCGCCTTGCCGTAACGGGACTAGCGCATCTTTGGATAGCCGCGCACGAGCCACCTCGAATGGAGAGTCCAATCAACGCGAGCCGGACTCTACGTGGCTAGAAGTGTATCTCGGTGGTGATATGCTGCTGCGTGGTTACTGGTATCTAGTTGATGTCTCTGTTTGCCTTTCCTTTCCAAGACGGTGTCTTCCAGTGTTGGTCTTGATGCGAAACTACGGATTGCCGTACTTTTGGTCCCAGCATTATGTCTGGAAATGCGCTGTTGATGTTATTGCTTTATTTGTATTGTTTTATCTGGATTTATTTTTCATTCAAGATACAATTATATGTCAGTTTCCAAGGATGGGGCCCATGCAGGGCATCTTCCGGCAAGACCGATTGCAATGTAACAGCCGCCAATCTTGCAGCGCCAAGGGTATCAACGAATGCGGCAGACCATCTATCTCATTTTTCTCCGTGATAGAATACGCCAAGTGTCCATGCGCGTTTCAAATGTGACCAAGGTTTCACAAGGGATGTCAAGTAATTGTCATCTGGGCTGGGGTGTTCGTAGTTTGGCTGATGTGTACGAGGCAAATAATATGACCTGTAACGCGGGCTATTGGTGTTTCATTGTTAGTGACAGCGTATAATGCCAGTAACCTAAGGATGTCTACACGGGATGTCTATATATGCTTGTATTCAGGTGAAAATGGATACATTGGCACATTATTTACATATAAAATGATATAGATGGGTCAATATAACAAGACCAACTACCCTGGTTCGGGCGCGACTGCAGCAGTAGCAGCAGTATGTAGCAGATTGCAAAGAAACCCTGGCCTAGCACTAGCAAGCTGATTGCAGCCAGTCATGGCAGTTGCAGCCCCGGGTCGTCATACCCAATGGCAAATGCCTGCTCCAGATGCTCCTTCCTGCTTCTTGATGCCAGCGCGCGCCTGCCCATTTCTCCTTTCCGAGCTCCTTCCCCCGTCCGTTCCATCTTTTCTCCTTCTCCTCTGCCTCTTCTCTCTCTCTCCTTGTTTTCCCTCTTACACTCACTCTCTCCTCTCTCCATCGCGCTCCCGGCAGCGTTTCCATCGATAGATAGCCTTTTAGATTCGCGCTTGATGATTGTCGCCTGATCGATCGCCCGCCACGCCTGCGCCTAGTGTTCTCTTCTCCCGACGACAAACATTTGAAGCGTTTCCCGAGTGCTTTCGGCCACTTTGCGAGGGCCGTTATCCCTCGCCATCCAAACCCGCGTATTTTCGCTTTTTTGTCCCTTTCCAACCAACCAAGGCATCATCCAACGTTCTTTTCTCCCCCACGCTCACTGCGAGCTTGTATTGTGCACTTGTTGTGCACATGCGTTTGTTTCTTCATTAATTTCGCATGCGACGTTGTGCCTATATTTACGTTGCGTTTGATACTTGATACTTAATTATCGCATTGGCTTCTGTTTTCCGGTCGTCATTTTCGCTTTACTTCCGACTCATCTGCCATTCATCGCCATTCATCTCTACAACAATAACTCGGGGTTCGTATTCAATTTTTGACGCGGTGGTCGGATGCCGCGTACGTCTTGAACATGGCCAGTGATGCGCCGGGCAGTAATGGAGGTGTCAAGGCCGAGGCCGACACGTCAGTTGCCGCGATTGCGACCGACGTCGAGATGGCTCCTCCGCCTCCTGTAGAGCCAACCGCGACTGCAACAGCAGAAGCTCCCGAAACAATCGACAAGGAGAAAGGGAAGGAGACTCCAACAGCGCCAGGCAGAGATACCCGCACCAGACGCGCTTCCGCCGCCGCCGCCTCCAATCAGCCGAGCACGCCAGCACCTATAACCCGCCGAACGCGCCGCAAGAAGGACGAGGCCGAGCAGGAGAAGGAGAAGGAGAAGGAGAAGGAGAAGGAGAAGGAGAAGGAGAAGGAGAAGGAGAAGGAAAAGGAAAAGGAAAAGGAGAAAGAAAAGGAGAAAGAGAAAGAGAAGGAAAAACCGAAAAAGGGCAAGGCCAAGGCCAAGCCAAAGGAAGCAGACAAGGACAAGGCCAAAGACAAAAAGGAGGACAACGAGAGCAAGGAAAAGGCAAAGGACAAGCCCAAAGAAAAGGAAACGAAACCGCGCGCTTCTCGGCGCACTCGGGAAAAGTCCAATGCCTCTGCTCAGAACACGCCGCAGTCATCGCGGAAGAAGCCCAAGCTGGAACACCATGCCGAGCCGCAAAGCGTAAACAGCAAAAACAAGGATAGCCAGGGCGACAGCGTGGATAAGAAGGAGGCCACGCCCAGCAAAGTTCCCACGCCAGTCTCATTAGCTCCAGCTCCAGCTGCAGCTCCGATTGCAGCTGCTGTCGACGCGTCGCAACAGCAAAATGCCCCTTCCGCCCCTCCAACACCAGCACCTGCAGTTTCCCAAAACGGAAACCATGAAGCTATCCCAACCCCACCTTCTCATCGCTATCCTGTTCAAACTCCCGTGCAAACGCCTGTACAGACACCGGCGCCACTCTCAGCACCTTCTACTGCAGTGTCGCCGCACAGGACGTTTGGCACCTCGGCCTTGGCCCAACCACCTGTGTCTGCAGCCTCGACTCCTCCCGGCATGATGCATCCTCAGACTTTGTCTCGTTCTCATTCTTATGAAAATGGCTTGCAGGCACACTCGACACCGACATATCAGTCGCCTGCACCTACACAGCCGGCACCGCAGCCGTCCCCACACCGGTCGAGCGGGCGCAATTACGATCCCATCCGCTCCGCTTTTGACAATCCAGCACCTCCATCACCGCCTCCGCCATCGCATGGCCCATCTCCTGTCAAGAATGGTACTGCGCAATTCAGTCCACCACAACACAACACTGTGTCGCCACGTGGAGGCTACAGGGCAAGCGCATCACCTGCCATTGCTAGTATTATCGACCCTCCGGCTGCGTCGGCTCCTATGCATCAACAATTGCCCGCCCACCAGACACAGCACCAACCACAGCCTGCTGTCTATTCTAATCATGTACACAGCTACTCGCCATATGGAACGAATATCTCATTACACCACTATGGACAAACACAGCAACCGCAGCAAACACATGGTCAAATGACTCACGGGCCCCCAGCTCCTCCACAACCTGCTCAACAACATCCACAACAGTTGCACCTACAGCAGCCGCCACCTCAACCAGCGGCCCCTCATCCTCCTCAACAATTGCCTCCACAGCAAGCCCACCCAGCAGCATCTCAGCCGCAGTATTCACCGCCACAGCAAGAACAGTCGGTTCAAGCGGTCCCTCAGCAGATTACAAAGCCTGCCGAAAAGACAACTCTCCTCCAACAGCCAGTTGCAATGGAGGTTGATTCAGAGCCTACGAGTGCCCCGCCTGTAAAGGCTACGAAAGCGTCTAAGAAGGAGAAGGGCACGCCAACAGCCTCAAGCGCACCGTCTCCGAAGCCAGCACGTGCAGCGAAGGATGCCCCTCCTCCTTTGCCACAGGGATCTGGTCTCATTACAGGTGCACTGTTTGGAGTGGATGACAGCTCATCTGGGGCGTCAAAGTCTACACCCAACATTGTCTTGCACGTGCCACTTGCGGGTCAAAACAGTCAGATCATCAGTTTTGCACGCTTGGCTGAGGAGAAATACGGGTTTGCAGCACTACACCCACGACTTGCAGCGCAGAAAGAACGACTGGCTCGGGTAGCTGCAGCGGGAGCGGCTCTAGAGAAGAACGAGAAAGGAGGAGGGGCCCGTGAAAGTGCGGATGAAGATCTCAGCGTGGATATCGACCGCGATAGTGATGTTGATGGCGACGTGGCCATGGGTGGGACAGAGTTGACGGGCGCAGATGAGAAAGGGGATGGCAAAAAGAAGCGACGCAGGAAGAAAATGGAGGACTACGATCGTGACGACCCTTTTGTCGATGACAGCGAAATGGTTTGGCAGGAGCAAGCTGCGGCCAGCAAAGACGGCTTCTTCGTGTACAGTGGACCTCTTATTGCTGAAGGCGAGAAGATCCAAGTCGAAAGGTATGTATTAGTGGTCGATTTCTACTTGTTTGTTTTTATACTAACGCTATTCTTAAAACAGAGCGGATGGGACGATCAAACGCGGGCGTGGTCGTGGCCGTGGTGGCGTGAGGAGAGGCGGTGGACATCTTCATGTTCCTATTGCGTCGAATATCCCGATCTCGCCAGACACCGGACTGCCCGTTCGTGGGCCAGGCTCTCGCGGCGGAAGCTTGACTCGCAAGCCACGAAGCAACAAAGCACGACAGCAGCAGGCAGAGGACAAGCAGGATATACGCATGGTCAACATCTCGCAAGATGGCCGTGGACGAGGCGGCGGTGGTCGCGGTGGCGGCGTCAGTGGCAGCACGACCAGCAATCGCGGTGGCAAGCCAGCTACAGCAGCGACTCCAGCATTGCCTCTGGCGCCTGCTCCAGCCCCAGCGGCACCCCAGCTTGCACCAGCGCCAGCGCCAGGGCCGATGCCAAACCCGAGCATGATCATCCGGTAGCTATAGCTATATACTGGAGGGAGTTTCTCTTCTATCGACCATGTCGCCTGTGCATTTTGCCTAGACATCGACATCGGAAACGGGATTGTGGGATGGTATTTATTTGATTTACGTTCTAAGATTGATTTTGGTTGCATCGACTCTGAGTATATTGCGTTGCTAGAGTCTCAGGGTTAGGGAATGTCTGTCTGTCTTTTTTTTCTTTCTCTTTCTTTTCATCACTTTTTCCTATGACGGTCGTTCGGAGTTTATGGCAGGGCTATTCTGGTTTTCTCGATATGGTTTACTTTTAGATTGCGGTTGCTATTCTATTACTCCTACCAATCGGACATGTATTCTTTGGTTGTTGCCTTACCATGTGTCGATCAGTTAGTTGCTACTCGGCCCTCGCTCGGGCGTGCGCAATCCAGTGGATTTTACATGCATGAACATGCTGCAGTGCTACGTAGGCTTTTTAATCTCCATGTATACCGGCCGGCTGGCATTGGTCCGGGTCAGCCGACAGGGCAAATTGGCGGTCGTCTGATTGGGCGGTTCTGGCTGGGATCAGTGCGATGGTGTGTAGCGAAGGGGCACGAGCGAGACTAGTTGGCCTCTAGAAAAACGATACGTAGATGGGACTGGACTCGTCTTATTTATTTCCATGTCGTTGTTATTATTGTACAGCGTATGTAACAACAAGCAGAACAATAGCAATAGTAATCAAACAAAACAAACACAACAATGCGGGGGCGCGGTCAATACGGCGTATTCACAAATCACATGCATTGAATGCGCCCCACACTGCCGTTGCCCGCCAATTACATGGTGCGGGCGCGGCAGGTGGCTTGACCGCTTTGGGCCGTCACGTTCTGCCCTCTTTGACTTTTAGTTGTCGCCTTGTGCTGCAGACTCTCTCTCTCCCTGTCCACCAACTCACTTATCTTCTCCCTCCCTCTCTCTCTCACTTTCCTCCTTGTGATGTTCTTGTCCATCGAAATGCGCTATCTGCACCCGTCTAACCTTGCTTTATACAGACCCTCGGTGCCCATAGGATAATCACGCTCTCTCTGGAGTCTTATCGATTGCGCTGCCTTGCCTAACCTTATCTAGTGGGCTGTCTCGCGATCCATCAACCTATCGATTTGAAATCACTATACTACTCTGATCACCTTTTTTTTTCATCTCTTACTCATTTATTCAAATTTTTCTCTGATCATACATCCTCCACCATGCACGACCTCCGTCGAAAAGCCCTTTTAGAAAGCGGCAAGACCGTGTCGCGCAAAACACAGTCTCGTGAGGTCTCGCGGCAAACATCGCGGGCGGGCTCTGCCCAAAACTCTCGCCAGTCGTCGCGCGCTGCGAGTCGGTATCCCTCGGATGATGAGGATACTGGGGATTTGAGTGATGATACGACTGCTCTCAGGTATTTTTTATCTCTCCTTTTTTCATGTATCATTTTTTGCCCTTTTTTTTTGAAGGGGCATATAAATAAAAAAAAAGTTTAGTGTGCGGTTCGGGATGATGTCACTGCCACTGCCACTTTCGTCACAACAAAAAAACTTGCTAACACAAACTTTCCCACAGTACCACTTCGCTCGACGACTTGGCTGAAAACCCCGAGGCCGATAATAGTGATTGGCCCGAGGAGCTGGCCGACCGAATCCACGAGATCCTCGATCGCAAGCGCAGCAGCGTACAGGGCAGGGAGGAGTCGCTGACGGCATTCTGCCGCCTCTCGAAATTCCACTACGTCGAAGAAGAAATCCGCGCACATATACAGGACCTGCTCGAGGCCTTCTCGCGCAGCATCAAGTATGAAACGAGCGTGCGCGAGTCGACTTTGGCCCTCAAGGCACTCGAGTTTCTTGCGTTGACTGCCTACGATGATACGATTTATGGTCATGTCGAAGACCTGCTGGCCCGGACGATTCGCGACTCGACTTCGACGGCAGTCAAGACCGCGGCGATCTACTGCCTCGGCACGTGCACATACTTTGGCGGAACAAGTGAGGATGCCAAGTTGGACCAGATGACGTTTTTCCTCGACATTGTCGCGTCGGACGGGCGGTCGATTGACGCAGCAGACGATGCAGCGACAGTGACCGCGGCACTACAGCAATGGGGGTTTCTCGCAACAGAAATTGAAGACCTCGAAGGCGAAAGCGAGGAGGCGATCGACTCGTTTATAGACCAGCTCGACAGCAGCGACTCGAGCGTGCAGATTGCAGCGGGGGAAAACATTGCCCTGCTATACGAAAAGAGCTACACGCCTCAGGAGGACGACGACGACGACGCGGGATCGTCGGAAGAAGACGACGGCAATGATAACGGCTCAGTCTCGTCCAACGGCGACGGGCCGCGGCTCATCAAACGATACACGGCGTACCACAACACGCCGCAGCTCGAGCGAGTGCTATCGTCTCTAGCAACCGTGTCCGGGAAACGCATCAGCAAACGGGACAAGAAGAGCCTGCACACCAATTTTGCGTCGATTCTCACAACAGTGGAAAACCCGCGGCGCGGACCCATGTTTAGCACGGCAATCGACTACAACACCAACCGGCACTACGGCAGCAAACGGCAGGTCAAGATCGGAAATGAAGGAGTGATGAACATTGACCGATGGTGGAAATGGCTGCGGCTGGCAGCGCTGCGACGCATCTTGCAGGGGGGGTTCATGGAGCATTACTACCAGGGGAACCGCGCAGTCCTCAATAGCTTGCCGGTCATGCTGCGTGAGTCGACGCGCACAACTACGGACCGTTTGGGCTACAAAAAGGCGGCCAAGCTTCGAAATTCGACTCGCCGGATGCTGATGGGGGATGACGACTAGTTTCGTACATGTGATTGTTTCGTACATGTGATTATGTATCGGCGATATATGCTGCATTCTTTTTATAGCACTGCAAACACGAGATATTTTACATTCTATACACTACTACTCCTAGTATTACCATAGACCCATCAGCTTAAATGTATGGCATAGACAATCAGTCCACTGCAACCCCATGCGGCGGTCGACTGGCGACCAGGACCCAATAAGCACCCATCTTAAACGGCGATGAAACACGCCACCGGCCAATCCATCGACAAGCTTTTCTGGAAACTGTTTTAGAACGTAAATAACCCCAAGATTTCATCTATCGGATCGTTCTTGGGGTTTGGGGGCATATACCCAGTCGGGCGATGCGCCAAGCCTGATTGAGTGCGGGCTGTGCCTGCCGTTCTGAGAGTAGAAAACGATCGACCCGATGGAGTCAGGAACAACTGAAAATGACATTTGGGGCTCAACACAGAGGATTCTTGTATCCAGCTCTTAATTCTCTCGAGAGATGGAACAGGAATATAAATATGGGTGGATGCGCCGTGTTTTTTTTTTTGTTTGGGGCTGATCAAGCAGCTTCTTTCTATACGGATTGCTTTGAATGATCAAAGATGAGGCCCTCTCTTTCTCTCGCAGCTGCGCTTCTGGCAGCACCGCTCGTCAATGCCGCGCAGTCCTTTGCTGGATCGAACTTGTATTATGCGGCTGGTCTGACGGATGATCAGTCGACGACATTGTTCCAGGGTCTGCAGGGTGCTGGCGTCAAGGTGCTTCGCGTGTGGCTTGACGGTACGTCCTCTTCCTCCTCATATCCAAGAAAGAGAAGACTGACTGACAAAAACAAGGCCAATCCGGAAAAACAAAGGGCACAGAAATCGACTCCTTCCCCTCTCTCGAATCCGACAACCCCGGAAACTGGGACGACACTGTGCTCACACGCTACGACGACCTAATGGTGAAAGCCAACGGGTACGGAATCAAGCTGCAAATCTCGATTCACAGCTACAACGCGCTGACCGCGGATCCACCGGATATCTATGGGCAGTGGTATGGAAAGGGGGATTTTTATACGAGTGAAGATGCCATGGGATACTTTAAGAACCGCATTGCGCATGTGCTGGAGCATGTGAATCCAAACACCAACAAGACGTGGGCGGAGAGTTCCGAGTATATTTTTGCGTTTGAGGCGGAGAATGAGGCGATGCATGATCAGGTTTGTTTTTTCTACACCGGGGAAAAAAAAAAAAAAAAGAAGAAGAAGATATGCTAATTGATATGTAGGAAAACCCAGATGCGTTGACCAACTGGCAGTGCATCATGGCCGGCGCCATCAAGGACAGCCTCAATGGCAACACGGACATCCTGGTGACCACCGGCGGCGGCGCATGGCTGGACAACTCTCTGCTCGACGCATACTTTACCTGCGACAGCCTAGACATCCTGGCCATCCACGCCTACGGCACCGGCGACTTCGCCACCGACAAGATCCAGCCCTACGTTACCAAGGCACAATCCAACAACAAAAAGCTCATCATGCAAGAATGGGGCGCCTGCTACTGGGATTCGGAGAACAACAGCTGCGGAAAATCGTCGCCGCTCGACGAGGGCACACGCGAGAGTAATATCAAGACGTGGGCTGACCAGATCAGCGCCGCCGGTGTCCCGTGGTTTTACTGGCAGATTCTGCCGAATGAGGATACGCATTCGGATTGGGATTATGAGGTTGGCATTGACGGGACTGCCTGGGGTGCGCTGGAGAGTGCAGTTAATGGGACCGCTGGGTACGAGGCTGCGTTTGATTTTTCGAGCTATCTTTTGTAGTGCTCGGTACGTAGCAGTAGTATATTGTCACATATTACCCAATTACATCAAATGTAAACATACAAATATTTAGACCTTGGCCACAGACACACTCTGTCCAAACTCATGCTCATGCTCATGCTCCATGGCTGGCACCCCAACCACAATCTCCATCCCATCCACCACCAGTCTATCATGCGCCAGCCCCGTATCAATAACCCTGGGCACATTCCCTTCAAACACTTCCCCCTTATTTCCTCCCAAAACTTTCCTCGCCGTCACAAAACATATAACAGCATACGACGTCCCGCCAACAACATAACTCAAGAGCCATCCAAGCTCAAACATATGCGTCGCCGCCGCACTTACAGTTGTCGTTCCAAAACTGCCGATGAAACCGGGTAGTGGCAGTACGAACCCAATCACAAAAGCGGCAATGCCACGCAAATTGACGCCACGAGTATAAAAATACCGACCTAGTGGGGACGTAGTAAACATATCGTGAAGATACAGATTACCATTGCGCACAAAAAAGTAGTCGACGGTCATGATGGAGACAACGGAGCCTTGGAAGATGGAGTATCCGCCGAGGAAGCTGAGGAACCCGTTGGCAGAGGAGACGATGCGCCTTCAACCTTTTTGTTAGAAGTGATAGCAAGTAGGAAAGAAAAAAAAGGGACTTACCAAGGAACAATAGCAAAGGCAACAATCAAACAAATAAACTGTCCCCGAATGATATTCACATACTTTGGCGCCAAACACGTCACATCTGCCGCAAAGGGGACAATATTACACGCCACCGACGTCCCCATCGTCGCAAACGCAAACGCCGCCGCTGCAAAAAAGATGCCAGCGCGGGATTTGGACGTATACGAATGATCCAACACTGAATTCAGCAAATCATACGGATTCCAGTATAACTGGCCGTACATGTTGTGCACGGCCGAGGTAGTAATAACCCCAAACGCAGCACAAATAGTCTGCGCGATGGGCAGGCCGAGCAACTGGCCATATAGCTGCGCGTTTTTGGTCTTGGAGTAGCGCGCCAGATCGGGGACGGTGACGAGTAAAGCGGAATTAGCGCCCATGACCGAGTTGAATTGCGAGACAATGCCCCATGCGAACACGGTGCGTGACGACGAGCGTAGGGATTCGTCGACGAGTGTGTCTGAGGAGACGCCGCCGTTGGATGTGGTTGCCCAGCATACTACGCCGAGCGCGGCGAGTGGGAATATCACGGCTTTCAAAGTGAAGAGGTGTCGGATTTTGGACGTGTGGATCATCATTAGGGGCAGGGTGAAGACGAAGGCGAGGAAAAAGGCAACCATGACCTGGGTTGTGATTTCTTGGCTCTGATACAAGTTAGTTGACTTCTTTGAGAGACACTTGAATGGCTTACGGCAGGGATCTTGTTGGGAATACTCGTCCAGCTCGGAAATATGCACCGCAGGCAGATGGAGATGAACTGGCCCTCAAAGTACAGCTGTACGCCGCCTATTCAAATCAGCTGCGTCCATTTATATGAGGGCGATACATACCCCAGATAATTCCCAGAATAGCTCGCAGCACAACAAAGAAATAAGAGCCAAAAATCCCAAACGTCACGCGGGCGAGCACCGGATAGCCAACATGATACTGCGCGGCAGCACGGCCATTGAGTATAATGACCACAGAAGACAAAATATTGGCAAACAGAATCACAAGCAGAGAATCTCTGACTGACGCTCCCAGCGCAATCAGAGAAGACCCAAGACTCCAGGTCGACACGGCCCAGGACTCGCTCCACCTAGAGCTGTCAGATTTGGATCAAAGTAGTAGTAGTAGTAGTAGTACGGAGTACTATTATTGTGTCCACTTACCAATAGGCAAAAAAGTTCCACACGGTCCACGTCTGCCGCTCTGGTGGAGACGGCAACAAGTCCTCGTTGGCAAGCATCGACGACGCGCTTTTCAGGCGAATGGCATCGTGGAATGCCGACCAGGAGGTCAGGGCATGCTTGGTCTTGGACCAGCGCGAAGCACTTGGAGCGGACATTTTACTAAACTTTTGCACTTTCACTTCCTTTCACTTCCACAAAACCGACAAACCCAGGGACCCGGCCTGGTGGTAGATATACATGGCAGGCGACAAGCAGTGGCAACCAAACGAGTCATTCAAGCAGGCATAGATAGGTCCATCTCGTTATCGCGGCGGGGCCTGCGCGGGATGCGATATTGATTTCCGGGGAACTCCCCTTTGCGCGGGATGCATTATCATCTATCAACTACTACTAATATTCAGTTGAAATAATTATATCATTGAGAATAATACTTCCTTGCCAGTACTCTATCGCCGAAACATCTGAAGAAGAAGAGAGAAAAAAAATGGCCGGCCTCGAAGTCATCTCCGGCGGAAAGCCGTTCTACTACTGCCCCAAAGGACAGATGATTCTCGGCGAAGCCCCGATCTATCGCGCCAGTGACTCTACCTTGCATTGGGTTGACTGTCTGGCCGAGCCAGGCGAACTGTACATTCTCAAAGTCGACCCAGACACAGGCGATGCAGTCGGCGAAGCCCGCGTGCTGCATTTGGATGACAGCGTGACGGTGCAATTCTTCCGTAAAGGCAAACCGGGCAGCTATATTGCCGCGTATTACCAAGGGGTGTGTTTTATTGATGAAGCCACTGGCAAGATGGAGGTTGTCAAGGAGATTATCCCCACTGATCAGCGCGATAACTTGCGTTTCAATGATGGTGGTGTCGACGCCAAGGGTCGTTTTTGGCTGGCGGAAATCGATAAGAAGGCCATGGCTCATGGCCCGAATCAGCTTCCGGCGAGTTATGGCACGCCCAAGGGCCGTCTTTGGCGGTATGATCCGGATGGAAGCTTGCATTTGATGATTGAAGATGGGGTGGTTTGCGGTAATGGGCTGGGATGGAGTCCAGATAACAAGACTTGTAAGTCTCTCTCTCTCTCTCTTTTCGTCTATGTGTGTGTGAGACTTATAGATGTAGTCTACTTCCATGATTCTGTCGCCATGCTCGTTTATGCGTACGACTTTGACCTCGAGACCGGCAACATCTCAAACAAGCGTATTTTGATTGACCGCCGCGACTCCTTTGGCGAGCCAGACGGGATGGTTGTTGAGTATGTTTTTCTCTTCCCTTATACCATGAATGAAGACTAATTGTTACCAGCACAAACGGCAATCTATGGATCGCCATGTTCGATTCTCACCGTGTCATGGTATTCACCCCCGAGGGCCGGCACCTGAAGGATATCACATTTACTGCGCGCAACCCCGCCTGCACGGCCTGGGGAGGAAAGAATTACGATATTATTTTCCTGGCTAGCGGGAAATGGAGAGGCAAGAGAGAAATGCCGGGGGATGAGGGGGGGCATATGTTCAAATTCAAACCGGACGATGCTCGCGGCCAGCCCAAGCATGAGTTTGCGGGATAAGAAGTAGGTGTTGTAGATTATAGCGTGCATATAGTTGAGAATGGATTGATACTATTATTATAGATCAATTGATGTAATTACATTCAAATGTTATAGATGGTAAGTATTAAGTTTGGCCCCGGACTGGTTATTGTATTGCTGATTGTTAGTTCTGCACCAACAAGGCAACCTGTATATCACATCTTATACTATGTAGCACGTTTCACCAGCCAACCAGGCATTGGCGCAACCGTGCACTTTTAAGATCGGTAGTCACTTGTAGATGGACTTGAACTGTCTATACAGCACCCATATCCAGTCCACGTGTTGTGCTTGGGGGAACGGGGTCGGACACGGCATGCCCATTCGGCCTCGACTATCGACTATCGTAACACTGCTCCGTACTACACCGGACAATATTTAGGGGCAGGTGTTCTGTATAGGTGCAAGGCGGTTATATCTGTTAATGCTGTAGCCTGTTGATTAATGCATGAGCCAAAGCGTTCCAACTCCACCTCCCTTGTTCAACAGTTGAACCAGCTGTCTCCATATTAATATGAACGGCCAAATAATGATATACCACCCCACTTGGGGAATTGCTGGGCCGACACGTGAAATCATCCGAGGTTGTGATTACAGGAACCTCCGGCCCGTCGCTGTTAGTGTCGCCGACTGGGGCTAGTCAGGGACATGGCGCGCAAGCAACCAGACACATGAACGAGACGAGAATGGCCATGGTTTTGTTCTGATAACCAGGAAGATGACAGGCAAGGATGACTGGCGAGCCGGGGAACGAGCTGTCACGGGGGATGTCATCAGTCAGCTGCATCACACCAGTTCAGGCGCAAACGACAGGGCAGATGTTTGTGCCCCGCGCTCGACGAGGGGCATCCATCGCATCCGGATTGTTGGGATCGGTGATCAGTGACCAGTGATCACAGTACGTATCCATTATTATTAACGCAGACATACCCATGGCGATAGAGCCTCGGCTCCTGGGCGGGGATCTCGCCCTACGTCACGGCGCCAGAAACGATTGATTGGTTCGAGAAGCGTCGTTGAGAGGATTCGTCTGGTAGTAATGCCGGGCGCCGCCGGCCAGTCGGGAGTAGCAAGCGCAGGTGGTTGATCGTTTGTAGGTTGTGGTACGTAGTTTGTAAGAAGCCTTTGAGGATCTGGCCGAGCTGAGGAGTTGAGCTTGCCGCAGCTTTCCGTCCGCTCGGGTCCGCGTGCCACTGGCAGAGAACCAGCTGGCAACATCCGCGACATCCTACTAATACCGCCCTACGAACTCCTGTCAGCATCTTTTGCTCCTCCTCCTCTTCCTCCTGCTGGTTGCAAACCGTCGCCTCTGTTCATTATTCCATCCCTCTCCCTCGCCAGTCGCAGGCAGACCGCGACTGACCGGCCACCATGGCGGCAATGGAAGAGCTTGAGATCCACAGCAAGGTAGGCTACCACGAAACTGCCTGAATTCTTATTCTGGGCCTGAACCAAGAAAAAGATAAAACAAAAGAGAGAAAAAAAAACGTACTGACCGCCGAAACCAGTCCTACCTCGTCCGATGGGTCAGCGTCAAGGGCGACCACACCATCTCCTGGAGCCTGCAGCCGCACAAGAAATCGCTCAACTTTGGCATCTTCAAGCACCTCGGCCAGTCTGGCGCTGCCGGTGCCGCCTCGTCCGATGTCAACAGTGTCGAATCCTCGTCCGAAGCCCCCGCCGTGATTGACAAGCTGCGCGGCGCCGGCCTGAAGCCGATCCAGTGGGTGGGAAAATGCGAGGCCGACAAGATCTCCCAGGGCACCTACGGCGTGTCGCTGCACGAGGCAGGCAACTATGCGCTGATTTTCGATAACACATTCTCCAAAACGACCGGCAAGATGGCCACTTTTGTGCTCGTGACATACCCTACCGCTACGCCGCCGCAATCCGTACACCAGACTCACCCCTCGCAGTCGCTCGGGGGCGTCAACGCCGTGGGTGGCTCCGGCCATCGTAGCTCGCCAAAGCTTCGTACCGCAAACACCGGCTCGACCGACGAGCTGCGTCCGACAAAGGGGCGCTCTGTGTCGGGTGGAAAACGTCCCCAGAGCTCTTCCTCCGTCAACGGCGCGTCCGCATTGCTACATACCGGCGTTTTACGAAAGAGACGTCGCAAGCGACACCAGGGCTGGGCGCGCCGGTTCTTCTCGCTCGATTACACATCGTCGACCCTGTCCTACTACCACGATCGCAACTCTTCGGCCTTGCGGGGTGCCATACCCCTCCAGCTAGCAGCAGTGGCCGCCAATGCGGCTTCGCGCGAGATTTCCGTCGATTCCGGTGCCGAGATATGGCATCTCCGGGCAAGCAATGCCCAGGATTTTGCGGCATGGCGGACTGCTTTGGAAAAAGCTTCTAAACAAACAAAAGACGACAAGGTCCTTTCGCCCATGACCCCTCTTCTACAAACTCCTTCAAACTCGATGGTTCGCCACCTGCCGAACCCAGCCGAGGAACGCGAATGGGGCCAGATCGAGAGCCTGGTTAGTAAGGTTTCTGGGTCGAGAGACGCCGTGCGACGCTTGGCCAAGGATACAGACCCTAAATATCTTTCCTCTACTCCGAATACCGGCCCTGACCGACGACGCTCGCCCAGCCCACAAGCCAGTCCAGCGGATCCAGCCCAAAATGGAGACGACTATTTTGCTCAGCAGCAAAGGCGGCCGCCATTTTGGAAACGCAAGAGCAGCGCCCCCAGCATGGCCAAACGCAACAACAACAACGGCCTGGCTGCGCCAAGTCCTATAACCGATGTTTCGACCGTCCCTGAACGAAAACCGAGGAGTATCATTAGTCACCCAGACCACGACGACGAAATCCACGATCATCTCATGGCTCTCCTTGGCGATCTCGACAAGGTTGTTTCCGAGTTCTCTGGACTGATTGCGGAAAGCAAACAGCGCCGACACCCGCCCGTTGCAGTCTCGAGTTCGCGACTCAGCATGGAATCGGACGTTTCGCAAGAGTTTTTTGACGCAGAGGTTGGCCCGTCGTCCCCTCTTCTTACCATTCAGCACGACTCGGATGTTGAAGCTGAACTGGAGGATGAAGAGGACGAGGAAGACGACGCTGCCTCGACGGCTAGCGAGGGCGAAGACCACACGCGAAAGGGTGTCCGAAGCGAGAGTGCCTCTGCTTTTTTGTTTCCAGTCAAGCCAAAGTCCTTGTCTCCTCTGCCAGTGGACAAGGTGACGCGGCGAAAGACTGTTCCAGCTCCTGTTATGGCGCCACCCAGTCTGATTGGGTTCCTGCGAAAGAACGTAGGCAAGGATCTGTCAGCAATCTCAATGCCCGTGTCAGCAAACGAGCCTCTTTCGCTGCTCCAGCGGGCGACGGAATGTATGGAGTACTCGGCTCTTCTTGATAAAGCTGCTGCTGCAACCGATGTAGTAGAACGGCTGATTTATGTCACGGCGTTTGCTCTGTCCAATTTGTCGACTAATCGGGTCAAAGAACGGGCAATCCGAAAACCGTTCAACCCGCTTCTCGGAGAAACATTTGAAATGGTTCGTGAGGATCGAGGGTTCAGGATGATTGCCGAAAAGGTCTCGCATCGGCCCGTGCAGCTTGCCTACCAGGCCGACAGCAGAGACTGGAGCTTGACGCAATCGCCCAAGCCAACACAAAAATTCTGGGGCAAATCAGCAGAGATTAATACTGATGGCAAGACACGGTTAACTCTCCATGCGAGCGGGGACCATTTCAGCTGGGGCAGCGCTACTTCTTTCTTGCGGAATATCATTGCAGGAGAGAAATACGTCGAGCCCGTGGGAGAAATGAGCGTGTTTAATGAAACAACGGGGCAAAAAAGCATTGCAACTTTCAAGGCTGGAGGCATGTTTTCGGGCCGTAGCGAGGAGATTACTGTCAAAACATACGATATTCACGGCCATGAACTGCCATTGGGTCTGTCGGGCACATGGACAGGCTCGCTACAGCTTACAGAGCACGGATCGGTTACGAACAAGACCATCTGGGCAGCAGGTCCTCTAGTAGACGAAGCCGCCAAACGATACGGATTCCCTACGTTTGCCGCGTCGCTGAATGAAACCACCCCAATCGAGCAAGACAAACTGGCCCCGACCGACTCCCGACTTCGTCCTGACCAGCGCGCGCTTGAAGGCGGCGATCTGGATACAGCCGAGGATCTCAAGGCCAAACTAGAAGAAAAACAGCGTGAACGGCGTCGCGAGCTCGAAGAAACCGGCGGCGTGTATCGTCCACGCTGGTTCGCCAATGTTACAGAGTCTGCAGGCGACGAAATTGTCTGGAAGCTCAAGACTGGCAAGGATGGTTATTGGGAGGAGCGAGCCAAGGGTGGTTGGCCTGGGGTGACTCCTATTTTCAAGCTGTAATTTTTTTTTCTTCTTGGTTTATACCCTTTCATGTGTTGGTTGCATAAGCGGTGGTGTATATAGGCAAGCAATTTATTATTATCTTCACTCTATTCGCTAGTTATTCAAATGAGAGTTAGTACAGTCATGGCGCTTAGCGCTGGTGTGGCGTCCATACATGTACAATGATTACAAGCCTCTGAGCCTAGGCCCATCGGGCCTCCTGACTGAAATGCCGACGGTACTATTACTATTTAAAGATGAGAGAAGAAGCTTGTGGACGATTTTTTTTGGTTGTATATAGGGGCATTGTTTAATCTCGAAAATATCCACGTTTATTTTCTTTTGCGCTCTCGCTATAATATCGCATTTGTCGCTCGTTGATCATTACGCTCGTTAACACCAGCCTCGCTATTCCATACGATATACCCCTTCTCAAAAAAAAGAAAAAAAAGCGCAATGTTCAAATCAATCATCCTAATCGCCCTCCTCGCCACCACCACTCTCGCCCGCACCGACCTCTCCGGCTGCACCAGCAGCATCGCGGGCGCCAGCATTATCTGGTACGTGCCTGGCACCGGCGAGCTGTGCCAGTTCCTCGATTGTGGAGGAGGTAGAGCTCCGCCCAAGACGGATGTGCCGGGATGCCCATTGTATACGGGCACAGCGACCTATTCGCCGTCGTATTTGCCGGTGACGACGACTGGTACTGATACTGGTACTGATATTTGGGCGGAGGCGTCGGTGACGGGGTCGGCGACTCGTCAGGAGTTGTTTACATCTATTCCTACAACTGAAAGTTCGGGTTTGATAACGGCGACCACGGCGACCACGGCGATCACGGCGGCGCAGAGATCGTCTGTAGTCAGTTCTGCTACATCGGTATCTTCGTCAACTTCTGTGTCAGTTTCTAACTCTGAAACGCCTTTGACGAGTACGAGCACCGGGCCTGTGTCGACTGGCGCTGCGGTGGGTGTGACGATGAATGGCGACCTGGGCTTTGCTGTGGCTGTGGCTGGACTAGTTGGTGCTGCTGTGCTATAGAAGTTCATCAATGGATGATTAAGATGGATAATATCAAGTGTTATTCAATCACGAACGTGGAGCTTCGAATGTTGCAAGTGGGAATTTCCTGTTCGGGTAATTTCTACATAAATAGACAACTTTGAAGTTAGATATGATGTGCAGCATAATATGTCTACTTCAATGTTGATGCATTAAAATTTTTTTATGGAATCTCCCGAAACCTCGATCCAATATTCTTCAACACCTTTCTCTTCACGCGAATTCTCAATTTAGGCAGATTCGTCTCTTCTCCACCAGTTTGACTGCACAGGCAATTCAAAACCCCGATATACCTAGACAATACCACCCCTTCTCCTCCTCCTCCGTCTCCTCCCCCTTCTTCTTCTAACCCCTCTCGTTGAGACGATGTAGTAACCCTCAAATGCCAGTCCGACCCACACAGATACCTCTCTACATTCGTCGACGACGACGACGCAAATCCCTTATCCTTTTCATACTTTGGCGCAGCCAACAAAACATGTACCTGATCCATCGTGCCATCGCAACCGCCCAACCCCAACTCCAAAAAATCCACAGAAACAAACTACCCATCCCCTAAAAGACTGCCCTCGTCGAGGTTCCGATACCCCGATACAATACTCAGTCCCGTTGGCGCATGCACATTTGGCTGAACGCGTATTTCGCCGTAGCACGACTGTGTATGTCGATGAGCAAGGCTCTTTATGAGAGTGTATGCTGCACGTGGCGTTTCAGGCGCAAAGAAGAGTTTGTTGAAGTGCGTCGTGTAGAAGAGGCTGCTAGCTTCGGCGTGGATTTGGCGGGTTGTGAAGAGGAGTTGGATGTGTGGGTTGTATGAGGATGCAGATGTGATTCTGGCTGTAAAGTTTGTTGTGTCGTTTTGTGCCTTTTCGGTCTTGCTGAAAAACTGCGTAAAGTAGTAGTCGTATATACAGTCTCGGACTTTGCGAGGTAGAGAGATGAATGTAGCTGGAGGTTTCTGCGGTGGCTGCGGCGGCTGGGTCAGGATGTGTTTTCCGAGGTAGTCAAAGTCTTGGATGTCCATGTTTGAGTATTGATTCGAAGGTAATTTTGTTATTAAATAACTTTCTGGTATCACGTGTGGCGGAAACCCTATATCTTTCATCAACAAGTCGATCGATCGACTGAATAAAAGAGGATTCACGGGTAGATAAGCCAGTCTGTCTCTGTCCTGTCACACCAGTTGACCAGTTGACCCTGTGCTACACACATTCTTGAACCATCTCTGTCAAGGAAAGTCAAGAACTCTCACGCGGAAAGATGCATTGATGGATGTTAGCCGTATTCAAAACAGAGCCAAGACTGGATATTGCATGTGTATTCTACTAAAAGAGTGCAGAATACTCGTGCAACATACATTGATGTATTCAGGGGAACCAGTCAAGCCCTGTTCATTCACGGTGAGTATAAGACAGCACTCATAATCCAGTAATGTAATTTGATTATCCTCAACTATACTGACTGCTTTTGTTCAAATATTGAGACAGAAAAAAAAAGGCTAGAAATACAATATAATAAATCGCCCTATGCAAAACCCCAATTATGAAATGTGATTTCAACCAAATTTATAAAAACAATATTAAAAAAAAGTTATAAAAAAGTTATAAAGGGATCACCTCCGCGGTATACCCTGTCCAACCCGGCCAACCTGCATATTCGTAAACAGCAGCTTGAAACCATTACACAGCGCGCGCATATCCGGGTACGGGTTGCGCTGAAGCTCATAACCCTGTGGGATGACTTTGACATTCCAGCTCTGCAGTTCGGCGTTTTGGCCGGCTTTGAAACAGAGGAAGAAATAGCCTGGGTATTTGGGGTTGATGCAAAAGGCGTAGACGGAGCGCTTAGGGTTGGCCATGGTGTAGGTTGTGAGCCATTTTTCTGTTCAAATTAGCAAAATATACTTGTATATATAAATAAGGAAAGAAAACATACCGGTGTCGGCGCGAGTGCCGTTTTGGTACTTTTCATGCGCCATCATCTCATCTACCTTCCTCGCCATGGTCTGCACGTGGCTGACAATCAACTCGTCCAGATCGCTGTACGTGTATTTCCCGCCAATCTTCAAAATCCGGCCGACGGAATACTCGTTCTCCTTGTCCAGCTCCAGCACATCAATATGCTGGTACACACCATCCGACACCTTCCATGTGACTGTAAGATGGTCAGGCCCCTTGGAAGACGGCCTGATCACGCAGTCGCCACGGTTCTGTCCTCCCAGGTATTCTTCTGCTTGCTTGGAGCTGTACGCTCTGAACAGAGGATGTTTGATCACTCGCACAAAACGGCTCTCGGTCTTGGTCTTTTCCTGCAGCAAGTCTCTGTCCTCTTGCTCCTGCCGGTCGTCCCATTCACCACGGGGCCGCTCAATGGGTCGCTGGTAGCCTCGGCTTACTTTCTCTTCCAGGAGGCTCATATTGCAGGTAAAAGTCTTCTTGTTCAAGTAGAGAATCTTTCCCTGCACAGACTGGTGGATTTGGAAAAGAGCCTTGGGCGGGATATCATGCCGGTCTGTGATGTCCGACTCGGGCACCAACACTTCTACACCGCAGTCAAGCTTGCCCTGGATGTTGTCTGGTGCAATTCGTTTGATAGACATCGACACAATCATGCCGTCGGCCAGCGTTTCGTTGGTTTCTCCTGTGAGCATAGTGAAAATCTCATCCGTGCTCGGGAAGACAAATTGCTTTCGCAGCTCCTCATACGGTTGCTGTAATTCGGCTCGAATTGTTTCCAGTGTAGCTCGTTTGCGTTGGTTCAGATTCTTCTCGAGCTGTTCGGCATATTCTTCAAGAATCAAATCGTTGACACGGTCCTGGAGGTCGTCTTTGAGAAGCTTGCGAACAATCGCGCCGGGACCGGATTCGTCCGTTTCTGCTTTGATATCCTCTTCGTCGAGCTCCAGCGCATCAGCAGCCATCTTACGGGCGATATCGTAGTCTTCAGGGTGCACTCGAGTGTTGTCCAACGGGTCAGCATCGGTTTCGACATTCTCCCAATCGAGATAAAGAAAGCTGGCGCAGTTATTCCACACTTTGACTCCCATGGCTGGGTACTGTGCTTCGACACCGAGCAACTCGACACGGTTGTTGACAGTGCCACCATTCATATTGACAATCTTTACCAGATGTGACGCCTTTCGAGGACCGAGACCGCATACATATTGCAAGAGGTTCTGTGCTCCCGTGTCACTCACGGCGTCGTTGATGTCAACACCGCAGAGGTTGACCATGTCAACGAGTGCACTCTCCAGTTGCTTCATGACAGCCTCTTCGGCAAGATATCGTTGACCGGGGATAAACTGAATAGAAACTAAATCTTTTCCGAGTGCGGCATATTCTTTCAGTGGATTCTGCAAGTATCGAGCAATTCCACAGCAATAAGACGTAAGCCAGTCGGCCTTGACTGGAAAATCGGTGGCAGCCCTCGGGCTGTGAGCATATAGCTGAGCAGTTTCATCGTTCACCATTACAACCTCTAGCCGATCAGTAATCTCTTTTGCTTCCTTGCCCTCACCCACGCTATAGGGGGCCGTTCGCAGGTCCTTGTGCTCGACAATATCAGACAGTAACTTGTAGAGCTTCCGGGTCTCAGGCGATTTACCCGAGACCGCAATAACATCTGGAACGCGACGACGAACAAGGGCGACGAATGCAGCAACATCGAAGCCGTCTGGAACACCGCGTTCGGGGTCACCCAACTGTAATTTTGCGAGTTTTCCATGCTCTTGCGGTCGACCTTCCTCCTCAACCCATACCCAGTGGATAAAGTGGTCACCGCCGACTGGGGCATCGCCATTGGAAAAGGCGAGCACTCGGGGTACGGTGCCGAGAACCATACCCTTTGGCTTGTACGGAGACTGGTCAAGTTTGTTCGAAAAGACTTCGCGGAGGTCTTTGGCAACGTTGTTCTCGCAGTTCTGTCGAATGTTTTCTTTCACGCTGCGAGTCAACAATTTCAGTAGCCTGCCAAGGGCAGCGTCAAGGACATCGCGTCGCTCTCGGTTCCAGGCATCAGCCACATCACTCTGGCTGTCCGATTCAATGTGGCTGTATAAGCTTCGGCGGTACCGCTCAAAGTTTTGGAAGGTCACTTTGACATTGACCAAACCTTCTTCCTCGGCCTTCAACATGCTCAAGAACAGTTCTGGACGTCGTGCAATGTCTGTGAGTTGCTGGTCACGCAGGTATTTAAACTCGTAATACGGATGCTGTTCATCAATTCGTCGCAGACCTTTTTCTGTGCGGAAGCAGTCGACAACGCCGTTTCTGTAACATTGCTCGCGGATGACCTTGCGCATTCTAGGGTTGAGAACCAACTCTTCGATAAACATGGCCTTGGCAGCACGAAGAGCACTTGTCGAGTTGGAGTAGTCGGAATCCAAAACACCGTCGGCGATTTCCTCCGGCGGCTGTTCAGGATCCTCGGCGTACTGTCCACGACGATTCTGTGATGCGGCTTGCGCAAAGGCATCTGCAGTGATGCCGAAGGCACGAACAAGGTGATAGACACTGCTTTTGCGGATTCGTTCGAAGAGAGTGTTGGCACCTGCTTTCCGCCGTTGCGTGGGTTGACCATTGCCATTGCCATTCACTTCACCGTCGACATCGCCGTTTGCTTCATCGGACAGAGAAATATCCTTGATCTGAGGACCGTACTGGAAGTGCATGTACTCTTGGATATCCTGCAGCTCCTCCATGGTAGTTGCAGAGGAGAGCATCTCATCAACGATTTCGTCGTCGATTTTCATGTCTTGGAGCTTGTGGTAGGTCTTTTGCAGGGTGTGTCGTTTATCGATGTAAGCGCGAAATTTGAGGTCGTGTTCGAAAATGTCCCACAGATCGTTCATGTTCAGCAGCTTTTGGGCTCTAACCACGAATTCTGGGGCGTCGGGGTTGCCTGGGTCCGGCGACGAAGGAACCTTGGCGGCGTGAATAAGGTAGTCCTTGCGGTGTTGGAAAATAAAAGGGACCTCAAAGTCGTCGGTGACCATGAATTCCAACACTTTTGCAACCGCACGCTGGAATGGCTCTTGCAAATTGTCTTCGATTATGTGTTGCTTCCTCAGGAGCATCAAATTGGATATCCAAATAGCTTCCTCGCGGAATTCGTCATCGGTAAGAACAAGGCCCTTGTACGGCTTTCGTGCAATTTGATGGCGTTCTGGCTCGTCGGTGAAACGGATCTCGTTGTCTTCGTCCGTCAACATTTTCTCGGCCAGCAGGGTGGGTTCAAAGACGTCCTTCAGATCGAGGCGTTTTTCTTCTTCTTCCTGTTGCTCTTCCTCATCTTCTTCCATTTCGAGGGCAAAGAGATAGTCGGTACCGTCTCCAAAGGCGGCGCGCATATCTTCGAGGGAGTTTTCGTCGAGCCCGGTAGCTTCGGTGATAGCAAGCCCGGAAATTCCCTTTCGGACAGGACGGGCAATCTCTTCGTCGTCTTCTATACGCTGGCGCTCTTCATCGGAAAACTCGTCTTCTTCGATGAAACCCTCCATTTCGTCCTCGCGACGACGGTGGACAGGTCTGCCATAGTCGGCTTCTTCCTCTTCGTCCCAGTTGAAGACATCGGTGGGGGCTTCGGTTTTGTGGCCTCTCTTTAGGCGTTTGAACTTGGACTGTTTATGTTAAATATATTAGACATGCGCAATATGAGACAAAAAGAATGGACGCCTACTTCTGTAGTCGGGGGTTTGAGATTCGGATTCTGCTCGCCGATGAGATCGAGATCTTCCTGGTCGAGGTGGACGTCGTCACGCTCACGCTCTTCTCGACGGCGCTTTTTTCGTTCTCGGCGGCGTTCTGCTCGTTCTTCAATCTCTTCGTCTTCGTCGACGATGAAACCTTCCCGGACCTGATGAAATTAGCTAACCATAGAATAAAGCTGGATCTAGCAAGCATACCGCGCGAGCAGCTTCCTCGTCGTCTTCCTCTTCATCATCTTCCTCACTGGAGTCATTGTACGAGGGAACCTTGCCTGTGGACGGTCCGTGCAGAGGCTCTCCGGTTTCTTCGTCGAATTCCTCATCGTTCTCCTCGTCGTCCAGCATGGCCTCGCCTTCGATCAGGTCCCTGGTGCTCATGATGGCGGTGTTGTCAAGTTAGGTGGAAGTGGGTGAGCAGGGCCACAAGCTCAAAGCACGACAAAGCACGACAGGCAGCGACAAGCGACAAAGGCAAAGGGGGCGCCTGGCAACCGAATGGGAACAAACAGCTGGTCGTGAAGGAAGGCTGGAGTAGGCGCGATCTTGCGCTCGGCACAAAAACGCGCACCGCCTTGGATGCCAGAACGGGACTAGCTGTGGCGTAGTGTGGCGCATTAACCCAGATCACGTGATATGAAACCGTCCAAGTCTTGGCAGTGAAGCACGTGACTCCCGGTGCCTATACAGGCTATACTCCGCGCTCCACGCAAGCCGTTATGTTCTTTGTGCGCCGTTACGCCTTATTGTCTGGTCTCTCAATAATAGGATGACAACCACGGAGGATTATTGTGCAATCCCTGTACGACCGGCAATCAAACATTTAGATTATTAGTGATTCACGAGTGTCTGACCAGCCAGTAGCATCCCCACCTCTCCTGACCAGCGGGTTTCAGGCTCGGCGGCGCACGCTGTTTGGCTGCGACTGAGTGCCCAACTCCACCCTCTATTCAACTATTGATTCTTAGTGTTGCCATTCAAGTTACTCAAGGCTCTCGGTAGGATTATTTCTATTATTATCGCTGATCAGTGCTATTACTATTCTTATTATTGTCGAGCCGGTTAGCGCCTGTCACCGCCCCAAGCGCGCTGATTGGCCCCGCTGCAACGCACCTCCTGTTCTGGGACCTGAGGGACGGTGACTGACAACTTCAGTTTCCAAAAGTCTTCCACCTTCGTTTGCTCGACTTATTTCCTACGATGCGATTTCTGTAACGACCGCTCTCACGACACGGGAAGCGCAGCGCTGTGACTTTGCTAGAGGCTACGTACCGCTGAAATACCACGTCAGGGCCCAGTTTCCCCGCCGCAGCCGATAAACCAGATAAAGCTGCACCATCGTCCCCTTTTTCTCGACTCCAGTCGATAATATTGCGTACCGCTGCAGAGCAGCCAGCAGCCAGCAGCCATGGCGGACCCGTTCAAGCCCCGTACTATGAAGCGCAAAAACGTCAAGGGCCTTGCGTTGAATGGAGCTCCCAAACCCACATCAAAACCATCAGAACAAGATGCCCAGGCCCCTGGGGCCGCGGGGAACGCAGAGCCCAGCCGCTCAGACACGCTGGAAATCGGACTAGAGTTCAAGCTCGATCTGCGAAGCGAGGACCTGATCACGCTGAAGGAGGTTGGTGCCGGGAATGGCGGGACTGTTGCAAAGGTGATGCATGCCACGACGAAAGTAGTCATGGCACGGAAGGTATGAACATTTTCCCCCTCTTTTTCTTCTAGTAGTCGGTCTGACAGAGTAGATCATCCGGGTCGACGCCAAAGAAAAAGTCCGCAAGCAAATCATTCGAGAGCTACAGGTCGGCCATGACTGCAACTCGCCCAATATCGTCACATTCTACGGAGCATTCCAGAACGAGTCCCGCGATATTACGCTGTGCATGGAGTACATGGACTGCGGGTGCGTTTACACTCAACGTTTGGAGAGTGTCATACTGATTAGACAGATCGCTTGACCGCATATCGAAAGAATTCGGACCCGTGCGCATCGACGTGCTGGGCAAAATTACAGAATCTATCCTCGCCGGACTGGTATATCTCTACGAAGCCCACCGGATCATGCACCGCGACATCAAGCCGTCGAATGTGCTGGTCAACTCTCGCGGAAATATCAAGCTGTGCGACTTTGGCGTCGCCACCGAGACGGTGAATTCGGTTGCGGACACGTTTGTCGGCACATCCACATACATGGCACCCGAGCGTATCCAGGGCGGAGCCTATACTGTGCGGTCTGATGTATGGAGTGTTGGACTGACGGTGATGGAGCTGGCGGTGGGACGCTTTCCGTTTGACTCGAGCGAGGCTGCGGCCGGTGACCGGGCGAGCGCTGGACCGATGGGCATTTTGGACTTGCTGCAGCAGATTGTGCATGAACCAGCACCGAAGCTGCCCAAGAGCGACGCATTTCCTCCGATTCTGCACGATTTGGTGGCCAAGTGTTTGCTGAAGAGGCCGGACGAGCGGCCCACGCCGCGAGAGCTCTACGTATGTTGTCTCTATCTCTACCATAAGTCTTTAAATATACTAATCGTTTGCAGGACAAAGACGCCTTTTTACAAGCAGCCAAACGGACTCCGGTGGACCTGCAGAAATGGGCGCGCAAGATGATGCACGCACAGGACCGGCACTCGTACCTGGAACCCCCAGCCCCGGCGTCCCTGAAGCAGGCTACATCGCGGAGCTCGTCGCCAGATCCAGCACGAAGCACACCACGCACTGCCATTTCGACAGCTCCAACACAACATGCGCCTTCACACGGGACGCCGACGTTTGGCGAGATTCCGCTGAGGAATGATATCCCGTCGGCCAAACACCGCCAGCCTTCACCGCAACCGCCTAGTGTCTCTCAATATAGCCACGCTAGCCAACCCGGCCATCATCACACTCCCATTTCCAACTCGCACAGCTCCCGACAAGCGCCGTTCCTCTCCCTCGAGCATCTTTCTCTGGAAGGCGACGACTCGCGCGAACGTACACGGCCAATGCGCAGCTACACGGGCGAGCCACGGTCAGCAGTCGACGCGCCCTCGCGACCACATTTCCCGCGCACGCTGAGCTCGACACACCAAAGTGGACTGCATACGGCGACTCTGCCCATGGGCGCAGCAGCTCCGCCGCCGTCGGGGCCGTTGCCTGCGCCGCCAGCGTCAGCAGCTGGCGAGGCGTGGCGGAACCAGTACAGGACACAGAACATGACATGATCTATGATTACGGCCGGATTTTATTTTTCTCATTCTATTCATCTCATTCTCATTCATCTCATTTGTTCTTTTTGCATTCTTCATCGACAGTTCTCATCCCATTACCATGTACCTAGATGCTTGAGGCTATCAATCGATACATAACGTGTCTATCTATATCTATACAAACTACAGAGTACTTCTCACCCCCTCCACCATATGCGTAATAGCATCCCTTCCCGCCTGCAACACGCCATCCATAGCCAAAAACGGATGCGGCATGCCCTGCATCACATGCACCGTAGCCTCAACTCCATTTTCTTCCAGTTTCGCTGCATACGCCTCCCCTTCTCCGCGCAACACATCCAACCCGCCAACAACGACCACTGCAGGCGGCAACTTTGCCCAGTGTCCGTCTTGATTGGGATACAACAGCGGCGACGCCTCTGGATTGGCCCATTCTTTACTTTCTGGCAAATAATGGTTCCGATACCACATCATCTTTGGCGCGGGCAAGGCGGGCGTATGCTCGAATTCCTTCCATGACCAGCTTGTTTCGGTGGTTGCGGTGTTGTCGGTGACAGGCACGATGAGGATTTGTTTTGTGAATTTGATCTTTTCGGGGCATTCCAGCAGCACTTTGTGAGTGAGCACGGCTGCTAGATTTCCGCCAGCGGACGATCCACCGGTGGACAGGCTCTGCGTGTTGATGCGCAGGTTGGCAATTGTCGAGGGCAAGTGTAGCCAGAGCAGGGCTTCCCAGCAGTCGTGGACTGCCGCAGGGAATGGGTTTTCGGGGGCGAGCCTAGTCATTATCAATAAAAGTGTCTTGTTTGTAAATCCAGAAGAAAAAAAAAGGGCATATATACCGATAGTCAACAGAGACAACAACCACACCCGCACGTTTACACACGTTCGAGCACACGGTATTCTCCGTATCGATATTCCCCAAAACCCATCCACCGCCATGGAAATACAAAAACACACTCCATCCGGCTTCTGGCGCCGTTCCCTCGGGCGTGAACACGCGCACTTTTACCGCGTCGTCCCCTTTTGAGGCAACACGATCAATACTGAAATCCTCGGTTTTGCCGACAGGTAGAATCGCGCCGCCACCGGGGATGATCACGCCGCCGACACGCGATGCAGACACGGGCTGCAGGTGGACTTGCTGTTTGTCGATGATGTATTTGTTGTAGAAAGCGGCGTATTCGGGGTGGACGCGCGCGGCAACGGAGGGATGTAGGGGGTATGGGGGTTCCATCTTGCCTGTACGTATGCTACACAATTTTTTTCTTTAAAAAAAAAGGTATGTATATATATGTACGTAGAGTAAACGCAGGGCAAGGAAGAGAGAGGGTATTATTACTACTTTGTAGTAGAATACAGTAATCATCCCACATGATTCGTATAGAGTATGGATACCCCGCTTGGTACGCGGGATGCGATAAGATAAGCTTATCCTTCCTATAGAGTATAGTCCGGAGGAACTCCGATCCGATATCCAATACTGTACTAAGTAGTAAGTACTACTGTCCATATTATTCTGTTATTAATAAAAAATAATGTAGGAGCTTATATGTAACACTATCCTACCTTTTTACAAAAAAGTCTGGCTTGGCATTGATCATATGACCAGACGACCAGCGTGGGATGCATACATGCCCCTCAGAGGGGTAGGTACCTTTGGACGCAAGGGATTCATCCCACGTTCTCCCTTTTGTAACATGGAACATGACTATTATTAGAGGGGTACTACTACTGAGCTGAGCTGAGCTATTAAACTTCTTCTTCTTCTTCTGAAACTTTTTCCTACCACTCTACTCTACACTTCCTATTTCTCTTTTCTATAGCTTCTCCATCCTTCGCTCACGCCAAAATGACTACCAAAACCCCCGTCCTCACCGACAAAGCCCCCAAACCTCTACCAGGCATCTACTCACAAGCCATCATCGCCAATGGCGTCGTCTACTGCTCCGGCGCGGTCGGCATGGACCCCGTGACCGGCGCGCTTGTTGAGGGTGACGTGAAAGCGCGCACCGTAAGCTCTCCTTAAAACCTTTCAAGAAAAAAAAAAATTTCCCCTTTCAAAAAGAGCATATGTTAACTGGTAATGATGGTACAGCACCAATGCATTAAAAACCTCACAGCCGTGCTGCAAGGCGCCGGCACGAGCATCGACAAGGTCGTCAAGGTCAATGTGTTCCTGGACGACATGGCCAATTTTGCAGAGATGAATTCGGTGTATACGCAGTACTGGGGAGATGTTAAGCCGTGTCGGACGTGAGTTTTCCCTTTTTTATATCTTATATATATATAAAAAAAAAATGCAGATGTACTGATTTTGTTGTAGATGTGTCGCCGTCAAGCAGCTGCCGCTCGGCACGGACGTTGAGATTGAATGCACTGCTGTGCTATGATCTAGCTAGCAGTAGTCTAGTCTAGTCTAGTTTGGCAGAAATAAAAATAAAAAAGTTATACACATACACAAACACAAACACACACATATATATACAAGAACTATTTGATCAACCGCCCCAGCGTCTCCCACGCTTCCTGCAACAACTCCCAGCGACACCCCTCGAGGCTCTCGCGCACAGCCAGCAGCAGCTCGCTCGTCTCCTGCGCAATCACGTCGACTTGGTCCGACTCGTTGCGGAGAAGCATCAGCATGCGCACGAGATACTCTTCTGCGCTGTAGGATATTCGTTGTTGTTCGTGCTGCGGGTTGCTCCTTTCTCTCGCCATCGCGCCGTATGCCCACAATATCAGCGCGGCGTGGTATATAGACCACGGTCGTAACGCGATATTGTCGCTAGCAGCGCTATACAACTGGCCCGTAAAGATGGTTTCTTGGATGAGTAGTAAACAATGATAAAGCGCCTTTTTGGAGTCGTGTGACTGGCTCCACGCGCGGACGCGCGCCGTGGCTCGCATGCGGTCGGTGGCCGAAAGCATACTGCCTAACAACGAAGGCGCACCGGCCAGGATGTGGATGTCGTTGATGTCCGTGTAGATAGCCGCGTAGGCCATGCGGTGCAGCGGGCGCGATGCCTCGAGGGCGAGCGATGAGCTGCGCGAGACGAGCGAGAAGGACCAGATGTCCATGGCGCGCTCGACGGTTTCTTTCCATGTGTCGATTGCGTCGAGACGCGGAGAGTTTGCTGTCGACGGGCCACCACGCCCGACTCCGAGAGTGACAGAGTCGCGCGCTTTCAGATGTGCAGTCACGCTGAACAGCCCATGCAGCAAGATAAGCCGCGAGAATGCGCTGCAGTGTGGCGGGATGGGCGTGCGCGCGAGCAGGCGTTTCAGTACAGGTAAAAAACCAGGCGACTCGGGCGTCTTGCGCATCATGCGGTCCCATTCTTCGGGTCTGCTGCATTCCCAGAGAACGTCGGCGCAGGGTAAAGGAAGGCGCACGTCGTGTACTGACAGGATGCACGTGTGGCCGAACATGAACGTGTGCTGGGCGTCCATGACAAAGCCAAAAAACGCAGTCCGGTTCGAGGCTTGGATCTCAACCCACTGGTGCCACGAGCGCTCTGTCGCGGTTGAGCCGGGGGCATGTGTTGTATGTTGGTATGCCACGCCGCGCTTCATGAGCGTGATGATGGCTCCGTGGAAGATGTGCGCCAGCTGGTGGTGTTTTCGCGTGGAAAACATTTTCTCGTGGGCTTGGATGATGAGCAGAGTCTGCACGCACCAGAGGGATGCCGGCGGGTCGAAATCCGGAGTCTATATGGCCAGTCAGGAGAGACGCAATGAAATGAAACGAAGAAACGCACCCCAAAAATAATATACCGCAGCGAATCGTGTATCTTATTCGCAACATCAAAATGGCCGGCGTCGCCCGACAGCGTCGATCCCAGCGTGACTATCGCCGCCACCTGCAGCGGCGACGCGCTCACCGGATCCAGCGTCGGTTTGTGCAGGATAGGAAAATGCGGGTGGTAGTTTTCAAAATACAGATCCCAAAACCCGGCCAGGTTGTTTGGGTAGAAAAACGACGACATCAGCACGTCTTGCGTTAGACTATTCAACGCTTTTAGCAGGTTTGTGCGCACTTCGGCCCAGGGCGAGGATCCGGACGACTGCGAGGAAATTGAGTGGCGGATTCGCACTGGAGATTGGACTGCGCCAAAGGCTGGTGGAGAGATGCCTGGCAGCGACACACTGCTCTGCGGCGAGACCACCGAGGGCATTCCGCCGGGGTTGTTGAGGTCGGCAGACAGATTGTCAAACAGCCATTCAAAGTCAAGAGCCGGATCGGGTATGGTAATCGACGGGTCGAAGAAGAGCGAGGTGACTTCTTGATCGGGGAGTGCTGGGAGGAAATCGGTGTTGTTCACTTGCATATTCTCGATTTCATCCATCTGGCCGTATGTCTCTGTTGGTTCCTGCTCGCCGTATGTCTGTGTTGGTCCCTGCTCGCCGTACGTCTCTGCTGGCTCCTGCTCATACGGCAGCATCTTCACACTCTCGTCCGACATGCGCACATCGTCCTCTTGCTCGCGATCCGTAAACATGGCAGTCGACTCGAGAGCGCGCTGCGGGGATTCCTGGGTATAGCTAGTAGAGTCATGCAGTAGACTCGCCGTATCATTGTCCCCCTCAGCCACCACGCCGCCCGAATTACGAAACCACATGCCCTTTTCATGGCGGCGTTCGTGGCGGCGCAACAGGTCCTTGCGGACGAAGCGCTTGGGACATGCTGCGCACTGGAAGATTTGCTTGGGCTGGTCTTGGTTGGTAGCAAGTTAGCTTTTTGCTCACAAACACAACAGGAAGCAGGACCGTACGGTTCAGACGGTGGCGTGACAGGTGCTCAGCTCGAAGAAACTTCTTTCCGCACCCGGGCTCGGTGCACGAGTGCTCCTTGGGCATCAGGATGGGGGTCGTTTACATTGTGCTGCGACAAGCCTAGATGATGAGATGAAGTCGGGAGGATACAGTTTGGCCGCTCCGCACGGCTTATGTCATCTGATTACTAACAACACTTTTTAGTTGATGAAAAGATAAAAATACAATATCTATAATAAAAATATAAGATATATAAAATTGCTTCACTTTTGTTCCGCTCAATACCAGTCGTTGCGCTTCTCGCCACCCCTCTTGTTGTCCGGGTTCATCGAGATGATGCGCCGCCCAGGAATCGTATCGTGCGTAAACGCCGACTCGAAAATGCCCGAGATGGCACGCTTCCCCAGCCTCTTGAACGAGTCGTACTCGTCCGTCTCTCCATTGCACGCCGCCCATTCCTGCGACAAGCTTGGTGTTGAGCCGTCCCCCAAATCGCTCCAACGCGTCACCACCAGGGCATGGCGAAAGCTGACAGCGCGCGGGTCACGCCGGTCCTCGGCCAGCTTGATCTCGATCTGGTATTCAGTCGGGCAAAACGGACAGCGGCGCATGGGCTGGCACCGGCTGCACTGGCTGGGGATACCAAACGAGTTGTCGCTGCGAGTTCCGGGCCGGATGGCGTCCTTGAATTTGCCCTCGATGCCCTGCAAGCCGCCAGTGTCGCGCGGCACAGGCACATGGTCGAGCGCGCATTTGCACACGTTCATCAGCTCGCCGTCACGCCAGTGCGCGCACGCCGAGAAGAACGGCCAGTAGTCGTCGCGCGAGTAGAGTAATAAACGTTTTCCACTGGGAGGCAGCCCGCACGGGGCGAATCGCTGGCTGATGACCCGCATCAGCAGCCGGCCTTCATGCACGTAGTATCGCGTGGCCAGCGTCCACTCGTCGTGCTTCCACCGGCGGCCCAGCGAGTCGGCCGGGATGCCGTATCGCGGCGAGAAGCGATGGGCACGCGTGGTGAGCTGTACGAAAGCAAAAGGAATGTTCCGGCCGTGGGCAATGCGATGGCGCGGCGGCCGGCGTACCATGTTGCGCTCATTGGGACATGCGAAGAGCGGATTCAGCACGCGTGCTGACTGTAACTTTTCCTGGCCTTCTTGCGTGCGCCGGTGGTATTTTCCGCAGGGGAAACACAGCAGATGATGGGGCAGGTATACATCTAGCAGATTCAAAAACTCGATTTTGTAGCCGTAGTTCTCCGGAAGTTCAAGCATGGTAAACGGACGTCGGCCGAGGCGGCGATAGAGGGTTCTGCTGGCCAGCGCCAGACACACCGTCGACTTGGGATCGAGATAGTCTGTAATACAGCGCCATAATTGCCAACTGAGACTTGCAATGGCTTTGTCTCCCGGTGGCCGGTTGTCCCGCCCGGTCCGTCTCACGTCGTTGGCATCAAACGTCTCTTGCAGGCTCAGCGCGTGCAGAATCGCCGTATAATCGCGATTCTCGCCGAGCTGAGTATCAATGCGCGATGTCGCGTCTCGGTATTTCTCGCGATGGGCTTGTAAGGGTGCAATGGGCAGCGGAGGCACTGGCTCGTGCTCGTACGAGGGGCGGTAGTAGCTGGTGTGCACGCTGGCGAGCGTAGTGGTGCTGGCGGACATCAGCGACTCGGCGCCGCGCTTGCGTAGCGTCTGGCGCGACTTTTTGGGCTTCAGCCAGTTGGTGAAGCTGCGTTTGCGGCCGGGGGAATCGTTGGACATGGTGTGAAGTGTCGATGTCGAAGTCGAAGTCGATGTTCTGTTCAGATGCAAGCGGATGTCGGATGGTTGAAATGTTGCCTTATCGCTTATCTTATCTTATCGTGCCCACTACAGTTCTTCACCATATACTAACTAATGATCCTATATAGTACTACGCAGTCAATTGGTTAATTAATCAATGGGTGATCAAATTAGCACGCGACTGACAGGTCCACCCGAGTCCTGATAGATTGACACCAGTCTGACTCGATATGGATATGTAGTATGGACTCTGGAGATCTGTGAGATTTGTGATCATGCATCCACCTTCCAAGTTTCTCGTATGGCTTGTTTCAAGTTAATCGAGCTAGGCCCGTACTACAGCTAGTATAGTAGTCCAGTCCTATAAAAACAATCTAAATCTCCAATCTGCTCTGCGAAACGTGGCGGTGAACGGACTCACCGGACTCGCTAAAGGGCGCCGGCGCAACTAGTGTCTCCCCGCACTTTGAGTCGGACATTTGCACTCGAATCGTTTGTTTCTGAATAGAAAAGATCAACCAGGTTATTGGATGCTGTGAATATCAAGTCGTGTTGCACGGGGTGCCAAGTCAGCCGGGTAGCACGAAGAGCAGAGGCGAGGGCGAATATTAATAATTGAATCTTCTCCACCCAGCCTGGCGACTAACTTTACCCCGTCAACTTACCCCTCAGACTAGAGTCCACTTGGTCTGCCGAGGCTGGCATAAGCCTGGACAGGCACACACATGAGATCATGCATCGGGCGAATAGTGACTGACTAAGACTAGACGCTGTCTTCTGTCTTCTGGTCGTCCTCCCCGAGCCTCTCCCCTGAGTCTACACTAGTTGACACACACACATGTATATTGGTACATATACATCCAACTACATCACCACCACCATCACTGTCAATTGAGCAACAGCCCATGCTGAGTCGACATGCAGGTCCCCACGGGCGTGCTGGGCAATCTGACGCCTGACCAGGAAGCCCGCCTGCAGCAGCTATGGATGTTTCTGCTCAACGCCTTTGAGGGCGCCGACTCGTCGATTGCCAGTCAAAACACATTCACGTCGCGCACCAGCTTCGACGAGCTGCCGCGCTCGCCCAACAGCTTCGACACGGTGCGCACTGGCAGTCGATACAGCCTGTCCAGCCATGCAAATAATAACAACGCGGACTTGCATCTGCCTCCGACGCCGACCAGCCCAGTCTCGGGTCCCAAAAGGGCATATACGCAGCCTGTTAATAATAATTATGATAACAACAACAGCAATAACCCCAAAAAACTGCGCCGCCGCACTTCCATCCTCAGCAATGCATCCGAATCGTTCGTCGCCCGCACCGCCTCCACGCACAAGCGTGCCATGAGCTTTCATGCACAGTCCATGGGTGGCGTCAATCTGCGTCCCAGTCCGCAGAATGCGCAGGTCATGGCACGTGTCATGGCCTCGTACAAGCTGTCCCCGGACGAGCTGCGACAAACACTGCTCGGATCCGTGAAAAACGACCACCCGGACTCCATGCTCCTACGCTTTCTGCGCGCCCGGAAATGGGATGTCGGGAAAGCGTTTGTGCTGCTGGTGTCGACCATGGCCTGGCGAGCGAAGAAGATGCACGTTGACGACGACATTATCCCGAGAGGGGAGTTGTATGCGATGCAGCAGATGGCAAGCCCGAATCGGCGTGAGAAGCGCGCGGGAAATGACTTTGTGAAGCAGCTGCGTATGGGCAAGAATATTATTCATGGGGTTGATCGTGCTGGGCGGCCGATTGTCGATATCAGGGTGCGTCTGCACCATGCTGATGACCAGAGCGATGCGGTGCTGGAGCGTTATATTGTGCATACCATTGAGGTGTGCCGCTTGCTGCTGCGGCCGCCAGAGGTTGAAACTGCTGTTCGTATATTTGATTCGGTTTTGTATTTGCGTATGCTGATTCATGTAGGTCCTCATCTTCGACATGACCGACTTTTCCATGTCCAACATGGACTACACGCCCATCAGATTCATTATCAAATGCCTAGAAAACTTCTATCCAGAATGCCTCGGACTAATTATCATCCACAAAGCGCCGTGGTTTTTCTCAGGTGAGTCCATGCCACTTACTAGTAGATCACGAATATACTAACCCACTGGCGTAGCATCCTGGAAAATCATCAAAACCTGGATGAACGACTCGCTCAAGTCCAGAGTCCACTTCACCAAAACCCTCGACGACCTGGCTCAATTCATCGCCCCGGAAAACATCCCCGCCGACCTGGGCGGCCCAGACGCTTACAACTATCGCTATCTCGAGCCGGACACCAACGACAAGGCCGAAACACTCTCGAACGAGACATACTCTCCGACACGCGAGTTCCTGCAGGGCCAGCGCCAGCGCATTGCCTCGGAAATGCTCGACGCCACGCGCCTGTGGCTGCAGACGTCGGCCATGCGCGACCGCATCGGCACTGCGCTGCAGCATGATCGAAGGGTTGAGTTGATTGAGGAGTTGCGGCTGAATTACTGGCGTCTAGACCCGTTTGTGCGTGCGCGCACGCATCTTGATAGAGAAGGGGTGATTGTCGGTGACGGGGTTGGGTCGGTCAATATTTATCCGCATCGGGTTGCTGCTATCCTGGATGATATGGCTGAAGAGGACTCGGATGAGTCTGGGTCGGCGGCGTCGTCGGCGACGGCGTCGTTTGCTAATGGACTTGCCAATGGACATGACCATAGACACAGTGTGCAGAGTGTGCAGAGTGTTCAGAGTGGTAATAACGACGGCTTCGATTTCGGGCTCACAAGCCATCTCAGCGACGACACTGAAACAGAAAGCAGCATGTCCATGCGCGACAGCTTCATGCGCGAGTACGACGATAGCATGATTAGCGAGGATATGATCAGCGAAGTCGACGAGCTGCCAGCAGTCGCCCAGCAGCAACAACAGCAACAACAGCAACAACAGCTGCAAACCACCCAGCATACAACAACCCCCCCAGCACAACCCAAAACACACACCCCTATCGAAGAACCCTCAACTCATAGCCACCGCGAGAGTTATAGCCAAGACGAAGAAATGAGTGACTTTGACGACGACGATTTCGACGACGATGATGAAGACGTCGAAATCCACGACGCCGTGACGCACATGGTCGGCGGACGCGGCAGCGGTATTGTGCACCGCGCGGCTGTGCGCGTTGTCAACGTTTGATTTTGATTTTGAGTTTGATTTTTTTGCTATCTGAAGCGTTTTTTTTTTTTAAATATTCTTGTACAGTTTTTTTTCTGTTATTCGATTCATGGACACTGATTGTATTATGAGCTTGCGTTTACTTTCTTTTTTTATCTTTACTTCGATAGTCATGTTCATGGTCATATTCAATGATATAACGATGATATGTTACATACTTAGCAGCTACAATTTTATATACTACACTATACATCTACAAGGGGAAAAGAAAAAGTAACATTCAATATTCTCAATTCAATTCAACTCCCAACCCCACTTGCTTCACTTTTGTCGCGCAAATAAGGCGGTCAGCCAGTCAAGATAGTAGTAAATATATATATATATATGTAAGTAGTAAACCGGGTAGTGTGTCCACGGCAAGGCAAGTCAAAGAAAGTAATATGTGGTAAAGCATGCAAGACCGCCGATGATTTCAACAACAAAAAACAAAACAAAAAACCCTATAAGGCAAGGTAGCCATCCAACGCCGAATCAAAAGTTCATACACATAGCAGAGAAGACGGTAGCAGGAGCAGCAGCAGCAGTAGTAGTAGTAGTAGTAGTAGTAGTAGTAATAGTGTGACGACACGCGTTCAGTCGAGTTTGAATTCACGACAGTAGACAATAAAAGAAAAAAAAATAGTGAGTGTGGCGACAAAAAAGGGTATTAGTCGCAGGAAGTAGTATGCATAATATATATGTTATGTAGACGGGAAAAAATAAAAAGGAAAAATGCGGACGAATGTAGATGGTCGGTATATATATATATAGGATCTCGGAAATGTGAAAATATAGAAATTATCGCGCGGCGCGTGTCAAGGTAAAAGGATGCAAAGTGCGTTGACCGTAACGCGTCATTCGGAAAGCGGTGATATCAATCGAGACTTCAGACGTGTCGGAGCGATCGTCAACTTCGAGGATGGCGGAGTTGAGGTCGTCGGGGCTGTCGGCGCCATCGATCAACACGCCGCCTGGGCGTTTATCATCTTCGGCTTCCTTTTCTGTTGTTGCTAATTCGGATTCTTCTTTTTGTAGTCGTTCTTCCTCCTGCTCGGCCATGGTCGTCGCGGCCTCCAGGACCAGTTCATAAGCTCCGACCAACCCCTCCAGCTCGTCTAGACAATTACCCTCACGCAAGAACCGGTACGCGGCCGACTCGCAGAGATTCTGTGCGGCGTCGAGTTGCGCCTCGATAAAATCGTATGGGCTTTCCTTCTGGCGTGCGGGTCTGCGTGTGATACGAAAGTCTGGTATCTCTTCCGGTTCGGCGTTGTCGTCGTCTGGGGCGAGTGCGTTGTCATCGACTTCAATGGCCGACAGCAGGTCTGTTGACGGCGTTTCTTTTTCTTTTTCTTTTTCTTCGGTAGACGCCATTCGCATTCTCATTCGACCGCGGAGGGCGCTCTGCATTGAGGTTGAGATTCGAGATGACCGGATGCTGCTCTTGGCTGACCAGATATGTCGCACCATCTGCTCGAGGGCTTTTTGCGTGTGTCCATCATATAAAATGACTGGCTTTACTTCTTGTTCTTCCTCCTCTTCTTCTTCTTCTTCTTCCTCTGCCCCCTCCTCCTCTGCGTCCACACGGCGTCGCTTGGTGACTTCTCTGATCGACTCTCGAGACAAGATCCGTTTCAATCCACGTCTCGTCGACCTGGCTCGTAGACTCAAGGGGCGCTGGCTGTTGCAGGAAGACAGACTGGCAGTGGCGGGCTTCTTCCGTAATCCAGTTTTGGGCTTGTTCCTCGTCTCGGCGGCGAATTCTGCGCGTTTGGTGTAGACATGAACGGACAACTGGTTGGCGTCTGAGATCCACGAAGGGACGCTATCGCGGAGGTGAGCGAAGCAAGCCATTCTTCAAAAGAAAAATGGCAAATATATATATATATATAACAAGAGTATTATCTACATGGAGATAATAATAGAGTTATACAAGGGCATTGTATTGTTGAAAGGATGGGGAGAAATAAGAAGATGGGATGAGGCGAGAAGGGATGGACGGTGGAAAGTGCGGAGCCGAAGAGTGGTAAAGTCGAACAAAGGGCTGGGCCGGCGGCGGCGGGACACCTGGGGACAAAGGCGCGCGCGCGCGGACTTGGCGGATTTGGACCACAAAAAAAAAACTTAAAGAGAAAAAAAACAAAAACGGACAAATAAAGCGGAGCAGCCCGTTTGGATGGGGCGGATACTAGATAGAGAGCATAGGAAAGGGCCGATCCGCTGTTCTAAAATCCTTCGGCTGTGGTCCGGCGGTTCTTATTTGTTGATTTTCTGGTAGTGATGACTAGTGGCCACATTCAAAGCATGGCTATTGGCCCGGCGTACCGGGAGGTGGGTGCCTAGCGCCTGTGGTAGGACCAACCGCGGCACTGCGGAATGCCCACCGGGCTCCACCGTTTCGCCCCTCCTGAACCAATGGCAGTCAATAACTCACGCCACAGCCCACATTTCTGCGCTGGCCCCGGGCGAGTACCATGGGTAGACTCCGGGCTCTGCTGCAAGCGGTATGCCCGCCTTCTCCGGTCTGTCTTTGGCATCACTACATAGTACATTCATCATACTACTGTGCGGTGCGTTCTCCGTACCATCTATTTCAATTCACTACATGCGTCCGTTGCAAAATCAGAGTAAATCCTACGTACACTACTTGTAGATCACCGATCGACCCAAGGGAACCATAACTGACTCGATCCAAGGCAGGCCTGACTCGTTCAACACCATTTTTGGATCTCGGCGCGCCGCCACGGACTTTGCCCAGGCATCCTGACACATACCGGATTTCTCGCTATTTAACAAGCCGCGACCCAGCGATCTGTCTCTGATCTGCCGCGACTGAAATTATAACGTCGCACTGACAATTATTTTTTTCTCCATACAGATCGGACATCCCGTCTGCTGGGAAAGCTGAAAAGTATGAATAAAAGTATTAAAGTATAAAGTTGGGGGTCTGGAGTCTCCGGACTGCAGGAAGGGGGTTATCCGCCGTGACGGATTTGTCATGTTGCAGATCAGGTGACGCCCAACAGCCAATGGGTCGGGCTGGAACAGCTACTGATGCATCATGCATCATATTAGTAGTAGTAGTAGTAGTAGTATTCGTTTTTTTTTATTCGTACATTCTGATGATTTTACGTGGCTTCTCGTTCCCGTACTAAGGAAATCATCCAATTCATACCCTGTCATTTCGTAGTTGTTTTACCCTGTCGACCCAGCGTGTCGGTGCCGATAATACCACCGCTATAGTCTATCGGCATCAAGATTATCGGATCACCGCACAGGGCAGTCTGTTGAATCTGTCGCTGTTAAATCTGGTCGCCGTTACTGCGGGCCGCCTCAGGCGCCCACTTGGCATTCATCCACTGAGTCAATGACTAACGAGTCCATGAGTCAGCGCGGGCGTAGAGGCTTGGCATGTCATGTGACCCTTATCAGCACCTCCCCCTCACGTGACGATAGCGACTGCCGATCCCTCAGAATTTGGCCCGCGATTCTTCTTTTTGGCGCTTAATGCGTTCACCTCCAATTCAGCAGTCCGACCGAGTCAGATAGTCTGTCAGCTGCGTTGCATTTCTTTTTTTCCTCCCCTGTTTTGAGCTGACCCAACAACATGGGCATCACAATTCTCCCCCCCGTGGTGGAGGACATTCGCCGTCCGTCGAGTGACGAGCTGGACTCGGACGGCGATGTCGACATGGACGACCTGGACCAGCTGCCGACTAAACGACCGCGTCTCGCCAAAACGTCCAGCGCCAGGGGCAGCCGATCAGCCACGGGGCTTGTCGTTCCCGGTGAGTCGGTAACCAGCGATCCACAATGGATGAGGTGAGTGCCCTCTCTTGGTTCTTGATTCGCCCCTCTAACTATATCCGACAGAGGCCATGGCACCTTTACAACCCCATACTCGGCATCCATCATAGCCACCGTCGCCGGCACCGTGCAAAAGACAAACAAACTGCTCTCCGTCCATCCTCTGCGCGCCCGCTACATTCCCGAGATTGGCGATCTCGTCGTCGGACGCATCGTCGAGGTCCAGGCCCGTCGATGGAAAGTCGATGTCGCCGCGCCGCTGCTGGCCCAATTGCCCCTGTCAGCAATCAATCTGCCTGGTGGGATCCTGCGCCGACGAACCAGTGCCGATGAGCTGCAGATGCGCACGTTTTTCGTCGAGGGAGATCTTGTCGTTGCCGAGGTGCAGAGCGTGCATGCCGACGGCTCGGCAACGCTGCATACGCGCTCGCTCAAGTACGGCAAACTGCGAAACGGCGTGTTTCTTGCTGTGACAGGCACGGGCGGCAATGGCGCCACGTCGCGGACAGCCGCAACAAAGGGCAGCGTTGGAGCACACGCAGCGCCAGCGACGTCAGTCGGCGGAGTCGTCAGATCGCGCCGCCAGACGTGGACCGTCAGCACAGCCAACGGCGGCGGCGACGTCGATGTGGTGCTGGGCGTCAACGGCTACATATGGATCTCCAAGCACGCCGACGGCACGGCGGCCACGACGTCGACCACCGAGAACATCTCCATCACGCGGCTGGAAGATGTCGCACCGAGCTCGATCTATTCGAGTCAAAACGACGAGATTGCGCCGCAGACGCGGCGCGAGATTTCGCGCCTGTCGGGCTGTATTCGCGTGCTGGTTGAGGGCGGCATTCGCGTGGATGAAGACACGGTGATGCGCGCGTACGAGGCGAGTTTGCAGGCTGATTTGGAGGACGATGAGGATGATAATGAAAGTGCTGGCCAGGGGAGGGAATACCTGGGCGGAGCCAAGGGGCGGCGGGTTCTGGATGTGATGCTGGCTGTTGATTGATTGATGTATTATGTCTAGATATGCATAGATAGATACCCTCTCGTTGATTCTTGTCTTGATCGGTCTTGTATATTAAATTTGCAATCTTGTTCAAATGTTGATATGGCTTGCAGTATTAAGTCCTATGATAGCTTTGAAGGTCTGAACCTCAGTTTCAGGTGGTCAGTTGAGCACGTACTGTTGACTACATTGCATTATCATACAACTCTTTGGTGTTTATTTACCACTTGAATTCGTAAAATAATCGATACATAAACTAGTCAATTGAGTATAAAACATTGAATTAACCTTAAAATTCTTGGTTATCTCATATCGTGCCCGGACCACATGTGCATTTTAACATTTTATATATCAATTGCTGTATTTACCTGATCGATGACTTGAACCCTTGGTCAAACATTAACTGATACAAGCTTTAAGAGACTCCTAGTAATAATTGCCCAACAGACCAACGACAAGCTACTGCCAGTGAGAAGTTTTTGTTTGAGGAGTGTCAGATGTATACGATGGCAGCATTCGTCATCGCGCCCCACCGACTCCACCGCGGACGATGTATGTATCTGACGACGCATGTCTGGATCAGACAAGAAAATGCCTATTAACTCTCATATTGTATACGTATACATATATTAAAACCTCTACTCTGCTAAGCAATACCCAAAAACAGATTGAGACGCTCGAGAAATAATAGACAACCCATGGCAGATCGCATGGATCTGAAACCGATCCATCACAATTAGATTTAGCACAGCCTTCACATGCCCTTGAAATATTATTGGTGATGAAAAGTGAAACGTCACTGCACCCGCTTATTCTGGTTAAATTCAAACCAAAATAATACGTACCTCTCTGCAGTACTCGGGACCCGAGACAAGGTTTTGGCTTGTCACTGGTCTGGTCTGCCCCTCCCCTCTCTTGTGGCTTTTTTTCTCCGGCTTTTTCCAGGCACCACCCGTTTCTTTCTTCTCTTCCTGCCATCATCATCAACATAATAATGCTGTCTCGATGGACGACTGGTCGTTGATGTGGTTCGACACCTCATCGATTTCTTAGCATTTCATCACGTTCTGATCGTTCCGAAACGAAATAAAAGAAATGGCCCTCTCTGCATCCGCCGTCATCGTCATCGCCATCTGCGGCGCCGCCGTCGCAGTCACAATCCTCTTCGCCTTTGCGCGCTACTGGGGCGGACCGAATATACTCGCTGAGGAGAATTTCAATCGCTCAGAAGCGCAGGAAATGTATATGCGTCAGGTTCGGCAGCGATCGCGCGAGTACGCTTATACCGAGGCTGCTAGTGTTGCTGCTGCTTCTGGTGGTGGTGGTGGTGGGGCTGGATTTGGGCTTTCGACACGCACGTCGCAGGTTTGGTCGAATACAGGAGGAGGGCAGACGACGCCTGGGACGCCGGCTGCAGGAGGATACTGGCCACGACAGCAATATGGATATCCGTCACCCGGAGGAGGAAATGGTTATGGGAATGAGAATAGTCCTGGATATGTGAATTATTCGTCATATGACGAAGCAGGAGGCGGACAGCATTACTACGAGCAGCAGTCGCCGTACGGCAATGAGTACTATGAATACGAACAGCAGCAGCAGCAGCAACAGCAGTATCCCCCAAAACAGGCACAGGTGCAGGGACAACAGAGTACAAGTCCGGCAGGGAGTAGGCCGGTTAATGGCGAGAGTTCAAGACGGTATGTCTGACTATTTGATACCCCAGAAGAAACAAAAAAGAGATGAATGCTAATGCAGATATCTTTTTCCAGTCCGCTCGATGAACACGCGCCTCCGCCTGTTTGAGTTCTGAGTTCCGAGTTCTGAATTCATCGAGCTGTGGACGATAACCATGTCCGATTCGGGTTTCATGTATATTTATTGATTGATCTATTTATTGTTTTGATAGTGTTTGTCTGGACTGGATTGCTAGGGTTTGATGTGCTGGATGTGTAACGATTTGATGCGATTTTATCATATTATACCAGGTTCAAAATTACGGCGCGGAATTGATTGTTAAATATTGGTATATCCTATACTTTGTACATGTATATGTATTTTTACTTTATGCAAGTTGTGCTCGGACTGGACGTCGTATTGTGGACTTGCCTATTTAGGAAATATCGGGCAGCACATATGGAACATATCAACAATTTCCATGTTCACTATTGAATTGTTTATAGATAGGTAAGAAACATACGACGATGCAACAATTATCCAATTAATCTCATTATTACTAGATATACTTCCTACATGCTATGTATACTTGAATCATACATAACCCACCCACACCCACACCCACGCCTCACCCACCCCCCACACACACATTGATACGTAAGTCTTACGACTACTCCTCCTCATGAACCACAGCCCCCGACTTCTCCATCTTCAAATCCTCCACCTCAGTCGCCCCAGCCAAGCCAAGTTCCTCATAGATACGCTGCATGCGGTCGCGGTCCGCTGCCGCAATACTGCCCATATCACCACCAAAAAACACATCCAGCTCTTCGAGCGTCTTGTCCTTGGTTTCCGGGAAAAACTTCCAAATGAAGAACCCACCACCAGCACTAAAGACAGCAAAGAAGATATATGTGCCGTATTTCATCGTGTCGAGCATGTCCTTGGTGGTCAGGCCGATAATAAAATTGAACATCCAGTTTGTCGAGGCAACCAGCGAAACACCGCGGGAGCGCATGCTGGCGGGGAAGATTTCTTGGGCGAGTACCCAGGAGACAGGGCCCCAGGAGTAGGCAAAGTTGACAGCGAACAGCCAGATAAAGGCAATGGCGACCCAGCCCTGCGTGACAGCCAGGTGTTCGTTCAGGTTCCACTGGTCTTCGTAGACACCCTCGACGCTGGCGACGATGACGTGGCAAATACACATGCCAATGGCACCGATAATCAAAAACGACTTGCGACCAAACTTGTCAAGGAAAAGGACGGCAGGCAGAGTGAAAATGATTTGCAGAATGCCAGTGACACCCGTAGCCAGCAAGGTGGTCGTCGTGGACGAGAAGCCAAAGCTACTGAAAATCTGGGGCGCGTAGTACAGCACCGCGTTGATACCGGTAAACTGCTGAAACACCATCATGCCACATCCCAAGAACACACGTCTGAACATGTTGGGCGCGAAAAGTGCCTTCCACGGGGCAAAATTGCCGCCTTGGCCAATCAGTATCGCTTCTGTTTCCTCGTCAAACTGGACGGCTGCCTTGATTTCCATCAACTCGGCCTGGAGCAGAGGGTCATGGGGCTCGAGACGGCGAAGCTTGCTCAACGATGCTCGGGCTTCGTCTTCGCGGTGCTTCAACATCAACCAACGGGGGGAGAAGGGGAAGAAGAACATGCCGAAGAACACTAGGAAACAAAAATGTTAGCAAGTCTCTTACAATGCATGTTAAGACAAGACATACAAATCCAAGCTGGAATCAGCTGCAAGGCCAACGGTACACGCCAGGAAGCGTCCGTCTGACCAGTGCAAGGGTGTCCGTGGTTCTGTGCATAGTTGTACGACCCATCTGGGAGATAAGGGTTGGCGATTCCCTCGGGCTTGCACTTGTTGCTACCCACAAAGGAGAAGCCAAAGTCGAGCCAAAAGGCAATGGTAGTACCGATAGTAATAGAAAGCTGCTGCAGCGAAACCAGCGATCCACGAAGCTCCGGAGGCGCAATCTCGGCCTGGTACAGCGGAATGACCATGGAGAACATGCCAATGCCGATACCACCGATGATACGACCGGCGAAGAAGTAGGCAGGCGACTGAGCACCAGACTGCAGGCCAGTGCCGAGGGTGAAGATCAATACAGCCACCATCATACTATACTTGCGCGAGATTTTGTCGGCCAGCCATCCGTTGAAAAGAGCACCAGCCCATGCACCAAGCTCGAGCGCAGCCACGAGCCAGCCCTGGATGGTCGATCCCATCAAGCCGGGAAACTTGTTTTGGAAGCTCTCCATAACCAAGATAGGCGACATGACTCCTTGATCGTAACCATACATCATACAACCGAGAGAGGCGAACACGCAGGTCATGAAGACGTACGGGTTCTTGACCATGCCCACGATTCCGTGAGGCTTGGTGGCATTTTTGCGACCAACCAGGGACTGGCTGTTCTTTGCCTCCTTTGCACCGGCTAGGACGGCCATGTTGCTGGTTTGTCTGATAGCAAACAAGGGTAGCAGACGTAAGTACTGAACGAAAGAGGGGTGAGTAACCAAGGACAAGAGGGGAGAACGGGGCCCCCCAGGGCTCTTTATGTATTTACGCCTTTGTGCATTTGGCCGTTACCGCGTACGCCCCGTTACACCTTTTCATCTGGGATTCTGGAGCGTGGCTGAAGTCTCCCCGGTCCCCCCTCCCCCAAATGGGGTACTGCATGGCACAGAAAGGTAGGAACAGAGCATGGGGTGGTGCACTTGTGCAACTAGCGGTTGTCGACTTCAGACTGGGGTCGCCACAACTGTAAACACTAGCCTCGTATGGGCATGGATTCAATACGCTCACGGCGTGTTTCCAAACTAGCGTCATTATTAAGCATTTATTAGAGAAATCCTTTTGGCCAATCCGACGAGTGTTTGGTTCGCAGACGCTGGGGACGCGCGGCCAGAGTTAGGGCTCTGTTGTCCGGCACCGACGGCAATAAAACGCTCCGCAACATTATTGTTGCACTGGGGCCCTCCATCTGGGGTACAAAACGCCGTCCTCGTGACAAATATTCTGTGTATCCCTGGAAGCGGTGTTCGCTGGAAATAATTTAATTACCAACTCTGAAGGTGCGTTGGTTGTCTTCGCTAGCAGCCGCTTTCTTATTCGATGCCATCTGCCAGCCCGGCAATAACGTCTGTGACCGTCGCTGAGATTGACCTACTATGATTTTTAAACGAGCTGCAGATGGCTACAACCTTGCGCCGGGGTTGCAGTGGCTTGCACTAGGCGGTTACCCCGAGCGAATAGTTTGGTGGTTACCAACAGAGGTGAGACAACCTGTTGGTTTTTTAACAGCTTCTTTGAAGACAACAACGATTGACCCAACTGACCATAGTCAAACCCCAGGTTCTGACACTGCCTTTTGCCTTTCGGATTTGCCCTCGATTAGTTGTCGGTCGTACAAAGTAGCTTTATCCCAAAATCATTCCATGCGGCTTGTATCCTCAGATCATTAAATCCATCCCTTGGCAAGGCTTAACAAAGCTTGTTTTGCTGTTGATGTCTGACTGCCAAGCGGACAAACTCTGGCATTACGCCGCGTCGAAAGTTTCGGTAATGAGGACGGAAACAGGCTGAAGGTATTGGCTGTGATTGGATTAAAATTTCCGGTGGTTTGACTAGAAGTTTTTCACGTGGTTATTTCCCCCCTAGCGCTGTGCGAAAGAAAGAACCGTTGGCCACCCGGAATGTTAACTTGGAATGTTGTAACCTGATCTCAGGTACGTTGGATGTGGAGACGCGTGGTTGACACGACCGAGCGCCGAGCGGGCTCCTAGGCCGATAAGACTCCATACCTTGATCCCGATAATTCTCCATCCCGAGTAATAATTCGCCGTTGTTTCACTCATCGGTAGTTCCGAGTTGCTGCGGAGGCGGGGAAACACGAAGCAATTTGTGCTAGTGCTTTCTAGAAAAGGCTAACCTGTCAGTTGATGCGAATCTTGCGGGCTGTCAATCTGACTCATGTTTAATATAGATCCTAGATCAGGGCACTGAGCTATTGAATCTGGTACGGTCTGTGTGTTGAGGATAAAAACAGGACAAATGACGACTTGACATGAATATTGTAGAGTGACCTGCAGCCAGTGGCAGTCTTGAACTGCTGGTTGGAGTGTTGAGAGAAGGAGAGTTTGGGAGGGGGATGGCCGACCAAGGAGCAAAAAAGGCAGGCAGCCTACATGTGTAAGCGAGGACCGCCCCTTCCATCTCATTAATACATATATGTATGCATGCAAATGCGAGGATGAGCAGACTGCACGACGCAGCCGACTGACACAGTTGAATGATACAGGCATAGAGTGCATGGACACAGCTATTTGTTTTCCCAGTCACTCTATATCGTACCGTTCAAGACCCACAACTGGTTTCTGCCGCGGGAATCAGGCAACAACATCACGTGACAAGCCTGGCGCGGATGCCTGAAAAGCGAGGCAGCACTGGTCACCAAAATCACGTGACAAAAAAGAGAAAACTATTCCTGATATAGCCTAATTCTGATGCTAGCAAAATCAGGCAACAATAATCCCAAAGAGGCACTCGGTACTCACGTGACAGCACGCTATTGACGCCAAGGCAGGAGCTGTGACAAAAGTGGGGTCTCCGAACCATCCCAGCACTGCGATTGGTCCAATTAATCTGACATGGAGTGAGCGGCCCGCCAAGATCTCCGCTGCGGGGCCAGCTAACTGCCTGGCCCAATCAGCAACGCGATCCCCGAGAACAAGTCACCGCCAAGATCTCCAATAAGGTTAAATCACCTTGAAAAAAGGGACTGTTCTTAGGATTATTGAGATTTGACAGGGCTCTGTGTAGGCTTGGCTTCTGCAGCTTTTTCCTTTTATGTTTCGTGTTTATGTTGCTCGCAGCACAGCCACATCTGGCCCAGTCCATGTCATCGTGAGTGGGCATTCATCCGTCTTGCTTTTCTCGTGTGACTTGTCGCTCCGTATTATTCTTCTTTCCTTTATTCTTCTCTCCTTTATTCTCCTCTCCTTTATTCTCTTCCTCTTCTTTTTCTATCCTTTACCGGTCCTTCTCTTGCCATCTATCTATTTAATTGCAATTACGTTCATGTGGTCTTGACCCGAAAAAAGTTTTGAGTGTCAACAATGTCCTCGCTCAGCCAGCGCCGGCCTGCCAGCGCCACCGCCGACAAGATAGAACCCGAGCGCGAGCTCCCACAATACAGCTCCAACGACTCCGAAAAACAGCAACACTCTCTTGCTCTTGGGAGATTTCGCGTCGCAACGGCCGGAGAAAGTGGCCGATCAGGATTCCACCCGTGGTATTTCCTGAAAGTATGTTTCCGAAGCACATGCACCCTGTCGATGGTCGTCAACATCTTCTGGCCTGTCGTCCCTGCTGCTATCGTTCTCGGTTTCGCTCGCCCCGACCTCAAGGTCTGGGTGTTTGCGCTCAATTATATTGCTATGGTCCCGAGCGCCAATCTGATGGGCTTTGCCGGCGGCGAGCTGTCTCGGAAATTGCCCAAGGTTGCCGGAATTCTGCTAGAGACGAGTTTAACTTCGGTCGTCGAGCTGATCCTGTTTATGGTCCTGATTAAGAAAGATGTAAACAATAGTTTTATTCCTGTCATCCAGGCCGCTATCTTGGGTTCCATTTTGGCCAATCTGCTTTTGTGCCTGGGTCTGTGCTTTTTCTTTGGTGGTATAAGACGAGAAGAGCAGATTCTGCACGAAGCTGTCAGTGAAGTCGGATCTGGTCTTCTTCTGGTGGCTGGTTTCGCCCTGTTGATTCCGACTGCCTTTTATTCCGCCTTGTCTGGAACAGCTCAGGGAAATTCCACTTTTACGTCAGAGGAGCTTATTGTTAACACCCGGACAATCAGTCGGGGGACATCTATCATTCTCTTAGCCGCGTTCGGCATGTACGTGTTTCGATTCTTTTTTGTTAAACCTCGACCGACAAAACTAACCAAGCTAGGTTCCTATGGTACAATCTACGTACCCATCACGGTATTTTCGATGAAGTGCTCGAGAACGACGAGAACCAGGACGAAGATGGAGACAGAGAGCGAAGGCGGCCGAAGCTGACTTTGCTTGAGAGTCTTATCGCAACGGTCGTTGCACTGGCACTGGTCGCCATTTCGGCTGTCTTTTTGGTCGAGAACATCCCTGCCATCAGGGAGCGAGGCGTGCCGGACAACTTTATCGGTCTGATCCTGGTTCCTCTGGTTGAAAAGGCGGCAGAACATTTGACTGCAATCGATGAAGCATGGTTAGTTTTCTCTCTCTCTCTTCTAATACCGTCCGTCAACTAATATATTCCAGGGACAATCAAATCAACTTTGCCCTCTTCCACTGCCTCGGCCCTTCGATCCAGACTGCCCTGCTTAATTCTCCTCTGGTCGTCATTGTCAGCTGGGGACTCGGCAAAAACATGGATCTCAACTTTGAGATTTTCATGATTGTCCTCCTGGTCATGTCCATTCTCGTGGTAGGCAATTTCCTGCGCGACGGAAAATCAAACTACATGGAGGGCGGCCTTTGCGTGCTTGTCTATCTGATTATCGCCCTTACGACATGGTATTACCCTAACCCAGAAGAAGGCACGACAAACGTGCAGATGCCTGGGGAATGACAGGGGAAAAAGTGCTATAGATTTCATCTTTCTTTTTTCTCTCAGCATATGGACGCATGGCGAAGATTGAAATTACTGGCGCAGAATCGTTTATCCAGCATCCTCATATATATATCCTTAAGCTCTTATCATTTACCATCTGATTACATATTCGCATATATATCTATATATATCTAATTCCATTATCATCATTTCTTCAAAACATACAAAAACGAGTCTCGCTTCGACGGAGTCTTCCACTCAATCACATAATCCCCCTTTTCCATCTTCTCCTCCACAAATCCACACTTTTGTAACACTTTGATCGACCCAGCATTCTCCGTATCCACCCACGCCGTTAATCGGTCAAACTGCGGCTTTAAATGAAAATAGTGCTGCACATACACGCGCAAGGCCTCGGTTGCGTACCCATTTCCCCATGCTGAGGGGTGCAAGATGTAACTCAGTTCCACTGGGGTGGGGTTTGTTTTGTGGGTGCCGATGACGCCGATTATATCATTATTGTTATTGTTATTTTCATTTTCATTTTTATTCTGGTCTGGTTTGAGAAGGATGGCGTAGACTTCGACGTCGGGATTTGTTTCAACTAGTAGCGCAGACATCCAGGTGCGGGTGTCTTCTAGGCTTTTGCAGATGCCGCGGGAGCTATACATTCAAATCAGTTTACATGTACTTGTGTCTTTTTTTTTCAGAAGAAAAAGTGAATACCTCCATTGAGTAGCTTCTTTACTCGACCAGATGCGGTAATACCCTTCCAGATGATCGCTGGTGAAACGGGTCAATATCAATCGAGGAGTTTCCATTGCGCCGTATTATTATTTTGACTTGTATGTAGAAGGAAAGTTGGTGGGAATTGGGTTCGCAGCTTATATTTATACTCATGTGGTACCATGGTTAAAAGTGCCACAACGAGGCTGAGCCGATCCGCGAATTGCCCGTTTGGGTAATTATGACTCACCAGCTGTTGAGGTTTTTTTTTGGAATTTTTTTTTTCAGCTTTGTACTTTTATAATTCTACATTTTTATGGCTAACTAAAATGATTTGGTGCTATTTCAGTAAGCGACAAATATTCTTATTTGTCTATTTCTAAAAAGAGTACATATATTTCTCACCTTGGCGATAGCATTTTGCACATGCCTATTTCTTATTGTTGCTATTCTACTAGATTTTCGGCCTGGATCACAATGAATGCACATTCCAAATTCAGGCCAGCACTGTCAGTTCCACTGGTGATGAAAAGGATGTCGTTGCCATTGGCGTGGAGCTTTTCTTGTACGTCGCATGATGGTTTTTCTTCTTTCCAGGTTTTCAAGGAGTTGGCGATGACTTTCAGCAGAGCCTTGCAAGTAGATGAGGACATCTTGATCCAGAGATCTTATCTTGGGGTCACCTTGGACGTATTCAGTATATCCTGAAATCACATACGATGTTTCTTCTGATGTCAGCCATAACCGATTGGATGACCCAACCACCTTTGATGACAGAAGATGGTAGAATAGATAAAAATCGAAAAGAAAAAGCTAGCTATACTGGGTTTGAGAAGCTTGGTTATCGAAATCGGTTGCTCCATAGGTAGTCACGATACGGCTTCTTTAAGACACGTCTGGTGGACATGCAAACAAAGTAATACACCGAGAGAAATATAGCTCTCGGTAATGTGTAAAAGATTAGGAGAAGAATAAGAGGTGAAAAAGATGAAGTCAAAGAGACAGAAAAGCGGGGTTGACCATGTCTGGGCGAGAAATTTTCGTAGCTTGCACCATATTCGGTCGTTCCCTGCTGACCGAAAGAAAGGAAAAGCGACTGTAGTATAACCGATCACGGTTGTATTTCATACGCTTCAGGCAACTGTTTCAATTGTCTCCCATCCTTTGTCGACACTGAAATCGAGTTTGCTTGCATTGATATTACTGGCGCCGCTGTCTACATGCTTGCTATACGAACTTGCTTATAACTCATCATTGTTTAGAAAAGTTCATGGGTTAGCTCTGTCACTCAACTTCAACTTTAAAGGTCCCATTTTATTATCAATTGATATCAAGATATACATATGTTGGCTCCTTCCCTGCCCCACTTCTAAGGCTTTGTAAGATACCTTTATTATTAAGCCAACCAAAAAGTGAACCCATACCGTTGATGTCATTTGTAAAGTTTAAATATTTCCCCGTTATCATAATATCGCCTCCACCCACTGGATAGGACTTTCGCGATGGTCAGCAAAATGAGCTATCAAGAAAGCACCCAGAATAACTTCAAATGATACGTTGGCGGTCGCTTTTATCTCTTTTACGAGAGGCATGATATTTTCTAATATCAACATTGAATGCTTGGAAGGCTAATCTCTGAGTAGCGCCATGGTATATCCAAGAAACATGTACGCCACTTAAGTCTCCTAGAACACCATTCACATCATCTTCTGAAACGTGTAAGGCAGACCGACTATGCAGTAACATAAAGTTATTGAGACTCACTTCTACCAGTTCAACATTAATGTTCCCAATGGGTTTGTAGTCAAGAGTCCCGAGGCAGCTTGGGATGTCGTATACAATATCGGTGAGTTTTTGATGGAGCGACTGGGTTTGACCGTTGCGAGGAATCCAAGGTCACTTCTTCAATGCTAAGACAACTCTAGATGCACCATCAGTTTTGAAGGCTCAAATCCTCGCGGGTGGGCGTGGTAAGGGCAAGTTCAAGAGCGATGGCAAAGGTGGCGTTCGCATTGTCAAATCGTGGGTTCCTGAGAAACACCCGATGATTTACCAGCTCTGATAAACCTTTAGACCGGATGAAGCTTTTGAAAACGCGTCTCAAATGCTCGGTTCTTATCTCGTCACGAACCAAACCCCACCCGGTGGTCTTCCAGTGAAGAAACTATACATCTACAAATCTGTGGATATTTCCAAGGAATTCTACCTGGCTATTACCTTTGATCGCGAAAGGTACATGCCTGTTCTCCTAATATCTGATGAGGGGGGCGTCAATATCGAGTCAAACGTGAATAAACTTCAGCGGTTTTGGTTTCATCTCACTACTGGAATTACCCCTGAGATTATGGCCTATATCGAAGCACAGTTTGGATTTTCTGACAACGAAATGAGGGTGGTCTCACATATATTGTCTCAACTAGTAAAGTTGTTCCGGGACAAAGACGCTACTCTCCTCGAGCTGAATCCTCTCGTACGTACAACGGAAGGGACCTTTATTTGTCTAGATGCAAAATTGAACTTTGATGAATCGGCAATGTTTCGACAGACTGACTTGTTTAGCCTCGAGGAACATTTGCCGGAGGAGAAAGATGAGTATGAAGCTTCGAAGCTGGGTCTTTCCTACGTTCGTCTTGACGGTAATATTGGTGTTATTGTGAACGGTGCTGGTTTGGCAATGGCAACCAATGACTTGGTCACTTGGAACGGCGGGAAATGTGCGAACTTCTTGGATATTGGTGGTGGTGCAACCGAGGAGACATTATCAAAAGCATTTTCGATTCTACATGGCGATACCCGCGTAAAAGGGCTGCTCATAAATATATACGGCGGTGAGTGTATCGTTTTTGCCGAAAATGATCATAGCTAATTAGTAGGAATTGTTCGCTGTGATATGATTGCCGATTCGATACTTGCTGCTTCTGCTGCGACGGGAGGATTCAATATTCCAGTCGTGATTCGCCTACAGGGTACAAACTGCGAAACGGGCTCCAAATTGGTAAGTACATATCTTCTACTTCTTACTGCTTGCTAATCATTAATGCTACTGCTAGATCCGAGAATCTGGCCTGGATAATGTATTAATGGAAGCTGATTTCGAGGAAGCTACTAAAAAGATCGTCGAGCTTACAAATAATTAAGGCTTGTGTATTGGATGTTAAAAAGTCTTTAGGGGATACCTCACTAGGACTACCGGATTTGGCGCTGGTGTGAGCACCTACACAATATTTTCCCCTTTTTGCAGTCCGTGGCTATTGGTTTATTTTAGCAAGTCTCCTACTTGCAGGAGTCAATATATATTGAGGAAAAGAGTACCATTATCCCTGTAACAATTTTGGTAAGCTTTGAATATACGAATATCAATTAAGATAGCGAATTTCCCATTCAAATATGAAGAACCCTTCTTGACTTATAGCATCTGTTGATTCAAGAGCTTGGCGGGTGTCATCTCACGCTCTAAGAATCGGCATTTCATGCATACTATTCGACACCTTCGTTTGGCTTAAACAGGAGTTCGCCATTGATGTTGACGATATGTTCATCAAGATGACATTGAGCGGCTACGAATTCACTCGATTGATTTTGAAGATTGGCACGAAGTATGGGCAGTCGAGATGGTCCTTCTCTGTATAGCTGTAGATCCCGACAGGTCTGAGTCACGTTCTTTCCGCCCCAGATGAAACGCCCTAGTATGGATGTGGTTACCATGCGCCAGAAATGTTATTGAAAGAGATACATAGACCTTACCATTATCATTACCGAGAAAGTCATCAAGCAAGATATGACTGGTCAGACCTGATCCTTCCTCGTTATTGCATATAGCAACCAGAAAGGTTGTCCCTGGTTCACGCCCAGGACTCAGGTGAACATCGCAGGCGCTTTCATGAAAAGACATTGCGAGAAGGCAAGGAAATCGCTTCTTGTTCAATGTATGTTCGGATTTGATAACAGATGGCGGACATTATTGCCATGGGGTGGGTCGTAGGGTGTGCATGCCCACTTACATAGATAACGGATCGTTAACGCTGAGATTAGGTTAGGACTGCATAACTATGACGCAGCGGGTCAAGATCGCCACCGTAGGCTAAATGATATCGAAGTGATTAGTGGAACTAACAAAATGGTTGTAAGCTCACATGATACTGAGAAAACTAATGATTGAGGGAACAAGACTCGAAACGGCCGTAGAAGCTACCGTTTTTGGCCACCTGCGAACCATCATATCTTGAAATGGAGTATATCCTATACACATAATGATTGATTGGGAATATATCATATATAATATACCGAAATAATATACGACATATATATACAGAACTAGGAAGGACGGATAGATAGGTACGAGCGTTTTCATGAATCTAATTTTATTCTTCGCAGTCAATTAACCCATATTATGTTTGCGAAAATGCAGCGCAGCAACCGCCAAACTATTATATGAAGCTGTATTGACTAAAGATTTCTAGATGAAAAAGAATATTAGAAAATATCTATAAATCTAAAGATAAATAGATTAGTAAACTGATTTAATATCTAGTCAGAGCTTATAGCTAATAAGAAAAAAGTTTCTTAAAAAGGTTTTGTATATTTAGAAATTCTATATATTCTTCTGAATACATTTTTAGAAAGATTCTTATATATATAAATAGTAAAATATTCAGTAATTTATTAGTAATACTACTATCTAATTATATCGTTAGGCCATTGCTGGCCGCTCCCCACTGACATGCTCCATTCTAGGGCTCTAGAGCTAACCCAAATCAACGCCGTCAGAATCCCACACTACAGAACACTTGTGAACTTGAACTTGCTATTCCCAGCTTGCACAGACGGAGCAAGCCCAATAATACCTAACCTGATAATTAGTTAACTGGGGTTGTAGATGCGGTGGCTCAACTTACCACAAGCTAGTCTCCCTCCAGCATTTCCTGTTTTCTTAGACTCTTCGTTTCCTCCACGCCCAAGATCGTCCGTGCCAGCGTGCACAACAGTCATGCGCTATATTCGATAAAAGCATTAGATAACTTCGTCTGTGTGTGCTAGCGAACTCACCCCAATTACACTCTCGGGTCCAACCAACTTCACTAGACGATCCTCAAGGGACCCCGTAGAATCTCCCATTGAATCAGTTTGGAAGTTGCCTAGGTCGCCAACATGGCGGTCCTCATCCGTTGGGGCACCGTGTGAGCGACTGAAAGGGTTAACTATTACGCAAGACATTTCATTAGATACGTGAATGCAAACTGCGAGGATCGGAAAAAAAGTACTTACAGTGCGGACCGGCAGAAGTACACCCATTAGTATTATCCCCGAACTCATGAATGTGAAATGCCCTCTGGGAGTTGGGACTATTGCCTCGGATATGCCATGAGATGATGGTCGGTGCAGTTTCGCTTGCCTGGTCAAACGTAATCGTTCCAGTAACAGTTGAGTTACCACGAAGCAGGGCGACTGGGGGATAACTTGGTTAATGAAATGATACCGGGAGGCGTAACACAAGCACTTACTTGCTTTCACCATACTTAGTCGGACTATTGTAGTGTGTGAAAGACGAGCTCCAAGTAGTAAAGGTCCATATCGAGATCGCAGTCGTGAACCACTCGTCTTAATAAATCCATAATACAAGCAGTGGGCGCAAACTTAGGGTTTGGTATAGAGATGGGCTAGGTCTTCATTCTTGGCGGATATTGCGGATGTGTCGGCGTTAACTCCAACATATATGTAAGCCAAGATAAGAAGTCCTCACATCTCCACGCCTAAAGATCTTTACGTAATAATATCACTGGTCGTGATTTCCAGAAATTGCGTCTATTAGGCTCAGGAACCAAAGAAACAGAAGACCAGACAACGTCGTAGCACTCATGAAGCAACTAAGCCATGAGGGAGAACGAAGACGGCAGCTAGATGAAACGCATCTTTCTACGGACTACTCCGTTGGAAACTGGGCCTCGCACAATCAAAGGGGGTATTCGTTGACTGGGTTTTCAATTTGATTTGGATCTACAGGAATAGAGGAGCCATGATGACTTCATTGCCTCTGGAATGCGTTTCGAAGTCCTTGCTTGACGGATCATGCATGATGAAAATATTGCTGGCTTGAGTCCACTGGAGAGAGGCTTTTTTATTGTATAATTTCAGTAATTGGTAAATGAGCAGCCAAATCATAGTCCTCTACCGATTATTGATTGCATAAAGGAAGACGTTAGAGAATGCCTAGATTGAGCACTGCTCAGTGGCACAAGGAAAGTTGGCAAGTGACAGTCTATTGGTGTGATATCGAACTCAATTCTCCGCGGAGCTGGTCATCACATGGATAGATAACCCTTATCGGGGTATATTGTGGCGCTATAAGGGTTACCCTATACTCGAGGCAGGGAATACCGTATAACTAGTGTTGAGATGCTGAATCGGCTCATACTTTCGTAGGGGTACTTTAAAACGTTAGATCTTCTTTGCTTCTTCCCTCTCTTTTGCACGCAATTCGCGACTTCTGCTGTCTTTCTCTTCTCTCGGTAGTAGCTCGCTTTTATCTTTCTCCCTACTTCCCTCATCAAATCTCTGGGAGATCCTATAGGCTTGCTCAACCTGTGAGCTCAGAAACTGAATTTCTGTTGCACGTATGGAGTGAAATTGAACCTGAAATTCGATCCAAGATGACGTTTTCGAGCCTCTCACATGTTAAACTTGATTATCCATGGACGGCAGCTCCTCTGATTGTCTCAGCACCAATGCTTAATATCGCCACTGCGAACCTCGCGGCGGCGGTCTCCCTTGCTGGCGGACTGGGGTTCATTGCTGGCGGATACGATCTTTCGCACCTCGAAAAAGAGCTCGTGGATGCGCGACGTCTCATTAACGAGGTCACCTTCAAGACTTCATATCGCCAACAGAATCCACCACAAGAGTCACCTGTTCTACCCGTCGGTGTTGGTTTCTTGAACTGGGGCGCATCTCTGGAGACTGCGCTGCCCTTGATCAAAACCTACCGCCCGTGCGCTATCTGGCTATTTGCACCAAAAACTGGGGCGGACGATCTCTTGCCTTGGGTGCAAAGGATTCGTTCAGAAAGCCCTTACAACGTCAAGATTTGGGTGCAGCTATGCTGTGTGGTCGATGCGATGGAATGTGTCCAGAAATTGCAACCCGATGTTTTGGTCGTCCAAGGATGCGATGCCGGTGGTCACGGATATGCTAGGTCGGCGAGCGTTATCACTCTTCTTCCCGAGATAGTGGACCAGTTGGATCTGTCACGACCGCACAAGCTTCACAGGCCTTCCATTGTGGCAGCAGGGGGCATTGTCGACGGCAGAGGGGTCGCAGCGGCGGTGACTTTGGGTGCTGATGGGTGTGCTATGGGGACTCGTTTCCTGGCATCCCCCGAGGCGCAAATCTCGAAAGGCTACCAAAAGGAGATTCTTCGTGCCTCAGACGGCGGTGTTTCTACGGTACGGTCAACTGTTTACGATAAAGTCCGAGGAATCTATGGATGGCCGGGAAGATTCGATGGACGCGGCCTCATTAACCGATCGTACGAGGACATCCTCAACAAGGTAGTTACCGAAGACGAGAACAGACACTTGTACGAGAGGGAGAAATTAAAAGGGGATCATGGTTGGGGATCGCAAGGTCGAATGACTACATACGCGGGGACCGGGGTAGGGCTTATTCGCGAAGTGCTGCCTGCAGGGCAAATCGTAACAAAGACAAGGCAGGATGCGATGAAACCATTACAGCAACCATCCTTTACTGCCAGGTTATGAAAATGGTCTTTCTGTATGCTTACAATTGCGTTTAGAACAAAACATCTTCAGTTTGGGATGAGCCTGTGGCCGAGATGACTAAGAGACCCATTATTTTCTAACCAACTCAAAAACTCTCTATTTGCATAGAACAGCCCATGCCTCTTACGAGACGAAGTAACTCATCTACATCGGTGAGTCATAACCTCCCGACAGTAAATGATGTCTCTCATAACAATGGACATGGAATTCTACTAGGTGCGTGTTAGGCCTTGCTCCTCACAGTCTAGGCCCAACGTTCCTATCAACGATATGCCTCCAACTAGGTGTATATGCGGTAAGAAAGCCAGAGCTAGTGGTATATACTAAATGGACGAAAAGGGGATATTGCCAAAAGGGGGAACAACATGATAGATACTTTTTGTTTGCGTGGAGGATATGTCATGTGAGGTTCAAAGAGACACAAACAATGCTGGTAAAGTTTTCCCCATTGCATCAAAGATGTAATATCCAATTCTATTGTTGATGCAAACACGGTTTACTAAACGTGCATGGCTTTCACTTATTTGGTTCCGAAAATATCAGTTAGTCTCGTGAACCCTCCTTAGTTGGGGGTTTTTTCCTGCTCCTTTCAGGCTCGCCTGGGAGAAGTTTGACCTGTCTAGATGGAAAGGGCACGCGCCGAATAGTTCCACCTTGATACGTTCCAAACCTACCCCAAACCTCAGCAGCGTGGCTCGGGTTATCTGCATAAACGGGGAGGGGCCGCAGATATAATACTCAGTCTGCAGGTTGTTCAGGAATAAGTCGTTCTGCTCATGAAGACGCCGCAATCTAGACGTCCGACATAAGTATAATCAACGCCAGCGCGGTCACCCAGTTCAGGTTTCTCGATAAAAAAGGTGGTCTTAATATTTGGGTTCCCAGAAGCAGCCTTAGCAGCCTTCTCAATGCTCTCTCTGAAAGCGCGGGCTTTCGTGGTACGCGCTGTGTGAATGAAGTGAATCTGACGCTTCACGCTCGACGAGTTCAACGCAAGGAAATTGAACAGATATTAAAGGAGTGGGTCCGACCCCAGCAGCAACCAGGACTACTAGAAAACTCCCTCAAGGATGCACAGACCTGCTCAAATAGTCCTCTTGCCGCTTGGAAAACCTGGAGCCTATATAGAAATACTTAGATAAAAGTAAATACTAATTATCTTGCATAATCCCCACGGACTATATGCACAGAGACTCATTGAAGCCTCAATCTCCCGGAGATCGTGGCTATTGCGGATGATACGGAAGAAGTGCTACCAAGTCCGAAACAGATAGGGACAAGCAGTATTGGAGACAGCGTCATAGTAGCAACAGAAATTACCTAGATAGTAACCCAGACTCCGAGCTGATGGGTATATTAACAGACAGGCCCATTTCGTAGCAGGTCTAGTGCACATTTGATATTGCACATGCACATGCACATGTTTTCTTTTTCTTTTCACCCTACACTAAGAAGTCAAGATGCCACTCGTTAAAATTGATCTGATCAAAGGAGCACGATTCTCGAAGGAGCTAAAACAACTCGCCGACGTGGTCCAAGAAGTGATGTTGAAACATTTCAATGCCCCTGAACGAGATCGCTATCAAGTAAGTAATGCCTATTTGAGTGGCAATCTGAATTGATTCTAATAGACTTTGGTTCAAAGATTATCACCCAACACGAGCCGTACGAGTTGATTTGCGAGGATACCAATCTAGGGCTCAACCGAAGTAACAAATTAGTTATACTGCAAATCTTCCAACAAGGTCGCAATTCCGAGCAGAAGAAAGCGACATATAAAGCACTTCATGCGCGACTCTCTGAGGTGTGTGGGCTACGTGGGGAAGATCTCATCATAAGCTGTGCTGAGAATACAAAGGCGGATTGGAGCTTTGGAATGGGAGAAGCGCAATTTTTAACCGGGAAACTGTAATTAGTGGTGATGCTCAGACATGCAACATTGAGCAGTGTTGTTTCTCTTCTTCCGGCACCGAAAGGTAATAGTGGAGGTCAAGGAAGTCGTGATTTGTGTCTTAAATCTAAGTAAATTAGACTGATTGATCGCGAAAAGCTAACTACCTAAGGGATATGGATGATTGTCCTTATCTGTCCTATTCCGGTAGTCATGTAACCCTTGATGATACCTATATAAAGCTGATGTTTTCCAAAGCTCCATTTAAACTTCCGCGGGTGGATGGGACTTCTGTATGGATTGCCCATTTATCCTTTAATCTATCTATCAAAGCGCATAAAGAAATCTTAAACAAGCTAAAATAAGAAAATAAATTGATAATTATTCTATATAGCTTCTTAAAAAATCTATTAATTAAATAACTGTTATCTATCTATTATAACTATAATAATTTTAAGACTAGATTTTGAATAGCTGTTTATATGCCACTGTATTCCTATCTATCAAGAACATCAACAGTCTCTTCAACAGTAGAACTTATATCCCGGCCTTTTCTTTCCGGTCCGATGAGTGTGAGTACAATGATGTAGGAATAGACCTTGTATGATTAGTCGCAAATTGCAGTAGGGGTCAATCACGGGCAGATGCTCACAGCAGCCATAAATAAACACATCACCAATCCATAGTTATACCGATTCACGTTACCCTTGCTATCCAAAGGGAATCGTTCTCCGAGTGTAGCTTCAATTGTGGGCGATGCAGAAGATATCAGATTGCCGATTTGATAAGAGGCACCCACAACAAGAGTTCGGAAAGCAGGGGGTGCGAGTTCCATGAGGTAAATGCTAGAAAAACGTTAGCTAGACAGTCCGTGCGCATGATGATCAATAAACACTCACGGAGCAATTCCAAAGATTCCTAACACGCATCCCTGCTCAAAAAAGGCAGCCGCTGAGACTGCCTTACTGGAAACAAAGCTATATGGATAAAGCAGTGCCCCGCCCAGGACAGCGATGATAATGATTGTTAGCCTCCGCCCTATTATTTGGGAAAAATACCCCGAGGCAGTTGCTCCCGCCATCGCCCCTAAATTAGCTATTACTTGTGTGACTGTAACGTCATTTGCAGAGAATGAGTACTGCTCCCGGAGCAATGTAGGGTACAAATCTTGCGACCCATGAGCCTTATGCTAGGTTAGTACTGTGAGCTTGTCTTAAGACGAGGATAAACATACCATGAAGTTCATGCCGGCCATCAGGGCCGTCAGATAAAGAGTAGTGAGCCAATATCTGCTAAAGGCTTTCTTAGCTTGCGAGTCAAATTGATTTTTAGCATCCGGTCCAGATCTTCTGACTGTCCTCCCTCTTAAGAATGAATCGTTTTCGGGAAGGGCTAGACGAAAGATAATGATCAAAATCGGAGGTGCCGCGCAGAACCAAAAATAGGCACGCCAACTATAGCGCGTAGGGAGGAGTGCCCTGGCAAATACAGTTGCGAGAAGATAACCAAAGGCGTATCCTTGCTGGAAAATTCCCGAAAGTAAACCTCTGGCCTCAGCAGGAGCATCCTCTAACGCAGTTGCAGCCGCAAGACCGTATAATCCACCCATGCTGGAAATCGAGTCAGAGACGAACGCCATCTAGCCATTTCGATTATGCTCACCATATTCCAAATAATGCCCGGACGGCGAGAAACTGCCGATATGTCTGCACGAAACCAGTTCCCAGTTCGAGGATTATGAAAAGGATATTACACGCAATGAATGGCCACTTTCGACCATACTTATCACCCAGGAGCCCAAAAATTATGGCTCCAACTGAACGAAACATTAGAACAAGCGTTAAGCCCCAAGTAATATCGGCATTTGATTTTCCAAACGTCTTGGCTAGTTCGGTAATGGTCAATGAAACTATGATATTGTCAGCTGTAGGCATTGCAGAGCAGAAGGCCATATATACCGGAAAAGAAGTCACATGCATCCCATGACCAAGCCAGATAGCCGACCTGTTCTCTATATTTAGTGTAATCTAGCTGCAGAGAGGCGGGGATATTGGCCTTACGGTGAAGAACATCCATTGCTTGACAGTTAAACTGCGCAGCACCCTGAGCATGTTGGGAGGGCGTTCAAATGTTGGATTGAGCGTAGTGATGCGAGAGACAAGGTAAGCTCGAACATCTGATGTAACCTTCATGTTGTCTACTATGGTATTCAACTTACACCGTAAAATGATTATTACTTCGTAGGCACATTAATAACGGCTGTCATCGACCTTTTAAACCAGCACGTATTTGCTATATTCTCAATCTAATCTCTTCGACAATATGTACACTTGCAATACAAAGGACTCGAAGTACCAGTCAAAGGCTTCTCCGCGGAGACACGTGCTTTGACAAATAGTAGACCAACTAAGTTTGGTCTTATCAGCAATGAAGTGTGAATAATATGCAAACCAACTTCATGGTGGAACAATGCAGGGAGTGAAGTCCTCCAGGATGTGTTTAGTCCATTCATTCAGAGCACACTTGATAAGAAAGCACCAATCACGGAGCTTTTTATATTATGGTTTAGAGATAAGGTCTCATCGTAAATGGCCATTTTTAATTTGATAAAAGAAGTTTTTCTATAGACAGAAAATATGGATCGGGTGCATCATATCCACTAATTTTTCCCGCAATATCCGCTATATACTTGCTGTCGACAAAAGTTATCAAAGATTCTCCTGACGTAGTTATCAACTCCCCGTGGAGAAAAAAAAGAAAGAAAAAATCAGCAATATTTCCTCTATCTCACACTATTTGAGTCCCCGATAACCAAAAAATACCTTATCAATAAGCTATGCTTTACATAACTCGCGATTGCATGCTTCCTTATCACGTTTTTGTAGGGGCTTAAGACGAAAACTGATAGATATGCCGGTATAAACTGACTATATTAACAGAGAACAGATATTTACAGAACTGTTGGTGTTCTTAGTAGATAGGAATACAGTGGCATATAAATAGCCATTCAAGACCTAGTCTTAGAAGATTAAAGTCTTAAAAATGGTGTAGTTATAGTAAATATATAATAATAAATTAATTAATAAGCTTATTTTTTTATTTTTTTTAAGTTTATTTAAGGTTTCTTTATGTGTTTTAATAGATAGATTAAAGGATAAATAGGCAATCCATACAGAAGTCCTAAATGGGTAGGAGACTATCCGTTGTGCTAAGTTTGCGGATGGTCCTGGCGCGACTGTGGAGTATACTCGCAAGCATTGCCATTATCCTCGGAGGAATGTATTCAAGGGACCAGGGAACCACACCGATGAGAATGCATGGCAGTGCATATAGTGGCTTATTATCCTTTCCCTGAATATATGTGTATTTCACTATAGGTTTCGATGAAGTGCATACATATACTTCACATACAAAATAGAAAGATAGCGACTAGGGTATAGTTTAAGGTTTATACCTAGCTAGTGGGGGCCGTTAGTACTTTCTTGCGTTCTGATTGGTGGAGATCATTTCGAAAAATTCAAAAAATTTAAAATTTGCTTAATATTCCTTCCGCTTTGCCCGCAAATCCCTCTTAGATATCACTCGCTGGCTGCGCCTTCCAACTAGATGAGTGGTAGATAAAAGATAAAGAGAGTAGATAACAGTAATAAAGCAGCTAGAATAGGGGTTGGAGGTAAACTGATCTAAGCACTATAAGAGTTGACATGAGCAAAGTATAAGCTTATAGGATTTAAGGGAGTACTGATAGGAGTATAATGGGTGCTAGTAAGCCTCTTGAAGGGAGCAAAGCGGCGGGAGGCTAAGTCACATGCATCATCGACGGCGTGGCCTTTTAGGGATCAACAACCTAAGTTACTTTGATATCTACTGCAAGAGGGTCAGCAAGACAATCATACTTATAGTGGTATACTTTGGTATAACTCTATAAGGATCTCTTCTCGCCTAATCGGGTCTATCCATTAGCTACTAAGGCTCTATTAATCTATCTACCTATTACCCTCGGTTGGGAATTGGTGTGTGGCTCAACCTTCCGTATCGTAGCTAGAGACACATTTGTTATATAGGTACTACTATTTTTAGTCCTCGGCACCTAGGAGTGGCGGCTAACTCTATAATAACTCTATCCTTCATGGCAATCTGATCGCCAGTTGAATCACGACTCCGGCCTATTAGTAGAAATGCTTAACAGACAATTTGATATGGGGAATAACATGTCATCTGCCATTTGACATTATGGGGCTAAGAATCCGGGGCAGGGCGAGAATGATGGGGGCGGCGCTGTGACATTTCAGTCTTCAGTCTGGGGGTATTAATGAATAAAAAAAGAAAACAGTCAGGAAAATAACCAAGGATAGAAATAATAATAAAGTGTACATATGTATGTAACATTAATATCAAAGTCGTCAAGAGGAGGGAAAACCCGGAGTCTTTTTTTTTTATCGGGTCGTCGGCTGCAAACAGTAATACCGCGGTAAACGGGAGATACGTCATCTATATAGCCCCCGCGGCTGAAGGGATGCGATGCGGCTTACTCCCAGTCACGGCCGTTTTATTTTTATGACCGGCTTCTGGCTCGGTATATAACTAAGAGGGGGGACATACAGTAACACGGCGTGTAACCAGTCATCTTTGTGCATTATCTCGGAGTCCGAACGGGTTTAACCCGCCATTCTTTTGTCTACTCTTTATCATTCAGCCTCTTTTTGTTCTACCAGCGTGTTGGATTTACCATTTCCCATCAAATCCATGTTTCATTAAATATGCAACAGAACTGAAAAAAAAAAAAGAAAGAAAGAAAAAACCACCAAACATTTAAAGCGACAGCCATGGCGCGGCTCACCCCGCAAGTCCGGATCGTCGAGGTTGGCCCTAGAGACGGACTGCAGAGCATCAAAGACGCCATTTCAACCGAAACAAAAGTCCAACTGATTCAAAGACTGCATGGTGCCGGACTAAGAGCTATCGAGCTTACCTCGGTAGTTTCTCCTCGTCGGGTCCCGCAACTAGCAGACTGCCAGCAGGTCCTGGCAGATCCCGTCATCCGGGAATTGCTAGCTGCCGATCGAGAGGATCTTCGATTGCCCGTTCTTGTTCCTAATACAAGGGGACTCGATGTTGCAATATCACACGGCGTGAAAGAAGTGGCTGTCTTTATCAGCGCAACAGAGGGATTCAGCAAGGCAAATATAAATGGTACAGTCCAACAAGGAATTGAAAGGGCACGCAGGGTAGCTCGGAAAGCTATAGACTCTGGAATTGCAGTGAGAGGGTATGTCTTACTTCTTAGTTACTGTTTGGCCAGTACTAACGCTCTCTCGCACAGCTATGTATCCTGCATCTTCGTGGACCCATACAATGGCCCGACCGAGCCATCCAGTGTGCTGCGCTGTGCAAAGGAGCTGCTTGATATGGGTTGTTACGAAGTTAGTCTTGGTGACACAACAGGAGCTGGTACTCCGGCCAAGGTAACTAGTCTAATCCGGTATCTCGAGAAGGGTGGAATCCTCCTGGACCGGCTAGCTGGCCACTTTCACGATACTCATGGACAGGGCACCGTCAATGTTCTCCAAGCTTATCTCTGCGGAATCCGTGTCTTTGATGCAAGCGCTGGCGGACTTGGAGGGTGTCCATTTGCACCCGGTGCAAAAGGGAATGTTTCCACGGAGGATCTTGTGTTTATGTTCCACAATGCTGGTATCGATACCGGGATCAACCTAGCCGAGCTAGTCGAAACTGGCAAATGGATAGCAGATCGGCTCAGGCAGCCGGGAAGCAGAAGTAGCCAGTCAATGAGAAATATTCAGCCAAGGGGACGAGAACTACGGTTGCCCGCCTTTCGATCCATGCTATACATGAAGAAGTCGTGGCCGCGTCCCAAACCAACCACCAAAAACATTCATTTTTACCAGACCGGAGATGATATCAAGATCGTATTGAACCAACCAAATAGCGGAAACGCGCTCACAAAACTGATGATTTCGGAACTGATAGACTGCTTCAGAACTCACAATTCCAACCCCTGTGTTTCTCGCATCATCCTCACGGGTACCGGAAGATATTTCTGTGCTGGCCTGGACATTCCAAGGAGAAACGGTATTACTACACAATTCGACGATCTCATGCAACTATTTGAAACAATAGATCAATCTCCAAAGACTGTGATCGCCTGTCTCAATGGACACGCTCGCGGCGCAGGAGCTGCCCTGGCTTTTGTCTGTGACCGACGTATCATGGTCAAAGGCGCGACCATTGAGCTCGGCGAAACAAGACCAAAAAAATTCCCGGGCCTCGTATACCGATATACCGGTTTGGGATGGAATAGCAGCACGTCTGGTTTATCAGCACGGCCTATAAACGGATCAGAACTGAAGATTTTGGGCCTGGTGGGCGAGATCGCGGACGGACAGGAAGATCTACAGATAAAATTAGAAATGTACGCGAACGGACAAGATGTTTCGGAAAAGGTTCTTGTTCCGACAGCAACGAAGCTGAGTATCGAAAGGACTGGAAGTTAGCTACATACTGTCTGGACATCGTGAAGCATGTGTATATGATTTGTGAAATATATGAAATCGGTATAGAATGTTAAATTATATGATTTAATACGTGTAGTGCGGTTGAAACGCTTCTTGCTGTTTTTTGGACTGCCATTTTCATCGACAGCAACTTTTACTCTAGAACACAAGTCTTTTATACAAAGCAATCAACAAGACTGGCCAGCTTTGCTCTCAACACACTCATTCCAACAAGACATTAACCAACAGTACATTACGCATGCACTATGATCTAATGCACCCCTGACCAGACCCACTCTTTCTTTCTTAATTGTGCATGTGTAGTAGGCGCGCTCAATTCGCTGCTTTTTCACTACCATTGTTAACTGCTTGGCTCCAAGACGCGTCAATCAGTCTCCGGTATTTTCAGACGGCGTTACACAATAAATAACGGGCTACAAATGTGGCCTGGAAGTAGTGTAACTGTAGGAACTCTCATGCTGTCTATACGTATGCTAATACGAGACCTCAAGCGCAAAGATTGATATCCTTTCACGGCATGGCTCATCGCTTTGCCAACATCTACAACCCAGGCCTAGAATCCGTTGAGCTCTCTCCACCCGATGAATATATTCTCTAGTCGTTTCCAACAATAGACGAATCGCGCCCTTGCATGACTAGTAGTAATACAGCCTCACGGTACAGGGTCCGCACATCGCCAGACCAACCGTGGATATTTGATCATAAAAATAACAACAACACTGCGTCTATCAATAATAATACTATGCCTACTACTATTAGTAACTACTGCGATAAAAATACCGAAGCAAGAATCTCTCCGCATTGAGAAGTGATGCAGTAGTTGTGCCGGACATGTGTTTCGACGCTATGCGTTTGCAACAGATGCATCAAACTCCCTGATTTGGCGGGCCCAAAATAAAACATGTGGATACTAGGGTTTTTTTGATTGAATCGAATGGGCTATTACTTATGATGTCATATAATTATACAACTATACTAACTAGTACTCACTTTAAACTATTCCGACCTATAGAAGTATAAATCCTCCATACTGAATTTTACCAACGCATTGACTAATCAATTTAAAAATAAATAAAACCCTCGTAAATGCTAATAATAACAATATAGATGCACTGCAACTCGATTGACCCCGCCAACACCAATTTCGAAACTACTGCACACTATCCGTACTAACTCACCAACATACATATGCACGTTTGCGTTGTACAAATTAAAACAAAATTAGCCCAAAAAAAGCAAAAAAACGAAGCCAGAGAGTGGCAGAGACAAACTAGTACATGCATACAGATCCGCCCCGCTCCCCATGTTCATGCTGGTGCAGCAGCAGAGTTGCATTGACTATTGAATGATAATGCAATACGCAAATACCTCCTCGGGTACTCCGTAAAGGCCCCCCCCCCAAAACTAGGACGAATATGTACCTCACTCTCTTGGGAAGGGAAAGTGGAGAAGCTATATCCAGCCACGCGAATTAATAATTAATGGGGATTATTGTTATTATTATAAGAATGAGCCTTTGTTACTATTACTTTTGCATATAGATTTGCTATTATTGAATACTATTCTTTTATATTTTTTTCCTTTTTTTTTTTTTAACGACTTTGGACGATGTAATGACTGAAATACTGGGATGAACTGACGACACGAGATTTCTTTATTTAGACGCCCTAGATAATCCGGGATAATATTCTAGCGAAATCGATGGCAGTGTCTACGGAATATATTGTTATGAATTGAAGAAAATGACGACAAACAATGCCTCGCAGAGGCCGCCTTTGGCCGGGGTGAAAGGCAAGTAGCAAACCGACTAATGTGTGTATACCTGTATATGAAGTTAACAATTATGATAGTCCTCGAACTGGCTGGCACTGTTATAACACCCTTCACCGGCATGCTTCTGGCTGACCTTGGTTGTGAGGTTGTCAGAGTAGACGCGCCAGTAAAGTCGAAGCGAAGTCCGTGGGTGGACTCATTATGCCGCCGCAAAAAATCAGTGGTAATCGATTTCAAGTCGCCGCCGTCACGCCAGGCTTTCTTTGATCTGCTACAGGCCGCCGATGTCTTGATCGACCCGCATAGACCTGGTGTATCCGACCGCATGTTTGGCATGAGTGTAGATGAGATGTGTCGACGATACCCCAGGCTGATATATGCCCGCGTGACTGGCTTCGCCCGCGATGATAAGATTTATGGTCAAACCGTCGGCCATGAGAGTAATTATATGGCAGTTTCGGGTGGACTACCGGCACTACATCATGTGCACAGCAAGGCTGGTATCTTGTCCAAACCGACGACGAATTACTTGGCCAACTTTGGTGGCGGTGGTATGGCAAGTATAGTTGGCATATTGGCCGCGATTGTCCATCGGGCGGCGTCGGGCAAGGGCCAGGTTGTCGATGCTAGCGTCCAGCAGGGTACCGCCTATATGGCGACAATCCAGCTCCAGAGAAGAAACGGCCAGCCAGAAGGTGAGCCATCACTTGACATCAATGACGCTCCGTACTCGGAGGTCTACCGCACTTTGGACGGAAAGTACATGATGGTCGTCTGTGTTGAGGACGTTTACTACAATCGAATGATCCGACTGTTAGGGCTGGACCACATGGCTATCCCGAGCCGTGAAGACCGGAGTAACTGGCCCGTGTTGAAAGAGCTACTCGCTGAGAGATTTGGCTCCAACACGCAAAGGCATTGGAGAGACGTGTTCGACGGTACCCAGGCTTGTGTCAGCCCCGTCTTGGACGCTGAGGACATTAACTCTTCTCAACCATTGGTACAGCTGAGCGAGACGCCATCGCTCCCGCCGACAGACGAAGCTGGAAGGATTCCTCAACTGGAGCCAGGAGAGGGCTGCGAAGAGATTTGCCAGAGCTGGCTGGGACCAAGGAGTACATTGGAGCCGGCCGGTCTTTTAGTTGATAGCTCGAGCCGCGTCCTGAGCAGGCGGACTGTCAGCCGGGGGTCCAAGTTATGATACCCAGGTCATTTCGGAGGACGAGATGGACGATCATAATCATCAGCTTTACTTGGAGGATTTGGGTTGGGTCATCCTGCCAGCAAAAAGGGGCAAGAATCCTGGTGTTATTTCCGAAGAAATAGTATAGGCGCAATTTGATATGTGTCGAAAATGGGGTCCTGAACGCAGACGAGGCGGTGGGATCTGTATACGTCAGCGCAGAGCAGGCGGGATCGAAATAAAAATAATAATAGCAGAAAATATAGTCCGGAAAGCGCTGTATTCCTGGCTTAGAGCAGTAATAAGTTATAACGAATATAATGATAGCGTGCAACGGTCAACGGCCAACGGCAATCACACACATCGATCACAAAACTAACGAGGATGCGGAAGTAGGCTGGCCTGGCTAGCAGCAACGGGCTCTCCACCGGTCCCAGGCTGCTGGAAAAGCACACAGCAATCTTCTTCAGCACGAGTCATGACAAGGCAGGCTAAATCGACCGACTGGCCTGGCTAGTCCACAGCGGGCTTGGTCGCCGAAGAACCCTTTTACCGGATGCGGCGAAAGCCACTTGCCGGCTGCAGTCTGGAGCACACAAGTACGAAGCCACGGCTTCAAACTGAGCAAGTGATTATTGTCATAGGCGATTCGCATCCGGACTGTGTCCTCCCATGCTACGGCGTGGCACGGGCCCAAGCGCGGGGCTGAAGAATACAGCTTCATGGTTTCATCATCAGATTCTCATGCACCAGTAAGCCGGAGCCTGGCCGAGCGATCAGACGGACGAAAGAGTCGATAGGGCGGACAAAAAAGGCCCATCTCACGCAGTCATACCCTTTTTTCTTTCTCTTTCTCTTATTTTTTTCATCCGCGAGTCTCGAGAGGGTCCGGCCGAAAAGTGAATGACCAAAGCAGCTGCATGCGTCGTCCCAGCGCTGTGGTTCTGGAGACGGGGGCCCGCGCCAAGGGTTCCGGCGGCATGCTGACGGCGTAGCAGTAATAAGCACGTTGATAATGGCCCATCACAGTAATACGTCGTAATAAAGTAATAGCAATGGGCAAAAGAAGAGGATGCAATAGAAGGGATGCTAAGAACACACCACACAGCTCGAGGAGGAACGATTATCAAGAAGGAAGGTGCCGCCGGCTAATTCCCGACCCAAGACGTGCTAGCCTCTAGCCCAACCTAATAAGCTCACTAACGCTCTCGCCTCGCTACCAGCAGACAAGAGCCCAACCCAACCAGCCCCTCCTCCGTCTTTCTCGCTCTTCAAGAATCGTCTTCAATCGTCTTCAATTGCAACCCTCCAAAGACTATCGTCCAGCTCTCAGTATCCCGGGTCGACACCCGGGAGATCGCCTCACCACCTCCGCGCTCGTCCCCGTCGCATTAATTACTAAGAGTAATCATAATAACTGCCGGTCCATCTTTTTTTTTCCTTTCCCCTACGAAGCTGCCTCGATATCGCAGAGACGCCTTCAGAAGAATGCGCCTGCTGTCTTTCGCCTGAAATCGACCGATCGATGCGCGAACACAACCGTCTGGTGTGGGAGGAATTAATCGTGGCAGAGCAAAGCGACTTCTTGCTCCCAGCGTAAGGACACAAGTCACTCTTACTCGGTCATCATATTGTCCAGTATACTGCACATTTTGCGCCATACTCATACGACATATCGCCGAACATCGGCTGGCTGCATCATTCTGAGCGCGCCGCCCCCGCATACACAGTTCGCCACGGCCCCTCAATCGCCACGGCTAGGGACCCACGAAAGAAACCAGATAGCCAAGAAGAAGAGGCTTATAAAAAGAAGAACAAGAGAAAAATGAGCGGACCAAGCACGCTCGAGGTCGATGTGAGTCTAGGCCCCTGCTCGTTAATATTGTCGAGGCTGACCAATGACATACATAGAGCGGGGAGTTGTATGACGCCTCGTCGTTCATCAGCGGCGAGTCGGATAGTCGTGAGTGCAGTGCCTGTATGCGCAGTCAACTTTTGCTGAACAAGAACCCGCAGGTTATGGCGCCCCGTCATTGCAGAGCTTCAGTTACGAGAACGGCCGCCGGTACCATGCTTTTCGCCAGGGCTCGTACATGATGCCCAACGACGAGAAGGAACAAGAACGGCTCGACCTTGCTCACCACATCTTCAAGCTGGTCTTGCGCGGCCGGTTGGGACGAGCAACCTTTCCCTCGCCGCCGCGCCACGTGCTCGACTTTGGCACTGGCACCGGGTCGTGGGCGATCGAGTTTGCCGACGAACACCCAGACTCCCACGTGGTGGGAATCGATCTGTCGCTCATCCAGCCGGGATGTGCGCCGCCAAACTGCCGTTTCTTCGTCGACGATGTCGAGTCCACGTGGACGTATGACTCCAAATTCGACTATGTCCACGGACGGGGCATGGCTGGGTCCATCAAAGACTGGGCCACCCTGCTGGAACAGGCATATGCGAACCTCAACGAGGGGGGAGCCATTGAGCTGCAGGAATATGAAACGGTATACAAGTCAGACGACGACACTTTGACCAGGACGCCTGCCATTGCTACATGGCAACAGAAATTGAACGAGGCCGCCGAACAGTATGTTTTGGACTTTTTGTTTTCGCATAAGAATGATAATTAACCGTATTAGAATTAATCAACCGCTAAATATGGCTCAAACTATGAAACGACGGCTGGAAGACGCCGGTTTTGTGAATGTGCGTGATGATGCATACAAGGTAGGCTTTTCTGGCACCAGTGACTGGTTCGTAGCTAGTTTCTAACCTAGCATGAATAGGTTCCTGTTGGCCCATGGCCGAAAGATCGACGACTCAAGGAAATCGGATACATGATGCTTTTCCACTGTCTGGAGGCACTGGATGCGTTTACACTGGCACCATTCAGCCGTGTTCTGGGCTGGTCCAGAGAGGAAATGCGCCAGCTGACGGAAAGAGTCAAGGGCGAATTTGTCAATGGGAGCAATCACTTGTATGTGATTGTCCATTACATCCACGGCCGGAAGCCGGCGGCAAAATGACGAAGCGCGTTAGCGTGTACGCCTGGCAGGTCGTGATACCCCTTTTTATTATTATTAATTGATTCCCTTTGTTTTGTCCCTTTTATGGCGCCTGGGAAAAGCATGGGGTTGTAAACAAGCATTTAGGCGGATGAAAATGGGTGGCTGTCTGATATCGATTTAGTTATATACTGTTTTGCTTTTTTTTTTCCTTCTCTTTTTTTTTTTTGTGATGGATCTACTTATCGATGGACATTGTCGATAGGCTCGGTGCTGGCCTGACATCAAGGTCAGCACATGGCTCGGACACGGACTTTGATCACTCATCAGACAAAAGTCTACAGCTGGTGACTCGTGGGCGCAGTCAAAAAGGCATCCCCCGGAAAGAATCCGGGTATATCGTTCCAGCTCGAGTCGAGCGAATCGAGCTTGTCTAAATGTCTCAAAAGTCAGTCGTACGGCTGAAGAAGCAGCCGGCCACAACATTGTGGTAAGATGACACTTTCATGTGGCAAGGAAGAGCAAGGTTTCAATAGTTTTGTAGGTGAATATTTACTTATTCTCGTCACGAGGATCGTTTCTTCTGATAGTACATTGAGCATGACATTTTCCAACAAACCAACCCCTCAGCGGGGTTACTCAGTATGTAGTAATAATGTATGCTCTGACAGGATGACAGGATGGAAAATGCAATCAATCAAATCAAGTAATACCATGACACGTGTATATCAAAGCAAAAACAAAAGAAAATGAAAAGCTGGAACTTAGCTGTTTGGTCCAGCTGAATCCTTTTTTTTTTTAAGTTTAGATACAGGTCTTCTTCATCAAGCTGACAACCGTTGGAAAATCCCACTCACTGTCCAATGGCCTTTCATATCAATACACCACCAAACTCTCCTTACGCCATGAAGTCAATGCAAACGTGCATCATTCAGCCGGTGTGGGTTACACAAACCTACCTCGTTCCTGCAGTGTGCGCTAGTTAGTAGTTATCGAATTATTGGGACAAGACTTGATTGATTGAATTTTTTGGTGCATTTTTTTGTTGGTCTTTTCTTTTTTTCGTCACGAACTTGAGATGAGCGGGGGAAATGGGAGTGGTGGTGTTTACGGAGTTTCAATGTTGTCGAGTCAGGGAGCTGTTCAGCTGACGTAGAAGGAACAGTGCTGTTACATGTGTCTTCTGATTTAAAAAAAATACATATTAAAAATACAATAAAAAAAAAAAAAACAAAAAGAAAAGAAAAGAAAACGGGCTGTTTGTCAAACAAAAAAACCGGCACATACATTAACGACGTAGCCGAAATCAACAGCAGAGGTAACATACAAGCAAATGCCCGTCTATAGAACCGCATCTTACATCTTAACCAACCAACTGGTTACTGGTTACTAGTTGACTCATAACCTAGGGCCTGATAGGCCTGACCTAGTCATGTTATAATAGAGCACGCTTAGTATTATATCGCAAGCTACTAATAAAAACAAAAGCCTGTCTTATCTACGGCCCAGTGAAACGAAACATGTTAGTATAACGACCAAAATCATAAAAGGAACACCCGATACAACCTTTCATCAAGCAGTGCCAAGTCATATGAATAATAAAAGCAGTAATATAGCAATAATGAAAGGAGGGGGGGGGGGGGGATGAGGGATCCTGCTGCAACTCGACGAAAATGGTAATTCTGTGACGTCTTGGTCCTGCAGCCATGATGAGTAGAATCCACATAGATGCATAATAAACGTCTTTTTCTTTTCTTTTTCTTCTTCAACCCCTCTCTGTTGGTTTTAAGACTGAATATTGGGCAAAAATGAAAAAGCAAACCTGACAGGAAAAAAAAAACGCACCGTCGGTCCCAGCAGTCTGGTAACTGCCAACGCAAACCTGCACAATGTCACATACGGCTTCCGAGACACCGGTGCTAATTAACAGGGGTGTGCAGGACGGGACCGTTTACTGGTTAGATTTTTTTAGAAAAATTCTGGAGCTAGCTTCTGAATAGTTGGCTTTCCTTTCTTTTCCGTCAATCCTTTCGTGCTTTGTTCCCCGTGATTCCCTGCGATATAATCATATACTATATGGGCGGTAAACTCGGATATCCATCAAGAGATATGACGACTTCAGTGTATAGAATAGCCTTTTGGTGGGGGCTGCTTAATGGAGCTCACGAACCTCTCCACGACTCCGAGTCTTACTCTTGAGTGCTGAGTAATGACTCTTGACTCTTGACTAGTAATTCGGACTAGCCTGGGCCAATGTTCTGAGTACAGACTCCGGAGTAGTAATTGGTCCCATGATAAACCAGGCAATGATAAACCAGCAGGGTGTTTGCCACGAGGGCCAATAAGGGTCCGTGAACAGCTCGTTTAAGACGATCGGTATAAGGCTGTCTGTCTGGTGACAGGGGTTGCGAGATTTGATCACGGAACGTTTCTAGTCAAGATCGGCATGTACTGCGTATCTCGATACCAGCCAGCCTCTTTAATTCTGCGTTGTTATTTCGTACATATAGTACGTAGTATTAGTATATGATGCTATGTCCCATAATTCAAGTGATTATGCACTCAGTGCTAGTTACAGCCTAAAGCCACATGCAATGCTCCGTAATTCAATCCCACTTCCCATACTCCCCGGGCCTCGCTGGCTCTGTCAATCCCTGACCTCGCGTGTATGGCTCTGCTAGGGCCATGCACCAGCCTGGGCCCGGGCCCCCCGAATCCACCTGGTCTGTTGAACACGGCGCAAGTTTTAGTTTTAGGGGCCATACGTTGACTAACTGACTTCCTTCCCGGTTAGTAAAATAATATACGGATAGCTTTACCAACTACGGATAGCTAGCAGAAACAAACAAAAAAAAGAAAGGAAAAAAAAAAGAAAAATCAACACTGGAGAAAAACCCACAGCGGGACGGGACGGCTCGCAACGGGAGGGACAAAATGACGCGCGCAATTTACGGGTATGCACATGCAAGTCGAAAAGTTGAAACGTACAAGCTGACAATTGGAGACTCAGGGACGGAGTAATTTTCCCCGGCAGTTTTGGGTGATTTTGTATGGAGTATAGGCCGGGGATATTATTATTATTATCATGCGTAATGCCTTGTTTTGTTTGTGCTGCGGGTCGGAGACATCTCTGTGTATAAGCAATTTAACAGTAATAATAACACACGTAGCCTTAGATTTAAGTATTACTACTGTTTATTAAGATCAATAATATAACTGCTAAGATCACCATCTTTGGCAATCCGAGATTTGCACGCAAAGCCTCTAGAGACAGGTGGTCAACGTTCCTCGGCAGAGTCGATTCTGGCAATCATCTGATAGGCCATGGTCGCCACGTAATCGTATCATGCAAGAGAGTCTCAGCGGTCCGCTTTAGCAGCAGCAACGAGGAAACAATGCCTCATTTTGTGCCAGGGAATCTAGAAGCGCCTGGATACATTCCAAGGCTAGAATATCCAACAGCGTTACCAAACACGGAAAGCCCCGGGCGTAACCACCCGGAATAGACGGAGGGGCTCGTTAGTAAAGTCACAAGAGTCTAGAGGCGCAGGCTGCAGCAGGTTTGAGCTAAAGAGATGACCCACCGGGCTAGTTCATAGTTGATCATGCAGCGTTGTGAAGAGTCCGAGCCAAAACCAAAGAAGAAAGGGTCCCCCAGCAATTAGCAACGAGTCCCGCCAGGACGGACGCACTTGCAAGGATTATTATTTCCCTAGCCAATCCGTTCCACACGATGCCGAAAAAGTACCCGGTGGACTGGTTTCTCTATCTCTACGACGTAACTTGTAGAAAAAACAAGGCTCTTCCGGATTTCACATGAAACTGATAGAAAATTGTGTTTTGTTTCAACTTATTTCAAGCAATAATAATAAAACTAGACTAAATCCCTGCATGACCGGTACGGAGGAAAGTCGATGCCGAATGGCATGATGACTTGGCTGCGAGTCGACCGAATCAGTAAGCGAGCCATGCATATATGCATGTACTCAAGAGGGGCTCTAAAAGTTCCTAGTCATAGTACTCCTAGTAGTACTCCGTATCGTAGTTAGTCTTGGTAAATCACTTACCGATATTCTTTTTACTGCGCCGCATTACGGATACGGAGTACGTAGTACGTAGAAGAGGAAGAGGGAGGGGAAGGGGGAAAAAAAAAAAAAAAAGTGGGCAGATTTCCGAGTCAGGCCTTCCAAGTTGGAACATGTCTGAGGGGTTCCCTGGTTTTTCGTGGATTGGCAGCCAAACGATCACACACTAAGGGTCGACTGGGTTGATTTTGACAGTGGAGACGCCATGATAGAGGGGGGCCCCATGCGACCAAAAGCTTGGACGGGCGCCCATGACTAGGGAGTGATGGAATGCTGGGTACGTCGTTCTCTCTGTATTTCTGGGGGCCTCGGATTTTAGAGGAGTGAGGACGAGGGTCGAAGAATGAGGGGCAAAATCGACAGATGATAATCCCGAGTCTCTGGGTTTGTGCTGCAACAACCAGTGGATTGGCAAATTATAAATAGCCCCTAGAAATACCCACTATCTACGTTTTATATTTCCTCATCACTTTATCTTTTACTGACATTATTTATATACCCCTCATAACCTCTTTCCGGTTTATCTACTACTACTTACTAACTACCCGGTTGCTTTCCGACGTTGAACATTTTGAACAATCACCGCCTATCTTTGATCAATTGATCAACCACACATATCATTTTTGATCTTCAACCCCCACTTCACATCATATTATATTGTTCTATCTAAAGGATAGCCCCCATCATGTCGTCCGCAGACCTCGACAAGCTCCTCGGCCTCATCGGCGCTACCAAGCCACTGCCCGAAGACCCTGTCAAGAGAGCAGACATTGAAACTGTTTTGAAGGATGGCTATGTCGTCCTCGACGGACTCCTCGACGAGGAAGACGTCAAGACCCTGGCCGACGAGGTCGACCGCATGACGGGCGATGATCCCAAATTTGGCCGGAAGACCTTTGAAGGCTGGGCTACTATCCGTATCTACTCTTTGCTCAACAAGTGTGTTTCTTTCTTTCTTTCTTTTTTGACGGAAAGAAAACAAAAATGTTGACTAAAATAGGACTCGCAAGTTTGACAAATGCTGCCTTTTCGACCGCGTTCTCTCGCTGAACAACTTCTTTATGCTGGAGGGCTACGGGCTCTCGGCGACATCGAGTATCCAGATCAACCCGGGCGAGAAGGCTCAGCTGATCCACTACGGTATGTGACTTGATTAGAAAGAAAGGCAAAAATGTCATGCTGACTACTAATAGATGATGGATACACATATCTGCCTCGTCCTCGTCCTCCCATGAGCACCGCTATTATGATTGGTGCGTTATCTATGCCACGTCCGCATGCTTCAATTTTTGCCCCTAATTACTAATCTCTCAAAAGCTATCGACGAATTTACTGTAGAGAACGGCGCGACTCGTATGGTTCCCGGAAGCCACAACTGGGACTCGAAGCGGGTGCCGACTCCTGACCAGGCCGTTCCTGTGGTTGGCAAGCCCGGAACAGTGGTGTATGTCAATATATATATATACTCACACACCAGAAAGTCACATAACTAACTGGACTGGGAATAAAACAGCTTCTTTCTCGGAACAACATGGCACGGTGGTGGTCCCAACACAACCGACAAGCCTCGCCGCGCAGCCACTGTACAATACTGCCAACCATACGTACGTTTACTACCTTCTATAATCTTTCTTCATGGAAAGGGGGAAAAAAAAAGAGAGACAACGCTGACTTGTTTAGATCCGCCCCGTCGAAAACCAATTCCTCGCCGTCGACCCCCGTCGTCTTCCAGAAATCCCAGACGAGATTGTCAAGATGATGGGCTACGGAATTCTGAAGCCATTCATCGGATACGGTTCGTCCCCTTGAACCCTATTATATTGTTTAAAAAACACACAGCTAACAAAAAAACAATTATTAGTTGACGGCCTCGATCCCCTCAAAGGCGCACGACGCATGGTCGATTGGCTGCAGCAACCACTGGATGCTCAACCCCCTGCTTTTGCTACCATGACTTGAGATTTACTATAACCCTCGCCAATCTGCCCAAACCTCTCTCCCTTTTTCTTTCCTTTTCTTCGTCTAGCTTTTGATTTATCGTTTATGCGCGCAAGACACTGCTAGTGATACCTCTTTGGCCCATTTTATATCAATATATTATATAGCGTGATTACGAGTGAACACTAGTTTTGATTTTGGATTTGGATTTGGTTTGATGTGTTTATTGGACAAGTTTATTCTTGTTTACTGGTGTTTGTTTCAATGTTTCAAATGTTACTACGTAAAGTGTACGTGTACAAGAGCGTTTAGTTTCATCGACTAGTTAGTTGCCAATTGATGTTCTTGTCATTGAAAGTTATACTAGCCGACGATAGATATTGATAGAATTGAGCTATACTTACTGTGGGTGGATCCGTTAATGTATTCTAGCTTAAATAAAACACAAGAATAACCATCAATTCAATGTTGATCACTCGATAATTATATGAACGCCATTCATTCCTAATCGTACAAAACCTCACATCCAAAGTATTGCAGCGAATATCTCACCAACTTGAAAATAAAGTATAAATATAAAAAAAGAAAGATATAAGCTGACCCCCAAAACGCCGTTCTTTGTGTTCCATATTGACCCTGCCAGGTCATGTTCCAAATCAACACCTTGAACCCTTCCATGAAACGCTACCAATGGTTTTTCAGTGGGAGACCTAATTGGCCTCCACTCGAATGATGTAGTCCATCAGATGATAGCATATGATAGCCTAAAGCGAGAAAAAAAAAGCCGCATAGTCGAATAATCGAGTATTGGCATCAAATATTACAGTTGAAAGTCGAGCCGGTCAAAAGCAAATTAAGCTCCAACCCCAGATGAGCGTTTAGATCGACGACCCGAAAAGTTGGTGTTGGTGTTGGTGTTGTTGTTGCTCTCCGTCTCCTTCTTTTTGCGGCTGGTACCGCCGCTTCGTCCACCCTTGGGTCGATACCCAGTGTCTTCCTCACGCTTGCGCTTGCCCTTGGAGCTGGTGGGCTCGGGCGTATCCAGCGCAATGCCATCTTCATCGTACATGTCTTCTTCCTTGGCGGGATTGCGTACACTAGAGGCTCGCTTCGAGGTACGCAGATTGCTCGGGCGCGGGCCGCCACCGCCGCCACCACCACCCTTTTCAGACGAGTTGTCGTTGTCTTGAAGGAAAATCTGCGGTGTGTTGCGCCGCAGCCAGTTATACACCGAGCTCGGGTTTGCAAGATTTGCATCACGCATTCGCTCTGTGAAGGTGGTCGACTTGTCGGGCAATTGAGTACTGAGTTGCGCGATCGCGTTTTGATCGCCCAATTCTATATCCGTTCGGAGGAGGTACTCGGTTTCATGCTCCGGGGTCAAGTATCCCAGCTTGTACCGCAATGAAACCTCTTCTGATTCATCTTGGTAAAACTCTGAAGGATCATTGTGCGGAATCTGCCGTAATGAGGTGTATTTGACTGCCGGTTGATACGTGCTGTTTCGCTTTATACCCTCTTCCAAGCGACGGTACGAGTCCGGGGTTATCACTCCAGCTTCTAATTCGGCTCTCGCCTCTCTCAAGGCTGATTTAGCAGCCGCTGCACTGTACGTTGTCGTCGCAATGTCTTCGGATTCTGGCGATAACGGGGCGTCCTCTTCGGGAGCAGCGAGATCGTAGCGAAGGCTGGGCTTAATGTGGAGGCTGTCATTGAATTCCATGAGCACATCTAAAAGTTGACTTTGCCAAAAAAAAAATTGTCAGTTGAGTTTCGTCGCACAAGAGGATGAGCGAAACTTTACTCGTTTGTTTCTTGGATCGACTTGGAGAGATCTTCAACCCGTAGTCGCTCACGCACGAGGTTCTCGCTCTCGCGCATTTTCAATTCAAACTGGACCTTGAGCTTGACGAATTTCTTTCTATATGATTGTTAGAGTCATCCTTGGGGAATGAGATCCATGGGCAGCCTTACTTGAACGAACGATACGGCTGCTTCGGGGCAAGAGCTGAAGCATCGGGCGCATCGCCGGCCGTGGACACGGCATCCTCCTGGTCTGAAGGCATTTTCTCTTTCCGTTGCAGCAAAATCGACAGTTGTGGATGAATCCGTGGAAAGCCTTGCTTGCTGGCAAAAAAGAAGCGTGACAAAGGGAAAACAAGTGATGAGGCAGTCGCGCTCCGCCTTGTCGAAAGGGAACGAAAGGCGAACGCGGCCGGGATGCGCCAGTGCGGATCCCGCCTACCGTAAAAAGTTGCAGTCTGATGCTGCACGAGAATTTCCGCACTTGACCTACCACTCTTCAGCAGGAACCCTTCTTTAAGAAAAAAAAGATGTCAGGCTCCGAAGACGACACCAGCACAAGGAAGCGGAAATTGAACGATGGCCCCGAAATAGAAATCGACGTCGCCGCGCCTGAGCCGCCGTCCAAGAAAGCTCTGCGCAAAGCCAAAAAGAAGGGAATCGATCCTGAAAATGCCGTTGAAAGGAATGAGCCAGAACAGCCGTCGAATAAACGATCGCCTTACGGGGTTTGGATTGGAAATATGCCATTCACCACTACAAAAGAGGACGTCCGCAAGTTTTTTACAAGCAACTGCACCTTCACCGACTCTACGATTACGCGGATCCATCTCCCCCAGGGACCCTCGAAGCATGGAATGGCCCAGAACAAGGGCTTTGCCTACGTCGATTTTGCAAACCAAAAGGCCATGGACGAGGCAATTGGGCTGAGCGAACTCCTCATCTTGGGCCGGCGAGTGTTGATCAAAGGCTCGCAAAATTTCCAAGGTCGACCAGACCAGCAAGCGGGTGCATCCAAAGCATCGGCCGCTTCAGCTCACCCTCCCTCCAAGCGCATATTCGTTGGAAATCTCAGTTTCGATGCCACCAAGGAAGCACTCGAGGAGCACTTTGCGCCGTGTGGGACGGTTGTCAGTATCCATCTGGCTACGTTTGAGGATTCCGGAAAATGCAAAGGGTATGGATGGGTTGAATTTGAGACGGTGGAAGCTGCTCAGCACGCCGTCGACGGCTTTGTCAGAGTCGCAGAGGATGAGGACGAAGACGAGGAAGTTGAGGACGACGGCGACAAGGCTGCATCTGATTCAGATGAAGCCAAGCCCGCAAGGAAGAAGACAAAGCAGAAGAAAACAAAAACAAAAAAGATTTGGGTCAATCGAATCCTCGGCCGCCAATTGAGAATGGAGTTTGCAGAGGATGCAGCAACCCGGTACAAGAAGCGTTTTGGAAAGGAAAGCAAAGACCGATCTGACGATCAGACTGAGGAAGGGGGCGAGCAGAATCGCAGACCTCAACGCCCAAAGAAGGTAGACAGTACGCCGTCACGGTATTCCAAGGACACTGTGCACAGGCTTACTGGAGCCATTGTCGAGGCCAAGGGCCAAAAAGTTACTTTTGATTAGAATGTTAAAGTCGTTTTCTCGTTGCTATTGCCACCATTCTCTCCCTATTTGCAAACGGACTCGTATTCATTAGATTCTGCCGTAAGAATTTGGCAAACCAAGTAGATATAGGGATAGCGCCTATTCTCGAGTCGATGGATCGACTCACGCCGATTGTGTCTGCCCTAAGCCCTCAGGGCACGTCAGCACGCAGCACACAGCACGAAAGTCTGGGCGCCCACAAAAGCAAAACGAGGTCAATTAGCAGAGGACAGCCGAGACGTTTCGTGTAGATGCTAGTACAAAAGCCGTTGTTGGCAGCCTGGGGAAAGAGAGCAAGGAATAGAGATGCGCGCTAATCCCGATCGGGGCGGTTGACATCGCTCGGGCCGTCTTCAGATGTCATGGCTCGCAGCAATTTCGTGGACCTCACTCACCTCATCCTGGCCCGCCTGCCAACTTTTTTATCTGTTGTTCTTTTCTCTGCATCCTAATTTCTTTTCGATATTTGCTGTTGCTGCACGACTTACTACTGCCCTTTTAATCTGGAGCCCCAAGCTTCCTTGCGACCTGCCAGCGCCCCAACACAGGTGCTTCCCCGCTGAGCGACAGCCAGCTTGCTTCCCGACTCCCCCCAGCCAGCGGCATTTCGATCCCATCGTTTCCTGCAGTGCTATTCAGCTGCCTACTTCGATATTATCTCGCGGCGGAAAACAAGATCCCCAAGTCCTCGTCTGGCGACTGGGCCGCTGCGGTGTGCTCGCCGCACCCTAACTTCAACGCTTGTCAATCAAATGGCTCCTGCTCGACGTCATAGAATTGGAGCTAGCCGGCGAAGGAGGGAAGACGATGGCGAAGAAGAAGGATCTGTGGTTGGAGCCGCCGAGGATGATTCCATGAGTGATAGCTCGGCGTTGAGCCACCAGGAAGATGATGACGATGATGCCGATGAAGAGGGAAGCGATTTGAGCGAAGGTGAACGTACCACTGCCTCGCCACGCATCAACAAGACCAACGGGAATGGTGCTACTAGTCGCAAAAAACAAGGTCGCTCGGGGGAAGGCAAACTTGCTGTCCCGGTCAAGCCACAGCTGACAGCGACTGTGTCGGATACAGAGGCGATGATGAATGGATTGAGCATTGCTGATCGGGCCGGCGAAGTCACGGAAATACAGTTTGAAGATATTGGAAAGGAGGAAAGGAATGGTCTGGGCCGGGCGCCATCCGCGCCGCCTGCAGAGACCAGGAGGGACACTATTGCTGATCGGAAACGACGGGATCATGACGAATATATCAAAGCTCGAAATGAGGACCCTTCTTTTGTCCCAACACGTGGAGGCTTTTTCCTTCATGATAAACGATCTATAGGCCCAGAGTCTACCGGGAATCGGCCGCCCAACAACAAAACCAAGTCACGGCCATATGGATTGATTGTCGATGGCAATGTCGGGAGGTGAGATTATTCTTATTCTTTTTTTAACCAAATTACAATTCTAATCCCCAGTGCAGGCGCCCAAAAACCGACGCTACTGATAGCCAATGGACTCACGACCTACACGAGTCCATTGCTCGCAACGACGGCCGTAGTTCGACGGTCCTTCCCCCATCCCATCACAATGCTGCGTTAACAAACGGGTCCGTATCTGTATCGGTCGCTCCTCGCTCCTCACCTCCAAACCGCTCTTTTTCCACGACTGTTTTGATCGGAAATGTGCCGGTTAAGGTCTCCCTCCCGGGAACAGCGCCCATCCTCTTCCAGGCTGTGCCGAAACGGCAGCACACTCGTCTTCCACAACACCGACCCCCTTTGAGACGAGACAAACCCGTGCGAGTCTCGCTCCCGGGAGCCCAACCTAGATACATCCTCCCGGCGCCGGAACGGTCGTTCATTTTCATCCCACGGGCACTACGCCCCAACCAGCAGTCCTACAGGGGGCGTGGGCGCGGTGGAGGATACTACAACGGCCGAAGACCCAGCTTATACGCGGGCTCTGCCCATTCGCCAAGCTTATCGATGAGCCGTCGGTCCTCTCTCCGCGACAGCATGCATTCCCCCGCGGGATCTGTACTATCTAGACACACGTTTGTATCAGGAGAGAGTAAACCGGTTGTTCGTCTTCCACCAATGGCCCGGCCTCCAGGGCCTGGGCATCCGTCTATGCCTGGCATGGTGGCTCCTGGACCCATGATGCCTGCCCCCTCTGTTCTACCGCAGGGCTTTAGCACTGCATACCGAGAAAGTCGAGGTGGGCCAATTATCATGCACCAACCCCGACCACAAAAAACCGTCTCGGTTGCGGATATTGAAACCCCTGCCAACTTGCACTTCAACCCACCGCAGCCACAACAGGAACAACCGTTTCACCAACAGGTGCCAGTGGCGGTTGCAGGCCCAGGGTACATGCCTGAAGCAGGGCATTATCCCCACGGCCGTCACCCGTCACATGCGAGTCAGACATCTGGGACTCCGCTTTCCCAAATTCCAGAGCGTGCCATTCACGCACAACCTTTCCAGCCATACGGTTTCCCCTCTCAGCAGGGTTACTACAACACTGGATATCATCCCGGTGCGATGTACTATCCTATGCCCCACGCGGATTATCCACAGTACAATGCCCCCGCTGGCCCTGGAGGAGGTGGCGGTGCTTTTGTTGGGCCACCTCCTGGCCAACCTTATGTCATGCCAGCACCTCCTCCGCCAGCGCCTTTACCACAAAGCCAAGCCACTGGAGGAGAGCAAGCCTCGCAAGCAGGTACTGTAGCCCACGAAGCCAATGGTACGGTTTATTTCTACGATGCCGCCGAACTTTATTCCAATCCTTCATATCCCCAAGGGGGTGTTGTTGGGATGGGAGGCATGATGACGCCGCCTGGAACGACGTATTACTACCCGCAGCAATCTGGAGGCTATTATCCGGCTTAGTGACGGCGTGGCTATGAAAGAGTTTATTTTTGATGTCCGCCGGTGACAACCCATCATCATTTGTTTTGGTTACTCTCGCCGCTATCAATAGCATTCTCTTTTTGGTTTTTGGGTCATTGATGCTATTCTCTACATCTACCATTGGTTAACGCATTTTGAATTCCCAGCCTGTGTCTTGTGATGCACGTTGTCTTCCCTCAGCATGCTTTGGAGAGCCTTTTCTGTTAGATTCATGTCTTCACACCATGCATGCATTCCAGCGATCATTCTTTATTCTTTATTCTTTAATTCCTGCCTCGCTTCGTGTTGTAGCTCGGGGGGTTTTGGGCCAGTATTATTCCTTTTTTCTTTTCTTTGCCCATGTCTCTTCTTGATTGTTCTTTGGTACTTTCCCTTTTGCTTCCGTTTTTCGATATCTCAATATCATGTGGAGTAGCACGGCGCGCAGCGTTTTCAAGCGATTCCCCTATCCGCAACCAGCTCTACAGCATAGTATACGGACCGTCGGAAGCGGCCGGCCTCGGCGGACAGGGATCAGGAAAATGCAAAAGTTGTTTCAGCCATTATTGTTATTGTACCGTAACCTAAATCCACGTGTCATGTGACACCGCATTGCGTGAGTCGTATGATTTTTGTCCCACATCATCGTCATAGGAAATCTAGACCTGTCACATCAATGGACTTCCCACCAGCCAATCAGAAGCTGTGTAGCGGCCAAGCGGGGTCCGCTAGACCCTTTAGGGCTAGTTTATAGCATCACGGCCAGCAATCCCGACGATGGTTCTTGTGACTCGGCGGACACCTTGGGCCAAATTGAAGCAGTTGACGAAAGGAAAACCGGCTAAATGTACTTAGATGCGACCCGTATTGGTATATATACAAAATAGTATTTATACATGCATTTATTATACACACACATATATATATATATATATATATCTGTGGCATATACAGATGGGGAAGTAGGCGGCGGCCCCACTTTGGTATCGATCAGTGCAGTCTGATTGGCCATCCCCGCACTGCTACACTTGCCCTTAGTACGTACTTACTAACTAGGCTCCGGCGGGCCCCCTCATTAACTCCTCCCTCCCGTCCTCACCTTTTCATTGCTGCCTCCATCTCTCTCTCTCTCTCTCTCCCTCCAACATCTCTTTTTATTTCATCAGCCTGCGTGTCTCTCCATCACTTACCTCTAGCCTCTTCGCTAGCGTTGTCTTCACGATTACCATCGAATCATCGATAGATAGTTTTTTTTGCCTAGCTAGCTTATCTTCGGGCGCTTTTTACGAGTGAACTCTTCCGTCATCCTCCGCGTCCGCCATGGCGACTCCCACGCCCCCAGCTCCGCCCGTTGGCCCTGACACGCTGGTCACCATCAAGATCCTGCAGAACGAATCTGTCAACCGCCGCGTCAAGATCCCTCTGCGAGATCTGGGCGCCCGTGTCTTTCCCCAGAAGGTATGCTTTGCTGATTGCGTGGTCCTTCCTGCCCCCCTCACCGCCTTCTTATCTCGGAGCTCCCGTTCCGAGAGCCTAGCTTAGTCTTCCCCGATTAACCTCGCTCTTCTGCCTCGAGTCCTCGACTACCCTTACTAACATCACATTCTGTCCATCTAGATTCGCCAACTCCTCGCCATTCCTCCCCACTTTACCTTGTCTCTCGAGCGCTACTCGGACAGTGCTGCCAGCTACGTGCAGCTGGATAGTGAGAACCCGGCCATCTACAAACAGCTCTACCGTGCCGCCAAAGCGAAGCTCAAGCTCCGTATCAAGGTGACTTCGTCCCCGACGACACCCAGTGCCGAAGCTCCCGCAGCTTCCATCCTTGAACTCCCATCGCAGAAGGAACAAGCTTCTCAGCGTCACAGCTATCTGGATACTGTTCTCAGCTCGCCGCTTTCCAACACCATGCCTCAAGACGCCGAGGCTTCTCGCTCGCACGGCGTTGCTCCTCTGCCCTTGTCGTTCAAACCGCCACAGTCTGCATATGCCCTTCGGTTTTCCAAGGATGACACTGCAAATGGTTCGTTCTGTATAGATTGCAACCACTGTGGACGCGTGATCTCTACCGACCACTACCACTGCGCCATTTGCGATGACGGAGACTACGACTTGTGCCTTGGTTGCGTCGAGGCGGGTGTGACCTGCTCTGGCGACGAGCACTGGCTTCTTAAACGCCTGGTTCAGAATGGACTTATAAAAAATAGCACCACCGAAACCCTTGCTCCAAAGCGGGTTCAAGAGCCTTCGGTGCACAAGCCATCCAACGACCTTCAGAAATCAGGCTGCTCCAAGACAGCCCCACTAGCTAAACAAGCGGCCAATATTATCGCCCAAGCCCTTGATGTTGGCGATAAGCGCACCTGTGACGCTTGCTTCCGTGGTATGTTAAAATTTGCTTCCTTCGTGATGTATAAGTGCTAATAACTGATAGAATTCCCCGAGGCCAAGATGGTGACGTGCAACACCTGTGAAGACTATGACTTGTGCTTTGCTTGTCTTTTGAAAAACGCCCATAGCCACAGTCACAGCTTTTCGGCCATTCAATGCGGCGAATTAGCTTCGAACAACTTGCCTGCCGGCCCAGTTCGCCATCGAGCACTGTGCGATGGATGTGACAAGGTAACTTCAATCCGAGTACTGTAAAGGGATCCCAATGCTAACTATCAACAGCGCATTATAGGAGAACGCCACAAGTGCCTTGCATGTCCCGATTTTGATTATTGCTCGTCATGCATCAAGGCGGCACATCAGACTCACCCCGGCCACGGCTTCGTCCCCATCTACATGCCTCTTCCCAGCTCTATTCAGCCCCAGGAACTTCACCACAACATCTACTGCGATGGACCTCTATGCCGCAACAAGACTTCGGCGACTTGCATCATTGGCGTTCGCTACAAGTGTGCTATCTGTCACGATACTGACTTTTGCCAAGCCTGCGAAGCCCTGCCTACCAACCCACACAACCGTACCCATCCATTGATCAAGTTCCAGACTGGTGTACGCAATGTGAGTGTAAGCACGCTTGGCGATGATGGCTTTGGTGGTCGCCAAGTTGTCATGGGCGATCGTAGCGCTCCAGTGTTGCCGCCCACTTCTACGGTAGTCAGCCAAACTTCGGCTACACAGACCACCAACGAGGGTGAACAAAACGACGAGAAGGCAGAAGAAGCGGAGCAGCCTGAAACCCACCACCAGACTGCGGCATCCGTAGAGGAGCCAGAGCCTGTGACCACTGAAGAGCACGGCGCCTACTTTACGCGGGACACAGTACCCGATGGCACGCCCATCGCCCCCTCTCACGTTTTCGAACAGACATGGACGCTCTACAACCCTGGTCCGCTGTCATGGCCTGTTGGAACTAGTGTTGGCTATGTTGGTGGAGATGTCATGTTCAACATTGACTCGGACCACCCTTCCAGCACTCAGGCGCTTCGGTCGGCCATGTCCAGCAACGAATTGACTAGCCCTGTGGGCCCATCTGAGTCGGCTAACTTTACCGTTACTCTCAAGAGCCCTCAGCAAACCGGCACGGCCATTTCGTACTGGCGTTTGAAGCTGCAAGACGGAACTCCATTTGGACACAAGCTGTGGTGTGATATCAAGGTCGTTGAAGAGCCGCAAGCCGTGGAAGACCCAGTTGAAGAGCCTGCCGAAATCAAGTCTGAGACTGCTCTGACTGAGAGTAACATGATTTTCCCCAAGCTCGAAAAGGAGTCCCCAGTCTCTAGCACCCATGAGGCAATCTCGACCGCTCCCCCGGCCCCTCCGTTGTCTAGCTCGGACGAGCGGGATATTTTGGAAGATATCGAGAGTCTGAAACTCGAAGATGTCGACACCGAGGACGAGCCCGGGTTCCTCACCGATGATGAGTACGATATTTTGGATGCCAGCGACCAGGAGTGCTTAAACGGCAAACACGCCTAATTGAGGACCGTCTCGCCATGTCAAGATTAGTAATGAGAGATATGGAAGCTTTTTATTTGTTCCACCTAACCACGAATGGCTCAACTTGCACTTATTTTGTACCGAATCCTTTACTTTAGCAATAGTCGATTTCGTTTTAATTTAATCTTTTTGAGACTCATTAGACGTGGTAAATATGTAGCGATACATCAATAACTACTGCTCCTTCTACTATTCTATGTACACTTAAGTTCTATTTTGCTAGTAATAGCAGCCTACAAATCGCCTCCAGTTCCCAAGGGCTGAATATACTCAACGGATCGTCCCCGTACCATTGGGGGAGGGTGAGTGTTTTGCAGCAGGTTACTGGGGAGACAAATATGTCGTGGATGTTGTTGATATGCTAGATTTACTTACTATATTTCGATCAATTAGGCGAATGGACAGGAGGGGTTAAGAATCCTTTGGGTGTTACTACTCCTGGGGAAAGAAAAAAATAAAAAATCAACAGCGACTAAAACAAGTACATGTTCAATGTTGCAACTACTAAATCAAAAATATAAGGATTAAACAAAACCCCAGATAAATCAAATCAGTATACTTACAACAAGCCATACTCACCGGTCCGAATTCCACGTGCACTTCGTATAAAGCAAATTCAGAGTTGACACCTGCTATCCCTCCATGACTCGGACCCTTTTGTCTTCCGGGGACCCCCCTTTCGACCTTTTACTCGACGGTGGTTCTTCTTGGGTTTTCTATGAGTGTTATGTCTGCAACTTCTCTCTCAGTGCTCTCACGAGGACGTGGAGGGTTTTCATCTCTAAATCTATGACCTCAATGCTTATCTGAAGTGACGCTATTTCGACGAGTGGAAGGATTGCTATTATTACTCGATTCCTCAAAGGATGGCGCTGTCGATGGAGGGTCACTAGGGCTTGGTCAACAAGGTGTATCCGCCGAAGCTGGACTTTCAGCTTGGCTTTTGGCGACACTTTCTCCTTTTTCTCGCATTTCTCGCATGAACTCGACTCCTGCATTGTCAAGTACGGTAACGACTGGTTTGACTAGGAGGTAATCTGGTTCGGTTTCGCTTGGTGCGGTTCCTGCCTGAGATACTCCAGGAAATAAACAGCAGAAGAAGGCACCGTAAAACCCATCCAACGTGCTTAGCTCTCTCCATCTTGCCAGGTCTCTGAGAGTGAAATCACAAAACCTGTCCTCCATGACGGATCGTTCTGGTAGCTCGGGCACTGTGAAGTAGTATTTATCCGACGAACAAGCCATGTTTTGTTTGAGCTCAGTAGCTGGACCAAGCACTTCTTCTTGAAAAGTCTTGAAATACTTGTTGCAAGTTTCCAAATCGAGAGAAAATTTGTTTCGTAACAACGGCACCACAGGGGCATACGAATGGTGCTTCCAAGCCCAGAAGTACTCGAACCTCGGACACAAAGTCCACGAATGGTTTAAACTTGGTCTCTGTGATGGCTTTGAAGTGCGCCGGGCTCGAGAATCAGAGCTTATAAATAAGTACAAAAGCCAGACTGCGTTGCCTCCTGTCAAGGGCGAAGAATGCGAGAATCTTGTCGCAAACTTTCTCAGAAGCATCAAAGAGTCTGTGGACAGCTTCTTTGGTCTCAACGCAAATAAGAAACTGAAAAATTTCCCCAGAGACTATATCATCACCGTTCCAGCTCTGTGGGATCATGCTGTGCAAGATAAGACACTACGTTGCGCTGAGAGAGCTGGTATGGGTGACGGTAGCCAGCTCCAGGTCACCTCGGAGCCAGAGGCTGCATGTCTCTATGCAACCCAGACGATGGTTCGGTTGGACGAAAACGAAACATATGTAATTTGTGATGCTGATGGAGGGTAAGTTCTGTCAATTCCGGATTAGGAACAATAGTTAACAATGAGTAAACCCGACCAGCACAGTCGATGTTGCTTCTTACACTGTCAAGTTCTTGCCAACGGAGCCCCTATGTCGCAAGCTTGAAATGGCGGCAACACCGTCAGGCGGACTCTATGGCAGCATTTTTTTGAACAGGATATTTGAAAAATATCTCCAAGAAAAGTTTGCGGATTATCCTGGCTGGGAACCTTCATTTATAGAGGAATCTTTGAGAAAATTTGAGGAAGTCATTAAGCCTGAATTCACGGGCGAAAATGTAGAGGATGCATCAGTTTGGATTGAAGGCCTGGTTCCCAGCAGGCGCCATGGTGTGAAGAAGAACCTTTTTACTTTCACGACAGCAGAATTGCGTGAGAATGTTTTTGACGAGGTTATCACTAAAGTCCAGGGTCTTGTTCGTGACCAAATTTCCCACACCAAGGGGAAGGTGAACTCAGTCATTCTTGCTGGTAGATTTGGGCGGAATCTTTATCTGAAGAAAAAGATCGAAGAGACTGATAATGTCATCAAAGATGGGATAATAGTCGAACAGATTGACAACAGGTAAGGCTTCTGAGTGAACCCCCCCCCTCTTTTAACTCTCCCCAGATCCATTCTGCTAAATTTGTAAGCAGCTGCACAGCAATTGCACGCGATGCCCTGGCCGCCGGATTTGCTGGGATGGGAATTATTGGACATGATGATGGAAGCTTCAATGTCATCTCGACTATGGTGTTGTCCCGGGTTGCAGGTAGGAATTACGGCACAAAGGCCTACCATGACTTTCGTGAAGGCAGAGATCCAGAAAGTAGAAGGCAAGTGTAGTTTTTTATTGAAAATAGCTGGAAAGTTGCGGCTAATGACGGTGTAGAGAGATTCGAGAGGATGGGAATAAGATTAAGATGATCCAATGGTTCACAAGAAAGGTATGTAGATGTTACTAAAAGTACACGCTGCGGTGCAAACGCGCTTTATTTATTTGCCATACCTCTTGCTAATAACACGGAAGGGCGCAAGCATCCGGGATGGAGAGCCAATGTCGTTTGAATTTCGGCAGCTGCGACGAGTTAGGCCTGGAATCCCGGCGCACAAGGCATGTAAACCAGTTATTCACATATATGCATGTGAACAGGAGATTCCAATGAAATACGAAGATGATGAGAGTATGCCAGCCTAAACCAATTGTTATGCATTTAGCTCAAAATATTATGCGCAGATGTCAGTGAACTTGTTAGTTTTCAACTGGACCTTCATGGTCTCAATATCCCTACCATACAGATAGGATCTACGGAATTTCACCAGGCTACTTTCACTATTAAGATGTCTTTAAACTCTGCAAGTTTGTCTTTCTGCGGTGTGTACGTCAAAGGCACTCCGGATGAAAAACGGTTCCCAGCGGAGCAAGTCCAGTTTCAGTGAGGAATAAACGGGGTTATCAAAGTTGTATAGTGGCTTGTAGCATTGTATAAACTTGACATACATTTAACCCTAAAAAAACAGGAGAATATCCTAAAATAAAATTTTAATATGAAGGGCTTCTTGTATCTTTCGTCATATAGGTTGCAAAGATTAGATTTCTGCAATGTTGCGTTCAACTTCTGTTCAAACATGACTCAAGAGTGGGTCTCATACATCTATGCAAAAGAAACTAATACCTAGGACCTCCCATAAGCATTGAATAACCCAAAAACTTATTCACCAAGCAACCTTCTTATTGTCTGTTGCGTGCACTAGGCATCACATTAAATGCACCATCATCTTCATCAGTATTTTGAGCTGATCTATCACGCTTTTCGCTCTGCTTGCCAGTCACATTGGGATCACCAGTGTCAGGCACAGACACCGAATTTGAGCGAGGTGAGCGAGATGAGATAGTTGACCGAGTTGGACGTGTTGACCGAGATGAGCGAGTCGGGCGAGTTGAAGTTGTGGGAGTTGTCTGCTTCCTTGGGGCTTCTGGATGCGAAATAACTCTGCTTTTCGCTCGGGGCCGGTGTGACGGGCGGGAATTAATCTCTTGCCGAGAATTACGCTCGGAATTGGCAGTACCGCCTGATTTCGAGGAATAAATATTGGAAGATAGTGGCTCACTGATAGGGAGTCCGCGTCCACGTCTACGAAGGCACACATTTCGCCTGTGGCAGATACAGACACCAACGAGAGTACATAACGCCACAAAAAGGTTGAGAATGATAGCAATAGTGACGTTTTCTTTGGCCATGGTAGTAATGTAAAGGAGATAACGTACCAAGAGGAGAAATGTGTAGATGCCGATTTAATGTTCTGGCAAGTTTGAACAAGATCGATGCTTCAGGATCTCAACTAGTCTTCTGTCTACATATATATAACGAACAATAAGCAAATATTGTACTCGAGTTGAAAAATAATATTGCAACACATACAAACGGAAACGTTTGCCCCGAGATTGCAAGGCTGAGAGAAGGGATTCGCGATAAGAGGCCGAAAAACGAAGTATGGGGACCAGCCAATAGCAGCACGGGGATGTGCGCCCGCCCCATATCTCCGTTTGTTTGTTCCAACCTCATCTGTTCTCTTCTCGGAGAAAATTATCCCTAGCACATCAACAATTGACGTATGATGGCGTCGCCTCGACAGCACAATCCCGGCATGTCCCGGTCGCCGCCGTCCTTTCTCGAATTGTCGCCGCAGCAGGACTGGGGGGTGATGTCGACTCGCGGGCAAAGCCTGCCGGGCTTGATCAGGCGCTATTCGCTGTCCGAGGGCGCTGCGACGAGAGACACGGATGATATGGAGCAGGTTGCTGGTGCTCAGGCTGATCAGGCCTCGGGCTCGTCGATCGAGAGACCCCATCGGCGAGGCTCCATTCTGATTGGAGATACAACGTCACCTTTTCGATGGTAAGTAAGCATTAGGTTCATCTGAGGGATATCGCACTCAAGGTGATTACTAACTTGTATATCGACAGGTCAGGATATTATACGCCGCCAGTACAGTTGAAAAGCCTCCGAAAGCCAGTGTAAGTGGCCCATTTTATGCTTCTAATACCTGCGCTAAGCTCATAGCCTAGCCGCGAGTACTATGAGCGGATGAACTATTTGGTATCGCGATACAGCTACGTAGACCGTCTGTTAGACTCGTCGATTGCCCGTGATCTGCTGGAAGACTACGAGCGACATTGGGCCAAGAATCAGGGCCAGTTACATACCATTACAGAAGAGCAGTCTGCTGCTCCTTTGCAGACTTCTTCGGAAGAAAGCGCGGCTATTAATAACCAGGCAGGTTATAACCATTTGACCGAGAGAACTCCGCTTTTGGTCTCGCCAGATAACGAAGTGGAAACAGGGGGGTTTGGCCATGATCATGCATCCGACGCGCGCAGGATCGTGATGACTGCCATATACATCAATTTAACAGCAAACTGCATCTTGCTGGCTGCCAAGATTGTCGTGACCGTCATGACGAGTTCCGTGTCGGTGCTTGCCAGCTTGGTCGACGCTGCGCTGGACTTTTTAAGCACGGCGATAATATGGAGTACCACTCGGATAACCACCCGACGCGATCGATTTCGATACCCGGTCGGTCGACAGCGGCTTGAGCCAGTTGGGGTGTTGATATTTTCGGTGGTCATGATTACATCGTTCTTTCAGGTCGCCTTGGTCTCGCTGCAGCGGCTGATAGGAGATGATCACTCTTTGATCGAGCTAACTCTTCCAGCTATCATTATCATGGTGTCTACGGTTGCTATCAAGGGGCTTTGCTGGATATGGTGCCGTCGCGTCAACGATTCCAACGTACAGGCGTTAGCGCAGGATGCTATGACAGACATAGTGTTTAACATTTTCAGTATCATCTTTCCACTTGGTTCGTGTTTCCAAAATCAATCGGCCAGCTTGGGAAGCCCCTCGTGCGTATAAAGAACTAACAAACTTTTACAGTTGGCACATTTGCAAACCTCTGGTTTCTCGATCCCACAGGCGGTCTGTTCCTCTCCTTCTACGTCATTTTCAACTGGGCGAGCACAGCCAAAGAGCACATTGCCCATCTCACAGGCGCGGCCGCCAGCCTCGATGATCGCAGTGTGTTTTTGTATTTGGTCATGCGTTTTGCGGCTTGCATTCGCTGGGTCCAGAACCTCGAGGCTTACCATTCGGGCGACCGGCTGAATGTTGAGGTGGATGTGGTGCTGGACGAGACAACGACGTTGCATGATAGCCACGATATTGGCGAGAGTCTGCAGTACATGCTAGAGAATGTGACCAATGTAGATCGCGCGTTTGTGCATTTGGACTATACCGAGTATAACTTGCCGACTCATGTTGACCATACGAGATAGGTTAATAGTTTAATATAGATACTGATTTTATTAGAAGAGCCAGAATAGAATATTATGAATTGATTTTGTAGATTGGTTATATAGCAATTGCTGGCATTAAACTCTATTCACAGTCACCTAGGAGTTGCTCTATGTATTAGTAACAAACCATACATGTAAAGAGAAAATGCTCGTTCACAGAATGTGAGCACCATTATCTTCAAATGTCATTTACACATTGCATAATTTATACGATCTCCTCATCGTCAAATTAATCATTGCACAATCCTTGCACAATAGCTAGCTTAGCTAAAAATTATCACACAAATCCTTTTCTCATATTCTTCTCCTCTCACAACAACATACCCCTTGTCCAAGACAACTGTCTTTCAACACTTTTCTTTCACTCCTCTCCTCTTTCATTCTTCTCACCATAACCAAAAGGTAAAATGGAAATACATCAACCACTCCCTACAAATATTGACTACAACCCCTCCAAACACGGCAAACTCATCGGCATCCAATTCGGCTGTTTCGTCTTCCAGGACACCATGGGAAAATGGTACTGTTTCCGCCACCCACGAGAAATGCACAGGGGCGCTCAATGGGCTTTTTGCCTACACCCAGGCTTCCAGATGGACACGCCTTCTGGTATGAGCCCTGGCTCTTGGCACGCATGGGTTGATCATCAGAGAGAAGCTTTGCGGGGGAAGCCTCTAAGCAAATACCACCATGAAGAAAATGGACATGAAATTGAGGAGGAATGGACAGAGGTGAATTCGGTCACCGTTGCGAAAATGTTTCGCGTTGAACGCCCGTCGGAAACAGAGCTCTGCTACTTGCAGCAGAAGCTTGAGCAGTTTGCGAGAATGTATCCGGAGCGGGTGGTTAAGCAGGAGGAAGAAAAGGAAGAAAAATTGTGTGCGCTGGGCCAGCTGAAAATCTCAGCAGTACAGTCTGTCAACAAAGTCGACGATGGGAAGAAGCAGGAAATCGAATAATCGGCCATTTTGAGACAGATGGGTCAGGGTCTTGTTAGGTGTGATTCTTGGAATGGGTTAGGCTTCAATTTTGGTCTACCTCATATCATCTTAGCAAGACTGTCATCATTTTTCTTGTTTGGAATACGACTGGAGACTAAGTGTGGTGGTATGGATCAATTGGTACATGTATGCATGTATGAATGCAAATTCTGTTTAAACAATAACAGTCCCATGCTTAATTAACATCACAATGTCCCTTCAATCTGAAAACTCAACATCTAAAATCTATTCAAAAAAAAAAAAAAAAAAAAACAATGGACAAAACCTCACACTACTCTGCATTACCAGCTCTAGAGGCAAAGCACTGATGGCGGCTACAATCTTGCGCACTAGGTCGTTCTTGAACTTTCCAACGCAGCATATCCCGGATGAGACTCCTAACATCAGTCGTGCTGCCCTCTTCAAGATCACCCATAGCAATAGTATAATCTATGCATCGGTTAGCCCAGGCTTCATCAAAGTGCAGCGTGCCATCGTTTTCCACCGGCAAGCTTGCGTAAATTGGGTCCTCTTTCCACGGATTTCCAAAGTAGCCGGCCATCCAAGGTAGATTGTAGGAGACGAACATTTGGTAAGCGACAACTCCCAAAGACCAGATATCTACTTTTTCGTTGTATGGATGTGATTCTACCTCTGGGGCCATGTACTCTGGCGTGCCGGCTCCGCCTTGTTGGGGGGCGATATTTTCGGTACCTTGGCGCATCCAGTCAAAGTCAAGAATCACTGCCCTAGGTTTTGGGTAGAAAACAATGCCCAGGTTAGCCAACTTGATGTCTCGATGGACAAGGTCGTTGAAGTGCAGCCATTCGAGTCCCTGAATGGCATCGTGCAGTAATGAGAGCCTGTCCTCGGGCCAGGCAGCCCGCCTTGTAACCAAGTCGAAAAAGGTCTGGTTACAAAGAGGCGTGTAGATGATATGAACCTGCTCTGGGCTCTTTCCGTCCCATTCCTCTTGATCTCGGTCGTATTTTGGCTCTATCAACCTCAAAATAAAGGGACACGGCTTGTTTTTCAACAATGTCCGGACGTGGACAGCGGTTTTTATCTCATGCGAGACTACCTTGGCTGACGAATCGTCAAAACGTACCATTGTCTTAATAGCTGCAAATTGCGGAGGTGATTTCGATGCTGCTCGGACATCGCCCGTGCCTCCACTCGCAATATTTCGGTGGATTACCCAATCCTTGACTTTGGGAAAGCTAATTGTTGGGGTTGCGGACGTCCAAAAGATGGGTGGGCCAATTTTGAGCCGTTGCGAAAAGAATGCGGTTTTATCCTGTTGAAAAGGAAACTCATAGGGGCTTGTCTCCCCAAACTCGTACCGGAAAGTATATTCACAACGTCCGAATTGAAGCTTGTGGGAGTGTTCGTTGAGCAGCCGTGTGCTATTCGATGCATCGCAGTTGTCTAGAATCACACTTTTTGATGCTGGGTCACAGCGGCCTCGAAGAGTCAATATCCCACTTGGCTTGTCGAAGGCGAACTCAGCTTCATGGTATTCCTCGGGGGGTTCGTCTTTATCCCAGAGCAAAAGGTCTGAGACCGTTTCCCCTCGCTCGTACACAAATGCGTCTATATAATGCACCCCACCAATCCGCCACTTGTTGTGTCGTATAGGAGGGTCTGGTCGAAGATACAGAACGAATTCTCCGGTGTAGACCAGCCGTGCCAAATCGGGGTTTATGGAAGGTGACCAATTCACCCAGCGTTGCGAATGCCCTGGCGCCCTTCCTAGCTGTACCTGGTCCAAGTTTATCCTGACAAAATTCTTTTGGTGTCCAAGGAGCTTGAATACCATGGACTCTGCGACCTCGTGAAAGTGTTTTATGGCATGGTCGTTGCTGGGACGGATCCTGGCAAAAATCGTGTCTGGTCCTGGCTCAGTATGAATACTATTGGCAAACGCCATTGTGGTCGATGTGTGCTCGGTTATCACTGGTGACTCTGGGGGGTTTCAGGTATAAGAGCCAGAGACTTGATAACTTGTCCGAAGACGTGGGGCAAGCGCGGGAAACACAAGGAAACAATCGTTTGCGCATGTTCTTATTGAGATTGTCCGGTGTAATTTTATGCGATAACAAAGCAGTTGGTCTTTTTTCCTTATCTTTTTTTTTTTGTACCGGGACATTCGACGGTACTAGATTCAAGCCGAGAGGATCAAATAGCGCGATTTATTTTTCGGTTTCCTAATTAGGAAATAATGAGTACTGTCTGTTTGTTGCATTGTCGGCTTTGAGTTTATTGTCCACCGCGAGTGCCTTAGAATTATTAGATGAATTTGTATTCAAAGCTGTCTATTCTACCGAATTATTCCGGGTTTCGCAGATGGCATTCATTCATTCCTACATTGTCACCGTGGGGAGTTGCTGCTAGCGCCGACCTTGTTGCCACATAGCCCTAACTCGAGATAGCCAAATCTACCCCGCCAGAGCGTCGACGACATCCTGCGTAGCGAAAACATCGGCAAACTCTCCCTCCAAACTCGCTACCGAAACAGCATGGATCGTCTCTGCGTCGATCCCTCCCTTGGCAAAAGTCGCTGTCGCGTCTGCCACCAGCACAACACGGCCAAGGTCAATGTTTGTGTTTTCTGGATGTGAGCCGTCTGCATTAACCGTCACACGCTTTCCCTCTGGAAATATGTCGACGACACCCAGGTTCCTAGCCATGCGGGTCGTCGTCGACACGCAGTGGTCGGTGGTCAGACCGGCGAAGAAAACCTGACGAACGTCGTTCTGGCGGAGGTACGCCTCTAGGTTTGTTCCGATAAAGGAAGAATTGACACACTTCCACATCACGGGCTCTGACCCATCGGCCGCCGGGGCCGCAAAGTCAAACGGTTGCAAGGAGTTTGCGTTTGGGTGAAGAGCGCTGCCGGTCTCGATGGAGGAATGGAAAATGTGGATGATGTGGATGAGCCCCGGAGGCGAGCGCTGGCGAGCGGAACGGAACGCGCCCAGTAATGCGCCCATGTTAGTCTCAAAGGAGGCATTAGAGCGTGCTGGGCCCCAGTGTGTTGGATGGTTGAAGGCGACTTGGTTGTCGATGAGCACCAGCGCCGTCGGCTGCGCAAAGGACAAAGGCTGCATTGTTTTTCCTTTGTTCTTGTTTTGATCCTGTGTGATCCTGTTTGTTTATTTTTTCTTCTTTTTTTTCACTTGCTTTGTTCCAGCAATGCAACCATTTATATAGACTCCATATTATGTTCTTATTATACGAGCAGCATTTGTCAGCGTCGTTTATTTCTATCGACAATTTCTCTGCGCCCTTTTTTAGCCTTATTACAAACCCCACAATTTCCTAATCCGGAAAATCGTGACTCACTCCTCATTTCACTGCAGGATAGATTTTACTTAGATATTTTTTTATCCGATTCGAATGATTCATACCGAGCTCTGACTCAGTGTCGACAACTGGTTAGTGTCTTGTCACTGGCTGTGACGACGACTACAACAACGGCAATGTTACTCACGACATCTCGACGGAGTCAATCAAAATGACTGTTAGCTAGAGGTTGTCTTCTACCTGCAATTATAAATGACAATATCTAGGAATAACACCATTCTCTCGTTACAATCAAGCATAGAGAAGCAGAGAGTTAGCACACCCAGCCATCCTGCATATACATACAAACGTTGAAGCTAATGAAACCTATTTTGAACAGCAGTCGATCGTTATACGGCTTGTTTCTCAAAAACCATTGATCTAATTTCGACGGCCTCGTTAAGTCGTCAAGTCACCTCTCGGTCTCTTTCGCCAGAGAAGTCATCCACCATGTGCCAAGCTCATATAATCGAAGCTCGCAATATACAATGTCCTTGGCAATGTGTAAAGATTCAAAGAATTATGCTTCCCATAAACTGCCGCGAATTCCTGGCCACAGGACAATTCTGCACCGTTGCAAGCACTTCTCACATGGAAATAAAGACACCTCGCACCAGCTGTCCAGCACACAAGATCAACTAGTGTAGGCTTCGGGCGCGTCTTTGACCTGGTGCAGGCTTTTGAGATGATAGGAAGGGAATCTTTTTCTTTCGGTTTTTTTTTTTGTTTTTAAATCCTACTTGTTATGCTCGGCCTTCAGGAATTTCATGTTCTGGCAATTTAGCTCTTTAAAGGCCAAGTCCGAGGTTCGATAGACAGTTGTGATTGAGTCACTTGTCACTTTGTCCGAACTTGAGACTAATGATAGTCATTTCTAAAATTCTGGATCCAATTGCTTGGTAGATAATTTGCAAAGTAGAATAATGTAGTTGTCGTATTGTTGGGCTGACGGACTAGCGCAGAAAACCGGCAAACTTTTGTCCGCAGAAATCGCGAGACACTTCATTCCCTCCGCGCCGACAACAATCAAACCCGACTCCAACACCAAAAAACATTTCAGCGTCAAGCAATGAACTAGCACACCTAAAATGCTTCATACAATCTGTGGCCGATGCGCCGCTGCCGGTCCCCGGCCCTCCCAGCGCCAGTTACCTTCACGAAAAAGCTGGAGCTATACATCCGAGATCCGACGTCAAAAATATTCCTCGTTTCTAGCAGGCCACCAATTCGTCCAAAACCACGGCCAGGTAGTCCGTCGATATGCGTCCTCGTCCTCCTCGTATACCAAAAAGAAAACACCATTGAAAGCAAAACCGAAGCTGTCGAGCAGCCTGCCCAACGTCAACCCGTCGGCGAGCACGCGGCCTGCAGAGCTCGACCTTCCAGCCAAGCTACCGAACACCGTTCCATTTTCGCAAAAGGCTGCTTGGGTGTTCTCCATGGGTCGGAGCTATCTTCAATTCTACAAGGCGGGTTTGAAGAATGTATACCACAATTACAAGGCCTCGCTGAGCTTGCGGACTACGCTTGGGCTCCCTCGATACCTACCTACATCGCTACCACCTGCGCGAGGTCGTCATGGTCCTTCTAGCGCGGCGCTCGTCGCGCAGATGGAAAGCCTCAGTATCAGCCGCGCAGATTTCCAGCTGGTGCGCCGGTCCGCACACGATATCCGTCGCATGCTTCCTTTTGCCTTGGTACTGCTTGTCTGCGGCGAATTCACGCCGATAGCCGTGCTAGCACTCGGCAACGCAGTCACACCGCTTGCATGTCGCCTTCCCAATCAAAACAGGGCCACGAGAGAGAAACGTTTTTTGCTGAAGCGGCAGGCCCTTCAAGCCACACAGGCAGACCTGGGATCTGCCACGCCCATCCTCTCCGGCTCAAACGAGGAAATGACATGGCTGGCCCAGAACTTTGGGAATCGCGATTTGGTGGCCAGTTCGCGAACTGCGTCTGCACAGATGGCGCTCCGTGGCTGTGCCGTGTTTGGCCTGGTCAAGTCACTAAAGCGGGCGCCGTGGTGGGTGCCATTGATCTACAGGCCACGGCTCATTCGGTGGGTGGAATACCTGGAGCTCGATGATAAGATGCTACTCCGAGGCGGCGGTGTGGAAGCATTGAACGCTGAAGAAGTGCGCATTGCGGTGGAAGAGCGCGGCGGTGTTTCCTTCGAGGATTCGAACTTGGGTCCAGCTCAGAGCGTTGCTCGGGACCGGGAATGGCTTACGAGGTGGTTCGCGGCGAGGAAGAGTATACTCGGGCTTAAGGATTAGTGTAATTGTATTTCTACTATGTATGTGTAAGATACTATGTATAGATGTTTCACCGCAAGAGCAGAGTTTGGATAGATGAAAGTAGGTGGTTCTATATAGACATAACGCTCTCAAAGGTGGAGATGGTATAAAATATATGTACAATTCATGTTAAAATAAAAAATCATTATACAGATAATGATGTCCTAATCCGCTGAAACTCGTCAAAGTTTGCATTTAGCGCCTGGCCAAGGATACTGCCGTCCCCATCCCATCTTCTCGCGGCCAGCTGAAGACCAATATTCGCACTGGACATGATCTTTTGCAGCTCCGCGGTCCGCACACACTGCAATCCGACATCGTTTAGATAATTGGTGGGATCCTGAATACACAGGTGCATTGCCGCGGGCAAGTTTGACCTTTTGCTGGCGTTGGCTTTGAAGCGTAGTAACGCTCGTTGCCCGACAAGCACTGGATGAGGATGTTGAGCGGTCTCGTACTTGTGGCGGACGCTTGCGAAGTCAAAGAACTCGGCAGGATCAGCTGACACGCCTGTGGTCTGTAGGTCGAGGCTTGAGCCGTATGTATCTAGTAGGGCCAGGAGCTGCTCTCCCAGACCTTGTTGCTGGAATTGAGCATTTTGTTGCTTCAAAAAGGCGGTAACGAGTAATATGAGGCCATAAGAGCCGACAGAAGCTGTTTCCCATCCAAAGATATTTCGGCTTTCCAGTATAGACCTCAGAACCATGTACAATGGTCGGAGAGACGGAGTACCCGCCAGGCTGGTCTTGATAAAGTCGTCGGAACTAGGCGATTTATTCCCGCAAAATATATTTATCGGTAGACTTGAGGCCTTGTGGATCATGGCAAGCGTTGCGCTTTTTGCGGGGAGAATTCGAAACTCATCATAGTCCGGGTGTTGACGTATCGCAGCCTCGAGTCCTTGGATTATGCCGGTGAATGTTTTGCTGGTCATTGTATTCAATGCGCGTTGTCCAGATGCCGAGAAATTCTCGTCTCCCACGCGCACCATGAGATCAATGCCGGAAGAGCTAAAAGCTGTTTGAGTAGACCGTGAGCCGACGAGCTGGGGCGGAATCGGCACTACCCCAGAGACCTGTTCTGATATTTGGCGCACGATACGAGCGATAGCCACGTTTTCCGACGACGAGGGTTGGAGGTATTCCGCAAGAGCTGTAATCTCAGCGTCGAGACGTGCCATGCCATTTTGATCTTTGCGCCGGGACTGCACCAAGTCGAGCCAAGGATGCTGCGCAGCACGATCTCCCTGGGCACTGAGCGACACGCGACTGGCTAGTTTGGGGGTCTGTTTTTCAGGCTTCGGTTTCTTCCGTCGCGGCGTATTTGTCGTTGACTGGGCTAGAGGCAATTTCTGAATCTCTTGAAGGAGCGGTGGTCGATAGACGCCGAGGCTGGGCGAATTATAGGCGTACACGGGGCGAATAACACTGGCGCGGTTGGCGACACGGTGAGCCTCTAGCGTCTTCTTCAGGCTGGTTTTGAATATGTGCTTGTGAGAAATGGCTGATTTCAGTCGGTAGCACCGCGCCTGGGCAGCAGTCGGCAGTGTTGTTGAGATCGACCATGCTCGGCCACCATTAAGGGCCATTGTGAGATCATCCAGGACGCGACATTGCGACGGAGTGGCACGCTGCGCAAATAGCATGTGCAGCGATAGCGAGATTTCTGGTGGCGTCGCTGGGTGGACCACTGGACACACGCAAGTTCAAATAATAATGTTCGAGATCCAAGTTTCAAGCTTCAACGATAGACCAGAAACAGTTTAGCGCGACGGGGGTGGAAAAACAGTTTAGCCTATTAAGAGCTAAACCTAAAGCAGACGATGTTATATCCACCCCGTCGGCCAATCATAGCGCGATTGATACGCATCACGAATTATTGAAGAATCCATGGAGATTGATTTTTACAGTATTGCATTTCTCATATCTGTGCTTCCAACTCATGTGCAGACTACAAATAATCTACAGAAATGATACCCGAGTCACGGGCTCGTCGTATCACGTCACCGCCAGATCCACCGCCAATCAATCAATCACACACAGAAAACCAAACGTCAGAGCGTCGTCAAGAAGGCCAGTTGCCTCGAGTCAGTGCCACGCGGGTATCTTTTCCTGTACAGATACATGTATTGAAGGCTGGTATAGTATATTAGATGTCGAGTGGACGTCCTGTCCTCTAGCAAGCTGAAGATGCGAACGAAGAGTTTTGGCTGCAGACAGTAAAGACCAACAATAAATCTCTGTATTGCGTACTTCCCCAAGCAATTATTATTGCTGGACTCTGGCGAGACTCAATGGCCACAGTCTAGAATTCCACAGCCAATACTTCTCCGTACTGGTAATAATCAATAGTTCCTAGACCGTTTGGCTCTAGCATCCGCCGTGATCGCTCACTAGTTAGTTAGTTGCCAGCAAGTGACTATTTAAAAGGAACCCCAAAAGACCTCGCAGCGAGCACACGATCAAACTTCAAGGCCCTCCGAGTGTTTCCTTGCGAGTTGCGTGCGCCGGGGCAATCCTGTAATCGTATCCATCCATGGCGGGAGACAGATAAGCCAGCTCCGTCACTCGCCCCTCGGCCCTTCCTTGCCTGCTCACAGGTACCCCCCTCCACTCTCTCTCTCTCTCTTTCTCTCTTCCCCTACGCCTCAGTATTCTCTTTCCTGCGTCTTTACTTCGGGCCTCAAAATTCTCCTCTACAACAGACCATGTGCTGACCAGCTGTGCCCCCTGCTTGTGCGATCCAGTCTTTTCCCTCGAGTCGCACTCGCCGCATCCGGACCACCAGCGACCATCGAGTCGGTACCATGGCCTTTGAACAAGGTACTCCGGACAGAGTGCCCCAAGACCAGCCAAACCCTGTGATTGTCGGCCCCGGTCTGTCCGCCTTGGGCGAAGGCGCATACAAGAAAGCCTCCACTGCGACGCCCGCGGTCGTCGCCGACGGAGCGGTCAGAGACAACACCCCGTCGTACTTCTCCGACGTGCCTGGAAAGGGGACCACCAGCACCAAAGATGCCTACGTGAACTCGTCTACGAATCCCGCACATGCTGCCTCAGGCGACTCGTCAGGTCCTGCTCTTCTCCGACGACTCAGCCTGGTGGGAGGTGCCCACCTGACTCCCGCAACCCCTATGTCGAATGCCATGGCCGACCATCCTGGCCTCCAATTGACGGGCAGGATTATCAGCGCGGCTTTTTGTATTCCATACAAAGTCGTCCATCATCCGGGCGCCGATTGGGTACGAGCGAACCCTCCTCGTCCATTTGCTAGTACCATGCTAACTAATCCTCTCTCACCTGTAGGAACTCAAACCCCGTCCCGGTATGTCCGCTTTGTTCGACTCCTTTGCCCATCTCGCTTCTACCAAGTCGGTCTGGAAGCATCTTCTTGTCGGCTGGACCGGGGAGGTGGATACGGTCGCGGACGAACGCTCTCCTTTGCAGCCTATCACGGGAAACGGCGCCAGTGCTGCGCCGCTGCCTGTGAATAAAGCTGCGGCGCCTGTCCCAGTCGATTCGACCCAGACACAGCCTGCACATCCGTTGGTTGAAGGAATAAAGCTATCTATAGACGACCGGACGCGTCTCGAATCCCAATTGCAGAATACCAGATATGGCCCGATCCACCCGATCTGGGCCACAGCGGAATCCGATGAGCCCGAGGATGATATCACATTGAACGACCAGTCCCGATGGAGGCGCTATGCCGAGCGCGAGCTATATCCTCTCCTCCACTACAAGCAAAAGGGACCCTCGGATGGACGCTCTGAGCGGAAATGGTGGGCGGATTATTTGCGGTTAAATCGGCTGTTTGCCGACCAGATTGCGCAGGTTTACCAAGCTGGGGACATTGTTTGGATTCACGACTATCACCTCTTCCTTCTACCAAGTTTGTTGAGACAGCGGATTCCCAACATTTACATTGGCTTTTTCTTGCATGCGCCCTTTCCGAGCAGTGAATATCTACGTTGCCTGGCTAAGCGGAAGGAGGTCCTCACAGGCGTTCTTGGAGCAAACATGATTGGTTTCCAAACTTACTCATACTCAAGGCACTTTTCGTCTTGCTGCACCCGAGTTCTCGGGTTTGATTCAAATTCCGCTGGTGTGGATGCCTACGGAGCGCATGTGGCAGTGGACGTTTTCCCGACTGGTATAGACGCCCAGAATGTCCAAAGAGCGGCATTTGGGTCCGATGAAACGGAAAGCGTTGTTCAAGGTATCAAGAAACTCTACGGCGGCAAAAAAATCATTGTCGGCCGAGACCGGCTTGACAGTGTGCGAGGTGTGGCGCAGAAATTGCAAGCGTTTGAAACATTTCTGGAAAAGTACCCTCAATGGCGAGACGAGGTTGTTCTTATACAAGTAACCAGTCCGACGAGCATGGAGGAGCAGAAAGAGGACCCTGAAAACAAAATCGGGAGCCAGGTATCGAACCTGGTGTCGACGATAAACGGTCGATTTGGATCCCTAAGCTTCTCGCCTGTTCAATACTACCCTCAGTATATTTCTCCAAAAGAGTACTTTAGTCTGCTGCGCGTCGCCGACGTTGGGCTCATCACCAGTGTTCGTGACGGTATGAACACGACGAGTTTGGAATATGTGCTCTGCCAGCAGGGCAACCACGGGCCTCTAATTCTATCAGAGTTTTCGGGCACCGCGGCAATGCTGCCAAGTGCAATTCACATCAATCCCTGGGACATGAGTGGAGTCGCAGCGGCAATCGACCGGGCCTTGAGCATGAGCGACGAGGAAAAGGCAGACCAGCATAGCAAGCTCTACAAGCACGTCACATCCAACACAGTGTCGATGTGGTCGCAGCAATACATCCACCGCCTACTCACCAATTTGTCTTCTTTTGACCAGTCAATCGCTACCCCGGCTCTAGACCGATCCCAGGTTCTCAAGCAATACCGCAAGGCGAAGAAGAGACTCTTCATGTTTGATTACGACGGAACGCTTACTCCGATCGTCAAAGACCCTCAAGCCGCCATCCCATCAGACCGCGTTCTACGAAACATTAAAAGTCTGGCCGCTGATCCGAGGAACGCCGTGTGGATTATTAGTGGGCGAGACCAGGCCTTCTTGGACGAATGGATGGGCCACATCCCCGAACTGGGACTGAGCGCAGAACACGGCTGTTTCATCCGCAAACCGCGCAGCGACGACTGGGAGAACCTGGCCGCCCAGTTCGACATGGCGTGGCAAAAGGACGTCATGGAAGTGTTCCAGCACTACACCGAGCGTACCCAGGGCTCGTTTATCGAGCGCAAGCGCGTGGCTCTCACCTGGCACTACCGCCGGGCCGATCCAGAGTACGGCGCGTTCCAGGCCAAGGAATGCCGCAAACAGCTAGAAGACACGGTGATGAAAAAGTACGACGTCGAGGTCATGGCCGGCAAAGCCAACCTCGAAGTCCGGCCGACGTTTGTGAACAAGGGCTTTATCGCGACGCGCCTGGTGAACGAGTATGGCGTGGGGCCAGGCGAACCTCCCGAGTTTGTCTTGTGTTCAGGAGACGATTTCACAGATGAGGGTGAGTTTCTCTTTGTTTTCCTTTTGAAGGTGGTTTTTACTGATATACAAAACAGACATGTTCCGTGCCCTCCGAAACTCTGATCTTCCAACCGACCATGTCTTTTCCGTCACCGTCGGTGCCAGCTCAAAACAGACGCTGGCTAACTGGCATCTCCTTGAACCAGCAGATGTGATTGCGACGATTGGAGCGCTTAATAACAGTTCGCTCGATACGGAGTATTAAACTTTCCTTCCTAAAAACAAAAAAGAAAAGACCTCTAGAGAGAAAGACTTTTTTTAGACTTTTCATTCTTTATTTATATTTTCTCTTTGTTTTTGTTTTTTTTTTTCTCTTGTTGTTACATGTCGTTTGCCCAGATATGTTCGATTGGACTGGAGGTATGAGCCTTTATTTTTTTGTTTCTGCACGGTATTGATACAAATGTTTGAATTTTAGTTGCATTGCTCAATGCTATATATAGCTAGCACACAAACCGGAGTCGACTATTTTATATTTTTTTTATACATGTATGGTTTTTATTGTTGTTGGTGGTGGGTTGTTGCAAATGTTTATTTTTGTTATTGAATGAGAGGTATACATACATACATACAGATGAACTCATTCTTGGATAATTTTACTTCTTTCCCTTTCACTTCATGGAGCTGGTATCAGCAGATGAAGGTCAAGCTTTCATGGTGTCTTGGGGGTGGTATTATTACATGTCAATTGGTAGTGAATGATTGATTAATTCATGTACTTGAAACCTGACTTTTTAATGATAGTTGCAATTTGATATGATCTGAATTGATTTTGATTTTGATTTTGATAACCCCCCTAAAAAATGTAGTAATCGTCATGACCACTTTCCTCTCGACAAGAAAAGAGTATGTAGTAATTAAATACATAAAACAGCGTCTCGTTGTTGAAAGAACCAAGAGCGAAAGAGAAAAGGGTAGCAATTTTGAGAGTAAGAATGAAGAAATTATACAGTTAATAGTAAGAAATTCGTCACTGACAGGTTCAAAGTCGTGTTTTGCTTAAAAAAAAAAACGAACAAACCGAAAGATGAAAAAAGAAAAGAAAAACAGGTTTCCCACAGGGATAGGAGATAGGTAGAGAGGAATATAAACAGGATTCATGAAATTATTATTTACAAAAAAAAATTGATGATTCAAAAATTCGTCAGTCGTCAAGTGGAAGAAGTAATGGCAGTCAGGTCAAGTGGCAGGGGTAGGATCCTCGCGAGAAGCATACAGTTTCTCTCGCTGGCCCTTGGCCGCCTGTAAGCAGTCGATATACGTTCGAAACTTGACAATTTCTCTCAGCAAATAAGACGATTTGCGTTCCCAGTTGGCCATGGCCTTGGACGAGTTTGGATGGCGCGGCGAGAAAGCAAGCATCATGGCGGAGCGCAGTTCGTTGTGCTTTTGCAGCTCGTCTTCGACGTTCTTGACGTAAGTTTGGAGAGCGCCGAGTTGATCCGGCTCAGTCAGGCTGGATGCGCTCATTGTTTGCTGCGGTGGAGTCCAGTCGCTCAGGTGCACACGATCTGCAGGGAGCTTTGCTCTGATGCTGCCACCGCTCTGTTGGTCCAAGGAGCTGCGGATTGAGCTTTGGATGCTGGGGCGTGGTCCACCGGTGGAGTTGATGGTGGGTGAGCGTCTGTCCATCTGGACAATGGCGCTGTTGATGACGCTGTCGCCCCAGCCGTACTCCATGTTGCTGACTCCACCTACCAGGGGTTGTTTGGACAGTCGAGCACTCCAGTAATTTGCCGTCGTAACAAATTCCTTCACAATCTCGGCTGTGCCGACTTGAAACAAATGCACTGCGCCGGTAGGCAGACTAAGAGCCCACACATGCGGACGTGACTTTGAGTAGCCCGGGGGAGGTAAAGCGCTCGCAATGGTCTGGCGGAGAAGGAATTTCCAAACTTCCTCTGCGTTTTCCATCCAGTTTCCTCCTCCCACGACGCCGCCGCCTCCGTTTTGTCGCTGTTTCGACTTCATGCGCATCGACTTGCTGTTGGCATTAAACGAGAAGAGCCGCAGCCATCCGCGTTGGATGACAGCGAAACATTCGTTCCAATTGCGGTCCTTAGCACGCTTATCGACAGCCTCAAGGTGCTGCTTGTGTTTAAGACTGCCTTCTTTGGCCCATGGAGCTCCCGCAAGTTCCAATGTTTCGTCTTCGAGTAGCGGAGCATTTGTTTCAGGATCATCGTAACTCGTAATCGAGTGTGCCGAGTCCTCTCGGATAATCGCATGGCTGAGTGCATTGGCAAACCCAATAGACTGCTGATAACCACCACCGCGAGGATATTCGGAACCAAATGAGTCTACCGACATGGAAGTAAGGGTTTTCCCAAGTGAATACTTGCTCCATGTACTTGACCCTGACGGACTCCAGATAGACGATTGGTCGTCCAGGCTGGTACGACTCGAGCCTAGCGTTGATGATGGATATAATCGAGCTCTTGACCGTGGCTTCGATGCCCACCTTCCTGCAACCGCTCGTGAATCGGTAGATCGGCCACGAGGGATGATATCCGAACCGGACTTGCTGAGCACACTAGGACTGCGACGAAGAACATTACCGGTAGCCGAAGGAGGTGCAAGACCCTCTTGTTCCACGGGTGCATTATACAAGGGAAGACGTTGCTTTTGGATAGAATTGTAAAAGTCTTTCAAGACGATCTCAACTTGAACCTCCCATGCTTTGATTGTGCCTTGGAACGGCGTGTTCACCAAAGCCCCAGAGGAACCAGACTTCTCCATTAGGACGGAGCCTCTTTTGGACCTTGTCTCTCCTTCGTTCGAAGGCATCAGCTCAGATGAAGGTAGAGTAGGAGATTTGTATACTGAGCTCAATTGTCCGCGAGATTTGGTATTACTCGCTTTGATTGTCTCAAATCCGTCAGGGGCGGCATCGGACGCCACGCGATTGATCGTCGGCAATGTGTTGCGTACAAACTGGGATCTCGTCATTTTTGATTCAATATCTGCCAGGTGCAAGTCGGTATTGAGAAGGAGCAGAGAATAGCAAATGGTATGAACCACATCTATATCAAAATTAGTCACATTATTGAATCGAATATCTCAAATGGATAAACTCACCGACGGCTTTGAATCCATGATTAGGATTGCATTCACACCACCTGGTAGACAGGGCATCCAAAACTCTGTCGACCTGCTGCGTCTCTCCTTTCAAGGCGATCTTTGTACAAAGACTTCGCAGGGCGGCCAGGATATCCATATTAGTCCAATTATAAAGACTCATGTAAGCCTTTCGCACCGTGACTCGATCAACGCTTCCCAACCAGGACGCTGCAGGCTCATTGCCTGTTATTTCTTCTTGGTCCTCAAAGAGTTTTTGGGCCAGCTCTCGATCTGCAGCAGTAACTGGATCATCGGTAATTTCGACTTCAACATCAGTCGATTTTCCTGGAGATCCTTCAACTACGTCATGGAATGACTCAGTCATGATGATTGGTGTCTCAGTTAATGGAGTGTTCGATGCTGTGTGGTATTGCGATATTTCGGAGGCGGACATATTCGGGTCTACTGGTAAGTCTTCGCGCAAAGAGCCACGACTGGAAGTGGCCGAGGTATGGAGGAAGCTGGTGCCCGGGGTTTCGAGTTGTGGCAAGAGATTTTTTGACGCTTTTGGCGGTAGTTTGTCATCGATACCGAGTGCATAGGAGCTATGATCCAAAGTGCCGCGAGGAGCAGGGCTCGTCTTGGGTCTCCAATCTCGCTGGCCATCCGACTTGCTGCTAGCTTCAGTTGGACTCTTACCGACCAAAAAAGTGCCGTTATTGGGGGTCTGAAGGTTGAGACTCTGTTTGTTTTTCAAAGCACTCTTCTTGGCCGAACCATCCGCGGTGTGAGTCAGTCGAGCTGCATTGCGAGGAGGGGGGTCTCCAGGGAAAGAAGTATCTGAATCCCCAGTTCCCCTACGCCCAAAGCTTCTTGGGCTGTCATCCGGTTGGTCTTGGGAGCTTTGAAGTGTCGGGGAAGGTATAGACTCGCCCAAATAAGGGTCCATTACCTGGCGAAGGCTGCTCGCCGGGCTAGGTTGTCCTTGCATGTCGAGCGCTTTCAGCGTATTAGGGGCGAGAATCAATGGCGGAGGAGTATGGTCAACCACTGACTTCTTCCGGCGACGGAAGAAAGATGGCTTCTTAGACACTACCGGATGTTTCTCATCTTGGCGGGGCTGGTTATTCGAGGGAACGCTGGGCCTTGTTGGTACCTTTGCGGTTTCAGTCGGCGGCGTTTGATCGGGAGTGGTCTTGTCGGGAGTAGGGGTCTTGGACGACCCACCAAAAACTCGTCTGAAGAAGCCAGGCCTTTCCTTGGCCTGAGGTGACTCGGCGGATGTAGGCGTGGGCTTCTGATAAGAAACCGCGGGACTAGGCGCAGTCGGGTCAATTACATTCGACGGCAAAGGAGGTGCTGGTTCTTGGTTTCTGATAGTCGAAGTTCCAAGCGTCTCGGAATGGCCCTTTCGGGTAGCGACGCTCTTGGATGATTTGTTGCTGTTGCGGCGAGACATAGCAGGAGTTCGCGGCTGAGGGAAGTTGGCAGGTATCCCTGACAGGTCGCGTGGTAGGTCTCTTCTAGGGCCAGCAGGCACAGTTGGGGTTGGTGCCGCTTCCAGATCATCTGTTGACGGCCGTGAGTCAGTTGCGGGGTCATAATCCAAACTCGCGGAGCTTCGTTCGTTGTATTCAGTCACGTTCTCCCCGATAGTGGGTTCATAATCAGTACTAGAGACGCTATCTATACTTTGTTGCCGAGTCGAATGTCCAGAGTATAGATGCTTAGCACGAGGGCCCTCGGTGGGCTCATAGTTCCTAGAACGATAAGGGGCGCTGGTGTTTTCTCCAGTGCGTGAGCCATCATAGTGACGTTGGGGAATTTGAAAAGCGGAGCCATTGTTGCTTCGAGGGCCGGCAGAACGAGGCACCGAGGGATAATCACAAATGTCTTCGTGGTATGGTCCGGAGGATGCAGACGACGAATAGGTATGGCCCCTCAAGCGACCAGAATCGGGAAAACGATTGGCATCATAGCGATCGGGTTCGGGCGAGCCGCCAAAAAAGCGAGGCTCAGAGAACAATGGCGAGCCGGGGACGAATTGGTCTAGCGAAAGGAGCATGTTGTCAACGACGGAGGTCCGAGTGATATGCTTGGGCGACAATGCCAAATCGTGTGGATCCGGCTCGTCTCCAGACTCGCTCGGGCGGCTTGGTTCGACCGGCGTGGTATCTTCGAAGAATGTCTGAGGGTACGAGGGGCGAATATCCAAATTGAGAGACTGCGGCGATTTTTGCTTCCGGACCAAAGACGGCGGGGTGTTTGGGGGAGAGAAGCCTTCATGGCGATTACGGCCGTGCCTGGGACTCCCAGGTGCCGCTACGCCACGGCGATTTGGCGGCCGAGGGAATTCGTCCATGACCATTGATGTCGTTTTTTATGTTGTACCGAGACAGAAGAGATGCGAGCGAGAGACGTCAAAAACAGGAGACAAAGTGAAGGACCGGCGGCGATGGCGCGAGGACAAAAAAACTCAAGGCGACGAGGTGACAACGACGCATGAAGACACAGGCTGCTTATTGCATTGCTTGTCGAGGGGAGGCATGCAGCGTTTCGCCAGCATGCAACACGGAAGACAGCAGATGGCCGGCTCGTCACAAACGAAGATGATGCTGCAGACGGGTTGTTGCAGGCAGCGACAGGCTCTCGAGCGTCGGCCGAGGGAAAAACAGGGAAGACGACACGAAGGAGCGAGATGGAGACGAGAAAGACGAGGCAAAGACAAAGACGGCGATGAAGGTGAAGATGGAGACAAAGATGGAGACGGAGATGGGGAGCGAGACGAGCGCCGTCCGAGCAATGTCAAGAGTGGAGCCGCCCTTTAGTCCGCTCTCCTGGCCCACCGAGTTAATTATTCTGCAACTCCCTTATTTTTTTTTTCTCCCTCTCTAAATCCCCCCCCTCCTTTCTCTGCACTGGCTTGATTAGCCTCACGCCCCAAGCCAGCGCTAGCCAGGGATCCCATACACGCCGTATCGCAGGCTAGCAGGGGGTGTCAGCGACGCAAGGGACCACGGCCGCTACTGTCCACGTTGTCAGCGCTCAGGGGCAAATCGCAGCACACAGACGCAGTCCTGCTGCGCACAATTGGCTGCCACCGGGCCTTGCTGGATGCCTCACATCGGGGCTATTTTGACTTTGGACTCTGGTGATGACAGTTGGACTCCTCTAGGAATGCAGCCTCTGTCTTCAGACCGATCCTTTCCGGAGAATTTCCAGGGTTCTTAGTCCATACTCGGTGGGTTGATCGATAAGAATCCAAAATGTTATCTCACATCGTAGTACGACAATTCGGCCCTCGACTCCTCATGTGAGCTGTATCAATCAACTGGTCTCTGCGTGATGCAATGCAGAGCGGTGCTCAAAAATTTGCCCTCCTACATTAACCATGGCAAAACGTAATTTACCCTGCTGCTAGGAGAATTCTCATCGATTTCCTCCAACAGGCTACGTACGTTACCGATCGATCGGACGATGCGGCGCAGCGAGATATTATGATTCTAACCAACTACTAAGCAATGGTTCGTACCTACCTGCTGTGGAGTTCGTGACTCAACCACCTAGATTGAGCACGGACAATGATACACAGGATGGATGCATCACAGACCTGGATCGATCAGTGGATAACAATTCCTCAACTCCGGAAAGCTGAAAAAACGCCGACTTGCCTAAACCGGGAGCAAGCCCATGTCTAATGACCTCAATAGAATCAACATCGAGGGCTAAATTCGCGCTTGATCTGCACGATTTCACTAGATTGAAGAGATGTCTGATGGTCTCCTGCTAAAAGTACCGAGGTACTACTTAGGCTGAACTTTGTCGATGGGCTCAAGGCTGAAGACCCACCTCCAGGTATCCGGATTGGCCGATTGTGATGGATAAACCAAGCGAGCAATGAAACCAGTCAACTCGATGACTGTTACCCATGACAGTTGAAAGGAAAACCTGTACGGTGACTAGACTGATTTGATACGTATCCCTGTACTCCTCATATGCAGTGTAGAGTGAATGAGACTGGCCTGTCTTTTTTTTGGCAGCTAGGGTACATGTCGACTAATTGTGGTGTAGATCTAATTTCATTTGGTAAGAACATTTGGAGTCGCCAGCCCACACTTGTATAAAAACTACATGTACCTAGAAGTACTATCCAGCGGCCTCAAGTGTTGCATCAGACATGCAGATAAGTTGTTACCGCAGGGTGGCCTACACCTGCATCTGTGCTGACCAAAAGATCTTTCCAAACTGGGAAGAAAGAGCTGACAAAAAACCATTAATAATCAGTCCATGCTTATTATTACCACTGTTCTATTTCTCTCCTGTCCTGACTTTTCTTTCAATCGATGATTGTTAGTGTGCACACTGGACAGTCCGGACTATCCCAAAAAGGAAATTTAAAACCCGGGGGGCACCCATTGGCATTTTGCATATCCAGAAGAATCTCATCTTGCGCATTATATACAGATGGCTATGATGAATTAATTGAGCTTTTATTTTTCTAGTTCTTTCTCGTATTTACTGCCATTCAATGTTGGTTCGATTGGTATGGGAAGCCCGGCACTGTAGATATGAACACGCAGCGTGGATTATAGTTGATAGTCGGAAAATGAGTATTAAGTTCCTTTTTATAGGTAATATTATTAATAATACAAATTTAACGGTTGCAGAGGAGTTTTGAACGTGGAGATAATATCATTTATTCGATGTTGCTCGTCAATCATCCTCCGGAAAATTCATTTCCTAAACGGGAAACAATTTTCCGGTGATGAATTGCAAATCACCCAAGCTATATAAATAAACCTCCTAGCAGTATGTGACAGTTCAATTATCAAACTTTCACTAGCATCTTTCGTCACGACAAAAAAAAACAATGGCAGGGGAGAAGAGAGACGAAGAAAGTGGCCAACAACAGGTATGTCTCGCTGACATCTTTGAGATATGCCGCTAACGAGCTATAGCTATATGGACATACCACCAGTAACAGCGAGAAAACACACGATCTCGAACAAACCACGCCTTCGCCTGCCATGCCCGATGAGAATCCATCAGATCCGAATGAAGTCGACTGGGACGGGCCAGACGATCCACACAACCCACGCAATTGGCATGCTTGGAGACGGGCCATGCTCGTCGGGGTAATTACATGTGTGGTTTTCTCAACGTGAGTTAGTGGTACAGTGTCTAATTTCACGATGTCCCGATAGCTAAAGCTAGGGTCCTAGATCTATCGCCTCTTCGGCAATTGCCCCGGCCGTTCCTCGGATCTTGAAGGAGTTCAATTCGAGTAACGAAGAAATTGGGACACTGGTTGTTACAATCGAGGTTGGTTGAATGAACAAAAAATTGAGGAGAGGCCTAGTTAATAAGTCATTTCTCTAGCTGCTGGGCACCGGTGTAGGCCCTATCATCATGGGACCCATGTCCGAAGTCGTCGGCCGCCGCATCATCTACAACTGCGCGAATATAGGCTTCAGCGCATTCTCGATTGGATGTGCCCTCACGCCGTCATTGAGTGGACTAGTCGTGCTACGGTTTCTGCAGGGTTGTTCGGCGTCATGCTCTCTCAACAATGCCGGTGGAACGATTTCCGATCTTGTGCCTGTTCATCGACGAGGGTTGGCCATGTCTATGTATACAGTAGGCTTCTTGCTAGGTCCGGCGGTTGGCCCTGTTGCTGGGAGTTATTTGGCTGCGGCGGCAGGATGGCGATGGGTGTTTTGGCTATTGTTGATTGTGGTGAGTCTTCCTGATGTTCTAGGGAGACGTCTTTGTGTGTTGATTCTAATTGATACAGAACGGAACCATGGGAATACTTTGCGCCACCACATACCCAGAGACATATGCCCCCGTCATACTCGAACGCAAAGCCAAAAAGCTCCGAAAAACCACGGGCAATCCGGATCTGTATGCCAAAGGCCAGCGTCAACTCCCAGCCAGCGCTGTGCTCAAACGAGCCATCAGTCGTCCTGTCAAGATGTTCCTGTTCTGTCCCGTGGTTACAGGTCTGGCCATATACAACGCGGTCGTGTATGGATTCACGTACCTTCTCTTCTCCACCTTTTCCGTCGTTTTTCAGGGCCAGTATCACTATGGTGAGGGGAAACTTGGTCTAGTGTATTTGGGGCTGGCAATTGGGTTTTTGGTCTCGTTGAGTATTGCCGGTTTTACCAACGATAGAACACACGCGCGTTTGAGTAAGAAGCATGGCGTGGCAAAGCCAGAGTAAGTCGTTGTCCACAACATTTGAATGGCTACTAACCACAAAAAAAAAAAGATACCGCCTAGATTCGTTGATCTATGGGGCGATTGCAATTCCCATTGGGTTTTTTATCTACGGCTGGACGGCTGAAAAACACGTCAACAGTGCTGTTCCAATTGTTGCAACAGGCTTGGTCGGGTTTGGAGTCATGTTCACTTTTGTGAGTCAAATTACCACTCTATATCTCAAAGTTCACTTTATTGGCTAACTTTCTGTTGTTCTTTGAAGATTCCTTTCAATGTGTACATGATCGACGCATACACAAAGTATGCTGCTAGTGCAATCGCTGCCGGTAACATATTGCGAAGTATATCTGCGGCTCTCCTGCCCCTGGTCGGTATTCCGTTGTATGATAAGCTGGGATATGGCTGGGGGAATTCACTTCTGGCTTTTATATCGCTGGGACTGGGTGCAATGTCTCTTCTGTTTCGCAAGTATGGAGAAGAATGGCGGGAGAAGTTTTCGGTTGAGTTCGATTGAGATGTAGGCAGTGTCCTGGTGGTGTGGCTCTCGCTGTGCAATAGAAGTTTAGATCTAGAGTGAATAATTTATGCAACAAGTTCCCGCAACTGATATTGCCGGAAATGAACAAACGCGTGTGTAATCAAGACGAATCACAATCTTTCCCGTCAAAAACTCCCGTCATCAGGCAAAAGAGCTTTTTAAAACTAGCCGCTGCTTCTCGTACATAGTTTCGATTGAGCTGGTTCAAGCAGGCAGGAGAACGGTTCATCACCTTGACACCACTATTGCTCCGCGACATGAACATGTCCTCTGCAAGAGCACACACCGAGTCCAACAGCACGTTGGCTTGCTTGATAAGGTCCAAGACCAACATGCGTTTCAAAGAGGCATCGTCGGTGAGTGAGATGCAATAGGCGCCAATACCCACCTTGACAGTTCCGCCAAACCCGGATTTTGCAATGTAGTCAAAACAGGCTGCCGTCTGCTCAAAGACAGCCATTATGCAGACTAGATCCACGGGGTTTACATGGCATCCGCAGTTTGTCGACTCTTGACAGCTTCTGATGACGTCCCCGGTAACTTTGAACATGGTGTCGAGTTGCTTTTCTTGGATGGCAATTTCGAGTTTGGGGACTTGGAGCATCATGTTTGTTCGGCACTGACAGTTGTGTAAGGTGAGCTGAGTTTGGGTTTGAGATGATGAGCCTGCAGTTTCAGGCGGTGGTTCTGGGAGATCACTGTTTTCTGGCCGGACAGGAGGAAATAACTCGAGGCCATTTCGGTCCGGGTCATCAGACAGCTAATTCTTTGTTATTACAAAAGTTCTATGTATCTGTAGTAGTAACTTACGTTGAGGCTAAAGTCTGGCTCTGGAAATACCCAATTAAACTCCTCCAGCGCCTGTTGAAAGGTCTCTTCGCGCCAGTGGTCCATTGGATTAGTAGTTGTAGACTGACCAGTGCTTCCAGCATGGTCAGACATGGGAAATACATCACCGGGCACATCGACCGACATTGGATCTGACGTAGCACCAGTTACTACTATTCCCTGGCCATTTGACGGAGATTCTCCGGTTGGTGTCTGAGATGCAGGGCTTTTGCTTTTTGAATTTCTGTTGCGGGCAGCACCTGATGAGGCGCGGGAATATGTGCACCGAATGCCGCGGGTCCTGCATCGCTCGCAGCTCTGCTGTCCATTGCACTTGGCCTTTGCAAGACGACAGGTTTTGCATGCTGTCATGGGACGGCGGCGAGAAGTATGAATCTCGGGCGATTGCCATTGCAACACAGAGGTGCCGGGGATCTGTCTCTTTTTGGGAGACGAGCCGGCGGCAGGTGGCATGGTCAGTAAGGTTTTTATATGGATTTTTTTTTTTTGAATGTCTTTAGGAGGAATCGTCAAAGAATCAATATTATTACTGACCAGGGCTGGGAATGTGATGGGTTGGATTACTAATCGTCTCGTCTCACCTGCCACTAACACAAGACTCACTCCCCCCCTTTATTTTGATATAGACTCTGGAACTAAAGAGTATTACATAGACAGTATTCTTGATATAAGATGGCAGCATAACATTAGGTTCACTGCTCAATGCGGGGTACTAGAGCTCCAAATGTGTATCAAGTTATTTAGGACCTACAACCCCGAACCAAGTACAGAACTTTCATTTTTGGTGACTTGATGAATCTCACTCTAGCATACTAGGTATCTAATTAGTGAATGACACCCATATTGCAGGTAACGCCAGCGGCGGGACACCGCTTTGTACTCATTTTATCTATGAAATATAGTATGTTCTGTTATTAACAATTACAGATGATATAGGAGTTGAGTGGTCACCCAGTTGTCAAGTACTATATTATTTAGTTAGTTGTAGATCATACCCTAGTGATTAACTTAATTCCACTTTACATCTGTCGACGTTGTAGACAAAAAGTCATTGATTAGCGATAAAATAGTACTTTGCAGATTGTTGGTGACCGCGCGCGCAACTTTTTGCGAGAGAGATCTGTCACGCAAATTCCTATGTGTGGAAGAGGCGTAATATAAAAGGGGCCGTAGAGAAGGATAAAAAGGTAGGTTTAAATTGCTTTTGAACATTAGCTAGACCTCTATTCCAATATTTTCCTCCAAAGCGATGCTTAGAGCCAGGAGAGAGGCCCGACAAAACGGGCCAGCTGGGGGCGGCTACAGTGGGCGATTAGGTGCACGCCGCAGTACGACCCATATCAACAACAGCAATACGGTCCTCAGGGACATGGATCTCAGGGATATGGACCTCAAGGGTATGGAGGGGGACATGGTCCACCGCAACAGCAGTACCCCCAGCAACAATATGCCCCCCAGCAACAGCAGTATCAGCAGTACCAGCAACAATATAGCTCACCCCAGCCGCAGTACGATCATTATAGTGCATATAGCGGACAGCAAGACATCTACGCCCCAGAACCGCTCCCTCAGCTCGCAGATTACCAGTCAAGCGGACCCCGGCCCTGCGTTGTTCCTCGTGAGTACAGAAACTAGCCAGGCATTAGGACCAAAAACAACTGACTATATATACGCCATCCCAGAGGTTGGTCACCAGAGATTCAGCGATGAAAACATGAGCCCATTCGTGCGCGTGCGCGTACCAGAGATGGAGCAAAATTACGGAATCACCCCCAACGAATGGATTGTCTTTCTCGACAAATTCAACGAAGCGTGGATGGCGAACCCAGCCCTCCAAGTCGCCAACCAAGCAGGCAACATTGCCGGCATGGCCCCGTCCATGATCGCCCAGATAGTCGGTGTGGGTGTCAACGTGACTGCTAGCATTGGCTCGGCAGTTATCACCAAAGTGCGCACAAAGAAGTACCTGGCAAAGGCAAACGAAAAGCTCTTCAATCCAAAGGGCTTGCATGTCCAGGTCTGTAAGACGGAGAAGATGCTCGAGTATGTTGGCTTGAGTGGTCAAGACAATGTCTTTTCTCGGTACAAGCAGGCCTTTGAGTATACGCAGATGAGCGCTCCTATGATACAGGGAAATAACAACCCTACTTTGCAGCGCATGCAATCGCTGGGTAACCGAGTTATGACCATATCATTCGATAATGTAGAGGCTCCGACTAAGCCTGAGGGGTGGATGAAGAAGTGGGGTGCACATGAAGCTCAAAAGGCTGAACATAAGCAGGATGAAAAGAATGCCAAGGAGCAGCGGAGAGCAGGCAGGAGAGCAGGTCGGGGGGAGCTCTCGGAGGGAGGAGAGGAATGAGAAGAAGAAGGAAAAGGAGACCAAAAAAATCCGGTGGCTTGTGATTGCGCCAAAGGAACAGGTTGCTGGAAAGGATAACGATCGGGATTCGGACGAGGAGAAATCAGAGAAGAATTGATCTAAGACTTTGTTCGCTTAATAGTGTTAGTATTTATTCTAAAAGATATGCAGAATATATGAAATTTGCACGTGAGGTTATAACAACAATCGAATATATCATCACGGAACGAAGTGAAGCGATGACTGGAACTTTGCAAGTAGGGCTACAAACCAAAGTTGATATTTAGTTGGAATATATGTTGTCCAGTATTACTCCAAACATTTGAAGCTTTCCATTCAACAGCCATTAATACAACATAGATGAATCTTGCGGGTGTAGTGTTTCGAGTGATGAGTAGAAATCCATGTGTTGATATAGTTACCACGAGTGCTAGTACAGCATAACTCAAAGTACTAGAATATATTTAATTATGTATTTGAAGTCAAATTAAGCATCAAATACAAACAAACGCTCGTTCGATATGTAGAGGTGAGCCAAGACGCTAACCGCATCGGGCCTAGCAGAAAGCCAGCATCGTCATCTGTCGTGTCCACAGCTTGTTGTCCTGGACCTCGAATTCACTTTCTGCCAACGGTGCGGCTGGCGTCGCTCACGATCTACTTTATTATTCAAGGACCGGAAACTACATACACCAGTCTACACACTGCATACTCCACGACTGGCCACGATAACCCATACAGTACATCCGTACACGCCAACCTTCGCAATGAATCCACACATCTCCGTCCCCCGACAGCACAGCATTCCGACCAGTTTCGGCGCCAGCTCTGGTGCTGGGTCGGCTGGTCGAGGCGGATCCAGCCTCAGGATGCCGAGGTTCTTCAAGAGGTGCGTCAGTCTCGGGTTGATGATGGGTGTTGCGGGCATGCTGACCGGCGCCAAATAGATTGTTCAAATTTCCGCAAATGGACTTTGAAATGGCAATCTGGGAGATGACTTCGCTGCTGATTGCGCCAAAGAAGGTTTTCAAATCAATGTACTATCATGTATGTTCATCATCTGTCTCTTGTCACTCTTATGCTAACCAGAACGGACAGAAACGTACGTCCTAGCCCTAGCAACCCTCCCGAGTATACGTATGTTCAAGCTGACCGAAGCAGAAACGAAAAACACATGGCACAGACCGGACCCCTCGTTCACATACCTGCTTTCGTTTTTCCTGCTATTGACCGCATTGGCCTGGGGCCTGGCCTACTCGCCCAGATTCGGCTCGATCATTCGCATATCGTTCATGTTCATCTTTGTACATTTCATCGGGACTTCGCTGCTCATCTCCACGATAGCGTATTTCCTCATCGGCCGCATCTTTGGGCCTAATGGACCAGCAGCGAACCTGACTGGGTTTCGCGGGTCGCGAACACGGAGACGCGGCGCAGCACAGGGATTGTTTGTGCAGCCGGGCGAAAAAGAGCAGGTTGAGTTTGGATACTGCTTTGATGTTGGTTTCCCTCGGACTTTCTCAGAGCTTTTTACTAACTTGACTCTCTCAAGGTATCCAATCGTGCCTTCTTCCCGCTATATCTGCACCTCTACGTGGTGCAATTTCTTCTACTCCCGCTGCTGACGCGGAATCCGCCCAACTTCTTCACGACCTTTTTGGGCAACACGCTTTATCTGTCTGCATTGCTCTACTATACATATATCAGTTTCCTCGGATACAACGCGCTGCCATTTTTGCACAACACTGAACTGCTCCTGCTACCCATTCTCGTGCTGTCTGTTTTGTGGCTGGTCAGTCTGATTGCAGGCTGGAACGTGGTGACTCATGGCCATGGCGTCGAGGGACTGTTTTGGGGGGTTTAATAAGTACATTTCTTGTTGGGCGTATAAGCAGTTGAGGTATTTCAGTCGCATTATTTTCCTTATCTAGTTTGGGATTTTGTTTCTGCATGCATGTACTATTCGGCAACCGGCGTTGGTATAGGTTGATGATTGTTTTCTGTTGGTCGTTACACGGACTTGTACAGGTATAAAATATGAACGTTTCACATTCATAGCCCCTATGTTCTTTCTTGATATGGACCTCGATGAAATGAAGATGGGGAAAAAAAAGATCACTTCTTAGCCCCCTTCTTAGCTTTAGCAGACTTCCCCAACGCCGCCTCACGCGCCTTCTTCTCGCGCTCTTCATACTGCTGCTGCCGCTCCTTGCTCTGGGCGTCTTTCTCTTCACGCTCCGCATCGCGCCGCGCCTTTTCCGCCTCACGACGCTCGCGCACCAGCCGCAACCGCTCGAGATCGGCGCGCGCCTCGTCGGTTTTGCCTTCCATGTGCAGTTTCATATACCGCTCGCGCGCCTGCTGGGCCTCGAGGGCCTCGCGCTCACGGCGGGTTAGCTGTTCTGAGCCGCTTTTTTTACTTGCTGCTGCTGCTCCCCCTCCGTTGGCCGCTTCGTCTGCAGGTCTGGGTATGGTAGCAGCAGCGGCTTGCGAGCGCGATTTGGACGTGTGGTTCGGGTTAGCAGGCAGACCCTCTTCGCCTTCTTCTTCGTCGTCGTCGTCTTCGTCATCATCGTCTGATGATGGCATGTCGCCTGGCTGCGCGGCTGTTTGGTTGCGTTTTCTGATCGCTGCTTCCTTGCGTGCTTTGGCGGCTGCTTTGCGTTGCTCGCGCGTGAGTTCTTCGGCAGCGGCGCCGCTGCTCGATGGGCCGGCTTGGTTGTTGTTGTCGGAGGAGGATTCTTCGGAGGAGTCTTCATCAGAGTCGTCGGAGTCTTCGTCGGAGGGGACGTCGTCGGGGTCCTGTAAGCAGTTTCGCATCAGTATCTCTTCTTTTTTTTGAGGGGTGGCAAGGAATAAAAAGACGACATACCCGCCACATGCCTACTGCATTGCCATCTTTGTCGACGGGTTGCACGTCTCGACTAAAGTGTTTTCCACCTGGGAGAGTCAAGTCAGCTTTGCTTCTTCCTTTTTTGTTTTGGAACAAAAAGATGTACCTCCTCTGGTAGGTTTTGAAAACTTTCCACCACGGCCTCGAGGCGCCATATTGTCAGACTGGCAGACAGCTATTAGCAAGAGCTTTGATTTATGCGAGAGAAAATGGACGATTGACATACCTTTTTAACGGAGTAGTGGAAGTATTCAGCAAAAAAATATGCAGTGGTAGTGAACTAACTACTTCCATGGGTTAGTCGATATCTTAGCACTTCGATTTCGTAAACATACAACAGAAACCGGGCTCTTTTTGCGCAGATAGGGCTGGATAGCAGGCAGATATTGTCTCTGACTGACTCCCAAGGAACAAACCCCTCGATGCCCCTCGTCGCGTGAGGCTCCACTTGGCAGTGGGTCTGGGCGGCCAATCAGCGCGTTGATGATTGTGACAGGTCATATCTATACTATATGCTATAGTTACTATATACTACATACTATAGTATATACTGTTAAAAAGAAGATTCCATTGTTCCAATATGCATCTATATGCATCTATATATCTATATCTCTATTTACCCAACATACCCCTCATTATTACTAACGTCACAAGTCGACAAATCACCCCTTGACCACCTCAAATCCAAACCGACTCACCCTCGCCAAACCCACCAAAACCGTGCCCAGCAGAATCGAACTCCCCATAAACATCTGCATATACAAAAACCCGCCATTGTCCGCCTGCACGAGCGCGCCCGCTATGGGACTCCCCGTCAAGGCCGCAAAGCTGACAATGGTCAGCACCATGCCCATGCGCACGCCGATCTTTTTCAGGTCGGTTGTCAGCGAGCTCAGCGCGACGGGAAAAATCCCTTGAACACCCGCAGAGGTGATGCCGTAGATGATGGAGAAGCCGATTAGCCCGGGGACATTCACGACGCCGGCCCAGCCGTATGCGGTGATGGCGGTTGCGAGGCAAAACGGTATGAGCAGGTTGAGCGGACCGGTCCAGCGGTCGGATATCAGGCCTGGGATGATGCGTGCGGCGGTGCCGACGGCGCTCATGACCATGATGATATCGGTCGATGTGGAGAGCGAGGCGTGCAGGGCATTGCGCGCAAACGTGCTAACGTAAAAGAAGCCTACGTACAACCCCCAAAGGATGAGGAACATGCCTACTGCAAAACAGGTGTAGGGGATTTCCTTGAAAGCGGCTAGTTCTAAGATGGGTCCGCTCTGGCGCGGAGGCAGTCTTTGTCGGAGAAAAAACGCACTGGGAAGTAAAGTGGCGAGCGTGAAAAACCCCAGCACACGCATCGTCCATGCATAGCCGATCTTGGGGAGAAGCGAGTTGACGATACCCGGAAATATCAGTCCGCCCACGGCCGAGCCGGCAGCCACGGTGCCCATGGCGAGAGCGCGCCGACGGTCAAAGTATGTTGGGAGGAGGGAGAGGGTCGGGCAGAACATGAGTCCGCAGCCGATGCCCTGCAGGATGCCCTGGGCGAGGAATATTTGGTAGTATTTGGTGCAGAGCGAGGTCAGGAAGATGCTAACAACCTCTATGACTGCTCCCACGGTCCAGATGAACTTGAAGTATCCGGCATCGGTGGCACGACCAGAAAAAGTTCCGATGAAAAACACGAGGAAAGTTTGCACGCTCCCGATCCACGAGATATCGGACTGCGAATGGTGTAGCTGCTCGGTATAGTACGTCTGGAACACACCAAAGGCATTGATATATCCCCACGTGTTGCAAATCACCAAATGCGCTAGGCCAACCTGCAACCAAGCCGTGAAACCGCCATCGGGAGGTGGCCCGGGGTCGCGGCCAGAATCTCTGGTCCGGACCAGAGTGAGGCTCTTTGCGAGTGTTGCCTTGGCCAGACTACCGGATGTTGGGTGTTTGGTGAGCACGTTTCCGTCGGCATCTCTGGTCTGGATTGCTTCGATGAGGTCGTGAGGCGAGTTCAAATCGTTTTCGTGGAGAGTGCGCTCTGAGCACAAGGCCTTTTCCGGGTCCTCCATTTTGTGTATAAGCTCTGAATTGAGAGAAATCCAATAGAGTAGTAGCACGAGAGAAGATTAAATATCAACCCATTAGCATTAATAATCATCAATTAATAGCCAAGAGATCGTTCAGCGCTGATCATTACTGGAGAACGGTCCATGTGAAAAAAAAAAAAGAAAAACACCGACAGGACTTGCGCTGGAAAGCTTTGAATGGAAAGTATGACTGGAAATGTGCTAGAAAATGCACTGAAGAATGTGCTGGAGAAACAGCAGCTTGTCAGAAGAGGCAGAATATTTTTCGCTTATATATGTGTGATCAATTGTCTACCTGATCGACCACGCTGACAGTTCGCAGAGAAATCCGAGATGCCCAGAAAAGGATCGTCGCAGGATCTGCCCGTAGTTCGGGGGGTATTCCGACCTGATAAGCAGCGATAACGCCAACCTAACATTGAAGCATGTAGCAGAAAATATATTTTGTTTCTCGACGAATTGGAGTTTGATTTTGATTTTGAGCCCTTTTTTGGGTATGCTTATGTTTTTTTTTTTTTTTTTTTTTTTGCAATGACATGTGTGGCTGCACATTGCACCAGTTTGTACAATCACAGACAGTCGCGGTTCAAGAAGCGTTCCCAGGTCTTTCCTAACTTCCTGGAACTGCAATCTTACGCACTACCGAAGGAGTTTCCTCTCTTTGTGTTTTTGGTGTGACAGGCCTTATTGGCTCTATGGAGCCCCCTAGTAGGTTGGCGTTTTCATCGCAAATCTTGGCCATGTGAAAATCCTTTTCCGACAGCCCCGGAGGGGAGTGCGTTGTCCAGTGGATTTTGACTGAGTTAGGCGGTCTCTATATCAGAAATAAAATTAGTGCCGATGCTTTTTGTATTTGGAGTCAAGCCAAAGAAAAATAAGGGATGTCCTACAAAACTTATGTGTGGATGATGGGATTTAGCCTTGCTGTTAATGCCGACGATTTGAATAAAGTCCTGGCAACTTAGCATACAACGAAGAAGAAGAAGGAGAGAGGGAGAGAAAACTTACCAGACCCCTAGAATAAGTTTTAAAGAAGAATGTCTTGTACAAGCCGGTGCCAGCGGTAGTCAATTTCCATGCGTTCTCCGTGGTTAGAAGTTTATATTCGGCAGATAGTTTGGCGACATCACTTCCTTGGGAGAAAAAGGGCTTGCTGCGTGTATAAGACGTAAAAGACGATGGTTTGGCTTCATTGGATAGAGATTTAACTTCGTCAACGACCTTGACGATCTCTTCGAATCGCTTGCTTAGGACATCGTGTTGGTCATATAGCTCGGTGGCATCGTTCAAGGCAGTCTCTGCGCTTTTGAGACCAGACTCGATCGTGGAAGTGGAATCAGACTCTGCGGTGGACGAGAATCGTGGAGTCGCGAATCGACTGCTGGGCACACGGGGCAGGGCTGCAAGAGAGCGCACGAAACGAGGCGATTGCGTCAAGGGCCGCCGCGCAAAGGGGGCGAGCATGATTGCTGAAGGAAACGACAATAAAACTAGCGGGTGTCAATAGGCCAATGTGTGTTGGCTGTTGGCATTGGCAAGCTGTTGGTATGTTTTGTTGATGTTGTGAGATGTCGCAGTTGCCATGAGGTGCTGCGGGACGTGCACGCTAGGCCTAATCGGGAAAATTGCACACATGTCTCTTAAACAAGGTGGTGATTATTATTATTGACTGCGATTCCAAGTACTCTGTAGTATGAACCAGAAGCACCATGTCGATGTCCTGCTGCGACAGAAGCATGATGTAGATAAATAGGCTAACTGCAACAGGTTAGTTGGCAGCGCTCAAAGTGCCGGATTTGGCGACAACATGCTGATGTCATGACTCGTTATCTTTCAACATGCAATTGATACTAGTAGGCCCACTGCAGAAGTTCTTTGTACAGTGTACGGAGTACACAGTACAACTACAGACTACAGAGTACATGTTCTCTTACTCCGTATTAACGCAAATAATAATACGCGTACGAGTGCGTTATTATGAATGCATAATGAACAAGTTATGCAACATATAGCGGCCGCTCTCAAGCCGACCGCCGCGGAGCTTTCGTCCGGGCGCGCAACGACGGAGAGCGGGTCGAAGATCTCCCGCTTAGGGCGGCGACGTATTCTATTGTAAATGACCAGTACCGCTGTATAATCATGCACGCCGAATGCATCGTGTCTTCGCGTCATGGGAGAGGGAAAAAAACCCTGGACTTGATTTCCGCCTCGGCGGATGAGCAACCTTACCACTTTACACTACTTGCTGTATTTCATTTGAGTTTTCTGAATGCAACAAGCTACCTCGGCGGAGTTAAGTCTGGCTATGTCCGGGTCTCATACAAGTAATACGTACGTACGTAACTCGGTATAGGAGGGAGAAAAAAAATTATCACACAAAGAACAGAATGATCGACTGCACTGCCAAGGAGAGCACGATTTCTAAAATCCTGGCGCCAAGATTATTTTTTTTTTACCCTTCTCCATTCTGGTTCAACGGAAGCAGGAAGCCTATTCTGGAGCTGGCTGTTCGGAAAGTTGAAAAGCCGTCAGCCCGCTGGATTCTTTACTCCGAGTTTCCGATTATCCGTCGTCCGATCTGGGCAGCCGTCACAATAATACACGACAAGGATATCGTTATGAGTGAATTACGGACTGCTGAAAATGGACACAATGAACACTGCATAATGAAGCGATAAGATTTATACGAAGCGATCGATATAGTATATGCTGCTTTCTCCAAACCAAAAAATTAAAAATAAAAACAACATAAATATAAATAAAAAAAGAAGAAGAAGGCAGGGAAAGAAATCAAAGAATACAGACGGTACCGGAACCGTACCGGATACGGTATCGTACAGCGGGCTCCACAGCATGCACCAGCAAGGTAATGCAGAAAGCTGTCAGCATATGGAGCAATGAAACGAAGCATAACAAGTTCACACCTGCTGGGGCTGACTTTACCTAGCGCGCCTAGCACCCGTTAAGTTACTAATGCTGCCCCCCTCCCATCGCGCCTTGTCGTCACTATTACTACCCACTATCGAACGTATTAAAAAGACTCGTCTGCCCACTCTTGCTTTCTATACTTTATTTCTCTTCTGTCTCAATACTTCTATGCACCTCCGATCCTTCTAGCTTGCTCTAGTGCTCGTGGTCTTTTGATTGACAGAAACTCGATCTATACTCGATCTACGCACTAAAGCTCCGCACACTCTATATACTCTGGTACCAACCACATAACCATGACCGCGCGACAATCAACCCCTTCGTCAGAGCATTCGGCTCACTCCGACAGCAATGTCCGCAAAAGGGTCTGCAAGGCCTGCGATCGTTGTCGCTTGAAAAAATCCAAGGTATGTTGGTGTGTTGTTATCATAAGGAGAACAGGACTCAGCTCATGTCTGCAGTGTGATGGCTCCAGCCCCTGTGGCCGCTGTCGTGCCGACAATGCCATTTGCGTATTCGGCGAGAGGAAAAAGACGCATGACAAGGTGTATCCCAAGGGGTGAGTTTTGTCTTTGAAAAAAAAAATTTTAAAAAAAAGCTGTATTAATCATATATCCAAGATACGTCGAGATGCTCGAGCAACAGCAGGTGTGGCTGGTCAACGGGCTGCAAGAACTATACCGACGCGCTCAGGACAATGAGGGCTGGACCGGCGAAGCCCTAAAGCTCGAGCCCAACGGCCACCCTCTGACACACGATCTGCTCACACGCCTGGGCGCTCTCGACCATACCAAGGGCGAGCACTTTGAAGAAAACCCCGAGACGATGCAGCAGGACCTATGGCGACAAAACAACACGGGCTTTATGCAGCGACAAGAATCATCCGATGGCAGCTCGGACGTTGCCCATTCGCCTATCAATAATGAAACCAACAACAAAAACAATAATAATAGGGGCTCGCGCTTTGCAGATGCCTTTTCGCGACATCAACTGCCCCCGACTCCGCCTAGTTATAGCCCATCGTCGCGCACGCAGCAATTGTCTATCAAGGCCGAAGCACAGACTCCTATTATGCCAACACTCGCTCACAACAACCAGGGGTTCGCCATGCCCCAACACGGCGGCGTCAACCCCATGGCATTGCAGCAACAGGGAGGACAACAGGGCTGGACAGGAGGCAACGAGCTCAACTCCTTTGACGACATTGACATGCTCGGCAACCAGTACACGTTATTCGACGACCAAATACAGGCCACTGGTGCATCGCCCATGTACGGCCGCCAAATGTCGATAAACTGTCTACCGCCGAGTATGCTGTTTGATCCGAATGACGATTTCAATCAGTATTTCAACCCGAATACGGAAATTCCGTCTTTATAGTTTTTCTTTCTCTTTTTTTTTTAACGACGTAATGCGTGTGTACATTACCGGTCTGGTGGGGTTGTCTTCATTGTGTACAGTGGTTGGTTTCTGGGTTTGTTTGGCGCAAGGCGTTGGGGTTACGAATGATATGTATACCGATATTTATTACTATTATAATAGAGCGACGCTCTTTACTCTTCATCTACAGCCAATTTCAGTACATGTGTAGTTTCTAGTGATTCAATAACATCTGAATCAGCATTTAAAAACCATGGATATAAAAAAAACCCTGATCGCGGGGAGTATTTCCGTCTACATTTTCACCCTGACAGCACCAAACTTGAAAAGTATGAACCACCTGATCTAAAGATTTAAAATCGCGCAATAAAAAAAAAAAAAAAAAAAAAAAAAAGCGTACTAATCACGTATCAAAATCAAATCATCGATAAATAATAATGAATCATCATTGCTGCGTGCAATTAGTAAGGCGACCTAGCCAGACTACTAAACTTAGTTTGGACACTATAAAAGTGGCCGATGCCGATTCCGAACCCGAAAGCGCGAAGGTCCAGTGTTATATCCGCTTAGCCGTGGCCTGACTGGACGGGATTTGAGTCATATATCCTCGATAATAACGATAATAGTACCAATAATCATAACTAATCACAATTTACTATTACTACTACTTTACTGTTTAGAGGCTTAGACCTGGAGGCTAGTGAATCGGACTAAACCGTCCATGCCAAGCCCCGCGGACTTTGTGTGCAGAATTTAACGTTTCATGACATGACAGGAATGTTGTTTGTTCGCCTCGATATTAAAAAAATACGGAAACGAGGTGCGAGCAGAATCCTTCATATTAATTTAGTTAATTACCGCCTTCTAGAAGGCCGTTTTTTTTTTCCCTTCAGGATTAGTAATAAGGAAGGATTCCCCAGGCCGATGATTATTCATTTCGGTTTTATTCCGCATAGAGTAAGATTATTCGAGCGAGTTGTTTTAAGCATGAATCATGGCAGTGCTAGGAGTACGATCAGGCTACCCCTTTTGGCATCCGCGTATTCGTACGACTTGCCGCATTTGGAAATTATCTGCGACCTAGCCACAACGACTTGAATTGACATTTAAAAAATATTTCTGCCTGCTGGGATTATTATTAGGGCTGTGAAATGGCGATGCAAAATGAAACAATGGACACAATAATGATCATATGCTGTAAATAGACATGCAGCAAGTCTTGGCCGGCGAAATGGGCATTAATGCCGGGGTAGTGTAGTGTAATGTGACACAAACAAAACAGGCCTCGTAAGCTGTGACTTGTAAGATTAACAGAGCTGCATGCATGTCGATCATGGCCGTTTCATTGTTTTCTTGAATACTGTAGTTAATAACAAAATCCTGTAGCCAGGGGTACTCGATACAACTCGTAAATTTGGGGTACGACTAATCGGCTGCCGGAACGTGGCTGATCCGCCCGGAGATAACAGCTCCGGCCACGAGTTATAGTTGCATGTCTGTGCTCTGTGAAGGTATGAGTGTTGTTTTATGGAAATATGGAAATATGGAAATAAGAATATGTCAAGATTAACTTTTATTGCCAGTCTATTATCACTGGGACAGTTGGTATCGGTGTGTAATTGTATTCTATGTATGGTGTGTTTTGAACGTTCTATATCTGTCCACCGGGGCTCTAGCTTAACGACGCATGGTAACAAATCAGCAGACATTCATAATTAATAGTACTAACACACACAAAGTATTATTATCAGATGGTGGCACAGCGAATGCGGGGGCACGTGACTGCGCTGGGACTATTTTCTATTTAGCATTTACTGCCGAGCATGCAAGCCCACGTTTAGCCTATTAGGCTAAAACAGTATACTTTTTTTATATGTGGTTCATTTTTGCAGCGAGATATTTGATATTAATATTGCCTATTATGCTAATTGCATTTTCAGTCTATATATTTTGCCAGCCGTTGCGCTGATTGACGCGGGGTATCAGTTGGCTACTACTACACTAACCGACGTCATACCCCTCCTTCGAATCTCAACACAACTACATATATGTACATCCGTTGATACCAGTCTCACCATAACCGCAAAACCAGATCAATAGAGAGAAAGAAAAAATGTCGGACGAATCAGCCTTCACCTTCCTCCCCCTCGGAGCCATCATCCAAGAATTCAACGTGGGCGGCACCAACATTGTGCAAGGCTTCCGCACACAGGAAGACTACGTCCACCACAACACGCCCTTTTTCGGCGCCACCATTGGCCGTGTCGCAAACCGGCTCAAGAACGGCCGTCTCGAGAATGTCAATGGCCAGACGTACAGCCTTGCCATCAACGATGCGCCCAATTCGCTGCATGGCGGGGATCAAGGCTGGGGGAAACGTATCTGGGAGGGGCCCAAGGCTGTGAATCGGAATGGGAAAGAAGGCATTCTGTTCAAGTATGTGAGCAAACACGGTGAAGAAAATTACCCGGGTACGGTCGAGGTGCGTGTGTGGTATACGGCGAGTAAAGAGGATGATGGCAAGACGGTGCTGGAGACCGAGTATGAGGCCGAGTTGGTGGGCGATGAGGTTGAGGAGACGGCGGTCAACATCACCAATCACTCGTATGTTCTCTTTTTTTCTATTCCCCTGTGTTTTTTTTTTTTTTTAGCTCATTATCATCATAGATACTTCAACATCTCTGGTGGTCCCACGATCAAAGGCACCATCGCACAGCTCTCCACCGACCAGTGCCTCCCCCTCGACGAAACCAGCATCCCATACGGCCACGTCGACCGCTTCAGCAAAGTCAAAGTCGCGGAGCCATTCACGCTGGGGCTCGCCGAGAACGAGGTCGACGATTGTTTTCTTGTGGAGAGTGATCCATCCAAGGTTTCCCTCGACACGCGCGCGCAGCCTGTCACGCTGCTCGGCGCCTTTAGCCACCCGGACAGTAAACTGCATCTGGAGGTGTACAGCACCGAGCCGGCTTTCCAGTTCTACACGGGCAATGGGGTCGACGTGCCGGAGGTTAATGGTGTGCCCGCGAGAGAGAAATATGCGGGCTTTTGTGTCGAGCCGAGCCGCTATGTCAATGCGGCCAATGTGCCTGCGTGGCGGCACATGAGTGTGCTCAAGAAGGGGCAGGTTTATGGTTCCAAGATTGTCTACAAGGCGTGGAAACAGTGACGGCTATAGTACTTGGTACTAAGTACACGCCGAGTAATGGGGCGTACATATGCTAGACCCCACAAAGTAGCTCCTTGAATATCATTATGCTCATCCTTGTTGTTCACTACGTACTAAATCGTATATCGTACAGAGTCCTATATGAATCGGGAAAAGCGGCACACCGCCGCAACAGCCGATCGTCGACGGGGTTGCGGCGCTTCCAACAGCCGATCTCCGTCGGGCCGGGTTTCACTGACTATGTACTTAGTTTGATCGTTAATAATTATGTTACTTGCAGGTTGTTACTTGTTAATTGTCAACGTGGTATCGTCAATTGTAATTATTACGGGGTCCAATTGTTGTGCATGGATAAAAACAACACTGGCTGCATCCTGATTGGCGGGCTCGCATTCTATACTCTAGGCAGGGAATCAGGGGCCAACATCACCGAGTCATTGGGCTAATAATATTATTACTCCATACTGCTACTATTATTATTCCAACAGCCAAGCCCGACAGGATTCGATCTCCGTTGGTAGAACGTGGAACCTACGTACTCCTGAGTTCTGAAGCCAGGCAGCATCATTAATTCGAGGCTGGGGATGATTTATACTTTGCCCGAGCTGTATACTCTTCTAAGACCAAGTCGTACAATAATAATGTACTTGCTGCGCCTCTGCCGCGTCAGAACATCAGACATAAACATTGTCCCATTCCTGCTGGCAGCCTGGCACTGCATGTGCTGTCGATCTGGGGATTATTATTGAACAGATCGTAAAACCCGTATGTAGTAGTACTACTAAAGAAGGAAGAATGGGCCGATCAGCCAAGCTACTCCCAAAACAGGCTAGTATTTAGCGCAACGTGGTTTGTTGTGGTTTCTGCTTCTATTGAACTTGGCATCGACTTTTTTTTTATTTTTATGGAGAATTGTCGTGTTCAGCAGGTCATCAGGATATGCCGAGATGGCTGTGATCTTGGCTGTTACGTATTCATATTCTTGGCGGGATGGACCATTTTTATATACAAAGGAGTATAGAGGGGAAAACAAGCGCGACCGGCCCGTTAACGGCTGTACGTACATTTAGCCATTTACGTTTTAGCTCGCTTCCAAAAAGTAAATACACGTAATTGATAAGACTCCAAAAATGGGCTGGACCAAAATAAAGTTTCTTGGGAAAATCCCTTTTTTTATCTTTGCTGAGCCAGCCGCACGCGGTGTCGTTCCCAAAAAAACCGTGGGGTGCACGGTGCACACGTCGCGTATTGCCTATTTGAGAGATACTTGCGATCATGTAATAGAGATGTAATATCCAGTACAAGGGGTATTTTTTGAAAGAGTCCTTTGTTGATTGGAACCGAGTTATACGATAGTGGCGTATGGTATTGTAATATTGCAATATCCCACACACGAGCGATTCGTCCGTTAAAGCGGCGGCAGCAGCGACACTAGTCGATGAATAATCGATCATGAGGATTAATAATGCTGATACCAGCTGTCTTCTCTGGTCTAGATTTGCATTTTATATCTTTTCGATACGTAGAGTGATCTGGTTCGACCAAAGAACAACGTTCACTACGACTGGCAACACTCTAGAAATATGTATTGTACATGCTAACAATCCTGTACAGTACTATTCCGCTGTAACTAGTAGATAAATAATGCCTCAGGCCGACAGCCGAGCGCCGCTCCTCCCACTCGGCACGCGGCTGCCGAGCTTGTTCTTCCTTCACCCCGCATTATTCCATCTCGACATTACTGACAACCGACAAGTGACAACGTCTTGAATGTTGGCCGTGATAGACAACGTGGGGGGCTTCTAGAAACTAGCCCTTTTTTTTATCCTCTCGTACTCGTGCACATTGTCACTGCACAAAGTTCAAAGTTACAAACCGCTGGTGCCGTATGCATATGCATCCCAACACAACACACCCCTCGAGCTAACACCCATTCGAGAAAAACACCCCGAAACTAAAAACACGCAACAGTAAGAAACTGTTTATTTCCGATTCGTCAAGAAAAAAGAGAGAGGAATATGGCTTCGTCACACGGCCATCTGGCGCATCTGCTGCCCCTCAACTACAAACGTTTCATTGCAGATTGGCTCGAGGAGGACTGTCCCAGCTTTGACTACGGCGGGTTTGTCGTTGGCGAGTCGGAGGGGGAGGCCAATCTACTAGGCAAAAGCAAGGTTAGTCAAGGGGAAGGGGTATGTACCTGGAATGATATCACTGATAAACTTAGGGTGTTGTTGCCGGTGTACCGTTTTTCAACGAAGTCTTTTCCCAACTAGGATGCACGTGAGTTTTAGCTTTACTGACATGTTTGAACAAAACTTACCCATTCAAGGGTGCAATGGCACGTCCACGAAGGCCAACCCATCGAGCCCATCACAAAATGCGCTACAGTGCGAGGCCCAATCCGCAAGATTCTTCTTGGTGAGAGGGTGTCACTGAACATCCTCGCTCGCTGCTCGGGCATTGCCACCAAGTGCGTCCTTTCTTTCTTTAAAAGAAGATATATCCAGTCTAACCTCCCCCCCAGGACCAACGCCCTCGTCCAGGCCCTGCGCACTCATGGCTGGAACGGCACGCTGGCCGGCACGCGCAAGACGACGCCGGGCTTCCGCATCGTCGAAAAATACGGCATTCTCGTCGGCGGCGCAGATCCGCACAGGCACGATCTCAGCTCCATGACCATGCTCAAGGACAATCACGTCTGGGCCTGTGCCAACAACAAAGCTGCCGGAAACAACAACAGTCCAGACTCCATCGCAGCAGCAATCCCGCTCGCCGTCCACGCCGCCAAAGCCGCGGGCGGATTCTCCACAAAAGTCGAAGTCGAAGTACGCAGTATCGACGAAGCCAATGCCGCCATTGGCGCAGGCGCAGATGTCATCATGCTCGACAATTTCTCGGCAGAGGAAGTAGGCGTTGCTGCAAAGAAACTCAAGACGGAATGGGCAGCCAAGGGGAAACCAAGCGGCAGTTTTTTGATAGAGGTGAGTGGCGGCTTGACGGAGCATAATGCGCCGGCTCATGTCTGTGAGGACGTGGATATTTTGTCGACGAGTTCGATTCACCAGGGGACACCGATTGTGGATTTTTCACTCAAGGTTTCGTTGCGATGATATATTACTAGCGAACTGATATGATAGAAACGAAAAATATAAGTGTATGGTATTCCAATAATACATATTGAACATAAAAGTAAAGATGCATACATAACATTCATGACCCGAAAAACAATAACCAAACAACGCCCATGTCTATATATACCAATCCATCGTCCATTCATCATGCAAAAGCTCGAAATGTAAACACCATCATTGAAACAGGGTATCAAGCATCAATAACCAATAATCAATAAACAGCTCGCTGGATGCAACTACATCTCGATATCCACGGTTATCCCTTCGCCATACGAACTATGCGCATCCGTGTCATTGTCACTGCTGCGCTGCACATCATCTCCCGAAGACTCCACAGCTCGTCTATGAGCACTGCTGTTGTTACTGCTGCTGCTGCCAGCCTCCAAAGCCCGCTGGCCGCGACGCAGCCGTTCTCGGTCCAGTTCAGCTCGCAGCTCCATGTTCTCGGCAACGCGCTCTTCGAGTCTTTTGCGCGCGCCGTTGCGGTCGACCACGCGCGCTTCTCGCTCGGCTTTTAGCCGGCGCTCGAGTTCGCGGAGACGCTCGATCCAGCGTCGGTCTTGCTCGGCGTCGCTGAGGGTGGTGGTGGTGCTGCGTTGAGACTGGGTTGTTGCTGCTAGGGCGGTGGATGAGTGCGGAGTTCCGGGTGCGTTGCGGGTCACTATTCCCTTGCTAGTAACAGCAGCAGTAGTAGCACCAGATGATGATCGGTTAGGCGACGAACGGTCAAGGTCGTGGTCCGCAGCAACGTTGGCTGCAATAATCGCTGCACCAGCAGACCCAGAATGCCGGTTTCTCGAGTGTGGCTGCTGCATCAGGTTGAGCTCTGCTTTGAGCAGCCGGTTTTCAGTCCGCAGCTTGGAAACCTCTGGCGACGTGATCGAGGCTCGTTGCTGGGCACGGATGTTGCGCACTGCCTCCTCGACTCGGTCGAGCTTCTTGATACGCAACCCCAGATTGTGCTCGAGGGACTGGTATTCTTTCGTCAAGTCACGTTCCACCGCTCTGATGCGGTTCTTGAAGCCCGAGAGCATTCCCTCCACAGTTTTGAGGGCGAGGAGCAGGTTACGGCTGAATCCTGGCCAGAAGAGAATGTTGCCAATCACCTCTGTACTCGGTAGATTCCCGTTGATCAGGCTGTTAGAGTGTGCCCAGTCAGGGCCGCACATGGCCGATAGCCGCTTCCACAGGTTTAGGTAAAGCGTGTTGCGTTCGTTCAGCTGGTCTTTGAGCTGCTGCTCAAGAGAAGCATAGCGTTTCCGGTCCTGGCCTCGCGCATTTTCTAGGTCGGTGATGCGGGAGTTGTTTTGTGTTATTGTCCGTGATGCCTGTTGCTGAGATTTCAAAGCCTGGTCGAAAGAGTGCTTGTCGGCCCGACGAGCTTGTCGTTCACGTTCCAACAGATCCGCCAGTTTGCGAGATTCAAGCCCGTGGCTTTCCAGCAACGAGTCGCGGTTCTGTAATATCGACTCCTTCTCGTCAAGCTTCGTTCGCGTGCTTTCGAGCTCCAGCGCAGTCGACTCGAGCTCTTTCTGCAGTTTGATAATCGAGTTCAAAAGACTAGACCGCGTGCCGTTCAAGTCACCCAGGGCCTCGCGCAGCCCATTCTCAAGCTCCATGAGACGCTCTTTCCAGGTCGACGCCTCAATCTCCCGCGCAGACAGCGTCTTTTTCAACTTGCGCACCTCGTCTCTGGCCGTCGAAGACTCGCGGTTCAGGTCGTTTATAATGCGGTGCACCTCTTGCTTTTCTTTGCTCGCCACCACCTCGCGCTGGTGCCTTTCTTCGGCGAGTCGAGACTCTAGCTCCTTGGTCTTTTCGCGCTCAGCCTGGAGGTTGATCTGGTAGGTCTTTAGTTCAGAGTCAAGATCGCTGATGCGGATCTTGTCGCCATCTTGCTCTTCACGCAAGAAAGAAATTTCATTCTGGCTTGATTCGAGCTGGACGGTGAGTCGTTGGACTTTGGCGTTCGCCTCAAAGAGACTCTTCTCCAGAGAGTCAATCTCCCTGTTGGAATCCTGCAACTCTTGCTGCACTGTCTTGTATTTGCGAAGATTGTTCTGTGCGTCTTCCTCGAGTCGCAGTATGCCCTCACTTGCAGAACGCATTTCAGATTGTAGTGTCTTGAGGCTGTCTTCCTGAGTTCGAAGATCCACTTCTAGTCGTTGGCATTCATCAATTTTTTGGTCTAGTTCGTCCCCGAGCGCATCAATCTCCTCTTGGGCCTCGTGCTTGAGATCCTGCAAGGCTGCTTCACGCTCTTCGGCAATCTGATACGCTTGGTCGCGCTCCTGTTGCAGATTCTGTATTTCATCTTCAGCCTGGTCGACGTCTGCTTGATACGCCTTGTCCAACGTCTCAAGCTCGGTCGTGTATTCGTCAAGCTGGCCCCGTAGTCCTTGATTCTCTAGTTTTAGCGTAGATACTTGGTCTCGTAGCTCGCCGTTGCGTATTTCCAAGTTGTCCCGTTCGGTATCGCTAGCAGAAGTTCTTGTTCCGTTGCTGGCACGAGACGAAGAGCGGGCATGGGCTCGTGATGCCGAGCGCTCAAAAATGCTGTCGCTTGTAATCGACTTGGCTCCTTCGCGGCGTTGGAGTTTGAGATCTTCGATTTCTTGATATAGACGATCCTTCTCCCTGTTGCGAGATGTAAGCATCGACGTTTGAGCGCTAACTTCTCGGCGCAGTTCAGCGTTTTCTTGCTTTAGCAACTCGATTTCCACTAGAGTGTTGCTGGCAGAGCTGGGAACAGTCAATCGGCGGTCCTGGTCTCTCTCGGAAGTAGATGAATGTGATATAAAGGATCCCTTTCGCCCAGATCTTCCATATCGCCCAGATCTTCCATATCGCCCGGCTTCGGAACCAAAGCTGGCTTCAGCCTTCATGCGTAGAATCTCGTCACGAAGCCGTCTGTTTTCCTCGTCGGCTTGCTCGCGAGCAGCCGTCTCGGCATCAAGCATGTCTTTCCACATGTCCTGTCATATATTAATTAACATCCTGGACACCTGAAAATGAAGAAGGGAAAAAACTATAACTCACCCTCTCTTCTCGTGCACCAGTCTCCGACCCAGCCGGACGAGAATCCCCCATAGACCTAACAACCTCAGCCAGCCTGCGTTTCTCATTCTCGCCAACAAAAACCTCGGATCGCAGCCGCTCCATCTCAACTTCGTATGTCTCGATCCTCTCTCTCAAGAACACAATTTCTTCTTCTGTTGCTGCCTCGTCGTCAGTCTCGCCACCTTGGTTGGCGGAATCCTTGCCAGCCTGGCGGTCCTTGAGTCGTTTTTCCAAATCTCGAACCGTACGCTTCATTCCCTGGTTGTCCTTTTGGAGTTTAAGCTTGTCTGATTTGAGCTCGACGTTTTCCGATATCATCTCCTTGATGCCTTCTTCCGATCGTTTATTCAACGCCTCGTTCAAGAAATGAATCCGCATTTTCAGGTCAAAGTTCTCTTTGGACAGACGATCAATTGTACTGCTCTGCTCCTTTAGCGTCAGACTCCGGCCACTTCGGCCAAACGCAGGGGTTGGTGCGCCAGCAGTCCGTTTTTCAGGAGACATGCTGGTAGAAAATTTCTCTCGAAACTGGCGCGCAAAGGTTCCGGGAACCTGAATGTCCTCGACGCGGGCTGCAATCGCAGTATCCGTTGGCAAAGACACGTCTCTCGGTGCGGCTTTCGGGGTCGTGGGCACGACGTCTTCAAGATCATGGATAGGAGGCACGGAGACAGTGTCCTCCTCGTCCAAGGTATGCAATCCACCATCAGTCGCACCGCTGGCGACCCGTTTGTCAAACACATTCTCCTCGCTCACCCCGGACACCCCTGACGCCATGCTTCCCAAGCTAATAGACCGCGAGAGATCTGTTCGACTCTTGTTGGCGTTACCTGAGACTGCTCCGCCGGACTGCAAAGCAAAATCAGCCCCCAGAGTTGCGTCGCTGGTAGTAATATCTGTATTCGCACTGTTGACGGACGACATGGAAAATCGATGCGATGACTGGCGGCTCGTCAGATACCGCGGGCGAGATCGTCTTCGCTCAGACGGGGTCCGGGAAAGCTTGCTGTCGTCTTCATTCTCTATAAAAGCGTCGCGCGATGGCCTCGAGTCGGACGGGGTTGGCGATAAATTGCGTCTGCTCTTTTTAGGCGTAAGACTCAGCGGGCCTTCACCACGGGAATTACTGCTGCTGTTGTGAACAATATTCTTCGACGCAGTCGACAGGACGCGCGAGACGGTTCGCTCGGCGGCGGCAGCAGTCGGTGACGAGGTCAGCGTTTCCAGAGCCGATGTGTTTTCATAATTTCGCTGGCGGTTACGAGGGCCAGGCGTGGCATCGAGATCATTAAACTCTTCCTCTTCCTCTTCCTCGTTCGCATGTCCGTGTAAATCCCCAATCGAGTTATCCCCATACCCCCCAAATCCAGCATCAATGTCATTGAACGAGCCCCCTTCTTCTTGTTCCTCTCTACTTCGCTCCTCGCCAATGCCGACAAGATACGTATCGTCGGCACCAGCATTAGCGTTTTCCGGCGCAACGCCGATAGTCGAAGGTTCCGGCAAAAAGCTAGACTCGATATCCATTAGCTTCTGCTGCATCTCCTTCTCGTCGAGAATGGTCTGGTTGTCTCGACGGTGCGTATAGTCGGGATCGCTGGATGGATGGTGCAACAACGAGAGGCTGTTGTCGTTGTCGGCGTTGAGCGCGCTGTCGTTGTATTCGGGCAAGGGGGGGAGAGAGACTGCGGACTCGTCGTTGGGGGGTTCATGGATTGATATACTCGTGTCGGCATGTTCATTATCATTGTCGGAGTTGTGTGTCTCGCGCTCAGTGGTTGATGATTCCGTTGCCTGGCGGTCGTGATGGTCGTGATGGTCGTCGTGGTGGTGATCCTCCTCCTCCATGGTGCTGGCTCGACCGCGTCTTCAAGCGGCGGCTGAGTTTGTTGTGTCGTGTGCAGTGAGTGAGCGTCACTCAACCAGAGTCGTAAAGCCGATTGTCATGTCTTGGAGTGTTCCTGTTGACATTATTTATTCTCGGGCGAAGCAAGCGTCTTGTTTGTTTTCTCCACACGGCAGGAGGGCCCACCCGCGCCGTTGGCCAGGCCGACGCGAGGGGCCAATCACTAGCACTTCCATAGTACATATCAAATTATATTGTTGCTATATTACTATAGATAGACACACAAAAAGAAAACACTAGCGATGGGGGTATTGAAGCTAACAGCACAAAACGTTCAGAACAACATAGCAGAAATACATTTTTTAAAAAAAAATCACAGGCACAAAATGCGCCTCCACCAGGATCTGGATTCCTTCTTCGATGCTGGCATTTTTTGCGAGGTAAACTTCTCGTCTTCGTCTGTCTCTGAAATAGTGGCGGTCTTGGTCGTAGCGGTTTTGCTCCGACCCAGAAAGTTCCACCGCGAGCTTTTGCTGCTGCTCTGGCGAGCACTGCTGCTGCTGGTGTTTTGGTCGCCCACAGACAGGGCCGGAGTGCGAGCTGTCGACGATCCCATACGTGGAGGGGGCTGGTTTTGCGCGAGGTAATGCTGTCGACGGGCCTCGATTACTCGTCGAACAATCACTAGTCACACACAAGTCAGTCTTTTTCTGTTTGTCCTCGGGGCTCAGTCACATACGCGCAAAAGTCTCTTCGATATTGACCATTTCCCGCGCACTCGTTTCCATGAACCCACAGCCGTGTTTCCGCGCATACTCCAGTCCGTCGCGAGCTGGGACGACTCGGCCTTCTTTGAGATCGCATTTGTTCCCTGCCACAATCTTGACGGGCGGCGGCATGCCCACTTGGAGACCCTGGCCGTTATTATTGTTGTTGTAATTATTACTATTATAACTATTATTATCGCGACTCTCCTCCAGCAGCCGCTGCGTGTCCTCAAAGCGCTGCTCGGTCTCGATATCGATCATATCCATGAAATAATCCAGCGCTTCCAGACTGGGCTGGTTGGTGATGTCGTACACCAGCAGAAAGGCATCCGATTTCAGGTTCGACGAGGCCCAGAGCCCGCGGTATTCTTCTTGGCCGGCGGTGTCGGTGATGGAGAGGAAGTAGTCGGTGCCGTCGATGTTGCGTGTTACCGAGTACGAGTCCTCTTGGATCTTCGTTAGCGAAGGGGATTGTTATTGGGTTGTAGAAACGTAAGAGTCATACCGATGGTCGGATCATATCTAACTCGCATTAGCCTGCGTTTCTATCTGTTATAGGGCTTCGGACATACTCATGAATCCACTGGCTGCGTACAAGACGCAAGGTAATTGACGATTTTCCTGCACCACCATTTCAACTCGGTCAGTCCAGCGATTAAAAACCATAAACAAGCTGCAAAGAGCTCACCGCATCCTCCATCCCCGCATATCGTTATGGAAACTTTATCTGCCATCGTGATGGCCCGCGTGGGTGGCCTGAAGAATTGATAGATGCGGGCTTAGCCTGTGAAATCCCTGTACAATCAATCCGTGTTGGTACAGTATGATAGATGTGATATCAATTGTCAAGATTCAATGTAAACGAGTGGTCGACAGAGTGTAGCAGTGAAAAAAAAAAAAAAGGAACAAAAAAAAAAAAAAAGACAAGCAAGGAGCGTATATATGCGATCACGAGAAGAAAAAAAGACAACAAATATGTGGAACGTGGTGCAAGCCCGCCAAGCGCAGTGCCACTAATAAAAGATTGGAAGTCGACCTGCACCTAGTCCATAGCACAGCCAGCACAGCACGCGCAGTCGTTTCTTTTTCGTGTCAACCCAAGAAAAACAACAAAGTTTCAGGAATCTGGACGAAGCTTGGGCGCTAATTATTCTTCTGGCGCCCCCTTTTTAGATAGCGCTAGTGCCTGGTCCGGCATGGTCGCGCCCCACTGTGTGCCTTGTCTAGGCCTGAAGAAAGCTAGCTCCGGAGGAGATAATGAGATGATGAGGATGATATTATTGAGACATTCAAACATTATATTGCCAAAAAGATAATTGGTTGTATATCACAGCAATCCATAAGCTGTAAATAGACTCCATCTACTCCGTAATATACCCCAACTGGCCGAAATCCTTCTGAACGTATATATACAGCATCATCCTTCCTATGCAAGACATCCAAGGCTTAGCCTGAAGAAGCTTTCGTGTCGCCACTGCTGGCTGAGCGTTCGATTTCCGGTCTATCCTCCGTTACACTCCCTGGCGAAGGCTTCGCCGATGATGAGCTCGAGTTTCTGTCATTCTGATCAGGCGGCTTCCGTGGAGATATACGACCGTTCTAGAATCTGTCAGCTGTGACAACACCAAGCTGTGAAGACAAAGCTTACCTGTTTGGCCCACCTCAGCCCACAGCTATTGCAGAGATCGCGATTACCGCTAGGTCCACGCCTCCATTCTGGCGTATTTCGAGTGCTGCAATTAGTGCACGCCTTCTCCATTGGCCCCGTGCCCTTCTTCCTCTTGCGCTTTTTCCGGCGACTGATCAGCGCTTGAAGTTCTTCGGCGAGTAGTCGATTATGTCTCTCCAATTGTCGCAATTCAAACTGCCAACTAGAGCTTCGGACAGACTTCAATTCTTCAAAGATGTTGTTATCCGACACAAGCGCTTCGTCTTGGTTTCCCAAAGGCAAGCCATGAGAGCCTGCCTCCGTTGACGCACGCTGTGCGACCTGTCCGGGCCCAGGACGAGTCGTAGATTTTGTTTGTTTTGCAAAACTCGTCTGATTGCCTGGACCGGGAGATAGCGGCGTGGTGTAGCTGTTTGCGCTTGAATCCGCAGTAGAAGATGCGATCAACACCGGGTTTCGTTGTGGGAGATAGCTGGCGCGAGAAGACTTGACCAGTCGCGTTTGAGCCACAAGATACGAAGGTTTGGTTCCAGGGGCTGCGTCGCCTGGAAACAGAGTAGTCTGCGCCTGTAGCACATGTCCACGTTTATGCCTAATCTCGTGCTTGAATATTGCCTTGTGACCTGTACGCGCAATCTCCAACGCCTTCCCCAACTCTCCCCGCGACTCGTTTCGCATAAACTCCTGGATCCCTTTCCCGGTCATTTCGTCCGGCGTTCTGTCAAGAAGAACACGAGCGTTAGATGATACGAACAAGAACATGCCCGAGATCGACATCTTGGTCCACAAGTCACCCTCCCCTATGCCGCCGACTTCGAGAACACTAGGCCAATCAAGGGTGTACACGGGGCGCTCTCGGCCAACAAGTATCAAGCACTTGCGCCCCTTTCCAGGCTCAACATGCAGTGATCCATGGCTTTCAAACCACACATAGCCACTATTCTTTCGTCGAATGCGATACACCACACTCACAGACGTTCCAACCGTCGCCTGCTTGAGTTCACGGGTGACGGGGGCAATATCACTTGGGTGGCAGACAGAAGATATTGACTTCCCTACCAGCTCATTTGGTTCGTATTCCAGCAGCCGACGGCTTGACTGAGACAAGTAGAGAAAGAGGCCCTTCAACGACAAAACGTGAATGACATCGTCGGCATTTTCAAGCAACACACGATCGAGGTACCGACTTGAGATATCCTTGGTGCCTGCACCAATAGACCTCAGGGCGGAAGTGACTTCATTATGGCTGATGTTCTTGGACAAACTGTTTTGGGGCTTTCGTGAATCAGGCGCATGCAGGACATATCGAGAAAGTTGATCCCGTTGGTAATTAATTGTATAAGATCCATCTACCTCAATTATTATTAGACAAATACGACTTGAAACTCAAAGGAGTGACGTGAAGACATACCGGAATTGCGTTTGGTGACCGCCTGAGGCTGCTCGACTAGGTCGACCTGGAAGCCGACGTAGAATCGGTAGTCGGGCGAGCCCCATCGAATGGGAATCATGGTCAAAAGATTCATAAACGATTGTCCTCCTTTCCTGTAGTTTATCATGCTAACCTGGACCTCAGAACGGCTGCGGATCTTCTCTCTGAGACGGTAAACAGTCTCATCGTCTACGTATTTTCGTTTAATACCTGGGTTCACTTTGCCATCAGGGGCTTGCAAGAAACGACAGTTCCTGCCCAATATTTCATGTCTCGTGTAGCCAGTCAGCCTTTCGAATGCATCTGACACGTACGCAATCGGATCGTCGTGAGATGTGATGTCACAAAGGATGAATGCACAGGACATGTCAACGGCGCCAATATCTATCTCCGGGTTCGGCCTGGATGCTATCTTCGCCTGTGCACAAGCCACATTAATATCATTAATAAACATTCAGTCTCATGGTGGGTACTTACCAGAATACTAAACATATCGAAGCCGCTGCTAGAGTAGACGTTTAGATATTGAGAAGCGACTTTGCCTCGACCCGGTTTCGGAACAGCAGATGCGGCAATTTCTAGTTGCACGTCAGTATCACTAGTGATCCACTTTTGGATATTAGACTTACCAGGAGGAATAAATGGAGTCTGCACCGAAGGGGTGTTGTTCGGTCGAGTAGGGGGGTCGGATGTTACAAAAGAGCCCGAGTCGACGTCAGGGTTGGTATTTTGGCTCGGAGCAGCGAGATGATCCGTCTCTATCTGTAGGTTTTGGCCAGCCAAGGGCAGATTGAAGTTTGACGACATGGTCAGCCAGTTCTCCTGGTTGGGTCCGGCAGCCACTGGGCCTTGCATAGAAGGTTGTAAGGTGGGCTCATAAGTGGCAGTTGAGAATATCATGTTCATCGGGTGCTGCGAGGGCGGAGCAGGGCCGCCATATGTTAATGGTAAGCCCATAGGTGGATTCTGATAATTATGAGGGGCTGCATAGTTCCCAAAGGCAGCCATTGGGTCTAGGGCAGGCGTGAATGTAGGAGGAACATAGCCCTGTTGAAGCTGAAAGCGCTCAGCAGCGCCGTCATACATATGTCCAGACGGATGTGGGTGTTGAGGCTGCGAAGTGGCACTATTCGCAAACATCATTGCAGAATCCGGTCCGTCGTTAGGGTCGTTACCTGTTGGCGATGGACCAAAATGGTAGCCAGCAGCAGGATTGCCAGCAAAAGCCATAGAGCCGGTTGGACGACCAGAGACGTGGTCCAGCAACGGGTAATTCTGCTGGCTCATGTCATTTGCTTGAGGTGGTTGACCCGGGTTGAACCCAATGTTGATACCATGGCTGCTGCCCTGGAGCGACGACGGGGCAGCAGCCGTGGAGCTCACAGGATAAGACTGGGTCGAATCTTGCCGGTCATCGAATTGCAAGGAATTGAAGCCACCCATTTCCACCCCCAGAATCAGAGGCGTGTATTAATATATACACGAGACAATAGTCAAGGAGCTCTAGCCCCGCAACGGTGGTTTTGGCGGATCGATGCCCGCGCACAACGAGACACGTCCAAGAAAGGGAGATGTTTTCCTGTTACTTTGCCGAGAGCTGACCGCGCAAGGAATTCATGAGGATGGATAAAGCAGGCTCAATGGAAGGGGCGAGCCGAAAGGAAATGGTAGCTAGATGGCACAGTATAGTCCAACCTGACGCGGGCCTCTCGGTGGCAAATGCAAGAAGAAGCGAAGAAGGGAAAGGAAGAATAAGAATTAGAATAAAATTACGAAACGACCAAATGCAGGAGAAGCAAAAGAAGAACCAGAAGAGCGCCAGAATCACAGCGAGACGGATTTTACTTGCCTCGGGGTTAAACTTGGCGAAGACTCGCGAAGGAAGGAGCTCAGCGGGCGGGCCGTAATATAACTCTTAGGCTTCGCATACATGGCTGATACATAAAATACACACATTACCAGCCAGTCGGATACTGTGATTAGCCTTTTTAAGCGAGTTTGACGTCGTTTGGCAGGGGCTAGGCCACTCAGAGCTGACCTTGGGGGGGCTGGACCCACTGCAGCGACGCCAAAGCTTGTCACCGTTACCGTCCTGTACGTAACCAGCGTAATTTACAGAGCATTCGATCAAATTCAGTCAACGCGTGTCTAGACCCCTTTACTGCTGTAAGTCTTTGTGATTGCGCCGTATGTTGGAGAAGAAGTGGAATTCCACGTGAAAAGAAACTCTGCCAAAGACAAAAACGATCTGCACAACGCACAGATAGCATATGTACCGCCACAGAGGGATCTAAAGCATACTATTCGTTACCAGGGACAAAATCAGGTTGCATATGCATGTATCACCGCAATAATACTAATTAATTATTCCAGCTTTGTCCATTGCCGATATCAGTTGACAGCTGAGCAGATCGACCCACACTAGATCGGGCGGTTGTCCAGTCGGGGAACTTTTGGCTGGCTTAGTGTGCCGGGGAAGCTCGCAAGACTGTGCATGATGCCAACGAGGGATAGTAGTCAGGAGTCTGTGCGCTAGAAATAGGACTAGTCACATCAGACCAGTACATAGCTATCTTTTATCACTATAGTTTTATGTTCTTATAGGTCGAATTTATGGTTTAATTACTAGGACAAACAACTGTGATAATTAATATAATCTAAAAGCCTCATATAAACGCAAGTTAGCTAATGTTTGACATGCAATATCTCGCCACGCTCAACGCAGTCTAGCAAACGCCTCTATTTCTCGACGACAGAAATCTTCAATGCAAAAAAGGTGATGAAGAAAAGAAGAAGCCAATCAATCGTCAGGCCAGCCGTCAAATGACAAGAGAAAAAAAAACCACCCAGATTCAGTGCTGGTGTGCATCAATTACTGTCACCATGTTAGCCAATGTGAAACTCTTCCTTAGCTGAAGCAAAACTTACTATATTTCAATTGGCGAAATCTGATCAAGCGTATAGAGCCAATTACCTCCCTGTTCTTCCTTTTCAAGCCTGTTTTTTTTTTTTTTTTTGGTTAGCAAGTCTCATTAGTATATTTCAAAGAAAATCACCCACCAGTCATAAGGCCAGCCAATCAAATGACCTTGCACCATTTCGAGAAGCTCCTCTGCATGTCGCGAATCAAGAACACCGTCCGAAGGATGGAATCCAGCTCGCGAGCCTTTGGTCATCGTTCGCCGGCGCCGGCGCTGAGCGGGCTGAGAGGACTGCGAAACATTCATGTTGAGAGCGGCCGAATACCCAACGGTTTGCGGTTCTGTCGGATCTTTGCTTTCGGCTTCTGTAGTTGCAGCAGCATCAGCCACTCCCGTGGGCCTGTCGGTCGATTCCTTCAATGCTGCCTTTTCGTCGTCCGCTGTCGATGTTTCTGACGCCTCGTTACTTTGCTTCTGTGCATCAGTACGAGACTCTGAGCTTCCATCTGTCTCTGGTTTGGGAGCCTCAGCCGCCGTTGATTTCTCGGGATCCTGAGCGCTACCCTGGGATTTCGGCGGCGGCTTGTTGCTTTGCGCCTCTGCAAACTTTTCGCCATAAGACATGTACTCTTTGTATTCTTTCCACGATGTCACCTCGCTGTCAGGCATGCAACGGAACACCGTGCGGTAGATCTTGGTGTTGTTCTCGGCAATCGTCTGCCAGACATCGTAGTAGAACACATCGTTGATTGGATCCCTCATGCAGTGTTCATCCACAAATGGCTGTTTGATCCCGGCTGCAAGAGGATGAGAGAACTCAGATGAACCAGTTGGTTCGCGAGTTGGCAATACGGGAGCACAAATGTCAACGTCGTTTGTCTGCGGCAGCGGTGGTAGCTGGGACGGGAAACTCTCCAAGCCAGCACTGTTAGTTTCAACATTGCTAGAGGGTGGTAGAGGCAAAGATGGCTCCTGGGTTGGGACACTCTTCTGACTCTTATTTGGCTTGGCTAGAGTTCCCCTGCCCTCCGAGGCAATGTCTTTTACAAGCACCTCGGTGTCATTGGCGACAAGCTCCGAATCGCGGCCAAAACCAACGCCTGCTTCGAGGCTGGTGTTCATTTGATCAGTCCCGTTACCGTTAACATCCTTTCGGTGCTCAGTATTCTCCGTAACTCTTGGGTCTGCCGTCAGTTTGCGGCTAGATTTCAGGTTGGGGTTGTTGCCCTGTTCCCAGTCGACATCGTGGTTAAAGCTGTGCATATCTTCTGAGCGTGTCAGGAATTCGTCTTGAATTCGGTGTCGCCGTTCAATCATCTCCCGCTCGTCCTGTTTTTCCCGCTCCAGAGACTCCGTCTCGACTCGGTCACTTTCATTGCCATCCGATGCGCAGTCCTCGCTATCCCGGCCATTTGACGCCGCTTCTGTTGCCAAGTCGCGTTCGAGCAGCTCGTCCACATCGATACCCAGGTGCTCTCGCATCAGCCGCATCCGCAGGGTGTGTGGGAATCGCCCGACGAGGTACGGTTTTTGATCCATTGTAGACCAGATCATATCCGTGTCCCTAACCACCGCCGCGCATTCCGAGTCGCGTGAGCCCAGCATGGACCGCTCGTTGATATTTGCAGATCCTATAATGGCTGCTCGGTCATCCACCACCATGCATTTTGCATGTATGTAAAGCTGTTCCGTTACCAGCTGCTTGTTGGGGCCAATCTTGCCCCATGTTCGTAAGCTGAAGAATTGAATGTAGTCCTCAGGCTCGATGCCTTCAGCTCTGAGCCGTCCAAATATAGAAGTCTCACCGCGACAGATGCTACGGTATTGGCACTGCATGATCAGACGAACACTTGTGCCACCTTCGGAATCAACCGTGTTCTGGAAACCCGGCATGAGAGGGATAATGATCACCGCACGCCATGTTTCACCATTTCGCGCTGCTCGGATGATTCTTTCAACCAAAGCATCTCCGATTAAGTTCTCGACCTTTTTGCCCTCAATCTCGCAGGTACTGATGAAGAACTGGTTCTCAATGTATACAAAATGCTCAGACTGTTCAATCAGCTTGACGTATGCATTCATGATGCTGTGTTCTGTCACATCGGGAGTTCCCGTAGACCATGTGCTACTTGAACGAAGTATCTGGACTTCACAGGTGCCATTGAGGCCAAGGGCCTCCAAATCAGCGGGGTTAAAGTCTGGTGGCGGAAGCAGAAATGGTGTTGGCCGCGTTGGCTTGCGTTGGCGGAGAATATAGTTCCATCTTTGCACAAAGTGTCGCGTGAGATCACGGGCCGGCTGGCCCACTACGTGCATGGAAATGTCATGCCACGGCATTCTTGGAATGACGTTGCGGTCGTACATCTCCTCATAAGGTTTATCCAAGTCGTAAAAGTCTTGAACACGGGGGTTAGAGTAATCCTTGCCTGGCCAGAGCTGGCAGTGGTCGGCATCTTTTGGTGCCTCCGATGTTTCAAAGCCCGTGGGTTTGTCGTCAGTGAGGAGATGCTGAGGGGTGTCCCAACGACCAAAACACAGATCAATTCCTCCCACGAATGCGAGCGTATGGTCGATAATGCAGAGTTTCTCATGATGAGCCCAGAAGAATGTGTTCTGTCGGAATTGATTGGGTGATCGTTGCACAAAGACATTGGGGTGGAGATCAAGTAGCGAGAACTTTGAGTATTCGGAATCAATGGGGATGGCCGAGTTGATGTTGCGATACATAATCACGAAAACCTTGACCCCTTCATTAGCCTTCCTCTGAAGTAGCCGGTCCAACCTCCATTTCTGGCTGATGGCAGCTGGCCGCCGCATATAAAGTTCCGGACTCAACCACCAATCGTGGATATAGATGACGTCCTTTGCCTGGTTGATCGCCCGCGATACAAGCCACATGTGATCACGTCCGTCCACGAGCCACTGGGCAAAACAGCCTTTTCGTACGGGGGCAAAGCTATCGAACCGATTCGGCTTCGACCATGGTGTGTTATCAACCATGAACCGGATTGAGTCCTCAAACTGATGCAACTGTCTTTCATTGCGTGCTAGTAGTCGCAATTTCCGCTCCGAGTTTTCAAGTCTTAGTGTGTGATGCTGAGGATGGGCAGCCGACTCTTTAGCGGACCGAGCAATGTCTTTGGCGTTTTGATCTCTGAGTCTAGGCTTCTGCGACTGAATCTTGAAGAAGGAATCGACGAGAAAGACGTCGTATATATTCATCTCTTCCGGAGAGTCGACACAGACGACGTAGCTGTGGCGCACAAGGAACCATTTGGGCGAATGCCTTTTCTTGACCATAGAAGGTGTGAGAGCTTTGCGGAAATCCAAGCCCTTTGCTGACTGTATAACCAAAAACCCTTCCTTTCCGTGATAGCTTCCTTCAGCAGCCAGTCGAACTCCCAGTGCAGACAGCTCGAGAAACTTGCAAAGCCGATTACTGTTAGGTCGGAAAATTAGGAACCGAATCATCTTCTGCAAATAGCTTTCAAGTTTCTTCCGCTGCCGTTCGGTATAGGACCTCCTTTCGCCGGTAGCTGTTGCGCCGCCTTCTCCAGCAGTCGCATCGCCCTCCTGTGCAATACTAGATCGACGACGTGCCACCGCAAAGGACGAGCGTCGCTTCTTCGTTTTACGACGAGCCTCGGTCCCACTAGCTTCAGCACCAGTTTCATAGCCACCGCCGTCGTCCTCTTCCTCTTCACGTTCACTGTCGAGCCCACGAACGCCTCGTAGGTAAGGGAACGCACTTCTAGGGAAACGAGGCAGACCCTGGCCAGCATCGGCGGTCTTCAGTTGTATGTACTTTTGAGTACCGATCTGGAGTTTGTATTTCAAATGTAAATTGGCAAAGTCTCTCAGTGTGCGGTGAACTATCCATTTCATGCGAGTCATTCCGCTTCCGTATTCCAGTTCGATTCGAAAAACTAAATGACGATCTCCATGGTTTGAGTCGATTCGGCTGTCGGTAATCTGGACCTTGAGCTGTTCAAGTAAAATAGGAATACGCCTGCTCCCATGTTCATCACGCTGGAACATGCTGGCAAGGATCAGAGCAGCAGGGGTGCCGGATGTAAGTTCGGCAAGAAGCTCTGCAGATTTGACGTGGTCGACAGTATTTTCTCCCTTACGCCTCTGACCGATCAGTTTCAGTCCTGCCTTGATCTGGCGCCATTTCTGGGCGCTTAAACTCGAGCCTCTTTCGGCTTTATGCCGCCTCCACACCTCTCTGAAACCTTCCTGCTCTCCAGCCGGGCTGCCAAAGGCAGTCAGTCGCCGGAAGTTGCTAGGTCTTCTCTCGTCATTGTTGTTACTATTTTGAGTATCTTGGCGTCCTCCGTAGGTCAGCCCACGAGCAGTGGACATCCACGCATTGCTTCGTTTTCTCCAGTTTGAGTCCATATTCAACCGATCCCGACCTTCATCTTCCGAGACACCATCGCGAAGCTGCGGAGAGAAATCGGCAGTAGCTCTGCGCGGGAATATGCTCGGTCTTTGCTGCTGGTCGGGCTGGTGGTGGAACGAGTTGAACGAGAACAGGCCGGGATGGGCATTTGCTACTTTGGGGGTTGTTGGCGCGGTTTGCGGGCCTGGGGAGTCTGTATTGGCCCTGTGTGGTCGCTTGTTCTTCTTCCTTCGTCGCAATCGCAGTCGCTGTTCGCCGCCGCTTTCCTCGCCATCGGCGTCTCCTTCACTCTCCTCCTCCAACGGAGCTGGGAACCGGAATTCCTCGCGCTCCGAGCCTGGGGTTTGTAAATCGTTTGGCGGGCGAGTCTCTCCAGAAGCGGTAGCCACACTCGCAGAGCGGGAGTGCGACGGGAAAGACGGCGTGACAGCAAACGCCTTGAGCTTGGTCAAGAGAGACTGTTTCCGGTCCTTGGACAAGACATCGTTTTCATCGGGTGCAAATGAAGACGAGCGCGAGCGGTCTTGTTCGGGGATGTCGTTGTCAGACGTGTTTTGCGAGAACTGCACGTTACGAGCCGCCGTGGGTGTCAACGTTCCCGGCAATGGTGGCCGCGATTCTTCATCCTCGGCAATTCCTAGGATCTGTGGCGTGGTTAATTGACATGTTTGGCATTTCCCAAGGCATAGCCTATCAGCCAGGAAAGAAGCTCACCTCTTGTATAGGCTGATCAACCACATTGCTTCCGTATGTCGGAGAGATTGCCGGGCTTTTATCACCCTCGCCTTGGTTTACTTCAATGGACGGAGTCAAAGTCGACGAAGGTTCTGTGGAGGAGGAAGGGTCCTGGCGCAAGGGCTTTCTGGGGATATTTCCGATGCCGTTATTTTGTGACGTTGTCGCGCTAGAATCAGCCATTCTAGAAGACGGCGACGTGCCTTGGCCCTAATAACAAACAAGTAACATCATGTCAGCCATGCTATCGCTGGGTCATAACAAGCAGTGTCTTTGCTCACCGATTAATGGGACCGTGACCGTGAAAGATTCGTGTCAACTCTCTCTTCAAGCCAGCAGTACCATTCCGAAGAGCCCTCGAGACGTTTGAAAAAGACAATCAGCGATGCCGCAACTTCGGCTCTCAGCACACCAGATCCAACACGAGGTTATTTGACGAACCCAGCCAAAAAAATCAGAGAAAGGAGACAAGTAACAGGACGACAGCAAACGGGATCCAAAATAAGGAGATCCAATACCTCCATCATGCGTGTTTAACCAACCCGCTAATCCGCGCGCGGTCTAGCAGCCGCCGGGTGGAGAAGACGGCGCTCCTGCCTCGGGGAGTTTTGGGGGCCTCAGGCACCCATCTACATGTACCTGGTCGAGAGGCCTTCGAGCTTCCTCTTTGTTTCTCTACAACAACGGTTGGACAGCAGTCAATTCGCCCCTGATCAACATTTTTAGCAGGCTCATTCTCCAAACACCGGAACACCGGAAATATCACTAATTCGAAGAGGAAATAGAGCTTCAAAGTTTGTGATAGCCGAGGCATTTCAATCAACCGAGCCTCGACTCGTATGCATACTTTATAAAAGACACACCCCAACCTCCACTTCACACAATTGACAAGTCCTGATTATCATCCAAGACAAAATGGTTTCCTCGATATCCCCTTTAAACACCTACAAGGCCCCCGACTCCTTACTATCCCGCAAGACAATCCACGTCGCTGGGGTCCTAACAACCGTTTTTGGTCTTGACGAACTCCCGGACGACGCTTCCGAGGTCGTTTGTCTATGGCTGATGCATCCGCGCCTCGACACCAAGGAGGATATGGCGGGCGTGGCTACGACGATTGTGGATCACTGGAATCGCAAATCGAAGAGCAGTACTAATGGCAAACGGAGAGGACTGATAGCCGTCGCCTTTGATGCGCGGAATCATGGCACTCGTCTGGTTGATCCGCTATCGAATGAGACATGGAGAACGGGGAATGAAAGGCATGCGCAGGATATGTTTTCGGTTTACAGTGAGTCAAACTGCCCAATCTACGACGTACATATTACTAGTCTAACAGGTTCAGTGAGTACGGCACGGGATGTATCTCTCTTGATTGATTATCTTCCGGGGTATATTTTCCCTACATCTGAACGGACAATATCCACCCATTTCGTGCTCGGCGTGTCTCTCGGTGGACACGCGGCATGGAACTGTCTGCTCCACGAGCCGCGTATCACGGCCGGTGTGGTTGTCGTAGGGATGCCAGACTATGTGTATCTGATGACGGATCGAGCGCGACTGTCGAAACTGTCTTCATGGACCAAGACTGATCCTCCCGGTATCAACTTTCTGGGCTCTCAGCATTTCCCAACTAGTCTTCTAGAAACAGTTTCAAAATACGACCCAGCCGCGTTTCTCCTTGGAAACCTAGTAGGAAACGGCCCTACAAAAGCAGCGAGTTTGCCCGACCCTTCTCCACAAGAAAAAGAACAGGTTAGACCACGTCTGAATCATCTAAAAAGGAAAAGGATTTTGAATCTGTCTGGCATATCGGACAAATTAGTGCCGTATCGTACGTCAGATCCGTTCCTGTCTTGGCTGAAAAGGGCCGTTGCTCCAGACGGTTGGTTTGGTGATGGATGCGTTCACTTGGAAGATCTGCGTTTCGAGGGCGCAGCTCACGATTTCACGCCGGCAATGATGAATGAAGTACTGCGTTTCGTGGACGAGTCCATGACCGCTCTCGACGCACCGACGAATGCAGGCACCGTTCGCGAAGCAAAAATATGACCCTGTAGCGTGTTATTATCATCATTATCATTATTGCTATTGTTAATAGACTTTTTTCTGATCATGTCCCCTGAAAAAGGCTTTCAGATCATCCTGGACAGTACGCATGCCCTTTGCATTTGCACCCGTCACGAGGCTCTGCCGAATCCACGCTGGGAGCTTCCGCTGGATTCGGTCGCTTTCGTATCTCCTGTCAATCATAACGATGGCAGCGTAGTCATTTCCATGTCTGATAGCTCTTCCAATACATTGGTTCACCGCTCGCATACACGAGTTTTCGTAAAAGTCCCTTCCCGCGGCTTTGGCAACAGCTGTACTTTGTCCCTTTTCGACTGCTCGCTTCTCGATGTGGTCAATCTTGGCCTTCCATACAGCGGAATGGATGTTGGGGAATGGAAGACCAATAATTAACACTCCTCTGCCCAGCTGATCGGAGAAATTGATGCCTTCGGACAAGCGGCCGCCAACAACTGACAGGAGCAGAGCGCCCGAGCCAGACTCGACTTTGGCGGAATATTGTTGGAAAATGTTGTCGGATGCAGTGCTGTTTTCCTTTTTTTGCGATTCGTAGAATATCGGTTTCTGTTTCTCGATCAGGGAAAATATTGTAGGTCCTCTCCCGTTTCTGGGTGTCGTTTTCTTCCATTTCTCGAGAACTTGGTTCAAGTAATCATAGCTGGGGAAGAAGGCGACGACGCCGTCTGGGATTACTGCGCACAGATTGGCTATTGTCTGTCCTAGGTCGGCGATCATCGAGTCTGAGTTTCGCTTTTCAAATGTGAAGCTAAAATCAGAGCCAAGGCCGCCGTTGGTCAGTATGCGAGCAGTCAGATTGCCGGATGGGATAACATGTCCGAAGCTAAAGGTCTCTAGCTTGTCTGGCTGTACGTAAGAAAATAGATAGTCCGCGTAGTCTGACATCTAGTACGCGTTAGTATTCGTCAAATATTTATTTAAAAAAACATTATAGTCACTTACTGGAGACATAGTACCGCCTGCCAAAATAACTGCGCGTGCCTCGTCTACAATCTCTCTGAAATGGTTTGTAGGGTCCAGCAAGAGATACTTCAACAAGACCCCTTCATCGGTATTGCTAAAGAAAAGACGACCCTCAGAGGAAGGGTTCATCAGCGCGAGAATAAAGCTTTGCACCTGGAACAGAACGGGCATGGTTGTCTTTTCACGCGGCTGGGAGCTTCCACCCTTTTTTTGTTGCTCTGCGTGCTCGACATAGCCGTCTACTTTTCGTGCAAGCTTGCTTTCCTGCAAGTATCGAGACAGTTTGTACGTATTGATTTGGTCGACTGCCTTGCCTGCCACCAGTTCGGAATACTGGACAATTACTTCCGAAGATGAATGTTTTTGAGAAAGGGATTGAAGATTGTCTGCTAGTGAGCTGACCAGTCTGATGACCTGGGTGACATACACTCGGTTCTTGCCCTTGAGTCGAGTTTGGTACTTTCGAGCGTACGTGGTGAGCTGGAATAGAGCGGTGCGGAGTTGGTGGAGAGTGACGGAGATGGAGTGAATGCCGGAAATGGTGTCCATGAGGTTATGTGCCTCGTCGATGATGATAACGTGGTCCTTTAGGGACAGATCCAGTGCTTCTCTAGCGGACCGCGAAAGAAGAAGTTGATATGGAAGAGTGATTATCTATGATTTCGATTAGACTCTGCTGAAAAGGAGAGAATTGCGGTCTTACTTCGCTCTGCTTCACTACAGGCCGTGTGGCGTAATAGGGACAAACAGCAAGCTGCTTCCCGAGTTGCCCAATATCCTCAATATCCTGAACGGTAGCTAGAGCACGGTCTCGGAACTCGGATACGACATCCTCGGTCTCCTTGGACGGTAGATAGCGGCATTTCTTGTCAGCAGCGGTTCCTGGCTGTTGAAGTTCCATACACCGCTCGTTGATAGCTACCGAGTCTCCCAAGCTGGCGACTTTGGGGTTAATGCACAGCTGCTTTCGAGAGCCTAGGCTGAGGTGTTTGACGATTTCTTCCAGTTCGTCAGGTTGTTTCTCTTTTTCGTCTTCGCCTGGGGGCAAGGGAAGACTAGGTGGGAAATTCACTTTTCGCAGTTCCTGGGCAAATTGGGACAGCTGAGAGTGCGTTCGCGAGCAGTAAAATATCTTGGTTTGGTTATCCGCTTCGTCGTCATCCTCGTTGTCTTTTCGACCACCCCTGAAGCGTTCTAGCATGGCCACAGTGCTTGCAGACAGCCCTTCTACGTCGCCGTATGTATGGCCAGAGGATTTCTTTCCTGTTTCTGTGTCGCTTTCATACTCGTCCAATTCAAAGGCGCTCTCGTCGGCCTCGACATTGGCAGTCTCTGCATCCGTTTTCTGACCGAGTACAATATAAGCTGGTGCTGATCAAAGACTTTTAAGCCATACCTGTTTTTTGCGTGACCTCCAGGGATCATGTAAAGCCTCTGCCTTTTCCTTCTCGCGCCTTACCCTGGCGAGGCGTTTCTCAAGCTCTCTCCATTTCTCAGTGACGGCTTTGGTCTTTTCCTGTTTGGAAAACTCGAGCATCCAGTCGGGCTCGTCATCGTCCGCTAGAGTAGTGTTGGTTTGTATTTTTATAGTATACATTGATTGGATGGAGTCTCACCAGAAGACTGTTCTATGGAGGTTACAAAAGCCTTGCGCTTGTGGTCCCGAAGCCATGTCAGGGAGGCACATATCAGACTCAAAGATTTCCCCTTGGTGCAACAGTCAGAACGTCGTTACACTCAGTTTTAGGAAAGCATCGTATATACAGTTCCTATACATCAAATTCAGATTTTACATCCCGAACACATGTCTAGCTCAAAGTTTATACGGACCTGTAGGGGACTCGAAGATGCCCACTTTGCCAGTCTCGACGCAGTCGTACAGGGCCTGCATGAACTGCAGCTGGATGTCGTAGGGCGAATAGGGATGGAAGAAGCGCTGTCTCCGCTCGAGGCTGTCCATTGTCGACTTCAGCTCTTGCAAGGCTAGGTGGTTGTAAGATTGGAGAGTGGATATCATAATACGGATGGGCAGGCGGCAAAACGGCCCGTCAGCAAAGGCGGTGGATAGCTATTATTATTTGTTCCTGGATATTTTCCCCATACGACACGAACTGCTACATGCTGAGTTGCTAAGTCGCTAATTGATATCAGCTTGCTATCCACAAATAATAATATTCTGCTGAGAACCGTCATCGCGCTTCCGAGTCCACCAAACAGCAGCAGCAGCACCGCTAATAATAGCTACGCCCATCATAGGCCAGCTGGGGCTGGCAGTGTTGGCCACAGCCCCAATGCTACTTACATACTACAATATAATATTAAACATGGCAGTGAAAATGGTGCTGGACGGGAATAGCCCAGAAGCGTGTGAACGGTGCAAGTGAAACATTTTACGTATGACGACAGAGCTAGGCTAGCAATTGCATCGTTCATCGCGAATCCTGCAAGCCTGAACACTAACAGATTCAGCTGTGGGCCAGTCTGCTTGGCCCCTGTGCTAGCAGCAGTAGTAGAAGTGGTAATGAAGAAAAATCTACAGAGTGCGACGTACTTACTAAGGGACTAATAGGGCGTGCGTATTTATATGAATGGAGCAGCATGGCTGATTTTACGGACGCATCCACCATAATACATCTAGATACATACAGTCATCGTTGCACGGTGCCCAGGGTTTACTTGGCAACTGACCAGCGACGACAGAGTTATTATTAAGAGAGTTGATCTTATTGTCTATCCCCTGACCCAACAACCGAAGCGTCGTCCAGCTGCCCCGCGATCCATCCTTGTTAGCCGCCGCGCCCGTTTTCTGTCACTCGACAACCTTCTCCCTCCGTCACCAAGACACACTGTGTACGCACGAAGCAGTCCAGCAACGCAGAGCTCGATCTGGCATCGCTCCGTGTCACCGACAGTAGAACAGCACATCGGTCGTCGTGCTGCTGAGCATTCAGCCACCCAGGCTGGGCCTCTGACCCCATTCGTTTATTATTGCTAGTTCCTGCGACTACCACTACCACTTTATTTAGACCATGTACAGGCCTCCACAGGGTCGCGGCCAGTCAGGACCAGGAGGCACCGAAGCCACGTTCTATCCCGGTGGTACAGATGACTTCTACATGCCTGACGTGATCTCGCCGTCTCCCCAACGGTGTGTTTTCCTTTTCGCTCTCTGTCTTGTCTCTCTGCTAATGGTCCTGTTCAAGAGTAATGCCCGAAGTCCCCGAGAACATGCAGGATAATATAGCCCATCTCGAACACGAGGCCCGCGCCTCGCGAGCGCAAAACCCCAATTCGTACGCCCGCTTCCCCGACCGCTCGTCGTCGATGACTGCGCCTGTTTACAACCAGGATAACAACAGTTACAGCGGCCAGCCCGCGAGCCCATACGGCCAGCCGGCCTACGAGACCATGGAGCATCCCAATTTCTCGCCGTTCCCTGTCCTGCACAATCCGCCGCCCAATGTCCCGCCAACCGACGAGCAAAAGGAGGCCAACCTCGAAAAGGGCCGTGTCGCGGTCCTCTCGTCCAACGACCCGGACATGCAGCTCGCCTGGGCCCAGGATGCCCTCTCCTACGTCGAAATCGCGACGCAGAACGAACTCCGCATGTCGCAGATCCAGCCGTCGCGACCTCAGACCCCGCAGGTTGAGCGCCAACTCCGCACCGATGCCATGAATATCGTCTCGTTTCTGGCCGAGCAGCACCATCCGCACGCGCAGTTTATCAAGGGAATGTGGCTGGAGTTTGGCAAGTTTGGTCTACGCGTCGACAAAAAGGAGGCCTTTCGCTCGTATTCGCGCGCTGCCGAGAAGGGATATGCACGCGCAGAGTATCGCATGGGTATGCAGTTTGAGGGATCCAACGAGCCCGCCAAGGCTATTAGACATTATGAAAAGGGTGTCGCATTGCGTGACTCTGCCTCTTACTACGTGAGTCGACACGTTTTCTCCCCCCTTCTTCGTTGCTGACGTTGTGGCTACAGCGCCTCGGTATGATGATCCTTCTTGGCCAGCATGGACAACGACAGGATTACGACAAGGGCTTGGAGTATATTCGCCTCGCAGCCCAGACCTGTGACGAGAACGCGCCTCAGGGGGCCTATGTAAGTGTTTTACTCCACTTGTATGTGAATATCTGCTGAGTTCAGAAGGTTTATGGCATGCTACTTTCCCGGGAACTACCCCAGGTCACTGTGCCCGAGCAATTTCTCCCCATCGATCTCAACGGCGCTCGAGTGAACATTGAAAAGGCAGCATATCATGGATTCGCCAAAGCTCAGGTGAAGATGGGAGCAGCGTATGAATTGGGCCAGCTGGGCTGTGATTTCAACCCGGCCCTGTCCCTGCACTACAACTCTCTGGCCGCGAGGCAAGGCGAAGCCGAGGCCGAAATGGCAATCAGCAAATGGTTCTTGTGTGGGCATGAGGGCCTGTTTGAGAAGAATGACGAAACTGCTTTTACCTATGCTCAACGGGCCGCGCAAAGCGGCCTACCCACCGCAGAGTTTGCGCTTGGATACTTTTACGAGGTGGGCATCCACGTTCCAGTCGACATTCAAGAAGCCCGCAGATGGTACGCCAAGGCTGCTGCAAGTGGCAATAAAGATGCAGCCGGCCGAATCGACAGCATCTCGCGGTCCAAGACTCTTTCTCGGAAAGACCACGAGCAGGTCGCCATTGCTCGAATCAAGTCACAGTATGGTAACGGTGGACGACCGCGTCCGTCATATGGCGACAGACAGGCACAAGCACAGGCTCAAGCTCAGGCACAGGCTCAGGCACAAGCACACGCAGCCTCCATGGCGCCGCCCCAGGAGGCCCTGGAGATGCCAGACCCTTCACGTATGCGAATCAATGATGATGGATATGCATCGCCATACCAGGGTAACGCCCAGCAGGGATACGGACCGCGTCCATACGGAAGCCCCAAGATTGCCGAAGCTCGACCCAGCTCTGCGTTTGGTATCAATCCCAATATCCATTCTCCCACGTTTGGGCCGGGTAGTCCCGGCTACAACCGAGTTCCATCCGCGGGACCTGGACCCATGGGTTATAGGCAAGGCCCAGGAGCGAATTCACCCAAGATGCAACCTGGTCCAGTGGATGCCCAGGGCGTTCCCCGGTTAGACATTGGTTATTCAGCACCCATGGACCGCCGACGACTACAGCGGCCCGACGCCCAGGGTGGTGGTAGTATGGGTCGACCTCAGGACATGAATGCCGCCATTCCGCGGGACCGCATGTCGAGAACACCGGATGGACGATCACAGACAGGACATCCTCCGCGCAACGCGTCCATGCCAACCCCCAACCCAGGCCGACCTTCTCCAGCCTCAACGCCGCGACCTGGAGGGCCTCCGGGGCCTTCTAGTGCTGGTGCCCCGGCCAACGGCCCGGCCAAGGCCAGCACTGCTCCAGCCAAACCGTCGGGAGGAGGTCTTCCTGGCAAGGGACCTAAGACGTTTGAGGAGATGGGAGTTCCTCAAGCAAAACACGACAGCGAATGTGTAAGTTTGCAGTAAAACAACGAAGCAGCGAATGATGACTAACTGTTAACAGGTTCTTATGTGATTGATACCCGTAAATGGCCTTGCTTTATATATGCTGATATGCACGGCGCGTGGGAGACTCTTGGAACTCGACGGGCGCCCCAAAAATTGCCCCGAGATAGAGAATACCTTTAGTAGTCTTGTCACTCCTGCGACGTTGCGTGATGACTTTGCGCATTACTGTCGTACTTTTGTGTGTTAAAAATAAATGCCAATGAATAGCAGACCTTATTCCATGCTCAGCAGCACGTGATATTCCGCGGCCGCTCCTTCCTTCTGTCCCTGCCCCCGGCCCTTCCTGTCAAGCTTGACGCTGTTTTATCCCTCAGTACAAGAAAAGAGACAACCTGCAACCCAGTTCCTGGTGACCATCATGGCCCCACGGAAGAGGAAGAGCGAGCAAGACGCTCCGGACAGTGGTGAGCATTCTATAGCAAGTCCTGTGCTGGCTGTACCTGCAACTTACTCGCAGCCCAGGCGCTCTACTCATTCTAGACTATCTCAGTGAGTGTTCTCGGCCAGCTTAGACACTCGTCTGACTCGATCTGTCTATTTTGAAGAGAAAGAAAAGTATGATTGAAGAACAGCTACATATACCAATATATAATAGTTTAACAGACTTTACTTTTGACTTGCAGTCGTCCTTATTCGGTTTGTACTTCGCTCTGGTATGTACGTGCAAAAGGTCAGACAAGTGCTTACAGACACGGTACAGGCGACTGATGTGTCCAACAATCTCCATCAGAAGGTTTCCAAGAGTTGCGTTCTCAGTTGCGTATACTTATATCTCTCTATCTGACTTGGGCCATAGCATTCGCAGGAAAGGCTCTCAAAGAGATGCATGAGCGAAAGGAGATTGAAGGGCGAGCTGCAGGTTGTTAAAATCATTTTCCCCCTTCCTCGTATTAGGGTTAATGAGACTGGTCATAGGAAAACAACTTGTCTACCATGCCCTGCAAGATACTACCGAAGACTCGCCAACCACTGATCCATCCTACGGCCAACAGCACATCCAAGATCTCCACGACAAAGTCACCGCTCTGAAAACCTCTGAAAAACAGCTTCGCGAGAGACTGGCCGTGCTAAGCGCGCATATCCCTACAACAACGCTTCGGGATCAGGTTGCGGCTCTCGAACGGGAAAAGGCGTCATTAACTTTAACCGTTTCGGGTCTGTCTTCTACAACAGAGTGTGTCAGTGTAGAGGAAATGGACCGGGTGCAGCAGGACTGGCAGAAATGGAAGCGTCTTGTCGATTCGCGCAGAGGAATCTTTCGAGAGTTTTGGGGCAAGTGCACTGAAGTGCTGCCGCCGGATACTACGGAAGAGGAACTCAAGGTCTGTCAAACTGTGGTTTTGGTTGTGGTGTGGTAGCTGACTGTAGTAGGAGACACTGGGGTTAGAGGGATTTTGATGCACAATACAGGGCTAATCGGAATGTGTGCGCTTAATCTTTAAAATGCTGAGGTCACAGGAAGCGTTGAACCAGTCTGGTGATCGAGGCTCGATCACATGGCACAGTGTGAGCACGACAAGGTCAAGCTAAATCGGTGTGCCTTGGACGGAGATAGCGGGATGATCATGCGACAAAGGATATATCGTCATAATTATTAACAGAAGTGGTTGAAGAATTCGTGATTTGAGCTGATCTCCTCGAGGTAGCATCGCGGATGGCTATATAGTGATTCCTCATGGTATGCGATTTACTTCATCCTGCAGTATAGAAGTGGAACCAGGCACGAGACACGCAGTGCATCGCGTCATAGCAGTTAACAGTAGTACATGTGTACATGTATGTATAGTGCGCAAACTAATTTGACAGCCTGTTCCTGGAGCTGTCCAGGCTGGATTGGTCGTGGCGCTGCAGGTCCAAGTCAGCGGATCAGCCCACAGCTCGCAGCTATATATACCTTTAGTTCTTCTATCTTTTCTTACATATATTATTCTGACTCTTTTTGTTATAAAGTGTTTGATCAAGGCTGAGAAGTATTCCGTGCTTATCAGCAATCAGCCCGTCATCCTTTGCAGCTAGTGTTGGCTTTTCCCACACACCCCACCCCAATTCGCCCTCTTCTGCCCCTCCGCTTTTCTTCTATCGCCGAGACCAGCCAGATCCGACGACCAAAAAAAAACGACAAAAGTAATGTCCCAGGCCCACGCTCCAGCTCCTCTGCAGCACCGCCCAACAGCAAGCACTGCCAACCCGTCCGAGTCTGCTTCTTCTTCAAATGGCCTACTAGCTTATCCGCATCAGCGAGTGCCCAGCGAGATGAGAACGCGCAATAATACTGCTGCCAACGCCAACGGCAACAGCAACGGCCATGCTCGCAGTCTGTCAGGCGTCGCGGCCGCGCCCTTTGAGATGGCTCGCAGTCCGCCGAATTCGAGTACGAAGAGTGAGTTTTAGTTGCTGCTGCTGCGCTCTGGCTTGGGCATATGCGCTGACCTGGGTAGATACCAAGCATGTGCCGTGCAAATTCTTCCGTCAAGGAGCCTGCCAGGCTGGGCCCGCCTGTCCGTTTCTGCACTCTACCGATGCTACTATAGAGTCGGCTCCGTGTAAATACTTTACAAAGGTTTGTCGCTTTTCTTCTGGTCTTGGTGTGGTGAATACTGACCCCGCCAGGGAAACTGCAAGTTCGGCGCCAAGTGCGCATTGGCACATATCCTCCCCGATGGTCGCCGCGTGAACAGACCCAACTTTGGCGGAGGTGGAGGAAATGGAGGAGCAGGAAACGGAGGAGCAGGCGGTCATCTCAATCTCGGTGGTCGAGTGAATCCGCAGGCTTTTCATAGCCAGGACTCGGCGCTCACAAACTCGGTTCTCTCGCAGCAGCGGATGAACGGTCAAGACTCGCGATTCGCATATCAGTATGCAGGACAGGACGAATTGGCGGCCGCGGCTCATGGCCACCAGCAACAACAACAACAACAACAACAGCCGTTTGAAGACGCAGCAGGATTGATATCAGACTCCAAATACGGCTCGCCCGAGACTTCTCCTCCCCCAGCGCTGACCCTGCGCGACGTGCAACTCCCCGCGTCCTTTGACAGCCAGGGAATCTCGCACATGGCGCGGTATGGCCCCGTTGCAGCATCGGTGCCCTCGCAGTTTGGCCTGGAACTCGCCTCCCCACCGACCCAGCGCCCTCCGTCAGACGCTCTGCGGAATCTCCGGGATACTGCGTTTGCGTCTGATCTGCGACGGCCGACGTCAAATTTCGGCTCGTCGCCGCCGGCAGTTATGATGGATGAATCGTCTCAGTCTCGCTTCTTACATTCCCAGCGGATGGTGCCGCGTTCCAAGGTGTTTTCGGCAAGCGTGCCGCGCCCCAGTGCCCTGGACGATTGGGATGATAACTTTGCCATGGAGGAAGACTACCTCCCTGGTAGTCTGCACGATGACGTCCTCACACCCCAAGAAAAAATGAGACGCCTCTCACGCACCGATCACGATCTGAGCTCTAGCCAACGAGACCCCAGCGGTCTGGGTATGGCCGGCACAAGTGCCACCAAGGTCGGATCGCCGCTGGCATCCAGTCCTTCACGATTCGGCGCTCTGTTTGCGCGCCAGCGCCAGAGGAAGGAGGAAGAAGCGCTCGGTGCTCCAACATCCTCGTCGTCACTACATCATATCGGATCCCCGCTTCGAGAGTCCTCGATGCATCACCTCACATCGAGTCCCAGTCTTCGGCCCATTGGCAGCCGCTCTGTCTCGGGCGACGTGTCGCCGTTTGTATCGAGTCCTGGACGCCAGTCGTCCATGTCTATGATCTCGCAACAACTAAACAACATGTCCCTCCACCCCAGCTCTGCGCGCCAACAACAACAACAGCAACAATCTGCCTCGGGCTCAAACTTAGGCCTTGGTTTAGGCTCTACTCGCACAGCCTCGTCGCCCATGACATCCAGCCGCATCGACGAGGAACAGGGCGACCTGGTTTTCTCCATGGAAGAAGAAGAGAACAACAAACGGAACAGCCTTGCCTGGAACTCGTCAAATAAATCCACTTCGTCGACCACCGAGGAGACGCCTTTGGCAAATACATCTTCGTCGCATCTTGAATATCAGTCATAGATTTAATTTTACTTAACAAAAAATTACAGAAGATTTTGGATTTTGGATGGTAAAAGAAAAAAAAAAGAACTGTGGCCAAAACATGGCGTTTACTGCTTTTTGTTGTCTGTTTGTTTTGTTGGGTTGTGGCGCATTTGGGGGGTGGATTGGATACATATTATATTTTTCTTTTTTTCTCTTTCTTGCTGTCCTCTTTCCAGTTCATGTGAACCGGAAAAGGAATTGGGACTTCTTGTCAAATATAAACCGGGTCAATACTTGTGGATAACAAATCATGGCAAGGCGTGCAGTGCTTTTTCACTTATTTTTTACTTTCATATTCTTTTCTCTATGTACGCTACATGAATAGACCTGCTTTCTAGTATTTACTCGATATTGTCAAGTATTTTATTGTTTTAAAAAGAACACAACTAGGCTCAGTCTGCTTTCTGTATTGGCAAATTAAGAAAAAAAAGAACCGTTTGAACTAATGTTACACACTGCCTTCTAATTAACATCCTCCAGATAAACCCCAGCGCGCTTAAGATCCGCATTCCTCGGCGCCAAATCATCAACAGACTGCGCATTAATATGCGTAATGAAACTGCGCGCGTGCCGCTCAACCTGTGCGTTTCGCTCGTGTTGCTCACAGTCGGCCTGTTTGACTTTTTCTGCTCTGTGCTCTTCTCCTCCTTCTCCGTACAGGGTTTTGTATAAGTAATCTGTGCCGGAAGAGATTTGCTTGGCTAGGAGGGCAGCCGCTTTGTGGCTGAGGGTTTCGAGTCGGGAGGAGAGTGGTTGTTGATGTTGTTGATGTTCGTCTTTTGATGTGCGCGGGCGTTTTGCTTTTTGTGAATAATCGCCGTCGTTTGTAGACGTTGCTGCTTGTTCTTCTTCCCTAAGCTTCCGCTTCTTTTCCTTGGCTGCCTTGGCGGCGAGGTATTTCAGTGAATGGCTCAGTTTAGGGTTCGTGTCAGGGACAATATCCAGCGGCGGAGTGGAGAAGAAAAGCACATGGCCGCGGTCATCGCTGTGGAACTGCTGTCGGATATCTGCTGGGATTGCGGCGTTGGCAATGTCGCTCAGGTGGAACACCTCTACGGGCCGTGGAGCGTTGGGGTTATATGCCGGTGCAGCAGCCACAGGAGGGCGATTGCTGCTCGCGTATGCTGATTGCTGTGCTGAAGCATACGGGTTTGTTTGACCTGCTGGTGTTGGCTGGTAGGCGCTGGGCGGTGGCCCTGCAACAGGCGTTGAATATGTCCCTGGTCGTGCCTGGAGGGCCTGGTAGACAGGCACTGGGCTGGGTGCGGCCGGGGATTGATATTGCTGCGGAGGAACCGCGCTGGCCATGTTTGGCACTGCTGGAACAGGAGTCCCAACTGCTGGAGACCGCACTGGCGCTATAGGCATGTGTGCTCCCAAGCCAGCGTCGCCCAGGACTTCGCTGCCCGGACGCGTTGGGGGACGTGGCATGGTGGGCTGCTGAGGCAGTACAACAGGTGGATGCATGCTGGGAGGAGGCGGCGATGGAGTGGGCTCGGGGGGAGGTGATTCCTGGGCAGGATTAGTATGGATGATTCTAAATCCAAGGTCTAAAACTCACGTTCTCGTCGCGCGGACGGCAGTGCACGGCGCCCACCAGCGGCGGCGCCTTCTCGGCTCCCCAAGTCACCTTGGGTAGGTCGTCCGTCTCTTTGGCGCCCTCAGGCAGCAGGTGCTTGATCGGGCTCGGTATCTTGCGAATGCGCCGTGGCGCGTCAAACAGGTCCATTTCGTAGTCCTTTTCGCGCACCTCGTCCGGGAGGCAGCTGGCCCACGTCTTGATCTTGTTGAGCTTGTGTTTTTCTTCGTTGTACCGCGCCTCGCAGACGTACACTTCCTTGTCTGGCGGGAATCCGCGAGGTCGTCCCCGGTTGTACCGAGTGAAGAACATGACGAAACACCGGTCAACGACCTCGTCAATGCGGTGGTCTCGATACTGGCCGGTCTTGACGACTTCGTTGGGGAAAAAGTGCTTTTCATAGTGGTGGATGGTTTGTTCTGGCCGGTAGTACCAGCAGGCGTTCACCCACTTTTCCCCTTCAGCGTCCTGCCAGGTCCGGTATATCTGAGCGACAATGGGCTTCGTAACGTCGTTGGCATTCTGAATATGAATCCAGTCTCCGACCTTCCAGATCTCGCCGTTGTGCAGGATTCCTTGGGGTAGCGGCAAGCGCCCGTCTTCCATGACATATTCGCTGTCTGGCTTCTTTTTCTCTTGCTCAGCGAGTTTGTGCGCTTCGATTTGGAGGTCTTCGGCGTCCTTGAATAGCTGGCTGTTCGGCTGGTTGTATGACTTGGCGTTGTTGAACATCAGATCGAGATCGCGCATGAAATGGTCTACCGATTGGTACTTCTTGCGCTTGAATTTCCGCTTGATGAGGTCGATGGCCATTGGCTCCCTGATCTCCATAAAGTAGTCCGGGTACATGGCCTTGTCCGGGAGTCTTTCGAAGTGGAGAACCTTGAGCTGGCCGCTTGGGTCTTTGAATTTGCGGATGCCCTTCAAGACAGCTTTGATGCGAGCCTCCATTGGCGTGTCAACCCGAGGCGGCCGACCTCTCTTTTTCCGGAATTCTGGGTCGTTTGGACCTTGTAAATCGTCTTTTCTGCCTGATCGTGGACCTCGTCTGCGCCGTCGCCGGGCCCCGTCATCGGAATCATCCATATCTTCGTCATCCTCGTCGTCTTCGTCCTCGTCGTCATCTTCATCTTCCAGAGGCAAGGGGTCGGCTTCTGGGATTTCGCCTAGGTCTGGCAGCTCCGCCATCTTCGCTGTGATGACGCCGGTATCAACGAGTTTGGCGAATTCGGAGACAAACACGTCCTAACCAAGTCAGCATACTGTATTCTACGTCGCTAGACAAATAATACCTTGATGACAAGCGCGTCGTTGTAGGCTTGTGATTCCGGTCGGTTGTATGTTTGCGCATTGTGTGTGATCTGATCGGGCCGTCAGTGCTTGCTTCCTTCGTTTGCTCATCACGACAGGGGTGCCTACCAACGCGCAGTCGCGGACAAAATCTTCGAAACTGAGGTACTCGCGTTTGTTTATTTTTTGTTTGAGGATACTCAACGCCATTGGCTCCTTGATTATATCGTAGTAGTCGGGGACATGTCGTTTATTAACGCTACGCTGGAACAATCTGGAAGGATCATGGCCACTGGTAGACAACAGAAGCATTAGCAAACGCGCGAGACAAACAAACAAATCTAGGGAACCACGCACTCTTCTTCCCGATAATCGTAAATCGCAATGACAACGTCCATCATCGACCTCCACTGGTCTTCAGTGACTCCACTGGCCTTGTTCTGGGATACTACTGGGCCATCCTTCTCGTCGTCGTCGTCGCCTTCGATCGATTCGACAGGCTCCTCTGCTTGTGACTGAGAAGCGGCGGCGGAGGCCTCTGCAGCGGTGACCGGGTTGGTTCTTCCTTCTTCAGACATATTGAATGCCGATGCGCCAAAAGAAAGAGATGTCAACTGGCAAAGTTGCAGGTCGAGATGGATCGACAAGCAGCAAGAGACGCGCGCCGGGAGAATGTGGGGCCCACCAGCCACAGCGCCACTAGCCACATTCGGTCTATATAAGAGATACCTAGCATATTGATCATGGTTGCATTATTCTACGTATATAGAATATTGCTGTCAGTAGAAATTTATTCTTTTATTTGTGAGTGATAGCAGACAGAAAAATTCATAGTTGAGAAAAATTGTCTTTGTCAAATTCGTCCATAGTCATCCATGCATTTATGCACATATTATCTCATGCAAATAACTAATCCTAAACTCCACCAGAACGAATTATTCTTGTCTCTCAAAACTCTCAAAAGAGTTAAGAGATAACAGGCTCTCAGTAGAAATAGCTGGTGTCGTACTGCGGGCCGGCTCTGATGTCATGAGCGAACGCGGAGAGACCCCTCGCCGCATCTCCGCATTCTCGCATTCTCGCCGTGTATCTGTCTACAACGTTTCCTGGATAGATTGCTATCCCACAGTTACGACATATCTCTAGATTGGAGATGAGAGTAAGACTCCGGGGCCCAGACGGGCAAAGCACACTCACACTTGAAGACACTGCAACAGTGGCCGACTTGTCCGCCCTCATCACAGAGCGAACAGGCTTCGGATTGTTCGACGTCAAATATGGCTATCCACAACCGCAGCCTCTTGATCTCAGCCGATACGAGCCGAGCCAAAAACTGACAGACTTGGACGTGAAGCTCAACGGCGAACAGCTTATTGTCAACAGCAAGGAGACGCCCGCACCGGGCAGCGGCGGTGACGACGCAATTACGATACACAACAAGGCACCGTCGCCAGCAGCCAAAAATAACAAGGCCGACACTACTACAAAGCCAGAAGATGACAGTGAGGTGCCAGAAGTACCATCGCCTGAACACGGGGGCACGGTGGTGCTACGAATCATGCCCGACGACAACTCGTGTCTCTTTCGAGCAGTGGGCAGCGTCGTGGTGGGCGGTATGGACACTATGACCGAACTACGATCGATCATAGCGCAGACGATCCAAGCGCAGCCCGAGGAATACCCGGACGTGGTGCTAGAGAAGAAAGCAGACGACTACTGCCGGTGGATCCAGAGCGAGGACGCCTGGGGAGGTGCCATTGAGCTCAACATCCTCAGCAAGCACTTTGCGGTCGAGATCTGCTCGATCGATGTGCAGACGCTGCGAGTCGACCGGTTCAACGAGGGCCAGGCCAACCGATGCATTGTGGTCTACTCGGGCATCCATTACGATGCCATCGCGCTGTCGCCGTCGGATCCTCCCTTTACACACGCCTATGCACCGCCGGACTTTGACACGCGGGTTTTTGATGCGCATGATCCTGTTATTCTGGACAAGGCGCTGGACCTGTGCCGCATCCTGCAGAAGAAACACTACTACACAGACACGGCGACGTTTCGCATCAAGTGCAACACATGCGGAGGACTATTTGTGGGCGAACGGGGCGCGACAGATCATGCAGCAAAGACGGGGCACTATGATTTCGGGGAGGCAGGGTGATCTCGATATAGATGTTATAAAAGAAACATGAACATACATAGCCATATGTATGCACATCCGCATATGTATGCATACGGAACAATACATCCATGTGTAATCTGTACGGTACCGTAAGATAAACGGAGAGGGGCGATCGGCCCTCGTGCGGCGCTGATTGGGCGCGGGGCCCCGAGTGGGCAGGGCCGCCACCTTCCCGTCTCCAAAAGTCGACGATTGCTCGGCCTCAACCAGAAACATGGCATCTTTTTCACTCTCTCCTCTGCCCGCGGCCTTGCTGCTTGTTTCTATTTCTTTCGTCTCGTCTCTTCATCTTTCTCGTCCTTTTTCTTAGAGCTGCATCGCCAGATCCCGCCTGTAACGTCCACTGTTTTGCCTGTCGGGGCCCTTGAACGTCACCGCCAGAATTTAAAGGACTAGTGCAAGGACCACCGACTTTATTTCACTTGACCTGCTGGGGAGCTGGCCTCTTTCTGCTGCAACCATATCTGTCTGTTTGTATGCTTGGATCCCACCTGTTTTGCAGCTGCATCCTCTAACCTCGCGTGTCGTTGCAGGACTGCTCCTGTCTATCGTTTCAAACAAGCCATATCATCCCGAGGCAAAATGGCTGCCAGCACAGACCCCAAGTCTGGTGCTGTCGACCAGCCCCAGGACGACTCCTCCAAGCTTAAGACGTTTCTGGGTATCCTGCGCAAGTACGGCCATGACATTTCACTTTCTTAGCACACCAAAGCCACCACCAAAGTCATGTTTATACACACACACAGCATCGTATCGTTGACCGCCAGGCATATGCTAATCCCATCCGATCGATTTTCCACAGATTTGTTGGAGTCGCCGACATTGCCTCTGTTCGCTTTTCGCTTCCAGCACAGCTCATGGAACCCACTCCAAACCTTGGTACGGCCACCAGTTGAGAATGAAATCCGTCGACCTGGGCTGATCTGATTACCAGAATACTGGAACTATCTGGACCGACCTGAGACGTTTGCTAGGTAGGAGTCTCAACGTTTGAAATACAAGATCGGTCCTGCTCACATGTCATACTTCTAGCATCGGGACATCCGACGATGAGGTAGGCCGTATGCTCGAGGTTCTGCGATTCTGGTTCACAAAAGATTTGGTAAATAATAGTCTTGGTCTTACCTATGCAACGCCCCATTGACAAAACGGACCAGAAATATGTTAAGGGCAAGCCGTGCAAACCATACAACTCCACGCTGGGAGAATTCTTCAGGGTACGTTGGATGTTGAGTCTACTTTGTACATACTTTGTATGCATGTACTGTCCACTAACCATCTTTTCGTTGTAGGCTTATTGGGATATCGATGAGTTGAAGCAGCCGATACTCGAGGGAGCGGACAATAATACGAATGGGTCAGCTGCCAAACCCGAACACAATAACGTCCCCGCCAAAGTCTGTTATCTCACCGAGCAAACATCGCACCACCCGCCAGTGTCAGCATTCTATATTGATTGCCCCGAACAAGGTGTCTCGGCGCGAGGATTCGATCAGATTAGTGCGAAATTCACAGGGACGAGCATACGCGTGGGCCCGGGCCAGCACAACCTGGGCATCTTTGTGACCTTGGAAAGTCGCGATAATGAGGAGTACCAGCTTACGCACCCAGCAGCCCATCTAGGAGGCTTTTTGCGAGGCACCCTGTCGATCAGCGTCGCAGACACCTGCTACGTGACCTGCCCGAAAACTCGCATCAAGGTCATTCTCCATTATCTCGAGGAAGGCTGGGTTGGTCGAGCGCAAAACCGTGTCGAGGGTGTCATTTTCCGGTATGACCCAGCCAATGACAACAAAACCAAAATCAAAGACGTCCCTCAAAGCGATGTGCTAGCGCGCATTAGTGGATGCTGGCGCGAGCAAATATACTATACCTTGGCAGGCTCGTCGGAGCAGAAACTGATCATCGACCTTGTCCCGCTATTCCCATCTGCCAAAGTCGTTCCTCCCGAAGAGCAGCAACTCAGCAACGAATCTCGAAAGTTTTGGTCACAGGTGACCACTTCTATCTTGGATAAACAGTACGGCCAAGCAACCAAATACAAACAGGAAATCGAAGAGCGTCAACGAGAAAAAGCCGCTGCCCGAAAGGAACGCAACGAAGACTGGACGCCCAGATTCTTTACCGGCGCGGTGACACCCCTCGGGAAACCAGATCTCACCGATGAAGGGAGGAAAGTTCTAGCCTTGCTTCACAAGGGAGAGTATCAGCTCGAAGAAAGCACTACCACCGCGGCATAAGCCAGACGTTTTTACGAATCATCCATACCATTGCTGCCTTTCTTTGTGTTTTTTAAACGGTATATATGCGCTTGGACACAAGAGTCCGGCAGGTGATTGATTATTGGTTGATTACTTCGAGTTTTCCCGTGCATAGGTTTACAGGCGTATTTGTTGGTATCGTCACACCATCATTCATCATTCATCATCCCCGTCATCGTTGTTGGTTGGCTTGAACTCCATCTAGTTTCCGAGATATGCTCTTTTGTTTTTGCTTTGCTTTTGCGCGTGCTTTTTGATAGACATGAATCGAAACCTGGTTATTATAAGACCATCCTTTGGCATTTGAAATGTTACTGGATGTACTCATTCAATATTTGAATAATCATTAAAGCATAAACAGAACACAATATATACAGATCTAGCCCTGTGTCTCCCAACACCATTAATACTATAACAGATTGAATAACAATAAGCATTATAATGTCATAAAAGTAAGAAACTGAAACATTTCATGCATTCGCAGAGACAACTCGGAATCCCGCCCCGACCGTCTTAGTGATTTCTTCGTTCTTGTGTGGAAGCAACGACAGCGCGTACGCAACGTCATTCCACTGTCGTTCGGTTTCGCAGCGGGGAAGACGCGCGGCGAGTTTGTCTGCGAGTTGTTTTGCGTGTTTTTCCTGGAAAAGAACAGAATTTAGTATATTTCTAGAAGTATGTATTGATTGAGGGAAAAGCTCACCTTTTCAACAAATCCAGCAAGGAATTTGACGATGCGTTTCAATGATCCTTCTTCGAGGTTCTTCTCCGAGCTTAGGAGACTGAACATATCCACAAAGTGGTTGTAGACGGCGTTGTCCTTGGTAGCAAGCTCGGTAAAGAACATGCGCGCCAGGTCGGCAATCTTCTTATCTTCGTCTTCCAGGCACTTGGCCATTTCGCCCAGCTGGCCCTTGACTTTGACTTGTCCGGCCAGGATCAAGAATGTCAGAGCCATTAGACAGGTTCGTTTCACTGAAGCGTCCCCGTCGTTGAGACGACGGTACAGGAAATCCGTGTTCTCGTCAATGAGATGGTTGAATGACACTGCCATGTCGCCCAGCGCAATGACTGCGTTGCTGCGTACAATGGGATCTTCTGACCTCTCCATGATCGTGATGAGAAGTGGGAGATTCTTTTCACAGTACTCCGCCGAGACACACATCAGTTTGGCCATGCATAACGTGGCTGCAGCTTGAAGGTTCTGATCAGGGTATGCATTATTGTTGGCGCAAATTTCAGCCACCAGAGGCCCAAAGTTCGTCAACAGCGAGTTTTCTCCATAGAGAAGCTCGCGTTCTCGAATGTGAGCCATCGCTTCTGTGAAATCGTCTTCGGTTGTGCCACCAATCAAATCAAGTTCATTATCTTCTGTCTGATCGTTTGTCTGGGTCGTGGTCGACTTGTTCTTTTCTTGCTCTGCTTTATGTCGTTTAAAGTCAAGCTCACACAATTCAATATGAACAATTTGTTTAATAGCAACATGGCCCACGATAAAGAGTAGTTGAGAAAGCGCAGAAGATGTTGGCTTGACCTTGGCTGTCTGGCCATCACTAGATGCAGTGCCTGGTCGTTGTTCATCACCTTCTACTGTTGTCTGGTTGGGAGACGGGCGTGAGGTGGCTTGGAAAACCGATTTTGTCCTTCTTCGGACGATATCTGAGCAGAGAACATCCGGATGTTTCGATAGCGCGTAAATAGCACCAATCGCCTGTTCCGCAACCCCATACCATTCTTTGCTGTCGTCGGTGATCTCTGTGATAGAGGCTAACTTGGACAGAACCGGATGGTCATTGGTTAGCTTTGCGACGACGGTGTCCTTGCTCTTTGCCTGTCGCCCAGGGATCATCCGCCGCAAGGCAATGCAAGTGTACCTTGCGAGGACCAAGTCAGACCGCCCAAGACTGCCAAGGCCAATCCTGAGCATTGATTCTATTTCTTGTACGACGATCTCCGGATCGGCAAGAGCAAGCATCCCGAGGACAATGATTGAGCCTCGTCGCTGTGTCTTCGATATCTCTCTTCGCTGTACGCTGTATATTTGCCATAGCTTCGTAACAACCCCTTCTGGGACATGACCAGATTTCATCATGGTGCTAAGCAGTTGTTCAAGCGAAGTCAGCTCTGCGGGCGAGGAGCCAAATGTAAGACTGATCATATTGCGGGCAATATAGTTCGCAGCGTCATTGGCACTGAAACTGTCTGGGGCATCGAAGAAAAGCCCCTTGTAGCAGTCGATCAAATGAGTCTGGACGCCTTTGCCTTCGTCACTATTTCCTTTTGTCCAAATCAAACGCAACATGCGCCGGATTCCCGTTCTTGCGGTCTCAACTTTGTATGCATCGATGACCACAAAAAAGTCCATGGCCTCGATAACCTCACTCTTATTTCGAGCCGAGAGCAGTTGGCAAACGCTCTTTGAACCAGAATGTAAAACATGGATGAAGCGAATCGCTTCTAGATAGTATTTCCTGGTCAGCTGCAATCTTGCGAGTAGCTCCGAAGTTGCGGCTTCCTCGGCAGCTTTTTCCATGGCTGCAGCTTTCTGCTCGTCGGTCATCTTGGGGGCTTTGGAGGGAGTGGAAGGAGAGTCATCCTCCGGAAGTTGGGTGGCATCATCCAAGAGTTCTTCATCGATATGGGTTTCTCCCAAGCCTGGGGTTTCAGGAGGAGGCTTAAGAGCATCTAATTCAGCCTCAACAGCTTCCAACCGGGCCGCCCAATCTTTGTATGCCAGTTGACCACCATGCATGACGCTGAACGGATGAGTTGACACCAATTTAGCTAACAGCTTGATGGAATTTCTTCGCACGTTGCTGCTCCTATCTTCGAGGCTCCTCGCGGCTAGTTCGGCAGCAGTTTGTCGTCGTTTTGGAAATTTTTGATCCAAGTCACATAGTCGCATATATACCTGGATTGCTCGACAACGGCAATAAGGATTGATATCCAAGAAGCGTTCCTCGAGAACATCGAAGAATGCATTGATTTGCGATTTGGAGTTTTCGCCCCTTTCATCCTCTTTGCTGAGGTCTGCGATGAGATTGCCGCAAACTTCAATGATGGCGCATCGCACTGCGTATGACTATGACTAGTCAGTTGCGTTTGTCGTCCCACAGGTGTTGAGCAGCTTACCTCGCTATCCAATTGCTTAGCAAGAAGAGTCATTTGTTTGATAACAAGTCGAGGAGCGAGCTCCGACAATTTGACTATAAAGCTAGACACTGATTTGGGGCCTCTTGTGTCGTTAGAGTTGAATTCTTTGTTCGCAAGTTCCCTTTTACAACATTAGCAAGAAATTCGACGCAAATTCTTTGTTATGCAAACCTTAATATTTCGTCTCCTAGCTGCGTGTAGTCGTACTGCTCAGAAAGGATATGAAGAAACTCGGCCATGGGCTCCGACAAGTGCTCGAAATAAGTCAAACTTTGCACAATAGATGTTTGTGCTCCTATATATACCGTTAACACAGCTCGATCCATACTTAATCTGATATAGCATACCAAAAGCATGTCCATGGTGCTTTACTGCAATACACAAGACCTTGAAGGCGTGCATCCGAATCGGCATATTTTTAACTCGCTGCTCATTTTCCAGTAGCAGATATATGGATCGCGTGAATAGATTCACAAACGTGTCTCGATCGGAGGTCGTAAGAAATATCTTTCCCAGCTTCAATTTCAACACTTTGCACATTGTCTCCATGGATATCTGGATTTGCGCGGTCCAGTCGAAGGTGCCGTCTTTGGCGTTTTTTGATTTTCCAGATTTTCCAGCGCGACGTACGGGGGCTGCTGTTGCTGGCTTTTCGGCAGCCTTGACTTCGACGGCGGAGAGGGCCCACTGGAGGAGGAAGCCATACATCTCCAGCAATTTCTTGTGGTGCTGCACGGCCTCCGGTTCGTCTGCTTCCAGGTCGCTATGGACAACATCGGCCTGCATGGCAAGGCCGGACACAATGAGGTCCAGGATCTTGCTGAGGCTTTTCGACGGTAGGACAACACAGTATCTAGATGAAAATTAGCTCAGTCCCCGTTTTTCCCATAGACCAGGGCATGCTCACTTGAGGAGGATCTGAAGCGAGTCAAAGAAGGAAGCGCGTGTCAGCGCTTCAGGGTTCTCTGCAATCCCATCGACAATCGGGTTGATGACGCCGTCTACCAGAGACGTTGAGAGCAACTCGGTCTCATTTTCGCAATCAAATAATTCGGGATCAGCGTCGGGCGTGGGCACAGACGAAGGGTCGCTAAGATAGTATTTTAGCGATTCGTTAATGTCAAAATCTATTCTGTCCTCCATTTTGGCGAGCGCGACGGTGTGATGTGTATGCGCCAAAGGTGAAAGGTGGACGGATGGCGTAGGCGTCTTTGTCGGAGTCAGGAAATAAGCGGGGGAAAGTCCGTGTTGTGTTTGTGTTTTGCCCTTTTGGGCCGCTGAGGTCAGCCGTCTTGGCGCGAGAGGGACCTATCCAGCTATTCGGTTCTTCGCGTCAGTGCAGTCCGCTGATGATCGCATTCAATCCAGATTCCGGCTTGTAATAAACAGCAGGAGATGTAAGTCCTGCGAAGGCGATGAGAAAGAATGGTGCCCTCGTCTATTAGGATCAAGGAATGAAATGGAAGTGACGATTCCTTGTTTGGCGAGCCCGTTTGGGCGGGGTTCACCGCCTGCCGCATTCAACGGCGTCTCGATACACTCTGTAAACAACCTGGTTATCGATAATAATAAAAAACAACAATAATAAACAACATCTAGCGGCTTCCTAGGACGATGGCAATAGCAACAAACCCACACTGTCAGCCCTACCTGCCATTGCTCTTGAGAATATGTGCATAGCTAACCAATTGAAGGCCGGACATCTTATCGCCTGTACTGTTAACGCGTCACGATCGAGCACGATTGAGCTATTGCAGCCTCGTTTTCAGCCTAAGACTGCCATGAATTCTGCAACTGATCAAACCGAAGTGTATCCAGATAATCTTGAAGAAGACGAAGATACTTACAGCCACGAGAAAAAACCAGAACTATTTGAGACTGCGCGGCCGAGCGACATGCCTTCCAAAACTCGCCATACAAAACACGCCCATGATGACGAGATGGAAGGAGAGAATGTCGATGAATCCGTCAAAGAAGATATGCAGAAGTTGGAGGATACGTTCCCAGGAGTTTCAGAAAGATTTCGCCTGATCAACCGGATCGGTGAAGGTAAGAAACCATACTATTGTCACGGGGCGCTTGCTAACAATCCATTTATAGGGACATTTTCAACTGTTTACAAAGCAGAAGATCTTCTTTACGATTACTACGAGAATGATTGGGCTCAAGATACAGATCCCCACGACGACCATTGGGAAAATCCGCCTTCCAAAAAGCGCCGGCTAGGACAAAATTCCTCTGGAACAGGGCCAGCCAACGAAAAGGAAAAGCCGCGATACGTTGCGTTAAAGAAGATATACGTCACTAGCAGTCCGCTCCGCATTCAGAATGAATTGGAATTACTACATGATCTTCGAGGATGCCGGTCGGTTTGCCCGCTCATTACAGCTTTCAGGCACCAAGACCAGGTGGTCGCAGTCCTCCCTTTCTTTCGACACACAGATTTCCGCATACAATACCGCACATTCATGGTAGCTGACATGCGCCATTACTTTCGATCCCTTTTCTCTGCGCTTGCATCCGTTCACAAACATGATATCCTGCATAGGGATATTAAACCTACGTAAGAGAAACGTCTCTATTTCATCCGAACACTTGCTAACCGTCACTAGGAACTTTCTTTACGACCCCGAAAAGCGACAAGGCGTGTTGGTTGACTTTGGTCTAGCTGAGGTATGTTTTCTTGACACGTAGTACGCCCAGCAGAACAGACACTAATGCTTTTCTAATAGCGCCAAGGGTCTGACTACTCCGCTCCATGTCTATGCACCAATTCATCCCAAGTGCGAAGACAAAAACAGTTGTCCAGTTACTATACGTCTCATGCAGGCCAGCAACCAAATGGCTATCCCAAAAACGACTCTCGGCCGTCTCGCAGGGCAAACCGAGCTGGAACTCGTGGGTTCCGCGCGCCAGAAGTACTCTTCAAGTGCACCTCACAAACCACAAAGATAGATATGTGGTCAGCAGGGGTGATCCTCCTCACACTCCTTGGCCGGCGGTTTCCGTTCTTCAACTCGGCCGACGACGTTGATGCCCTGATTGAAATGTCGAGTATCTTTGGCAACCGCCGAATGAAAGCGGCCGCTGCAATGCACGGACAGATCTTCGAGACTACCATCCCGACAATCGGGGAAAAGGGCTACAGCTGGGAGAAGCTCGTTATTTGGGCCAGTTGCGTGGAAGATCTGACCGAGAGCGAAAAACAAGCGACGCGTCTGCTGGCTGGATTGATGGAGTTGGACCCTTCCAAAAGACTGAGCGCCAAGGACGCTCTTCAGCACGAATTCTTCCTAGACCCCATCGACCATGATGTTTCATGGGGTGGGGAGCCGGCCAGTGCTGATGAGGGCGGACGCTCGAGTGAGGATGGCGATAACCAGGGAGAAGGCAAGGATGAGATGACGATGCTCTGATAATGCAACACGATTAATAATTCTTCAACGAATGCCATGAACTGTCAATATTTATGCTCTTATAGATCTAGATGTTCGTAGCGAGCGATGATTGGCCCAGCCCGGGCCCCTCACGTGCAACGCGGTTCTGGCGTCATTGGCACATGATCAATGATGAAAGCGTAACGCACTTGCCTCTCTGTAGCTGCTGGAACTTTGAGCCGTGCTTTATATGAAGCAGGAGGTCTCACGGCGTACTGTGCTTTGCCCTCACCACCTGATTGCACTTGTTACTTGTCTAGAAACAAAACCAATATCATCCTCTTTTCTCGTTCAAGGTTACTATCTTTGTCGCCGTGGCTCTAGGTCGGTTCTTCAAGCGAACCTTTACGATGGCATGGTTCTGCTCCGGCACCACGAACACAGAGCTTATCGAGAATCTTTGGAGTGCGGGGTTGATACAGAATGAGCGGGTGAAACGGGCAATGCTTGGTGTGAGCATCACGAGAGCCTATCCAGTCTTCACTTTGTCTTGATCTTATACCTTTTACCTGTCTTTTCCATCCGAATCAATCTTGTTCATGGTCAGGCTCAACTATCAAACAAACGTACTAACCCAAGAATTCTGCCCGCAAGGTTGACCGGGATCATTATGCACCGTCCAGTCCATACTCAGACTCCCCTCAGCCCATAGGCTATGGTGCTACCATCTCCGCGCCCCATATGCACGGCCATGCCTGCGAATACCTGATCGACCATTTGCACCCTGGTTCGCGCGTGTTGGACGTTGGCTCCGGATCCGGCTATTTGACACATGTGCTTGCAAATCTTATCACAGACCAGACCTCACCCACCACCGAGTCCGATGGCCACGTGGTCGGCATAGACCACATCCAGGAACTCGTCGACATAGCACATGCAAACATGAGCAAATCAGAAGATGGCCGCAACTTGCTCAAGTCCAAAAAGGTCGAGTTTGTCGCTGGCGATGGCCGCTTGGGCTGGAAAGAGCGCGGGCCATACCATGCCATTCACGTCGGCGCTGCTGCTGCAACGCTTCATCCGGTCCTGATTGAACAGTTGAATGCTCCTGGTCGGTTGTTTATTCCGGTGGAGTCGGAACCTTCGGAACATGTTTTGGATCAGCTCGGCATGGGTACTGGTCAGTTTATATGGGTTGTGGACAAGAAGGCCGATGGATCAGTGCACAAGCAGAAAGTCTTTGCCGTCAACTATGTCCCTCTCACAGATGCCCCGAAGAAGAAGTGAAGAGAAATTGCTAAAGAAGTAGGTTATCCTGGAAGCAAAAATAAAATGGACCCACACTTTGAATATATCTATACCGGGTGAAACAGCAGGTTACGATACGGTTGCACAAATGCTGTTGAGGAGCTTGAAGATAAAAATTCTTATTGAAACAAAAAATACAATTATACTTTACATGTCTAAAATGGAAATCCCCCACCACCAGAAAATTTGAATTGAGGGCCCCCTTGTTGGAAGAAGAATTGCTGGCCGCCACCACCCCTTTGACCAAATGGATGTCCCTGGAAAGGATGGGATCTCTGGGCTTCCGGGTCATTGGGGTCATCGCCGTTGTCATAGCGTGTTTTCAACTCTGGATCCGAAAGGATCTCGTAGGCTTCGTTGATTGCGGCCATTTTCTTCTCGGCCTCTTCTTTGGTCACACCCTGGGAAACGGCTTTATCCGGGTGATGGATTTTGGTGAGTTGTCGATACGATCGCTTGATAGTCCTTTCATCTGCATCGCGGTTCACATTGAGGACCTTGTAGTAATCCTTTTGCTTTGATCGTTTCAACAAGACCTCGGCTTTGCGAAGCATTTCCTGGACTTCGCCGGAGCCTTGGTGGTGTTCCTTTGCAGTGTTGAGTGTGTGAACTGCTTTTTCGAACTCATCCTCGTTGATTTGAGTTTGAGCTTGATAAAGGAGACCGTGTAAAGAGTGTGGATTTGATTTGAGGGCTTCGGAGCAGTATGTAGATCCCTTTTTGAGAGAGTTCATCTGCGCGAATAACTTTTTAGCACTTATTCAGACAGAAGTAGTAAGGACAAACAAAACTTACGCCTCTATACACTTCACAAGTGGTTTCTATAAGGGAATCATAAAATTGGTTGGGAGCGTTGGGGTGGATGTGGTTTGATTCACGAGCATCCTTCACGTCTTCCTTGACATCATCAATCAAGCCGCTTTCGTCTTTATCGCCCACCAGGATGTTGGCTGCGTTGTTGAATTTGCGCTTCTTCATTAACTCATGGACCTGGTCAAGCTGCTTGGTGGTCTGTCTTTCCCTGCGGTAGAGCCGACTGCACGGTTTAGAATCCGGGTCCGAGTGAAGGCATTTTCGAATCTGAGCCAGCCCCCGCTCGGAATCGTTCAAGGCGTAGAATAACGTCGATGAAATCTGTAGGTGTGGCTCCACTGAGCCGGGGGAAATGTGCAAGACATGACCCAGGTCACTGAGGGCTTCCTGTATATCGCCCTTCTCAAACCGACATCGAGATCGAAGTTGCCGTAAGCTCAGAGTCGCGGTCGCCTTTGAAATGGCAACCCCAGCCTGATCAACACAAGTTTCCCAGTCCCCCTTTGCCCCCGCCTCTTCTGCAGCCCCCTGTGCGACTTGCGCTGCTTCTAGCTCCGCGAACTCGGGCGATGATTTCTTGCCAGCGCTGATCAGATCGTCTTTGGCGCTGTTCCAGTCGGCGACCTTGGCCTTGATCCTCGCACGTTGTACAAAGGCTCCGTCAAAGTCGGGTTTCAGTTCCAGAACTCGGTTGAAGTCATCTGTGGCTTGGGCGTCTTTGCCCAGAGACAGATAGGTCGCTCCGCGCTGGAAGATGGTTAAATAATTCGTGGGATCGCGGGCGACAGCAGCGTCAAAATAGACCAGCGCGTCTCGCGGCGAGCCTCCTGCAAGATGCGATTTGGCAGACGCCACCAGCGACAAGACTGGCAAGTCTGCCGGAATGTCAGAAGCCTGGAGGCAAGAAGCGACTCCGAGGCAGGCCAGTAGAATGGCGCTGCTTGTCTTGGTTGGCAATAACATTATGGTGTTTAAAGGATTGTCGATGTAGTAAAGTCGTATTTCAGAGGTGGCGCTGGTGAGACCTCTTCAGGGTCATGTTCACATCATTCAGATGGTTCTTTTGGGGTGCAGCAGTGATGTGGTTTCAGGAACGTCTTTATCCAGTCTGGCCTTTACAGTCCAATACGTGGTCATTACGGTAATGTATCCTTATCTCCACGTGACCTCTTTTTATCTCGCGTTTCACGAAAACAATTATCATGATGCTGCCCTCGGATCATTACAAGACGAATTGTGGTGTATACAGCAGCAAAATCATGGATTATTACTCATGATACAGACGCTTTGGTTTAAATATACCTCCAATGGTCCCTGGGAGGATGTTTGGAGCAAGCGCCATATTCTCAAGATGTGTCCGGCACTCGGTCACGAGCTCAAGGAGATACTTTCCCATCAGCCAGAGACGGTTTGAATCGTCAGGTAAGTGTGTTTCCGGGCTGCTTTACTGAAATTTCAATATCTATAACTCTGCTCTTCTAGTCGCCGGTATATCAGAAGTGCTATTCACCCGGGCTCGTTCGATCGCGAAACAACATGACGAACTTTCAGCAACCCTGAGCGAGGGTTTCGATCCCAAAGTCGCAAAGCGCGTGGGTGAACTGGCGCCTATTGTCAAGGTTTTGAAGGATTGGGACAAAGCCAATGATGTGTGTCAATAACGAGAACTGCCGAAGAGAAACAAAACCGACTGACTCACCCAGAGCATCGCAGAATTGGAAGCACTACTTGAAGACCCCGAAACTGACTCGGAACTAAAATCGCTCGCTATCGAGGATCTCGACCATACCAAATCGACACTTCCGACCGTATCGGAGGAATTGAAAAAAGCCCTTATCCCGCGACACCCTTTCGCTACTCTCCCATGTCTTTTAGAAATCAGGCCCGGTGCCGGCGGCGACGAGGCGGGACTCTTCGCTCTAGAGCTGCTGAGGATGTACACTTCGTTTTGCTCGAGCAACGGGCTGCGCGCGACTATCGTGAAGCAAGACATGGAAGATGCGGTATCGACGGCAGACGCGCGCCTCACCGAAGCCGTGGTGGAGATCGAGACGCCCGGCAGTTACGATATCCTGAGGACCGAGATTGGAGTGCATCGCGTGCAGAGAGTGCCAGCGACAGAGACCAAAGGCCGCACGCATACTAGCGCTGTCAGCGTGATGATTCTGCCCAGTTTCCCAGAGACAGCAGCAGCAAACGATGGGGCTGTGAATTTCGAAGACCCAAACAGTGACTACTATGTCGATCCGCAGGAAGTGCGGTTAGAAAAGATGCGAGCCAGTGGTGCTGGAGGTCAGCATGTAAACAAGACAGAATCTGCGATTCGATTAACCCATATTCCGACGGGGGTCACCGTCTCCATGCAAGATTCGAGATCCCAACACGCCAACCGCAAAAGCGCCTGGCAGCTGCTCCGAGCCAAGCTCGCCGAGAGGAAACGAGAGGCTCGCGAGGAAGAGATGGTCAAGCTGCGAAGAGGCGCAATGGGCGGCGTGGCTAGGATGGGCCGGGGTGACAAAGTCCGGACTTACAATTTCAGTCAGAGTCGATGCACCGACCATCGAAGCGGAGCTACAATACATGATCTATCGAATGTACTCGATGGCGGCCATGGGCTAGAAACAATCATGGACAGTGTCCGAAAGTGCCTGGGGGACCGCGATGTAGAAGACATGATCGCGGAGGAGAAGCTGAAAAAGGAGTAACCTTTTCTCTTCCACTGTATTATAATAAAGCTGTATTTCTAAGATGGTACAAATTTTATTTCCAACTCTTATTCGAAACCGAATAACCCATGCTTCACGTTCTAGACTAGACCAATCATAAATACTTACGCTCAGGGTCGAGGGAATCGAGTCCCTCCATAGTTTTTTCGTACCTTGACATCTCGGCGTCAGCATGAAACTCAATTTATCATCGGGCAAGACAAACATGGTGAACACAATTCCTCCGCTCAGAATTAACCGTGCCAGGCGTGGCATTGCCCCGGACCAGAGAGTGAAGACGCCCTCGTCTTTCACTATACTCGCGGCACAAGTAAGACTGTTCTTGTAGAGGCTCTTTGCATCGAGAGATTGCATCCTTTTTTTATTAGCAAGTGACGAGTAGAAGGGAAACATAAGATTGCGTACCTTGTTTTCACTGTGTCAAGTGGCTGTGTCACGTATCTAGTCCGGAGTATATCAATATTTTGAAGAACTGATCTGATATCAAAATCAACGAGTCACTCACACCGTGATTATACCAGCAACTCCTCCAATAGCAAAGGTACTAAGCGTCCCTAATTTCTCTCCAGGCGCAACGTAACCTTGCGCAAATTGCTTCAGGGTCGTATAACTCGAAAATCTAACTGCTGAGTTTGCGGCTTGACGTGCCGTGGTCGGGACAAGTCCTTGGAAGAACCCACGGATACCCCTCTCTTGGGCAATTATTTTGCTTCCGTGCAGAAATCCTCGCATTCTCGGGTTCGCGGATTTGCGGTCATCGATACTGTGGAGGTACAGTGTTGAATCAGTTATCAAGGTCGTAGTGCGTGATTTCGCCCAACTTACAGCTGCGTCTTAATACTTTCAAACGGCGTCACGGCAAATAGCGATTCGGTGAAACCAGCCCCAAAACCTGCAATAACCGTCTTCGGTCCGGAGATTTTACCGTCTTCATCTTGTAGAAGCGATTTGAATTTGTCAAAGGCAACGAACCCTTTTCCATATTTCATCAGTGTCGTCCCATGTGACTATAAAAAGACCGGACCTACGTATTCCAGCCTTCAAAGAGTTCCCTATTATCAATGTAGTGCAACCAGCATACCATTGACTGCCAAATGGTGGCCAGGGAAGCTTCTTCGAGTCAGGTAGTCGGTGGTTGAGCTGGGTGCGTGTCTTTGCAACTACCGGCCAACAGTTAGCACTGCTACACTAGAAGAATTGGAGAAAGAGGCGTTCACGGACATTCCGCAGGGTACGTTATCGCTATTTAATAAAAAAAACTAATTGTTAGCCAACGACACCAAAATTCTTTACACGAAACCAGGGAGAGAATGCGCAACACCTACCAACCTCGACTGCTCCGGCCGTGGATCCGGCTATAATAGAACGCAGCGCGCTGGCCTAGTTGATGAACTGGTTAGCAGACAAGAAAGAAAAGAAAGAAGAAAAGAAATTACCTTGGGTCGACGATCCTCGTCTTTGGACGCCATCTATTCAGGTCCCAATTGCAATGGGCAGCAGTGAGACTTATGCAATTATTTCTTTATTGCGGTTCGTCATCAGTCAACAGCAGCCGGACTAGGGACAGCTCGGGACTAGCGTCAACCTACATTGCGAAATCGGGGAGGACGATAAGATTAGGGTCTACTTTTGTCTACTACATACACATAGTTACTCTATACTCCATAACTAACTAGCTAACTACATAATAATGAAAGCTCTACCGTACTAAAAGTATTCGGAGGGAAAATTGGCATTTCTAGACTAACGTACAAAACTGTTCTAAGTACAGTAAGCTCTAGAACTCCTCCGGATTTTTTCTTTTTCTTTAAATCTTTCTTTTGCTTTGGCTTGTTGCATATATTGTCGCGTAGTGAAAGCGTGAGAGGTGAAGGGGTAAAATAGGGACTATTGCGAGCTCTTGTCCAGGACAAGGCCTCTTCGCTCGTATCAGCATGAAACTAGCCTTGCGGTTGTTTTCGCGAAACGAACAGGTCAAAAAAAGGCACGAGCCGGACCAGGAACAAACATGGCGATAGGCTCGTTCACTTTGGTTGTAAAAGGGGAACCAAGGAAAAGTCCTCGCCCGGGGAATAAACAAAGACACATATCAAGAAAGGAGAAGGTATGCAAGAGACCGCCACTAAAATGAACAGTAACGGTGATTAAACAGAAAGGCTGTGAGATGTGTTCAACGTGTACAACACAACAAAATACATACTCGCCGCCATAAAGATGAAAACCGTAATCTCAGAAAGAGTAGCATCCGATGCTGGGGAGTTCCTCAACGAAAAAGACTGCAATCCACCAGCCAGTTGCGCCAAACAGAACGCCACCTCTGACAAGTGAAAAAAGAGAAACAAGTCATAAAAACCATAGCCTTCTGCTCCAGAGAATATCAGGTTCGTGCGCCATGGAAAAATAATGTTGAAGACACCTTGGACGTATGATACAATTCTGGTAGCACTACCGTAAGCTCATCATTTCCCAGTCGTAAGAATACCAAACAAGCACTGAAACCATTGAAGACAACGAGAGAAAGGGGGGAGCCGGAACGCAATGCATTGACCATAATGAAAATCAGCGTCAAAGGAGCTAAGAAGCTGGAGTGGGTTGGGGTTTGTTGTCATGAGGGTAACCGCCCATCGACCTGTGGTTATCGTGATGGTTTCCGCCGCGACGTTGGCCTTGTCCGCGACCTCGGTAATGTCCTCTGCCGCGGTTTGGAGCCCCAAAGTGTCCAGCGGTATGGTAGTTTCCGTGACGACGATTTTGCTGATCATATTCGGCCTCTGCTGGACGAGGTTGTGATGCGCTAGCTATCGGGCGCGGAATAGTGTCGGGAGACTCATAGACATAGAGCTTCTTGTCAATCGCTTGAGGAATAGGCTGAATCTCGGTACCCAGTTCCTGTTCAATCTTGTAAAGATTGAATCTATCCTCCCAGTTGATCAGGTTGATTGCCAGACCCAAGTGACCGAATCGACCAGAACGACCAATACGATGGAGATAGGTTTCGGCATTCTTCGGGAAGTCGAAATTGATGACGACGTTCACTGCCTGGATATCGATACCACGAGTGAGAAGATCGGAGCAAACAAGATTTCGGCATACACCATTGCGAAAGTCGTGGAAAACACGGTTACGGTTTTGTTGAAGCATGCGGGCGTGGGAGTAGAAACAGGAGTAGCCGAGTTCCGTGATTTTCTTAGCCAAAAGCTCCACACGGTTAGTTGAGTTGCAAAAGATGATGGATTGGTTAATTTGAAGTTTCGAGAAGAGAGTGTTGAGGCAGTGGACTTTCTGCTTTTCTTCGACAAAGGCGTAGTATTGGGTAATTCCGCGAAGGGTAAGTTCATCCATGAGGTTGATCTCATACGGATTACGCATGTGTTTGTCCTGTACGGTTGTTAGGTTTTTTTTCTTTTTTTTAAAAAAAAAAAAAAGAGGCATCAACGTACCTTGAATGATTTCACAATCATAGGGAAGGTGGCACTGAACAGCATGACCTGACGGTCTTTGGGGTGAAAAGAGAGCAGCTGCTCAATGACTGGGGTAAATTCAGGAGACAGAAGCTTATCCGCTTCATCCATGACAAATGTTGGGCATTCTGACAAGTCTGCAACCCCTTTACTTGCCAGATCAAGCACTCTTCCGGGGGTTCCAACAATAATGTGAACTGCATCATTCAAACGAATGATATCGTCCATCAGCCCGGTACCACCAGTAGTTACCATAACGTTGATTCCAAGATGCTTTCCAAGAGTCTTGCAGACTTGGGAGGTCTGCAGAGCAAGCTCTCGAGTGGGGACAAGGATGAGAGCCTGCGTTTTCGTGTTCTTCGGGTTTATGCGTTCGAGAGTAGGAATGATAAAAGCAGCAGTCTTTCCTGTGCCGTTTTTTGCTCGAGCAAGAATGTCTCTCCCCGTGAGAGCAACGGGTATAGTCTCTTCTTGAATTGGGGACGGCTTTTCAAATCCAGCCTCAAAGATCCCCATCATCAGTTCTCTCTTGATGTAGAAGTCCTCGAACTCGAGGCCCTTCGTCGCAGTGACATCCTAGTATATTATCAGCATTGGAAAAATAATGTCCTCGACGGTCGAAATTAACGAACCTCGGTCTGTGTTCGTGTGTCTTTTGCGGGAATTTTCAGAGTGTCCTTCCATGCTCCTTCCGGGTTCGCATCACTAAAATCAATCCATCGATTAAACCAATGACGCATCCACGAGAGCACAGTTTATTCATACCCCAATTTTGTGTTGCTAAGTTGCGTTGCAAGTGTGTCGGCCATGGCGACAAGTCTTCGGGAAATGTAAATGCGCACGGCAAGTGGCGCGGTAAGCTTGACAAAGATAACTCTTTAAATCAAAGGTTCACGAGATGTTACGGGTCGACAGAAATAGCGGGGCCCGTTGATGTTTTATGGTGACTGAAACAGGAAAAGTCGACGACCACACACACTCTCTGTCTCTATATGTGGGGAGGAAATTGTTAGCAACTCGAAGGGGTCATCCAAGTAATAAAAAACAAGCAGTACATAGAAAAATGAAAGGAATAGTGCAACACAGAGCTTCCACAGAGGTGAAATGCAGTGCACACGGAAAAATCTCTTACATAAATCGGTGTAGGTAAGGTGAACAGAGGTCGCAATCCCAGGCGTAGAGAATATTGATTCAAGGTTGGCTTGGGTCTCTCAGGCAAGTCTCACGAGGATTCCAGGAAGGTTCAAGAAATGGCGGTATGCAGTATCAGGGCCGCGAAAGAGGTCTGTGTTTTTTGGTTAAAGTGACTTGAGGGGTGGTGAATAGAGGAGGGGAAATCGAAGCTTGTCTTGACCTTTTGAGAAGTTGTGGAAGTCAAACCGGGCGGAACCCAAACGGGCTCCACCATGGCCGCGCCCGTCATTGGCCAACCGCACGCCGCCGCATTTGGGTGGCGGCACGCCTCGGCGAGCTGTATAGTTACAAGTTATATAAAAGATTACTGCTTTTTTTGCCAGAAGATCGCAGGTAATGGGTACGTAATATATATGTATGTTGTATTTGTACAGTCGTTACTCCTTCTTAACTTGTGAGTCGCTCGAAATTAGACAAAAAATTAGACAGATATCCATAATACATTATCAGGTCTGGCGGAAAGTTAAAGTACTCTGTCCCCTCTCTGGCTCTGCAAGTCTAAGTATATAGTTAGTTTCCATACGCAAATAAAAGAGAACAATCCAAGAAACCTACTCTTTGACCCGGACATCTGGAGCAAGACTGATATCTGCTCTCGAGCCTGGTGTGATGAGGATAAACTGACGACCAATTGACCTCCTCGCTGCCAGCATCTGCAATCCTATCAGCATTCCATAGAGCTATATCAAACCACAGCTGGTTGGGACTCACAAGCATATCAATAGACATCCTTCGGTTTATTTGGTCCATGTAAACGTCACTGTTTCTCGGCGTCAGTACCCCAGTCTAATTTGCTGTCTCTGGAAATCGCTCACAATTCATCGAGGCAGCGAATGGGCGAGCCCATAGCCTCCCACAGCGACAGAAGCAGGCAGACTTGGGAGAAAGATTTCTCGCCGCCAGACAGTGTCTTTGCACCTCGGCCTGCGCTGTCCTTAGTGATGTCGGGCTCAACCTGCAAGTCCAGCATTTTATTGTCATGATCTGTCAAGAGCCGGCCACGGAAGCTTCGTTCGCTAAGCAGATATGTAAATTGGGCTTTGGCACGGGACGATATATGCGCTCTGAAGTTTCTCCATCGCTCACGTCGATAATTGATTGTATGTTTGAAGATCTAAGAGGCTAGGTGTCAGTGTACGAATTCGTGCGAAGAATCAAAAATATGCTTCAAGGAGTCATTATCTACCTGCTCAATCTTCTCAAGCTCATTAAGCTGTCTTTCGGCATCTTTGAAAGCATTGTCAACCCTCAACATATCAGCCGCAATCTCTTCTCTCGACGCTCCCATCCTAACAAAAAAGGTTAGTAGACAGTAAATAAACAAGCGAACAATGGAAACCAACTGCTGATCAAAACGATCCAAATCCTTGTAAAGTTTGTCGAGTTTCCTGTCGAGACTGTCCGGAGTCTCACCTTCACCAACGGGAACTCGCGAAGAAACTATGCTAGCCTGTTCAGTATAACTTTGAATGCGACTAACAACCTCTTCTCTGTTCTTCTCCACTTGGGCTTTTTCCTGATTAAAATCCTCGATTCGAGAAAATGCGGCATTTTTGTTGGCAAGAGCTGCACGTTTCTGCTGCTCAACATTCGCTCGTTCGTTTTCAGCGATTTTGACTTGTTCTTCTTGGGCTTTGATGTTCCGGTCTTTCTCAGCAAGTTGACGCCTAATCTGTTTCAATCTGTCCATGATAGCCTGCATCGCGGTATTTGACTCCTCTAAAGAATTAGAGTTGACCTTTTGCCCCTCCCTGGATTCTTCAAGGCTGTGCTTGAGCGTCTCCAAGCGCCCATCCTCGACACGATCCTTTTCAAGAGCATCGTTGAGCTCGTCGACCTCATTGTCAAGTCGCTGCACTGCAATTCTGAGGTCGTTATCTTCTTTTTCATGCCTCGTCAAAGCCGTTTTGCAACGTTCCACTTCGGCTCGAGATGCCAACAATGCTTGTTCCATGGTGGCTAATTGTGTTTTAAGCGCCTGGATGTTTCCTTTCTGGAGCCTAAGAGAAAGCTTAGAGATAGAACTATTCAAATTAGGGATAGGTCTAACTTACCTTATTTGTGAGTCTATATCTGTCCTCATCCGAGCTCTTCCAGTGAAAGGAGCAATGGGAGATTGGCTCGGTTCTCCCGTGCGGCCGTAGGCAAGTGTCGTACCTCGGCGTCGGTCTGTTGCGTCGATAGAAAAACAACGTTTTACGTTTCTTACGCGAGGTCCTTCGAAAAGCGTCCTCGAAGCGTCCTCTATGTTCTCTATCAAAACAATTTGCTCGATTCCATGGTTGATGATTAGCTGTCGACGAACCAAGTCGTTGTCAATCTGCAAGGTGTAAGTAAGCTGTTTCGACTTTTTCAAAAGATATTTGACGTACATCCAGGACTCGAAGGATGGTATCATATTCCGAACTTGGCTCATGTTGAGAAGTATCAAGATTGCCTTCGCTACCAATGAGTATGGGGCACACACTATTATTCCATTAGAAGATATAGACATAAAGCAGTTTAGGAGCCAAACCAGTTAACTCGTTGCATAATGTCGGAAAGGATATTCATGTCTTTTTTTGAGGTGACAATGAAGCTGCTCAGAGTGTTATTTAGTGACTGTTCCAGAACTGCAGACCATTCTGGCTTCAAAAGCCTAACATGGCGACCAACTGGTCCAACTGGACGTCGAGCAAAGGACATTTCGTGCTGAATTGCCCTTAGCAATGAAGGCATTTTGTCAGAAAAGCCCGCATCAGATTGGCCACGGTCCCTCGTGAGAGATTTGAGCAGCGTTTCTGCTTCTTCAATGTCTGCTTTACGCTGACGAATAGGAACGGACTTCTGTTTGACTACATCCTCTGCCTGTTGTATTTGTTCGTCTAGCAAACCCCGGTTGCTTTGGTGGTCTCTATGAGTCTGCTTCGCGGTTTCGGCTTCGGATTTTCGCTGATCAATTTCTTGTTGTCTTCGAGCATGATTACCACCATCAATGTCTGCGAGACGTCTATTTTCTTCCGCAATGTCTGCTTGGAGTTTCTCTATGCGATTCTCCGCTGTTTTCATATGATCATGAATTGTTCTTTGCTGAGCCTGCGTATATCCTTAGGATGAAATTCATTGATAAAGAGGAGATAAAACATACCTGCATTTCATGACGATCATTCATCTCCTCATCCTGTTTGCTTTTGATCTCTGCTCTCTCATCGGTGGCCTGTTCTAGCGCCCTCTTTGCATCCTCCAAGACCTGAGATGCGGTGTCGTATTCTCGCTCGGCTTCTTGATAAGCAGCATCGAGATCAACAATTCCAGACTCGGTGGAAGCAATATTTTCCTCGATTTTGTCTATCTCTGCCTGGATCGAATCCCGGTTCTATATTCAAATAAGTTCCAATGCCTAAAGGAAATACCAGGGGAAAAGGTTCATTACGCACTCTTTCAATCTCCTCGACTTGCGCCCAAGCCATCTGTCCTCTTAGATTCTTGACTCGTTCCCGAAGGGAAGTACGTTGATCTGAGAGCTCCAAACGTCGCTTAGCCTTGTCCCTTTCTTCTCGGAGTAGTTTAACATCATCGTTTCTCAGGCTGAGTTTTTGCTTGATCTGATCAACATATTCTTCAATAAGACGGTAGTCGTGATCCAGTTGTTCCAGCTGCACTCCTTTCACAAAAAATTTGTATTTTTCTGCAGGACTAGATGAGCTTAAAAATTGACGGGCCATATCCTGCGATAGGACATTCATGGGGTTGTCAATTTGTAAGTTAAAAAAGTCCGTGATTGCATCCAAATCTGCCTTTTTTGTTGAGACTATTCTGCCTGCCTCGTTCTTGATTTTAAAACCAGACGCGCCACTCTTTGAGAAAACCCGTTCCACAATGATAGATTTGCCGAATTCGTCGTGCATATAGGCTCCATCTCCCTGGTTCTTGATTCGTACAATAATCGTGGCCGATCTATATGGTATAAGCCGTCATCGCCAAACTCGCAAAGTCCGTGGGATAAACTTACTCTTTACCCTCCTTGATGAAACTCTTCAGATTCTGTCCTCTGTTTGTAGAAGAAGCTTTTCCTCCCAAGCACAGCGTCAGCGCTGTCAATATGGCGCTCTTCCCACTGCCATTCTTTCCCACAATGAAATTTATAAGGGGCCCGAGTTCAACCGAGAAGTGTTCATGACACATGAAATTAAAACAATCCACACGTTCGATAATGCCATGGTCGGAGGGAACATTCGATTCCTCTTCTTGAAAAGTATATCTTTCGTGAATGAACTGCGTCGCTTGGATTTCCAACTCGTCTTCGTTGACTTCTGCAGTTTCCCAGGGGAGACTAGGAACATTCTCCTCCTCTTCCTCTTCCTCCTCACTGCTTTCACTGTTGGAGCGTGATGAGGAAACACTGAGGGTTGTACGGCGTCGCTTGCTCTGTATACACGCATGCTTTTTGTCAGTCATCGTTGTACTTCTCACAAAGTCATCTGGGGAGAGGGGTAAGTTTTTTACAGCAGAATCGATGTCGGAGCCCGAATCAGAGGTGCTCTCATCATCAACATCAGGCAGCGCCCGCTTCAGCGGTGCCATCGCTGTTTATCTTGTTTTTCGTGAGCAAGGATTGCTCCTCGGTGGTATCGCTTTTGCGCACTTGTCGAAGAAGTTCGGATGATGCCGACGCGCTCATTCAACGCGTCGCGCGTGGGCAATTTTTAGATTATATAAGCATTATTAGTAAGCTATAAATTACTAAAGAATCTACTTCTTTGTATCGTCAAATTTAATTTGATATATTATTTAGTTATTTATAAGTATTACAGTTTTAATATTGAAAATATCAGCCTGTTCAATAGTTAATCCTGGTAATAATCGAGGACATTTCTCATATTCACGCTTTACTCGGGCATTCTCTTGAACCAATTACAATGCACATGAATGTAAGTGCTATAGGTAGGACTCAGGAGGCTGGGTATTATTATTTAGATCAAGTCTACATTCTCATACGATAATCTCTAGCGTCTTGGCGAAGAAGAGAACAGAATATTACAAATTCATTCATTTACTTGACACATCTAAGCATTGACGGGCTCTTCGGCAACATAGTGCAAATAAGCGCCCAGCAACTTTGTACCCTCGATATAGTTTCTCTTGTCCAGTTTTTCGTTGATGGAATGGGCGGCGTCAGTGGAACTTCCCATTGGCAACAAGAGGACATTCTTGCCCGTGGCTTGTTCAAAAGTAAGCGTAATGGGGATACTATTATCGATCGTCATGATTAGCTCGTCGACTTCGGTATTTATCAGTCTCAACGGTTTTTAAACGTACCTGCCACCCTCTCGGGTCATGTCTGGGTCTACGCCGAAAACTTGCTTGACGGCCTTGTTTGCGGCAGAAAAGTTCCAGTGCTTGGGGCTGGAGACCCACCATTTTCCATCATGCATCAGGGACACGTCCAGCTTGTTCTTGGAGTTGAGCTTAGCGGCTTCGCTGTTAATAAAATCCTTGACAAGCCTTGTAACATCCTCGCTCTCCATGTTGGGTACTGTTCTGATAGAGAACTTGCCGACAACTTTAGCCGGAATCACTGTCTTAGCACCGGGGGCGGAGAAAGCGCCTTCGACTCCGTGAATGGAGAGAGATGGATAACGCCACCTTGCCATGAGCGTTCTCTCTTTTGTCGCGTGAATACTAGTCTCGCTTCCAAGAGACTCGTGAAGGTTGTCCATCGAGTAGCTAATTGTAGGGTACAGCTTCGATTCTTCTTCAGTGACCGGAGCCACAAGGTCCATCAGCCCGGGAATCAGAATGTTACCCTGAGAGTCAACTAGTTTCGAGAAGATGGTGACGAGGTCAGTCATAGGTTCGTGAGCAGAACCTCCAAAAACTCCACTGTGAAGATCCTGGCCTGGTCCTGAAACAGTGATCGCGTAGTAGTTGCAGCCCCGTAGGCCATAGGTGAGACAAGGCTTCTCGGTTCCGAGCCAGTAGTTGTCTGAAATGCAAACTGCGTCGGCATCCTTGAAGAATTTCTTGCTTTCAGCATAAATGAAGTCCTCCAAACCCTCCGAGCCATACTCCTCCATACCCTCAAAGCAGCAGAGGAGATTCACGGGAAAGTCGACGCCGGCCTTCTGATGAGCCTCGATGACATTGAGCCAGCCAAGAACAGGGCCTTTGTCGTCTGTGCTTCCTCGTCCGTACATTCTATCCTTTTCGTCAACGGTCAACTCAAACGGCTCAGTTGCCCAGCCGTCCTCCTTCAAAGCGGGCTGGACATCGTAGTGACCATAGACTAGAATCGTCCGCTTGTTTGGGTCGTTACCGTAGCGAGCAATGACGACAGGGGGCAACTCAAGGTGTTCTTTGCCAGGCTGTTTGCCAAGGGGACGCTGGTGGACTTCGGCACCCAGTCTTTCCAACTCGGAAGCGAGGAAAGCACCCATCTAATAGACACAATCAAATGTTGGCCTCCTGCTTCACCTATTACACGCGGGCACATAAAAGCATACCTTGAAAACATCCGGGCGACGCTCTTCATCTGCGGAGACGGACGGAATGGCGACGGCAGCGCGGAGGCCTGCGACACGGTTAACAAAACAAACAGGCCGGTGGAACAAATTCCATGATCAGCACGTACGCTCGATGAATGCGCCGGACAAGTCATCGACCCTATCACAGCAGTTGGGTTAGTCAGACAACACACAGAGACGCACACGAGGCACACAAGACGAGCGTACTGTTTGAAAAAAGGTTCGAGTTGGGGAGCCATTTTTGCGTCGTCAATGTGGCCGTAAAAGAAGCGACGGTGGATGCGAGACGTTACAGGCGAGCGAGCTGCAGGTAATGCCCTATTTATAATAGACAGCGGAGATGATATTGTTGCAGTTGGCCTGCACCAGAGACGCAACCTGAGGGGTAGGGCGGGGACCATATCGCGAGCAACCTGCAGAGCCGCCTGGAGGGGAGGTGATTGGCGAATGAGGCAGGCACCGCAGGATTGACCCAAGTAACATCCGACTCCAACCGAGCCAGCCATATCACGTAATGATAACGCTTGCCCCAATCTTGCTATTATTGCCAAATAATATTAATGTAATAATAACAATAACTCTGTCTGTCTTTACGGTCTAGTTCTGATCTAGTTCGGCAAAAAAAATAACATTACATTGGTTTCAAATAATATGAATCGCTGATGGAGGATACAAGTTACAAAAAAAAAGATATATCTTTTATAATACAGGGCAGAAAAGGCAGAAAAGAGCCGTTTTGCTCACTCTTAAAGGATAAGAGTATGCCCGTTGGAAGAAATTCTCCCAGTACAGCCAACCTGCAGGCGCCTCATTCGTCTCTAACCCAGGCTTCCTTTCTGAGTTTGCGGTCTTCTCTGGCCATACGTCGCTTGGCACCCCATCTCGATGTAACTGCGTCAAGCACCTTCTTCTGGATTTCATACTTCTGAGGAATGTCTCTGCAAACCATGTTGATAAAGTAGGCCGAGCATTGGTAGCGTCTGGCAAGCTTATATTTGCTCCACGTGACCGGATCTTCAACTCGAAGTTTGCGAATCTCTTCAACGTCCTCTTTGGTCAGGTGATAGAGCTTTTCTTGCGGCTTGGTGGTTGCAGAAGGAAGCTTCTCAGGTATTAAGTTGTCCGATGCATGGCCGGTAAGGCTCTTCCGCTTATCGCCCTCGGGGAGGAATATGCTTGGAGTGTGGAACGCAGTCGGCGCGCTAGAGGGGGGATTGAAGACGATTTCATCGTGTGGCAGGCTAGACGGTCGGAACGAGGCGTCGGGCTTGACGCGTAGTCGTTGCTTTGTTCGTCGGTAAGTCGACTGATACCGTCTTCCTACTACCGCGCCCTGTTCGCTCCAGGATGGCAGCAGGAATGGAAGTGAGAGTAGGGGGCGTCGAGCGGCAAACATCATCTCCATTCAATCCAAAAGATAGTTGTGGTAAATAGCATCAATCGATGGAACGCGACGAACGAATAGCTGCAGAGTTTGGGGTTAGCAAAAAACCTTCTGGATCAGGGATGCAACAGACCACGGGGATCACTCACGAGGTGGCACCAATTATCTCCAGATAGGAAAAAAAAATCTCATAAAAACGACTAATAAAACAGAAAAAGAATTGAGAATATTTTTTTGGAC